>NC_142443.1:112966666-113660000 GCF_059453495.1 Arachis ipaensis
AGCGCTATGTTCTCCTGGGAGTAGAATTTTGGTTCGATTAATCTCATTCCAAACCCATTTAAATCTCAAGCTAGCAGAACCCATTAACATCACTCAATCAAAGGCACAAGAAGCATCTAGAATAGGAATTTTCATTTAATTGTAATTTATTTTCAATTTGTAATTTAGGAAAGCCTATATAAAGGCTTTAGTTTCATAGTTAAAGGGGGCGCTGGGAGTAGTAGTAGGCTGCAGTAGGAGTAGGAGTAGAGGCTAGAGGATTAGAGACTCCAGAGCTCTCTTGGAGGATTAGAGACTCCAGAGAGCTTAGTATAGAATTTCTCTTTTATACCCATTTTACTTTCTACACTTTTTTCTTAGTTTGTACCGAGTTCAGTTTTGTTTTTATGCAATTTTTCAATTTCTTGCAGTTCTACCTTTCTGTCAATCTTCAATTTTACTTCTGAGTTTAAGTTGATTTACTTTCATGTAATTTAAATTCCTGCAAGTGTTCTTAGAGCTATGATTCATTAAACCCCAACACATTAAGGGGAGGAGCTCTATTATAATTCATATGAATTGAATGAAATTCTTTTTCCTCTCAGTCCGCTTGGGTAGCTAAGAGATAACTTCTGTTTTGATTTGAACCATTCACTCAAGAAGGGGGTTTGGATCCATTGAATTTCCATGTAAGCCTCGGAAGGAGAATCATGGAAGTTAGAACTGAAGCTCTATCTCTCACAACTCTCTTGATCAACACTATTCGGGAGGAATTGAGATTTTGAGAATTTGTGTGGCTTATGGATGAGAGACATGCGCTTAACCTCTTCTCATGACAATTGGATCAAGGAATTGGCAAGATTGATTGTGATTAGAGAGATTGGATTGCCAAGAAATTGGGATCCAATCAATTTCAATCCGCCATAGATCTACTCATATGATTGAGAAGGAAGTTGAGACCCATTTGATTCATTGTGGATTATGATATCTCCAATCCCTGATGAGTCTTTCTTTCTGTTATTTCTCACTTTGGTTGCCTTGAGTCTAATTTGATTGCTCTGAATTTACTACTTCCTTTAATTTTCCCGTACCCAATTTTCATTTACATTTCCAGCAATTTATTTTTCATGCAATTTAAGTTTCTTGCTATTTAAGTTTCTGTCAACTTACATTCAGCAATCTACATTTCCTGCAATTTACATTCTGTTAATCAATTTTCACCAAACTCTTTCAATATTTTGCTTAACTAGACATATCACCTCACTAAAGTTGTTTGATCCATCAATCCTCGTGGGATCGACCTCACTCATGTGAGTTTTACTACTTGATGCGACCCGGTATACTTGCCGGTTAGTTTGTGCGGACTCATTTTTTCGCCATCAAGTTTTTGGTGCCGTTGCTGGGGATTGATTAAGATCGACAATGATTAAGTGGGTGATAAGTCTAGATTAAGCATTTTCTTTGTTTTTTCCATTTAAAGTTTTTTTTAATTTTTTGTTTTCTTTTGATACTAAGGTGTTTGTATTATTGCCTCACTAAGAAATTCTTGTGACATGAGGAATTTCAATCTTCTTTGGTGATTGTGTCCTACAAAATTCAAATAGAGTTCACCTTATCTTTTGATCAAACAAATTTCATGGGATATTGCCCAACACCACAAAATAATTCAAGTCATTATCTTAATGGTGGCTGAGAATATCTCCAAGAAATGATAGATTATGAGCAATTCACCCAGTGGGGATATGCTCCAGGGCCACAAATGATCAAAACAATTTCATGGGATATTGTCCAACACCACAAAATGATTCATGTCATTATGCTAATGGTAGATAGGAGTATCAACAAGGAATGATGGAGTATGAACACCTCCCAAAGACACAAAATGACCCATATTTTGATGAATCTAACAACTACTCATGTTGTGGCTAGGAAGGTCAAAACCAAAGAGATTTTAATGCTCCATATTCTATTCATCAAGATACATCATCACTTGATTGTGCTGTCAATACATTCATACAAGATTGCTCCCCAGGGTCAAAAAATGATCCATATTGTGATGAATCCAACAATTACTCAAGTTGTGGGTGGGAGGATCAAAATCAAAGAGCATTCAATAGTTCATACTCCACGTATCAAGAGCCATCATCACTTGAGCGTACCTACAATTCATTTATGCAAAATTTTCTAACCTCACCTCCCAGTTTTTCATTTGAAAGTTCTTCATCACTTGACTATGCCTCAACACAAAGTTTCCTCCAAAATCTATACAACTCATTTCACCAACCATAAAATTCATTACACTACACAGAAGACTCATTTCAATATTCACAAAATTAATTTTACAATTCACAAAAATCATTCCATACCCCCTCAAAACAACTTCACCACAACAGATCCATGTCCATAAAATTACCCTCAACCTTCATCTCTTGAGCTAGCAATTGAGGATCACCTTCAAGAGTCCAGAGAATTATTGGAAAGACAAGAATAATTCTTGGAAAGACAAAAATAATCCTGGAAAGAACGAGAAATCCTCTTCAAGAAGATGGATGGGCACTTAGAGCAAATAAGGAAACACTTAAGATTACCAAGCATTGAGGATGAAGACCAATCTGTGAGTGAGGAAATGGGAGAAGAGGCCCTTGTATCAAGTAAAATTTCAATGAAGAAGGAGGTTGTGGAGGCATTTGAACCTATGATTTCATATCCACAGAAGCTAATTGAGGTGACAGAGGAACATGAAAATTCACTCCCAAAGGACTCAATGGAACATCATGTAGAAGAAAGGGAGGAAGTCAATCAAGGGAGTCCACACTCAATTGAAGCAGAGAGCTGTATAGAGGATGGGTTCAGTGAGCCACCAATTCAAGAAGCTTTCGATGCAGAGGACACTCCAACCATCACACAACACTCAAGGCTTGAAATCAAAGAAGTGAAGGCAATTAACAAAAGCACCAAAAAGAGGATTGTGACCAAGATACGAAGGATAACATTCATGAAGAAGAAAAAGGTCAACTACAAAAAATCCAATCCCTGCCCCAACAAGCACAGTAAATCAAGCAAATAACAAAAGAAAGCTTGTTGGGAAGAGGCCAGAACAGGGAACATCAACTTGCTCTTCTCTCCTCTTGAGATCATTCCTCTTAACAAACTGGAAGAAGAGGAAGAAAGTTGAGAACAACATGTCAAGCTAATGACATTAAAAGAGCGCTTTAGGCCACGCTTTTAAAAGCGTGGCCCATAATTAAATCAAGGAAGCTTAGCGCTCCATTTTTCTCAAAGAGCGCTCTATGTTTGGGTGCGTACGCACGACCCAGTGTGCGTACGCACAGGGGGAAGCTACATTCTTTACCCAAGAGTGCCTGCGACGTGTACGCGTAAGTGACGCGTATGCATGAAAATATATTTTTGAAGAGTGATGCGAACGCGTGGGAGATGCGTACGAGTGAAAGTGGCAATCTTGAAGGGCCACGCGTACGCGTGTGCGATGCGTATGCATGGAAGAGCGCTCTTGGCACGAACGCTACGCTCTCCTAGAGAGCGCTGAAGGTCACGCGTACGCGTAGGTGACGCGTACGCGCGGAAGTGCCAAAATGCTGAACGACGCGTAAGCGTGGGCAACGCGTACGCATGGGAAACTCTCTTGATCAACACTATTCGGGAATCATGCACTTAACCTCTTCTCATGACAATCGGATCAAGGAATTGGCAAGATTGATTGTGATTAGAGAGATTGGATTGCCAAGGAATTGATATCCAATCAATTTTAATCCGCCATAGCTCTACTCATATGATTGAGAAGGAAGTTGAGACCCATTTGATTCATTGTGGATTATGATATCTCCAATCCCTGATGAGTCTTTCTTTTTGTTATTTCTCACTTCGGTTGCCTTGAGTCTCATTTGATTGCTCTGAATTTACTGCTTCCTTTAATTTTCCAGTACCCAATTCCCATTTACATTTCTAGCAATTTATTTTTCATGCAATTTAAGTTTCTTGCTATTTAAGTTTCTGTCAATTTACATTCAGCAATTTACATTTCCTGCAATTTACATTCTGTTAATCAATTTTTACCAAACTCTTTCAATATTTCGCTTAACTAGACATATCACCTCACTAAAGTTGTTTGATCCATCAATCCTCGTGGGATCGACCTCACTCATGTAAGTTTTACTACTTGATGTGACTCGGTATACTTGCTTGTTAGTTTGTGCAGACTCGTTTTTTGCCATCAAGTTTTCGGCCCTCATACTCAAACACCTACATCCTTGTGGCAGTAGATTACGTGTCTAAATGTGTTGAAGCAATAGAAACCTGCACTAATGACACTAAGGTAGTAATGAAGTTCCTCCAAAAGGATATTTTCAGCAGCTTTGGTGTTCCCAGGACACTAATCAGTGATGGAGAAACTCATTTCTGCAACAGACAGCTGGATTCTATTTTAAGCCGATACGGAGTTCGTCATAAAGTAGCAACACCGTATCATCCCTAAACCAATGGGCAAGCTGAAGTCTCAAATAGAGAACTAAAGCAAATCCTAAAGAGGACAGTAAGTGCCTCTAGAAAGGATTGGGCTAGAAAGCTTGATGATGCTCTGTGGGCATATAAAACAGCTTTTAAAACCCCCATTGAAACTTCACCATATCAGTTAGTATATGGAAAGTCCTATCATTTGCCAGTGAAACTAGAACACAAAGCCTATTGGGCTACTCGTTTCCTCAACCTTAATGCGAAAGCAGCAGGGGAGAAACGGCTGCTCCAACTAAATGAGTTGGATGAATTCCGCTTAGAAGCATTTGAAAATGTAAAAATCTATAAGGAAAAGGTGAGGTGGCATGACAGGAAGCTAGCTTCCAGAGTCTTTGAACCAGGACAGAAAGTCCTGCTGTTCAATTCAAGACTCAAATTGTTTCCCGGGAAACTCAAATTCCGTTGGACAGGACCGTTTGTGATTACTAAGGTATCACCATACGGGTATGTAGAACTTCAAGGTAAAGAAACCAGGTTCACTGTCAATGGACAGAGTGTTAAGCATTACCTTGAAGGAGATATAGAGCCAAGAGGCTCAACACTATTACTAAGTTAAGTACAGTGAAGTCCAGCTAAAGACATTAAAGAAGCGCTTGTTGGGAGGCAACCCAATAAATACTCATACTTTATTAATTTCTCTAGTTATTTTCATTCTCATTAATTTTCTTTTCAATTTGTTTTAATTATGTTTTAAATTATTTTTAGTGTTAGTGATCTTGTACAATGCTTAAATAGAGACAGAATGATGCAGAACAACACACAGAATACCCTGGAGTAAGGAGCTTACTGGCGTTTAAACGCTAGTAAAGTTAGAGTGTTGGGCGTTTGAACGCCCATGGTGACAGCAGGGGGTAATTTTTAATTTTTCAATCTCATCTTGATTCAACTCATCTTCATTCAATCTAATTTCAAAAACTCTTTAATTTTTAAATAAAACATTGTTCATATATTTTATTTTAATTTTTAAAATAAAATATTTTTTCAAATTTATTTTTTATCCTATTCAAGTACATCCATTTCAAAACAATCTTCAAATTAGAACATTTTTATTATTTTATTTGTTTTTCCTACCCCTTTCAAAATAAAATTGTATAACTTTTACAACATGGGATTTCAAAATCTTTTCATCTTGTTCATATTCTTTTAAATCTTTTTAATATCTTGTCTTTAATGCCTTTTCTATCGCTTTTTTCACAGTTTACACAACTTCTGAGTTCTAATTACTATTTTTCTTTATTCCATTTAATTCTTGAATTTTCTATCCTCTTTAAATCTTTCTCATCTTTTAAAATTAACATTTTTTTATTTTATTTTATTTTCCAAAAATCTTTATTTTTAATCTTTATTTTTATCTTTTATCTTTATCTTTTATCTTTTTCCTTTATTTTTTCGAAAAAAAAAGCCCATTCTCCCCTCCCTGTATATATGCTAGCCGTGCCCCCCTCCATCACTCATCCCCTCTCATTCGTGTTCTCTCCCCTCTCTTGCTCCCTTCTACTCCCTGTTCAAATTTACTTCCTTTCTTATTTTTTACTCGAGGACGAGCAAATTTTTAAGTTTGGTATAGCAGGAGCCTTTTTCTTTCAAGAATTCAATCCCATGGCTCCAAGAAGTGGCAAGACCGCCCCAAAGAACAAGAGAGAAGACAACTCAATAGCTGTTTCTAAACCTGTTTACTTCTTCACCAAGCAGCATGAGGAACATTATCGTAAGATAATGAGCAAAAGGCCAGAAATCCCAGAAGTGGAATTCAACCTTGGAGAAGAAGAATACCCATAGATCTAGCTGCAGATTCGAAGGAGAGGCTAGGAGATTCTAAATGATCCATAATTTAATGTTGAGTACAGCATGATCCGGGAATTCTATGCAGATCTGTGGATGACAGATAAGCAAAAGAAAGATGGAACAACCCTCTACACGTTTCGCACCATGGTCAGGGGGAGGATCATATATTTTAACCAGGATAGGGTGAGAGAGATCTTCAAACTACCCCTACTGAAGAATGACAGTGAGTCATACAACAGAAGAGTTGTAACCAACAAAAAGTTAGACCAAGTCCTAAAGGACATATGCCTGTCCAGAACTCAATGAATTGAGAATACACAAGGAGAGCCATGCCAGCTGACCAGGGATGACTTCAACCCTGTTGCCAGAGGATGGCTAGACTTCATCGAACGTTCCATTCTCCCCACAAGTAACAGATCTGAAGTCAATATTGCAAGAGCAATAATGATCCACTGCATCATGACAAGGAATGAGGTGGAAGTCCACCAAATAATTTTCCTTGAGATTTACAAGATAGCAAGCAGAGATTCCACTAAGGCTATGCTGGCTTATACAAATCTCATCTTCCGCCTATGCAAGGAAGCTAAGGTTCTGATCCAAGAGGATAACCTTATTCCAGTGGAAAAACCAATCACCAAGCAGGTGATAAAGAGCTCCCAACTAGAGGATGATAACCTAAAGAGGAAGGCACCAGAGGCATCCCAAAGGATCCCTCCAATGGAGTACTGGGACCATCTGAAGGCATCTGTAATTCACTTACAGAGCATGCTGGATCAACTCAGAGAGGAGCAGCAAGATCAAACTAGCATGATTTGCAAACTAATCAAAGAGCAAGAGAAGCAAGGGCATGATCTTGAGGAGCTGAAGCGCCAAAAAGCTTTTCCCTGAAGAGCCAAGCGCCCCTCTAGCTCAAGAACCATGTGCCTTTCAAGTTGAAGAGCCAGATGTCCCTTATCCTGAAGAAAACAACATCCCCCAAGCTGAAGGTTGTTGAGTTTAAACTCTTTGGTTATTCTAATTCTTGTTTTTCTGTCTCATATATTTTCATCCTAATTTAGAGTTGCGTGATCTCTAGTAGTAATTAAGTTTTTAGTTTTATTTAAATTTTATGTCTTTTAATTTTTAGGATTACATAAGCATTAGTAGTAATTAATTAATTTTAATTTTTTCAATTAGTTATAAATTTTTCCCCTTATCATCATTGAACATGAATAAAATAGTAGATTTTTTTAGAAGAAATAAAGATGCATAGATTTTTGAGCTTTTCAATAAAGAATAGTTACATTAATTTGATTGGGTTACATTACTTTAAGTTTTCTAAATGAAAGAATAAACAGTGCATATTTGAAGTTGAATTTTAGGATGTTGGCTCTTGAAAGAATAAGAAAAAAGGAAAGATATTATTGATAATATGAAAATCTAGAAAATTTTTATTCTTGAAGCAAGAAAAAGCAGCAAAAAAAAAGGAAAAGAGTATACAGAAAAAGCAAAAGAAGTAGAAAAAGCCAATAACCCTTTAAACTAAAAGGCAAGGGTGAAAGGGCCCAAGGCTTTGAGCATCAGTGGTTAGGAGGGCCTAAAGGAATAAAATCCTAGCCAAAGCGGCACAACCAGGCTGTCCATAATCATGTGCTTGTGGCGTGAAGGAGTCAAGTGAAAAGCTTGAGACTGAGCGGTTAAAGTCGTGGTCCAAAGCAAAAAGATTGTGCTTAAGAACTCTGGACACCTCTATCTGGGGACTCTAGCAAAGCTGAGTCACAATCTGAAAAGGTTTACCCAGTTAAAGTGTCTGTAGTATTATTGTATCCGATGGTAATACTGGAAAACAAGGTGCTTAGGGTCACGGCCAAGACTCAAAAAGCTGTGTTCAAGAATTAAAATAAGCTTAACTAGGAGAGTCAATAATATCATCTGGATTCTAAGTTTCTAAAGAGGCCAGCCATTCTGATCTCCAATGGATAGTGAGATGCCAAGACTATTCAGAAACAAAAAGCTACTAAAATCCGCTCATTTAATTGACTGATCTTCATTGAAACTTAGAAATTTATGACATCCTACTCTTCTTTTTAATCCTATTTTATTTTTAGTTGCTTGAGGACAAGCAACAGTTTAAGTTTGGTGTTGTGATGAGCGGATATTGTATACGCTTTTTGGCTTAGTTTTCATATAGTTTTTAATAGGTTTTATTTAATTTTTATTAAGTTTTTAGAGGTTTTAGTGTTAAATTCACATTTTTAGATTCCACTTTTAGTTTGTGTGTTTTTGTACCTTTTCAGGTATTTTTTGGCTGAATTTGAGGAGATGGAGCAGAAGTCTGATTCGGAGATAGAGAAAGTACTACAGATGCTGTCCAACTCTGACCTGCTCGCATTCGGAAGAGATTTTCTGGAGCTACAGAAGTCCAAATGGCGCGTTCTTAATGGCTATGGAAATATGACTTCCAGAGCTTTCCAGCAATATATATATATTTTGGATTAGAAGGCCCAAAACTGGCATCCAACACCAGCTTCCTGCCCTTTCTGGCGTCCAGTGCCCAAGGAAGCAAAGCCCAATATCCAAAAGCCCAGAGATAACTCTCTAGCTGGCGTTTCGCATTCAGAAGACCTCATAGCACGTAGATTTCATCAAACTCAGCCCAAAAACTTACCAAGTGGGCCTTAGAAGTAGATTTTAGCACTAAAAATACTGTTGTACCCTTACTAGTCTTCTGTTTAGTATTTAAGGGATTAGATCCATGTAATTTAGATAATCATCAACTCTTTTTCATAACTTTTCTCATTATTTTTGTTTTCACCATTGTTGTACACCTCAGTATGAGTTTCTAAACCTACTAGGTTGAGGGGAGGAGCCCTGCTGAGTCCTATGAATTAATAAAAGTACTACTCCTTCTTCTTCGATCCATGTCTGATCTATCTCTAATATGGCATATCCCGATCTTAATCATGATGAACAGGATGATCTGACAAATCAGATCTGTTCATCACATCAAGACGAACGTGCCTGACAAATACCTGCATCTACTTGGGTTCATGTGTGTAAATCCTGCTAAAATCAGTAAATAATTAGTCAATAAATTGAATTTTAATTAGAAAAATTAAAAAAATGCAAAACTAATATCAAAATAAGATAGAGCTCTTCAAAACGAGAATTTTGATACCAATTTCGAAAAATTTAGCCCAAAATTAGACCGGATGGGCCGAACCGGTTGACCTGGGTCCAAAACCGGGCCCGTGGGTCTAACCGGACCCATAACTTAAAGGGGACAGAGCTATCTCCTTCCCCCATTCAGCAACAAAGTACGCTGAAGGCAGTAAGGAGGAGAGGAGAGCTCCAAACCCTCATCAAACCTTCCAACTACCATAACTTTCCCATTTGAGCTCCGATTGTCGCACCGTTTGTGGCCACGCGTCCAGCATGTCAAGTTCTACGTTTCTATCAGATCAATTTCACAGGCAAATCTTAATTTTGTCTCAGATTCTCTACCCCCTTTCTAATTGTGAAATTGAGCTCTTGTGATGAAATCTTGCCAAATTCGGTATTTTAGGTTCGGTTTAGCTTCCGGAGCTTATTGGGTTTGAGTTGCTATACATGTGGGTGCGGTAAGGATCACCTAAACCTCAGTAAAATCTTGAATTTATTATGTAAAATCTGAAATTGAAGTGTACATGTTTATTAGGTGTGAATTAAGTAGATATATATGCATTGGAATTGAATTGTGAACATTGGAGGCTTGGTGGAAGATTGGTGCTAAGATTTTGGTGGATTTCCCAAGATAGAGGGGCTGTATATGTGACTTGTGAGGTTTCCCTGGACTAAACATGGTGATTGGCCAAGGTATGGTTTAGGTTTCGCGCGTTTAATATATAAGGTTTTGTGAAAACTTAGGCTATGGAACTATAGGATAAGTTGAAGTGATTAAATATGTTAAATGATTAGTTTTTATGATATGAATGGATAAGTTGATGTGAGTATGTGTTTAATAGTTGATAATGTGGATTGAATGTATATATATATATATATATATATATATATATATATATATATATATATATATATATATATATATATATATATATGCTAGTATAATGATGATGGATGAAGGATTTATGATTATGGCAATGTAATGAGGTGGTTGGAATTGAGTGGTGTTTATTTGGATTTGTTGGTATTGTCATAATAAATAATGTTGTAATGATGGTGAAGGAATTTCAAGATGATGATAGTATATGTATATAGAGTAATATGTTGGTTTGTGGCTAAAGTTGGTAAAGCTGGGTGAAATGTGGTGTAATTGAGCTAAGTTGTAAGAATTATTGTGCTATGGTTAAAGACTAGTTAGATTGATGGTTATGGTATGTTGAGTTGAGTGGAAATGATCTTTGAAAGGAAAATATGGTTTTGGTAAAAATGAGTTTTGGTGTAATTTGTTAAAAAGTGGTTTTTGATGAACTTTGGTAGTCCATAACTTGCTCCTCAAATTTTGGATGGAAATGTGGTTTATTTCAAATGAAAGATGGTTTCACAAGCTTTTGAACGATATAAATTTTGTGAAAAATGGAGTTTCGTAGAGAAAGCTATGGACAACGGAAGTTTGGTGTGAAGAATGTGTTATGCAGGTAACAATATTCTGGTTTTGCAGCTTTCTGGGCAATCTGTTATTTTTTTGGAAAAACGCACATCCACGAACGTGGGATTTTGAACTACGCATGCGCGAGTAGCCCATGCGTGCGCATGATGAGCCAACATGCATGACCACGCGTACGCATGACCCACACGTACGCATGACCCACGCGTACGCGTGGCATGATGTTCTCTCCTATGCGTACGCATGGTAAGGGAACGTGCGCGCGTGCTACCTTTTTATACTACCACGCGCACGCGTGGCCCCTGTTTCCTACAAAATTAGATTTTATGTTTTAAGCCAGATTTTAGACTTCTAAATTTCTATTTTTGCCCTGTTAACCTTGGATCTTATTAGTAATCTTAGTAATTAGTTGAAGCTAGGAAATAGAGATAACTTGGGAATGAAGTAAAGATTAAAAATGACGAACTGTATAAGAAGGAGGTGCATGTATGAACGAGTTCTGCTGCTAAGGCTTAAATGAGTGATTTTCTACAAGTATTACAAAATGTATGAGGCAAGTAAGAGAGTAATGTAAGAATTTCAGAATTGAGGATATTAATTAATCAAGGATAATATGTATGCTCAATGAGTTAAGTGAAATTGAGAATGATGAGATGCGACATGAATTAGTATTGAGAATGAAAATGATAAATTGTAAGAAATGATTGAATAACTTGAGCTTGGGGCGTAGTCCCCATGTCAGCCGAGATTTTTCCCATGGTTATTATTAAGCTTGGGATATTGTTTTTCCCATGTCAGCTTGGGGTGTTGTCTCTTCTCTCCATGTCAGCTTGGGATTTGTCCCATGGATATTATTGAGCTTGGGGGCGTTCTCTTCCCCATGTCAGCTTGGGAATTCTCCCCATGGTGTATTTTTGAGCTTGGGAACATGTCGGGATGGCTACGTAACCGACAGTTGATATCAACAGCCATAGAACAGGCATGCATCATGTGCATTTGTTTGTTTTGTTTGCTATGCATTATTTGGGATTGCCTAACTGAATATATACCCTGCTAACTGCTATATTTGCTATTTGCACTAGTTGTTTCCTACTTGTGCGTGAAACTATTTGTTTGTTTGTCTCTGCTGATTCATGGATGATGGAGGATCGGAGGAAGGGTGGACTGGTTTGGTGTTTATGTTAGGTTTAAAAGTGAGTAAGTTTAGGGTACTTAGATCACCTACCCCTTTTTATGGCTTCTGCTTAGAAATTAAGTTTTATAATTATATGATGGAGTTCTAAGATTACCTCTGGCATTCCAGGACCTTATTTATTATATGCGTGGCACCTTTACCATGCTGAGAACCTCCGGTTCTCACCCCATACTGTGTTATTGTTTTCAGATGCAGGTCGAGAGGCTCCTCGCTAGGCGTCTGGATTTTCCTGAAGCGGAGTAGTCCTTGGGATATTTTGGTTTATCAGCTTATGTATATATGTACTTAGTTACTTAGCTTTCTCTCCAAGAAACTCAATTATTTTGTTCCTCATAGAGGTTACAGGAGAGTTAGGGTTTTATTTATGTACTTTTGGTTTTTGGGACACTTGTATATGTATGTATATATATATTCTCCGGCCAGCCTTGGCTTCGCAGGTTGAGTCAGGAGCTAGTTATGCTGTATTTTTGGCTCTCTTTTCACTTTTTCGCTTCTTCATACCTTTAACCTTTAGGTTTCTTAGCACGCAAGAAATTCCGCCCTCTGAGTGTTGCACTTTTTATTTTGCGATTTTGTTTTACCCGTTTTTCACGGCTCCTAGTATATTATGTTTTTCCACTACTATAAGTAAATATTTTATGATTAGAGGTTCGTAACACCACACTACCTCTGTTCTACGGCTTAAGCGTAAAACTCTGTGTAGTAGGGTGTTACAATGTGAATACTTGGCCGGAAAGCATGAACCAACAGCTATGGATTTACATCTCTTAGACGGTTAATCCACGATTTCATTGGAAACTTCTCGAGACACCAGTTCAGCCGATCTCTGGGGAGATTAAGCTCTCCGTGGTATAGGCTAGATCCAAGAAGCAGCGTTCTCTAATCTAAAAGATTCTACCTTGTTTGTGGAGTTTTGAGTAGGATCGCCAAGAGAATGACTTGCTAAGCGCTTCACCCTCCATTGAATTGAATGATCACGGTACCTGACGTTCATTCTGTAGCAGAGGAGATCGATGACCACGGGCAATGACTTTGATCACTTACAGTCTGCCATAGAAGAAGATTAGTCACAAGCAAAGAAGATAGTAGTGCCAAAGTTACTTCAGAAAGACAAAGCAACTCTCTCTCAACTCAATTCTCATCATGTAATTCCTATTATTACATGATACTTCATCCAACTCCATATACTTAATCCAATAACTCCTAAACCGTCTGACTACGACCTGCAAGACAACCAAAAGATTGCTTCAAGCTACAATCCTCGTGGGATCGACCCTAACTCGCTCAGGTATTACTTGGACGACCCAGTGCACTTGCTGGTACTGCTGTTGTGCGGACAATGTGGGGGATTGCGTACGCACGCACCAGGGACTTCTCGAGGCATCAGTTCAGCCGATTTTGGGGGAGATTAGGGTCTCTGTGGTAGAGGCTAGAACCTAAGGTGCAGCATTCTCTGATCCAGAAGATTTGACCTTGTCTGTGGCATTTTGAGTAGGATCATTAAGGAGAATGAACTGTACGAGCTTCACCCTCAATTAGAATGGATCCGCACTAAACCTGGGGTTCAGATCTAGAGGAGTATTGGTAGCTACTCAAACCAGTGTCAATCACATACAGCCTGTCATTGAAGAAATCACTCACAAGCAAAGAGAGTAGTAATATCAGAGTTAATTCAGAAAGTCTAAGCAACTCCAATCCTTAACCCTATTCCTATTACTGATTACCTTTTTTTATTTACATGCCAACTTAGTTTAAATCTCTGTTTATATATTAGACCTTTTTCACTCTATCAATCCAACAACTTCTGATTTTGCCTGAGTAAGACTTGCAAGATAACCATAGCTTGCTTCAAGCCAACAATCCTCGTGGGATCGACCCTGACTCACTCAGGTATTACTTGGACGACCCAGTGCACTTGCTGGTATAGCTGTACGAAAGTATGGGGATCGTACGCACCAAATTTTTGGCGCCGTTGCCGGGGATTGTTCGAGTTTGGACAAACTGACGGATTGTCTTGCTCCCTAGATCAGGTATTTTTTTTTCTTTTCTTTATCATTTTTAATTGAGTCTTTATTTTTTATTTTCTTCTTCATAATTTTTCGAAAAAATTTTCAAAAACCTTTTTCATGCAGTTTATTTTCAAGCATCCTTAGCTTTCTGTTTGATATACTTTGTTTTTGTTCTTGTTGAATCTTCTATTTGTATTTTTCTTTTTCTCTATTTTTTTGAAAAAATTAAAAAGTTTTTCAAAAATATTTTTCTTTTCTTTTTTAACCTTTGTTCTTTGTTTAAGTCTTTTTGTTATGTTCTTGGTAAAAAATTTCGTTCTCTTGGAGTCTTTCTTTCTAAAAATTTTCAAAAATATTTTCTTTGGTTAAATCTTGGGTCAAATCTTTAAGTTTCGTGTTTTCTTGTTATTTTTCTTCTAATTTTCGAAAATTTATGTTTGATTTTCTAAAAATTTTAAGTTTGGTGTTCTTCATATGTTCTTGTGTTCTTTGAGTCTTTGAGTTTCATTCTTTGTGTTCTTGTGGGTCTTCAAAGTGTTCTTGAGTCTTTTATGTGTTTTGATCTTAAAATTTTTAAGTTTGGTGTTCCTTTGTGTTTCCCTCCAAAAATTTTCGAAAATAAGGAGCATTAGATCTATAAATTTTAAGTCTTGAGCCTTTTACTTGTTTTTCTCTTTCATCATTAAATTCAAAAATAAAAAAATATCTTTTTTATTTTTATCCTAACCATATTTTCGAAATTTTTAAGTTAAAAATTCATATTTTAATTTTTAAATTTTTATCTTATCTTATCTTAGTTTTTAATTTTCAAAAATCAAATCTTTTCAAAATTAAAAATCTTATCTTTTTCAAAAATCATATCTTTTTCAAAATTTTTATCTTATCTTATTTCAAATTTAAAATTTCAACTTTCAAAATTCAAAAATTTAAATTTAAAATTTCAAAATTCAATTACAAAATCCAAAAATTTAAATTTTAAATCTCAATTTTCAAAATTAAATCTTTTCAAATTTCAAAATTTAAATTTTGATTTTCAATTTTCAAATCTTAAATTCAAATCTCTTTTTAATAAATTGCTCATCTTCTCTCTCTTCTTTTTCAAACTCCCTAACTAACTCCTCTCTCTTCTATTTTCGAAAATACTTCTTCTTTTTCTCTCTTCTTTTTTGAATTTCAATAATTAATTTTTAATTATTTTTAATTAATTAATTTTAATTTTGGTTTAAATAAATAAATAAAATAAAAACAAAAATATTTTAATTCTTATTCATCTCTCCTATCCTTATTTCTTCTTCTTTTTCTTCTACCTTTCTTCATTATGAACCCAAGTGGGAATGAAGAGTTCAGAACAACTCTGGGATCTTATACAAATCCCTCTGCTGATTTC
The DNA here is from genome assembly GCF_059453495.1 of Arachis ipaensis. Lineage (NCBI taxonomy): Eukaryota > Viridiplantae > Streptophyta > Magnoliopsida > Fabales > Fabaceae > Arachis > Arachis ipaensis. The sequence continues at coordinate 112,982,137 of NC_142443.1, forward strand.
TATGGAAGAAGTATTACCACACCTCACATCAGAGCAAGTAGCTTTGAAGTGAACCATCAACTCATTACTCTAGTGCAGCATAACTGCCAGTATTCTGGACTTCCTCAGGAGGAGCCTACAGAATTTCTGGCAGATTTTTTAAAGATTGATGACACAGTACACAGTGAGAGAGTAGACGAAGATGTCTACAGATTACTGCTTTTTTCTTTTGCTGTAAAGGACCAAGCAAAAAGGTGGTTGGATAATTACCCTAAAGCTAGTTTAAAAACTTGGAAACAGTTAGTAGACAAGTTTTTAAATCAATACTTTCCCCCAAGAAAGATGACCCACCTAAGGCTGGATATCCAAAGCTTCAGACAAGGAGATAGTGAATCTCTTTATGATGCCTGGGAAAGGTATAGAAGGATGTTAAGAAAATGTCCCACTGAAATATTTTCAGAATGGGTACAATTAGACATCTTCTACTATAGACTTTCAGACATGACTAGAATGTCTTTGGACCACTCTGCTGGTGGTTCTACACACATGAGAAAGACCATAAGAGAAGCTCAAGAGCTTATTGAGACAGTTGCCACTAATCAGCATCTGTACTCATCTGTTGAGACTTCTATACAAGGAGAGGTTAAGGCAGTGTCTGCTGAACCTAACCCTCTAGAACAGGATGGCCCATTGACTCAGTAACTGCACGCACTTGCCCAGCAACTACTGGAACTACAAGAGGCTTTGTGAGAAACTCAGGCTTCTAACAGGAAGGTAGAAGCCCAGCTGAGTCAAACAAGGCAGCAGTTATCTAAGCAGATAACAGAAGAATGCCAAGCTATCCAACTGAGGAGTGGAAAATCCTTAAACACCCAACCTCAGTATAATAAGAATGGAACCCAGGTCTCTGCACAGGATAATTCTAGGCGTTCAAACGCCCAGGGAGGTATCACTCTTGGCATTGAACGCCAGGATAGGGCAGAGACTGGGCATTCAAACACCCAAGGAGGCAGCACCCTGGGCGTTGAACGCCCACAAGGGGGCAGTGTCCCTGGCATTGAACGCCAGGAAGGGGGCAGCAACATGGGCGTTGAACGCCCATATAAGGGAGGCCAATCACAGACTGATAACAACCCTCCTAAGCAAGCTAGTAACCCCCCTTCCAACACACATGGCACTCGGCCTTCCTCAACCAAGATTGATGAATATAAGGCTAAAATGTCATTTCCTCAAAGACTTTGTCAAGAGAAAAAAATAAACAGTTTGCCCGCTTTGTGGATTATCTCAGAACATTAAAGATCAAGATCTCTTTTGCAGAGGCTCTTGAATAGATACCTTCTTATGCTAAGTTCATGAAGGACATTTTGAGTCATAAGAAAGATCGGAGGGAAGTAGATATAGTAGCTCTTACTAAGGAGTACAATGCAGTCATTCAGAGGAACCTTCCTCAGAAGCTGCAGAGACACCCTAACACTCTTCTCAGAGCCCCAGAAGTAAATTCAAGAGAAAAGTGTCTGGCCCTCATTAGTACTAAGGAGGCCGAACCTCAGGAGCATGCTACTGAGGGACATATGGCAATCACGAACCAGAAAGATCCTGAGAATGCCATTGAGCATATCTCTACAGAAGAGAAGGAACCTCAAGTTCATTCTTCTCTGGGCGTGCAAGAAGAGCCTGTGATTATCATAGAGCTCGCCCTTGCAGAGGTGAAAGAGCCACAAGGGCCATCTTTCCTAGGTGTGCAGAAAGAACTGGCAGATGAGTAGTTGGCTCATTTCCCAGCAACCCTTAAAGAGCTGCAAGTCAATATCTCTGTTGCAAAGGTATTGGGAAAAAGGATCCCCTATATGGCTTGTCTAAAAGACATTCCTTTTGAAAAGAAAGACCTAAGGGGAGATGAAATAGAGATACTTAATAAGAACTACAGTATCCTAATTCAACATGAGCTGCCAAGGAAGATGCCAGATCTATGGAGCTTTTAGATCCTATGGACTACTGAAAAGAATATTTTTGACAAAGCCCTGTATGATCTTGGCTTAAGTTTAAATCTGATACCTTATACTGAGGCAGAGACCGAGTCTAGAGAGACTGGGAAGGCATTGAACGCTAGTGAGGAATTCCTCACTGGGCGTTCAATGCCCATAATGGCAGCAAGCCTGGCACTGAACGCCAGTGAGGAAGTCCTCACTGGGCATTCAAAGCCCATCCTGGCAGAAGAGCTAGCGTTGAATGCCATCCAGTGAGCACTGGATGGGCGTTCGATGCCCAAACATACAGGCTTTCTGGCGTTGAACGCCAGTGAGGAACCCCTCACTGGGCATTCATCGCCCAACCAGGTAGGCTTTCTAGCGCTGAATGCCAGTGAGGAACACCTCACTGGGCGTTCAACGCCCAACCATGCAGCCATTCTGGCGCTGAACGCTAGTGAGGAACCCCTCACTGGGTATTCAATGCCCACACACCCAGGGAAGCTGGCATTGAACGCCAACAAGGACATCCCTACTGGGCGTTCAACGCCCAAAAAGACAGAGGGACTGGCATTTAACGCTAGTAAGGGTGCACAGCAAGGGCGTTCAATGCCCAAAGAGCTAACAGAGCTGGCGTTAAATGCTAGTCAAAGCACACCCTTTGAGTGCCTAAATCCCACTCAAGAACCCTCTATCTCAGAGCCAAAGAAACTATAAAGACCAATGAGGTTCCTTTGAATGCACTCCTGCAGTGCATAAGTTCTTATGAACACTCATCTTGTGACGAGGATGAGGACACTAGGAAAGAGCAAGTTACTCGGTACCTAGGAACTCTCATGAAGCTGAATGTCAAGCTATTTAGTACAAAGCTTATGGAGGAAGAACCTCTATTGCTTTCCAAAGAACTCAATGCTTTGGTTCAGCAGAAGCTACCTCAGAAGCTTCCAGATCCTAGACGCTTTTTGATTCCTTACACCATAGGCACCATGACCTTTGAGAAGGCTTTGTGTGACTTAGGGTCAAGTATAGTAATGGAGAAGATGGGAATCCAAGAGGAAAAAAGGATTACCTTGTATGAGGACTGGGTGGTATTCAAGGTTCTTGACCCTCCATTACCACCTAACAAGGGAGGCACTTGCATAAAGGATTCAGCATCCAAGCCTCCTCCCTTGAATGGAACTCATTCAATCCCTCCTAAGACCAAACGTAAGTTTGGTGTGGGATGTACACTATCCACAAAGGAGGAAGGCCCCAAAAAGAAGATACTTAGGGGCTGGAAAAACAAAAATATCCATACTGAAGGGTTTTTACCATGAAAAATGGTAATGTTCACTTATCTCACCATGGTATTCACCATGGAAGAAGGAAGTGACAAAAGGGGACACCAGCATATTGCTGCAATCCCAACCCTACCTCAGGCAGTGAACAAAATCCTGTCTCTTGAGCGTATTACGCTGTTCCATGAGAGCACAAGACGGAAGCCCCAGTAAGGAGTAAGGATTTATTCCTCTATGACTATTTTCCTCCTTGAAAGGGGTTGTCCGTCAAGCTAATGACATTAAAGAAGAGCTTGTTGGGAGGCAACCGAACCTTAATTAATTATTTCTATTTCTTAATTTTATTTTTTTTAAAGTTTTGTTTTTAGGTTCATAATCATGTGCAGCAGTCAGAATAGAGACAGAATTCATAGTAGTGAAAACAGAACACTCTGGATGGAGTGTTAAAGTTGAACGCCAGCCAGAGAGTAGCTCCTGGGTGTTCAAACGCCAGTGCAAGAGAGCAGGGAATCTGGAATTCCTAACCTTACAGGACCAGTAGGTCCCACGAAGCTCCACCTACCCCACCTTCTTCTACCATACTCTTTTCCATTTGCTCGAGGACGAGCAAAACTCTTAAGTTTGGTGTTGCAAAAGCTTTACTTTTTGACTTCTACCACTCCTAAGTATGCCACCAAAGAATGGTGAAACCTCAAGGAAGAGGAAGGAAAAGGAATTTACCCACACAAGAAGAGGATGGAGCAAACTAAAAAGCATGTACATAAGCTTGTGCAGCCGCCTCAACAAAGACGAAGGAGTGACATTGAAGAGATCAAGCATCACATTGGATCCTCAAGGAGGAGCACTAGCCGTCACCATTAAAGATGGTCTCGTTCTCTTTTACCTCATTTCCTATCTTATTTGTCTATTTTCTGTTATGTTTTATTTGTTCTCTTGTTCTAGTTTCATGATCATTTGCATTGATGTCTTAAAAAGTTGTAAAATGTTCCATATATCTCTCACCTTGCTTAAAAGAAAATTTTTTATTGAAAAAAATTGAGAGATGCATGAATTTCAAGTTTAAAATAAGAATAGTTCAATTATCTTGATGTGGTGTCATTTGCTTTTGAAAGTCAAATAAGAATAGTTCAATACTCAATTATCCCTTACAGACTCAGGAAATTATTTCTTGTAGAAAGCCATTGGGAATACGTCCCAAGGGATGTTAGCATTCTGAAGCTGTAGTAAGTGGCATTCTCCTTGCCACCAGTGCTGAGCCTCTCCTAAGAGTTTATAGGCAGCAAACTCTACATACTGATTAGCCGGGACATGCTGAGCTTTGATAAACTCCAATTTTGTGGTTTATCTTGTACTTAATTTAGGGAATTTTATCAACTTTTCTCACACTTATTCACTAAAATGGCATGGTTTCATGACTTTCTCCTAATTTATGCTTAAGAGTGAAACCATGCTTTTTAGGCCTTTAATTTGCTAATTTTAATTCACCTTTGATTCCATTAGATGCCTTGATGTGTTCATTAGTGAATTCAGGTTGAAAAGGCTAGGAATGGATCAAAGGAGTGAGGAGAAAAGCATGCAAAGTGGAGAAATCATGGAAAATCAAGGATTTGGAGTGCACACATCGACGCGCACGCGTGAGCGACGCACGTGCGTGAAAATACGTGAGAAGAAAAATGACAGACGATGCGTACGCGTGACTGACGCGTACGCGTAGCAGCTCGCACGTGACCTCATTAAAGTGAAAATACTGGAGGCAATTTCTGAGCTTTCCAAGCCCAGATCCAACTCATTTCTGAGCCTATTACATACAAAATTCAAAGGAGGAGCAAGGGGGAGCAAAGATAGTCTAGTTTTCATCATGCTTTAGTTAGTTTCTAGAGAGAGAAGCTCTCTCTTCTCTCTAGAATTAGATTAGATGTAGATTAGGATTTCTTTAGATCTAGGTTTAATTCATGCTTTGATTTACTTTTCCTTTCTAATTTCTTGTTCCTTTACCTTTGCTTTCCTAGTTTAATATTTTACTTTTTGTATTTGTTTACCTTGTTGTTGATGCACTCTTGTTTCTTCTATTTTTCTTTAATGCCATTTATGTTTGATTTCTTCTATTGTTTAATTGTTTTGTTGTTGTTAATTTCTTGCAATTGGTAGTTGTAGATTTATATTTCTTGCAATCCTATTTTACCTTCCTTTTATGCCTTCCAAGTGTTTGACAAAATGCTTGGAAAGATGTTAGAGTAGATTTTTGTGTTCTTGGCTTGGGATGGTAACTTAGGTGAAATTGAGTTGCTAATGTCCAAGTGATTGATAATTGGTATCCATTGACTCTAGCTTTCACAAAGTTAATTAGTGAGGTAGCTAGGGCTTATGGATTAGGATTAATATAGCTCATTTGACTTTCCTTTACTTGTTAGAGGATGACTTAATGGGATTGATCCTTGCAATTATCATGTTGTGGTTAGTAACAAGGATAAAGATCCTTAACCATCAACCCTTGCCAAGGCCTTTTTATCATTTGAGTTTCATTTACTTTCTTGTCATTTATGTTTCTTGTCCTTTATTCAAAACCCCAAAAATACTTGTCCCATAACAAATAACATGAACACTTCCCTACAATTCCTTGAGAGACGACCCGAGGTTTAAATACTTCAGTTATTTTTATTGGGGTTTGTACTTGTGACAAACAAAATTTTTATTGAGGATTGTTTGTTGGTTTAGAAACTATACTTGCAACGAGATTTCATTGAGAAATTCTACACCGACAATTTTCCCTTCATCAAGCTTGTAATGCACACTCCATAGCCTGGAACCAATTATCCGCTTCCATAGGGTTGGTCGAACCTCTGAAAGTTGGTGGATGAACCTTGAGAAATGTAGCCAAGGTCATTGGAGCACCTCCCAAGTCATTACCATTTTCGTCTCCATTCCCATTTCCATCCCCATTTCCATTTCTATTTCCATTACCGTTTCTGTTTCCCGCTAGTTGACCTAACCTCTGCATAGCTTGCAGAGTTGTAGCAGCATTCACCTCCAAGGTATTCAAAAGATTAGCCATTGCTGCCATAAACTCGGCATGGTTATCGGCCGGTTGTTCATTTTCAGTCTCTCCTCATGAACACGTACGACCTCTTCTGTGAGTAGCCATTAGGGTTTCTGTCTACACCAAATAGTCGATATCTAGGTGATCAGTCTCAATATCAAAAGCCTAGTACTTCAATTTTCCCAAAAAGGCACTCACAAACAAGCATGCTATGCAATATCAATTAGATAACCTAAATAGCATCAAAGAAAAGACATAGGGTATGCACTGAAGCACAATCGGTCCATCCCTCAGGCTCACGAGGATGAACTGCTCTGATACCACTAAATGTAACACCCTAATTATCCTAAGCCTTACCTCGCGTCATAAAGCAAAGGTTAATCAAAGGTTACGACAATTCTAAAGCTTGTACATATTTATATATGGAAAATTAATAATTCTAGAAGCCCGATGAAGAAATAAGCGCAAAAATAGTGTTCAAAAAGTGCAACATGATGCTACAAACCTAATGCATAAGATGTAAATATAATATAACAAAATATAAGAGTATAATAGTCAAAGGATACTAGCCGCAGCTCGCGGAGTTTAAGCCGACTAGTATATGCAGACATACAGAGTTTTGAAAGTAAAACAGCTTATACAAACTTCCTCTCAAAGTAAGCCTCTAGGCAAAATAAATAAAAAAGTGAGAGAAGCTAAACAAAATAATCAAAAGATTTCAAAACAAAGTGAAGATCTTCCGCTCTGTCACTATCAAAGCAACTCACCGAGGTGGGTTACGACCTGCATCTGAAAAATAACAACAAAGTATGGAATAAGAACCGGAGGTTCTCAGTATGGTAACATTGCCCAGTGATGTAAGATATAAGACTCCTGGATGCCAGAGGCAATCCTAGAGTTTCATATCCATCATGAGATTCAAGCTTAAAACATACATAAATTAAAACATTAACTTTAAAACCCCAATGAAAAAGGATAATCTAACTTAGTGGATTTCTAATCTAACAATTCTCCGTTGTCCCATAGCCTTCGCCAGCCTAACCGATATGCGATCCTATCGCTACCACCTTCCGAACCTCCTCAATCCCAGTAGAATACACAGATAAATAACAATGCAAGTAAAACACAAGTATCGCATGTATATCAAGAAATTCAAGTAGAAATGAATCATGTTATACAATTAGGCAAGCAATTTCAAGTCGGCAAAGCAAACAAACAGATAGAAGATGCACATGATGAATGCCTGTCCTATTGGCTGTGATATCACATTGTCAGTTCAACTGCCAACCCGACACATCTCCATGGAGATGTTACCCTTCGGTCTCATAATGGGAACCCCCGAGATATCGTGCCCGGATCACGGTCCAGTGCCTACACACTTTAGTGATTACGAAGGGATGCGAGCGGAATACTCTTGCCATAGACCTTACATCTCAACGTAAGTAGGATAAACCTACCGTCCTTACACCGCTGCCGTGACCTCGACAGGCGGGATTAACTTACCGTCCCTGCCAGGCGCATAGCGTCTCAACAATGTCAGTACAAAACAGTAATGTAGTGGTTTTCAGAAATCATTTTTCAGTATATCAGTAATCCACCATTTCATTCCGAATCCCAGACCCATCTCAACCACTATAAATTCATAATTTCCACAACTCATTTTGTCAATCATTATTACAGTACTCCATCATCTCTCTCAACTAATCCATCCTCAGTACTTCAGAAACCTAAGTCTCCATTTTCTAAAATTTTTACAAGAAAAATATCTAATTAAACTTACCAAAAGCATCCCCCAAGTTTTGACACCTAAAAACAAGCCAAGGAATCTTAGATAAGTGTTACGGAAGTTTTCAAGCTTGCCAGTAAGGTAAAACAGTTAAAAATAATATGTTTATTGAAAAGCAGGATAGTGTGCGTACGCATAGGGTTGTGCGTACGCATAGGGTTGTGCGTACGCATAGGGTTGTGCGTACGCATAGGGTTGTGCGTACACATAGGGTTGTGCGTGCGCACGCCCAGAAGGATTTTCAAGAAGTGTGCGTACGCATAGAAGTGTGCGTATGCACAGAAGGTAAAAGTTTTCATTTTAAATGTGCGCATTGATGCGTGCAATCGCCCTAAACGGACTGCCATTCCCAGTATGTGCGTGCGCATGAGACTGTGCGTAAGCACAAGTTGCAAATTTCGAAGGATTGTGTGCGCACCAGAGTGTGCTAGCACTCCCAACAGTAGGCACCTCCCTGTTTGTGCGCGCGCACAAGAGTGTGCGTATGCATGTGTTCAAATTTTCACAGGGTCTGCATGCGCACAAGGCTGTGCGTACGCACAAGGCCACACACAAGTAAAAAATTGCTACTGATCAGAGCACGTACACAATAGTGTACGTGCGCACACAAACCAGAAATCACAAATTCTGCAACTTCACAGAATTTCAGATTTCTGACCCAAACTTCCAACAATCTTATCTTTCTCTTCAAAATTCAGATTTCTACAAAATCTATATCGTTTTAAAGCTCTTTGAATTGTCGTTAATTTGATATAAAATTCATTCAATTTCAAAACTTGTAACTCAAGATATAATCTGTCAAAGTTTACTAAAATTCATTTTTACCAAAATTCACTAATTTCTCAAATTCTTAAAATTCATAACCAAAACCAATTCAAAACCATACCAAACTCCAATTTACCTCATAACTTACCCCTTATGTCACAATTCACCATTCATACAAATTTCCACTCACATTACATAATCCTCAACCTCAAATATCAAATATATCACACTAAAACCATTTCTCAACCAACACAATCATCCATCATCATTATATCACCACAATTCATCATGATTAACCTCATTCAACCTCAATCTCAATCCTTAAAATCATTCTTATCAACATCAACATCACAATTCATAAAAATAGCCAAAATCATCAAATCATCATACATCATCATTCAACAAGTTCAACAACCAATACAATCCAAACCTATCCTATCGGTCACTAGTCTAAGTGTCTAGAAATATTATATATTACACAAAGGAAACTGAAATCATACCTTGGCCGATTCCCAATATGCACTAAAACCCCAAGATTGAGTACAAATTAAGCTTCCAAACACAACCAAGTCACCAATCCAACTCCAATTGCTCCCAAGTATCCAAGGCAATTCCAACAAGCTCCAATATTCAAACTAACAACATATATTTCATATAAATCAAAACATAATACCCATAATATATCAATTTACAAGGGTTCTTGAGAAACTTTACCTTATCCACTAAAATTTGGGATAGAACCCAACAATCCCTCACTAATGATTAGTACCTAAACAACCAAAACACAAATTTCACTCTAAACAAAAATCCACAAACTCGAAATTCTTAGGGCAGAGGAAAGGAGATAAAAATTAGAAATCTTACTAACAAAGGTTAGATGAAAGTAACAGGCTCAGCGAGAGCTTCACGTAGCCGCTGACGACACGCAAATCGGAACACCGTAGCTCGAGATATGATGGATTGAAGAAGAGAGTGAATAGTAACTTTCTCTCTTCTTCCCCTCTTCTTTTCAGCTGGTGTGTGTGTTGTGTTTGGTGTTAAATGAGCTAAATGGGGCTCATTTAATGAACTTATATATGTTGGGCTTGCGCCCGGTTCAACCTGTTAGCGTTTTTGGCCCGTTTGGCCAAATTTCGGGCCAGACCTTTAAAATTAGTGCCTGATTTTCAATTCTAACTATTTTCCTAAGGTTTCCTACTGTTTTTATTATTTTCGTATAGTACCGGACCGATTTAAGCCGGTACTGTCGGTTCATTTACCGGTTCATGTTTTTATGTGGTTTTTCGCAGATAATTATATTTTCCAACTCAGAAAAATCTACTGAGTCCAAAAATCATATTTAAATTTTCTAATTCACATTCTAAATTTTTGGATCCTATTTTGGGCAATTTAATTATTTAATTAAACGGTTAATTAATCACGGTTCCTACATCTAAAACCCTTGACACTCTCCATAATTATTTTCTCTCCTATTCAAGTTCACGTTCACTGCTCTTTAGCATTCAACATTCAAGCACTTTTATGTTTCAGCAAAGATACGACTCCTCATTAATCCAGATTTATTTTATCTAATTAGAAATTTAACTCGATATTTGCATGCTCAATTTTTTAATCCTCGTGGGAACAATATTCACTCACCATGGTATTATTTGAACGATCTGGTGCACTAATGTATCAGAGCAGTTCATTCCTATTAGAGCTTTGGGAATGGACTGACTATGCTTCATTGCATACTCTGAGTATCTGTCATGCTTTGTGACTTGTTCAGATAACAAGAGTTTGAGTTTTATAGGCGTGGTTGTTTGTTGATTAACGCTGTTAGCTTACCATTACATACATTATGGTATCTTACATAAATAGCTTATAATGTAATATACATATAAAACATACAACTCATATCCCTTTTACAAAATTATAATAACAAGGACGAGGGACTGTCCAATGGTTAGCTACCAGGACATGTCGGGTTGGCTATATAACTGAGATTGACAACATATGTTGGGTTGAATCTCTAAATTAGATATTGTTTTATGTTTGTTTTTACTCTTTTATTGTATTATTCTATTTTATTCTTTCAGTTTTCTTTTTTACCACACGTACCTTTGATTTATTTCTTTATGTATGCAAGGGAGTGATAATCCTGAACCTCTTTAGTACGATTCTGAGATCGAACTAACTCTATTCCGATTAAGAAAGAAAGCAAGAGCTAGAAAAGAAGAAGAAAAGAAGATGGCCAAAGGACAAAACAATGCAAGAAGAACCCTTTGGGACTTCACCACTCCTATCACTTACAGTTGGGGCAGCAACATAGTGAGTCCCACTATCAAAGCCAATAATTTTAGTTGAAACCTTCACTCATCCAATCGGCACAGCAGAACCAATAGTTGGGATCTTTGAGGTGCAAGCTACCAGAATCTCATTAGAGATGGCAGACAACTCAAGAAAACAGGCTTATGGACAAGTAGAGGACGTGTTAGTAAAGGTTGAAGGCCTTTACATCCCTGCTGATTTCATAATCCTAGACACTGGGAAGGAAGAGGATGAATCCATCATCCTTGAAAGACCCTTCCTAGTCACAGAAAGAGCTGTGATTGATATGGACAGAGGAGAATTGGTCCTTCAACTGAATGAGGACAACCTTGTGTTTAAGACTCAAGGATCTCATTCTGTAACTATGGAGAGGAAGCATGAAAAGCTTCTCTCACTGCAGAGTCAACCAAAGTCCCCACAATCAAACTCTAAGTTTGGTGTTGAACCCCCACATTCAAACTCTAAGTTTGGTGTTGGGAGGTTCCAACAATGCTCTGAACATCTGTGAGGCTCCAGGAGAGCTCATTGTCAAGCTATTGACATTAAAGAAGCGCTTATTGGGAGGCAACCCAATGTTATTTAATTATATCTATTTTATTTTCCTTTTGTTATTTCGTGTTTTAGTAGGTTGATGATCATGTGGAGTCACAAAAACTACTGAAAAATCAAAAACAGAATGAAAAATAGCATTAAAAATAGCACACCCTGGAGGAGAGCAGTCTGGCGTTAAACGCCAGAAACAAGCATCTGTCTGGCGTTTAACGCCAGAAACAGGCACCAAGCTGGCGTTTAACGCCAGAAACAAGCATCTGCCTGGCGTTAAACGCCAGAAACAGGCTATATTTGGGCGTTTAACGCCAGAAATAAGCAGCAATCTGGCGTTAAACGCCAGGATTGCACAGCAAGGGCGTTTTACATGCCTAATTGGAGCAGGGATGTTAAGTCCTTAACCCACAGGATCCCCACATCTTTTTCTCTCCTCTTCACACCTTTTTATAACTCTCTTCCCCAAATACCCTTCACCAATCACCTCAATCACTCTTTCCCATCACCTCTTCACCACTCACATCCATCCTCTCTTCCCCATAAACCCCACCTACCTCCAAAATTCAAACTCTTTTCCCTCCCAACCCCAACCCTAATGGCCGAACCCTAAACCCCATCCTACCCCTATATAAACCCCTCTTTCCTTCTTCATTTTCACACAACATAACCCTCTCTTCTTACCCTTGGCCGAATACACCTTCTCCCTCTATCTCCTCCATTCTTTTTCTTCTTCTCATTCTTTCTTTCTTCTTTTGCTCGAGAACGAGCAAACATTTTAAGTTTGGTGTGGTAAAAGCATAGCTTTTTGTTTTTCTATAACCATTTATGGCACCTAAGGCCAGAGAAATCTCTAGAAAGAGGAAAAGAAGGCAATTGCTTCCACCTCTCAGTCATGGAAGATGGAGAGATTCATCTCAAAGGTCCATCAAGACCACTTCTATGAAGTTGTGGCTAAGAAGAAAGTGATCCCTGAGGTTCCTTTCAAGCTCAAAAAGAATGAGTATCCGGAGATCCGACATGAGATCCGAAGAAGAGGTTGGAAAGTTCTCACCAACCCCATTCAACAAGTCGGGATCTTAATGGTCCAAGAGTTCTATGCAAACGCATGGATCACTAGGAACCATGATCAAAGTGTGAACCCGAATCCAAAGCATTGGCTCACCATGGTTTGAGGGAAATACTTAGACTTCAGTCCGGAAAATGTAAGGCTGGCGTTCAACTTGCCAATGATGGAAGAGAACGCACGCCCCTACACAAGAAGGGTCAACTTTGATCAAAGGTTGGACCAAGTCCTCATAGACATATGTGAGGAAGGAGCTCAATGGAAAATTGACTCAAGAGGCAAGCTGGTTCAATTAAGAAGGCATGACCTCAAACCAGTGGCTAGGGGATGGCTAGAGTTCATTCAACGCTCAATCATTCCTACTAGTAACCGGTCTGAAGTTACTATAGACCGGGCCATCATGATCCATAGTATCATGATTGGAGAGGAGGTGGAAGTTCATGAGATTATACCTCAAGAACTTTACAAGGTGGCTGACAAGTCCTCCACTTGGGCAAGGTTAGCCTTTCCTCACCTCATATGCCACCTCTGTAATTCGGCTGGAATTGACATAGAAGGAGACATCCTCATTGAAGAGGACAAGCCCATCACTAAGAAAAGGATGGAGCAAATAAGAGATCATGGACCTCAACAAGAGCATGAGGAAATCCCCCACCATGAAATCCCTGAGATGCCTGATAAACCACTATTTTATGGTTTATCTTGTGCTCAATTGAGTGGATTTTATCAACCCTTTACCCATTTATTCATAATATTTGCATGGTTTTATATTTCCTTCTTGATTTTGTGCTATGATTGAAAACATGCTTCTTTGATCTTATATTTGCTTATTATTAATCCTCTCTTATTACCATTAGATGCCTTGATATGTGTGTTAAGTGATTTCAGAGATTACAGGGCAGGAATGGCTTAGAGGATGGAAAGGAAGCATGCAAAAGTGGAAGGAATACAAGAAGTTGGAGAAATTGCTAAGCTGTCTAGCCGTCCTCAAACGGCTATAACTTTAGCTACAGAGGTCCAAACGACGCGGTTCCAGTTGCGTTGGAAAGCTAACGTCTGGAGCTTCGATTTGATATATAATATGCCAATAGTTGCCCTGACGCTAGGCGATGCGACCGCGTGCTCCATGCGGCCGCATCGCAGTGACAGAAATCAGCGTGTTTGAATTCTTCTCCAGCGATTTCTGGGCTGTTTTCGACCCAGTTCTCGGCCCAGAAAACACAGATTAGAGGCTATAAAGTGGGGGAATGCATCCATTCATCATCAAGCTTTCATATTCACAATTTTAGGAGTAGATGTAGTTTTTAGAGAGAGAGGTTCTCTCCTCTCTCTTAGGATTAGGATTTAGGACTTCTCTTAGTTTTAGGAGTGACTCTCAATCCCAGGTTCTTTATTTTTATTTGTTTTTCCAATTTAATTTATGAACTTTTCCATGTTATGATTTGAATATTTTATTTAATATAATTTGAGGTATTTCAGACTTATGATTGCTCTCTTTAATTTATTAATGCTCTGTGTTTATCCAAATTATTTTTATTTAAGTAGACTTTCTTCCCTTTTGGCTTTGGTTAAATAATTGGAGACTCTTGAGTTATCAAACTCATTGTTGATTGAAAATTGGAATTCTTCAAGAATTAATTCGAGTTCCACTAACTCTAACTTTTCCTAAGGAAAGACTAGGACTTGAGGAATCAGAATTAATTCATCCACTTAACTTACCTTCATAGTTAGAGGTTAACAAAGTGGGAGAAAAATCCAATTCTCATCACAATTGATAAGGATAACCAGGATAGGACTTTCGGTTCTCATACCTTGCCAAGAGTTTACTTTACAGTTATTTATTTATTTTTATTGCTTGAAAATATACCTGTGCGCATTGCCCAAACTCAACATTCCCCAAAAACACACTTTTTCATAATCAATAATAAGAACACCTCCCTGCAATTCCTTGAGAAGACGACCCGAGGTTTAAATACTCGATTATCAATTTTAAAGGGGTTTGTTACTTGTGACAATCAAAACGTTTGTACGAAGGGATTTCTGTCGGTTTAGAGACTATATCTACAACGTGACTGTTTTTATGAAATTCTTTACTGACAAAAATCCTAACGTCAATGCCTCAAGGGATGCACCTTCCTCCACAAAACTATTGGGAGCAAATCAACACCTCCTTAGGAGAATTAAGTTCCAACATGGGACAACTAAGGGTGGAGCATCAAGAGCACTCCATCATCCTTCATGAGATTAGAGAAGATCAAAGAGCTATGAGGGAGGAGCAACAAAGACAAGGAAGAGACATAGAGGAGCTCAAGAGCACCATTGGTTCTTCAAGAAGAGGAAGGCGCCACCCTCACTAAGGTGGACCCGTTCCTTAATCTCCTTGTTCTTATTTTTCTATTTTTCGTTTACTATGCTTTATGTTTGTGTCTTTATTACATGATCATTAGTATTTAAGTGTCTATGCCTTAAAGTTATGAATGTCCTATGAATCCATCACCTCTCTTAAATGAAAAATGTTTTAATTACAAAAGAACAAGAAGTACATGGTTTCGAATTCATCCTTGAAACTAGTTTAATTATTTTGATGTAGTGACAATACTTTTTGTTTTCTAAATGAATGCTTGAATAGTGCATATGTCTTTTGAATTTGTTGTTTATGAATGTTAAATATGTTGGCTCTTGAAAGAATGATGAAAAAGGAGAAATGTTATTGATAATCTGAAAAATCATAAAATTGATTCTTGAAGCAAGAAAAAGCAATGAATACAAAAGCTTGCAAAAAAAAGAGAAAAGAAAAATGGCAAAAAAAAAGAGAAAGAAAAAGAAAAAGCAAGCAGAAAAAGCCAAAAGCTCTTTAAACCAAAAGGCAAGAGCAAAAAGCCAATAGCCCTTAAAACCAAAAGGCAAGGGTAAAAAGGATCCAAGGCTTTGAGTATCAGTGTATAGGAGGGTCTAAAGGAATAAAATCCTGGCCTAAGCGGCTAAACCAAGCTGTCCCTAACCATGTGCTTGTGGCGTGAAGGTGTCAAGTGAAAACTTGAGACTGAGCGGTTAAAGTCAAGGTCCAAAGCAAAAAAAGAGTGTGCTTAAGAACCCTGGACACCTCTAATTGGGGACTTTAGCAAAGCTGAGTCACAATCTGAAAAGGTTCACCCAGTTATGTGTCTGTGGCATTTATGTATCCGGTGGTAATACTGGAAAACAAAGTGCTTAGGGCCATGGCCAAGACTTAAAGTAGCTGTGTTCAAGAATCAACATACTGAACTAGGAGAATCAATAACACTATCTGAATTCTAAGTTCCTATAGATGCCAATCATTCTGAACTTCAATGGATAAAGTGAGATGCCAAAACTATTCAAGAGGCAAAAAGCTACAAGTCCCGCTCATCTGATTGGAGCTAAGTTTCATTGATATTTTGAAATTTATAGTATATTCTCTTCTTTTTATCCTATTTGATTTTCAGTTGCTTGGGGACAAGCAACAATTTAAGTTTGGTGTTGTGATGAGCGGATAATTTATATGCTTTTTGGCATTATTTTTACATAGTTTTTAGTATGATTTAGTTGGTTTTTAGTATATTTTTATTAGTTTTTAAATAAAAATTACATTTCTGGACTTTACTATGAGTTTGTGTATTTTTCTGTGATTTCAGGTATTTTCTGGCTGAAATTGAGGGACTTGAGCAAAAATCATATTCAAAGATTGAAGAAGGACTGCAGATGCTGATGGATTCTGACCTCCCTGTACTCAAAGTGGATTTTCTGGAGTTACAGAACTTCAAATGGCGCGCTCTCAATTGCGTTGGAAAGTAGACATCCAGGGCTTTCCAGAAATATATAATAGTCCATACTTTGCCCGAGTTTAAACTTCGCAAACTGGCGTTCAACGCCAGTTCCATGTTGCATTCTGGAGTTAAACGCCAGAAACAGGTTGCAAAGTGGAGTTAAACGCCAGAAACAGGTTACAAACTAGCGTTCAACTCCAAGAGAAGCCTCTACACGTGTAAAGCTCAATGCTCAGCCCAAGCACACACCAAGTGGTCCCCAGAAGTGGATTTCTGCATCATTTACTCATTTCTGTAAACCCTAGTAACTAGTCTGATATAAATAGGACCTTTTACTATTGTATTAGACATCTTTGATCAGTTTTATGCTATCTTAGACCTTTATGGGGGCTGGCCACTCGGCCATGCCTGGACCTTGCTCTTATGTATTTTCAACGGTAGAGTTTCTACACACCATAGATTAAGGTGTGGAGCTCTGTTGTTCCTCATGAATTAATACAAAGTACTATCGTTTTCCTATTCAATTCAAGCTTATTCCGATTCTAAGATATTCATTCGCACTTCAATATGAATGTGATGATCGTGATAGTCATCATCATTCCCAACCTATGAGCGCGTGCCTGACAACCACTTCCGTTCTACCTTAGATTGAATGAGTATCTCTGGGATTCCTTAATCAGAGTCTTCGTGGTATAAATTAGAATCCATGGACAGCCATTCTTGAGATCCGGAAAGTCTAAACCTTGTCTGTGGTATTCCGAGTAGGATCTAGGAAGGGATGGCTGCGACGAGCTTCAAACTCACGAGTGCTGGGCGTAGTGACAGACGCAAAAGGATCAATGGATCCTATTCCAGTATGATCGAGGACCGACAGATGATTAGCCATGCAGTGACAGCGCATTGGACCATTTTCACTGAGAGGACAGGATGTAGCCATTGACAACGATGACGCCTAACATATAGCTTGCCATAGAAAGGAGTATGAATGATTGGATGAAGACAATAGGAAAGCAGAGGTTCAGGAGGAACAAGCATCTTCATACGCTTATCTGAAACTCTCACCAATGAATTACATAAGTATCTCTATTTTTAATTTATGTTTTATTTATCTTTTAATAATAAAATCTCCATAATCAATTGAATCTGCCTGACTGAGATTTGCAAGATGACCATAGCTTGCTTCAAGCCGACAATCTCCGTGAGATCGACCCTTACTCACGTAAGGTTTATTACTTAGACGACCCAGTGCACTTGCTGGTTAGTTGTGCGAAGTTGTGACAAAGAACTAAGATTATGAACGTGCGTATTAAGTTTTTAGCTCCGTTACCAAGGAATGAAGTGTCACGATTTCTGCGCACCAGATACTCTGATGCTTATATCAATAGTATTTCAGGTGATACAGTAAACAATTTGTTACCTGTTGAGTTCTCCTTTTTTCTTTTATTACATCTCTCCGATGTAACCTTTCCTAGACAAGATCGAAGAATTCATAATCATGGTTAAATGAGAATACTACTTTACTAATTAACATGTATATCATTAAGACTAATAAAGTCGAAATCTCACAAAACTATCAAAATATGGCTTTAAAATAGATATTAAAGGCAATAAATGCCTAAGAAAACCGTTACGTTGGAAAAGGGAATAAAGGGAAAGGGAACTCAACAGGTAAATTCTAACCAACACTAACTCCTATGAATACTACTGATTTAAGCATCGGAGTGTCTTGCAAGTAGCCCTCTCGCCCAGGTTCTGACGTCGCTCAAGTTAGGATCTCCGATCTCCTAATCTCATAAACTCGTAACCACAACAAAAGGTACGGACATTTGACACCGTCTGTGGGGATCCTATATTGTCTAAACCATGGCTAATAAGAAAATTCATTCAGTAATCAACCCAATCACTCCTTTTAAGGAGCGATTCTATGATGATGGGCACAAATGTCACACCTCCTACCAATGAAGAATATCAAGTTCCCCTAGGGTTTGAAAAACATGAGGTGCAGAATGCTGAAGCCCATAATGTCAAAACTCAGAACACGAGGACTCGTCACTTTGCTGGATTAGGGAACGATAACATTTATGCCATGTAAAAAATGCGCCATAAAGTGCAAGAACTATAACACTGCCAAGTAGAGTTGAAATGTCACTTGGTAGAGTGATGACAATCGAGGCAATCTCGGTCTCAAAGTCGTACGGCCATGGGCCATGAAGATCATAGTCATGAAAGGAAAATCCCAAAAAAGATCCCTGATCAACAACAAGATAACAATCGATGACGTTTGCACTCACCTCAAAGATAGAGGAGGTCACCACGATGTGATAACGAACGTCGCGAGTTTGAAAGACGAGGAAGGGATGAGTGTCGATCAGATAAACTCTAACATACACTAACTCTTTTAAATACTACTAACTTAAGTATTGATGTATCTTACAGGTAGCTCTCCCAATCTGGTTCTAATGTTGCTCAAGTTAAGATCTTCAATCTCCAGATCTCATAAACTCGTAGTCACAACAAAAAATATGAACATAATTGTTATTAGACATTTACTATCTTTAATAATGTTCGTGTTTAATGTTATGATTTGATAATTTCGTGAGTTAATAACTTTATTAATTTTAATAACTTAGCCGTTTAGCTAATAACGTCATTTTTCTCATTTAATTGTATTCTCATTATGTCATCTTTGTTCAGAACACTAATCATATTTCATATCATTAGTATTTGATGACAACAAACCAAAAGTATTGTTTCGACAACATTCAGACTATTTTTATAGCTGTTTGTTTTTTAGCTAACTTTATTCTTTTTGTTTTATAAATAAGATAACATTTAAATATTTGAATTAAATAATGTTAAAGTGTTGTTTAATGATTTAATTTGACATTGTATATATTATGTCTAGTGTATTGAATAAAATAGATTAATAAAAAATTAATTATGATATTTGAATTAATATTTTAATATTTGTTTTATAAAAAACAATAATACATATTGTGTTGTTTATTAATTTAATATATATATATATATATCTATATATATATATATATATATATATATATATATTATTTTTTACCTTTAAGTTACCATTCTTACAAATAATACATTAATTTTAATAAGATAGTGAAAATTATAAGTTCAGTCTTACTTTAGTTATTATTGTATTATATTATAAGTTTAATTATACTGTTATGACTTTTTGTTTGTCTATGAAACTTTAAATTTGAGAAATTAAAAATTAATTTATCGTAAATTAAAATTTTATTTGATAATTTATTATTGATTAATAAATTATTATATATATATAGACTAAAGTCAAAGTTTTGACATTTATTTAAACATATAAATGAGATAGCTGACCAATCCAATCAAAGTTGATTATATGTATTTATAATTTATATCATAGTATTCTTAAAAGTAAATTAACAAATCCCGTAAAATTATCGCAAATCAATTAATAGCATTTCATACAAAAATATCTCCTATCAATCTCATAAAGATATTGCTTCTTAAATGCATCCCAAGTTCTCATTTCTCATTTCTAATTTCTAATTTCCAATTGGGCGAGAAGTACCTTATCATGTAAAAGGGCAGCTGTCCCTTGACGCCACAACGTGGCCATTGATGCTGATGACGCCATAGCAGCCACTTCCCACTAAGGGACATTTTTGTCATTCCACAATATTTGGAACACAATTTGGTTCCCACCAACTGATCACTGATCAGAAAAGCACACTACTTCTGCACTCAACCGCCCAAACGACTGAATAACGCAATCAGAAAGAAGAAGAGAGCCAACGACAAACTTGAATTTTCAATAGTGACAGCCATATTATATAGTTTTTATCTTCCAAAAACAGAAAAAAAGATATTTAATATTTTTTTAAATTCCAGTTACGTGCTGTGAGCCTGTGAGGATAGATTTGCTGTGGTGGATGATGTCGGATATGTCATACAAAGATATCCCCTTGAAAATTGTGACCATGTGATTTAGAAAAAAAAGTGATATATTTGTTATTATCTTTGGTTTCTTGTGTTTTGTTTTTTCTCTGAGCCTTTATATCCAACTTGGTTTTCTGACGGTGAGTTTTATCACTATGGAAGCGCGTCTTTGATGTGGCGCTTTGCTTTGCTTGACCTTCACGTTTTCTCTCTTTCGGTAAGTAGTTATCAAATCATAAACTCCATCATCTCATCATCAATTTAGTTTTCTGATTTAGGAATATCTCTCCCACCTTTTGTTTCTTCTCTGCATGTTTCGGATTTTGTGTTTCATGTGATTGATGTTTTGCAAAATTTGAATTTCCTGCAACTTGGTTTTCTTTCAGTGCTTTATGAGTTGTGACTATATTTTGAAATTCGAAAGTATGATTTCATTTTCAGTGGCGGTTGTTGGAATTGCTTTCTAGGTAAAGCAATTTTCTTTTTTTTTTTTTTTTTGGGTAATATGTGATATGATCTGTTTCTAACCCTGGTAGATATGATGCTTTTTTACTTAATCTGCAAGGTGGTATATTTAATTGATGGAGTAAGTTTGGGGAAAGTGTGGTATAAGGAATTTGAGTTTGGAAAGAGAAACTGAGAAACTTGGTACAAAAATGCTGTGATTTGGCTCTATTACAAGAAACTTCCTTCTGTTTCTTTTGGTGGGGCAGAGGGAGAGGGGTATGATTGGGACCCCTGATACAAATTTGTTATCTTCTTGTTAATATTCAAATATGCTGTGTTTATTGTCATAATTGTACATCTGTCTGAATATAAGCAGCTTCTATAGACTCTAGTTTTGTATGGCATTTGGCAGTTTTGTACATCTGTTTTGTTCTTGTGCTTACAAGCCCTACCTTCTTTTTGTTGGATGCTTATTATGTTGCCAGATTATAGCTTGGATTTATTCGACTGCATTTGGAACATTATAGCTTTGTTACAGTTCATTGATTTTCTTTACTAAGTCTTCAATGTGATAGAGACTCAACTGTTACTGTGTTAGGGTTCTTTTCTTCATTCATTTGAGTAGGAAGGTTCCTTAACAAACAATATGATGTTATACATTGATAGAAATATAACCATTTATGTACCTTTAAGCTTCTGGGACAAGTGGTTTCATGACAAGGTAGTGGAGTTTTTATGATCTAAAGATCTAGAGGTCGACCTTTGTTGATCTCAAAAGAAAAGGTTTAGCGTAAGGCAAATAAAAAAGAAGAGGAAAAACCTATTCAAAATTGGCGCAAATCCAAAAAAATGAAAAAGAAAAAGCAATTTTGCAAGTCTGCAAATGAAAATTTTCATTTTATACCTTTCAGGTTTGGGGTTGCAGTTACCAAAGCCCTCATCATGGGTACTATCATTGAAGATGACTCATTTACTAAGCCCTTAGGAAGATGGCCTGTCTTCTATTATGGCATGGGACACATGCTTAATGACATTACGGCTGCTTGTTGGTTCACCTATCTATTATTGTTCTTGACGGATATTGGACTTTCACCAAGGTGCAATAACCTTTTGTTATTCTTATTTAGTTTCTTGGACATGTCAAAGAGTATAGTTATCTTTTGTGCAAAATTGTATTAATTGATATTTTATTTAAGTATGATATAAATGGTTGCCATTAGAATTTCACTAGTCCAATTGTCAGGATCTAGCCTAATAATTACATGGATTTGAACTGATTTGCAAAATCAAATTGATTTAGTGGATTGTAGAACACAAATAATTGATGCACAATTACATTTTTTGTAAACTTTAGCAGCAAATGTTCCAATACTGTAAATTGATAATAGATAATAACTTAATGCATTTCGCCTGCTTCAGGCATGAATGTTCGAGTTGAGGTGGGACATGAACCTGTGAACATACTACAGATACACATTTACAAGAAATATTTTTGCAAGAGGCACATTATGTTGGAATGTCAATGTTACGACAAATGATTTTCAAAGTTGTATAACATTTTTAATTTTCAATAACTTGAGAAAGCTTTCTATTCTAATATCTTTGACAGAATCTGTCATAGTTTCTTATTTTGTGTACTTGATATTTCTTTTTCCCCATTTCATAGGGATGCAGCGGTTGTGATGCTTTCAGGTCAAGTGGCTGATGGTTTTGCCACCATATTTGCTGGTGAACTGGTAATGTCTTGGACACATATTTTCCTTCATTGTTAGGAAATATATCGTATGCTGCTGTTGGTTTCTACGTATGCCTAAAATCATCCTTGTAAACCATCACTATTTCATAAAATAGTTAAATTCATTATTTCTCGATTCCTTTTCATCCAAATTCCTTGTCTTAATCTTCATGATAATGTGGATTTTTTGTGGAAGTAATCTGAGTAATTTTTATCTGCCTGTTGCTTATTTAATATCTGCATTTTTACCAAGGTTTATATGCTTTCGAGATCTTGTATTGATAGAAATGCTTGTTTCTGTTGTCTTGCTTTATAGATAGACAGATTTGGGCATTTCAAGATTTGGCATGCTGCCGGATCCATATTGGTGGCTGTTTCTTTTTCTTCTGTTTTTGGAGGTTGTCTACCATGTAAAATCTTCGGTTCCAACTCTAAAACATTTGAAACTGCCAGTTACAGTGCATTTGCAGCAATCTTCAATGTAGGCTGGGCTGCTACTCAGGTTTCACACATGTAATAATTTCCACATGTTTACCTTCTTTTCAGTTACTTTTTAATTTCTAGTTGAATATAGTCCTTCAGTTACAAACATCAAAATAAAAGCAGTCGGCTGGTGCTTTTGTCTTTAAAGTGTTCTTAGCTCTGTTCTTGGCAATATAGACTAGAGATTTGGATATCCTTGCGTCCTTGAATTATTTATATTTTTGGAAATTCATTTGTCAAAATATTTAGATTAGCTGATTTTTCTTGTTAAACTAAATACATACTATTCACACATGAAAATTTTCATGGGGACAAAACAACTGATACTGATTCTCTGATGTCTGTTAAGCAGCTTAATTGTTTGTTGTGGCTATTACTTCATTAAATAAGTCTAAGAATGACATGAAATGTGTATTTCTAAACACATTAATCTAAATGAACACTCCAATTTCATAAGTTTCTTGGTTGAAGCAATCACTAATGCAATTCTTAACAGGGTTAATGGTTATGTAAATCTTTCCCTAAGTGGGATACCAAGATTATCATTATTTTATAAATTCTTCAATTGCTTTCTTGAAGGTCCATGGTTACTTGCATCACATTGAACTCTACCAGCAGAGTGGCACTAGCTAGCTGTCGCAATGCTTTTACCATGGTAATATTCTCATAATGTTCCTTATGCTACATATCCCTCTTTTTTTGGTTGGGGGAGGGATTTATATTAAATCATCAAGATTGATATCCTTATAAATTATTAATTTATATAAATTGTATCTATTCAAGGTTGCCAACCTAAGTCTTTATGGAGTTGCGTTGATATTATTCAGTGTCATTAGTGGGAAAACATATGCTGGTGTTGAAAATCAGGTATGTGTATTAGTAATTGTTTATATCCATCTATTAGTAGCTGACATCAAGCATAATCACTTTGTTATTATTCCAAATGAGCAGTACCGTTGGATTGCATATCTGTCAATTCTTATTGGCTGCTGCTTCGTTGGCATATTTCATCTTGCAACCAAAGAACCCAGGTGTGCTTGTAGGCTTAACTACAATTTATAATCAAAGCTTTCTGTTGTTTCTAGTAGTATATTAATATTATCACTGGAAATTGTGCAATAATCAAACTTATACAGAGTTAAGGTCTTGTAGTTGTTCATTGTTGTTTGATCAATTTAGGCCATTATTTGTTGAAAAACTGAGAAATTCTCTTTTGTTATTTTCCTAGATTGAAGGTTGGTGTACATGGATCAGTTCATGCTAGGATTTCATGGGTCTATTGGTTCAAGAGAGTTTTGTATTATCAGGTTGCTCTTGTTTATGTTCTCACGAGATTAGTTCTCAACGTTTCACAGGTTAGCACAACAACTAACAATTTTTCGCTTATTTACTCATCGGAAGAGAAGAGGCTTGAAATGTATAGACTTTGCTGCAAGTTTGGGTATGAAGAGAACGCATAGTCAGGAAACATTTAAAAGGAAACTGAAATTTAATACTGGCATTTAGATTTCCTATGAAACATAACATGAATACTTATGACACCAAAATGGCTTCTATTTCAGGCATACCTTGCATTCTTTGTCATCAATGACCTACATATGGCCCAATCAGCCAAAGCTTTGGTACATGAGAAATTTAGCCCATTTTTAATTCATTTCAGTCTGTTGATCTTTATATATTTGAAGTTGTAGTAAATAACAATTGTTTGATGATAATTGAATTAGGTTCCTGCTATTATATACATATGCAGTTTCGCTGTATCTATTGCATTACAGGTTTGCATACTAAATAAGTTCTATTGATTATATTGTACCATATTACATTTCCATAGTTAAAATTATTATTATTTTGTTAGGAGATTGCATGGACCGGTCGAAGGCTGAAGGCCTACTACTCTGCTGGGTGCATTCTTTGGATTTTTTGCGGTGCCGTGATCCTTCTTTTAACAAGAAATATGAGTTATGTGATGTACATAGTATCAGTATTTATTGGCATAGCAAATGCTCTGATGACGGTATGGCAAGATCTTCTACTTATTCGAATTGTCAAAAGAAAAAGAAATGTCCATTTTATTTTATGTATGCAATTTTGAAGCCTTATTTTTCTTTATTACTTTTATGTAAGGTAAATTTACCAGTTTCTATTCTTAAAAAATGTAAGGTTTAGAGTTTAGAGTTTAGACATAACAACTTTGGTCAATAAGAGGAAAAATCAAATGCTGAAGTTTAACACTAATAGCACCCTGTCATAAATTCCTTCTATGTTGGTTCAAACTTCAAATTAATAAGGATTTGTTTATCAGATATAAATATGTTGAATTATTGAGTGGTGTTCTTTTAATAGGTGACTGCAGTAAGCATGCAAAATTTTCTCATTGGTGAGGACCTTAATGGCTGTGCATTTGTTTGTGGATCATTGAGCTTTGTGGACAAAATTTCATGCGGGCTTGCTTTATATGTTCTTCAGTCATATCAAAGTAAGTTTGTTAATTTTATTTTATCCTATGATAATTCTCTCCGTCCCTAAAGGTATACATTAGACTGGACGATGGGAAGCAATAATGAAATTTAAGTAGATTCTTGCTACCTACAATAGCAGGATACGACATATCTGGCTTAAACTTTTCTATGCTCTTGTTATATTCTTCTTCATAGAGTTAGCATGTCCAAGCTCAAACTTAGAGTGCACGAAATCTTCCAATTACAGTCCAACATATGATTTTTGTTAAAACATACAGGGCATTTTTTCCTCAAAGGGGTTTTGTCCCAACTCCAGTAGAAATTGAACCTATCAAGTACATATGGAAGGTGGGGAACCACACTTCAAAAGTTACTCCCTCCATTTCAAAATAAGTGTAGCTTTCACTTTTTTGGGTTCATTGAAAAGTTAATGTATCTCGACAAAAGGCTTATCTAAATATGTTAACTTTTTAATAAACTCAAAAAGTGGAAGCGATATTTATTTTGAAAAGGGGGAGTAGTTGTTAAGACAAAAGAACTATTCTTCTTAAATACAAGCATCCTATAACACTTAAGGCCAATTCTATGACGCCTTTTGTTTTGTTGCCAAAATTGCCAAACTTACTTTTTAAAATAAATATCAAATATTTAGAAATTATTTATTTTTATACTTTTTAAATTAAATATTGACTTTTAACCATTTTTGTTAAATTAGCATCAAACTTTAGATACCTTAGCAATCATCAATACTTTTAGCCACTTTAGGTAAACTACTTAATTAAGTTCTTTTGAAAAAAGATTTTAAAACATAAGGACTTATATTAAAAACAATTTATAAATAAGTTATTTTATGTTTAGTAAGTTATTATAGAAGTACTTGTTTTAAAGTTGTGTAATAAATAAGAGTGATAAAATAGCTTTTGAGAAGAAGAGCCTTCTTCAAAAGCTCTTAAACAACTTTTGAAAAAGTTAAAACTTGAAAGCATATTTAAAAAAGGTGAGTTTTATGGTGCCTTTTACTATAGTGCCTTTTACTATGGTGCCTAAATTGCCTAACTTGCTTTTAAAAGTAAAAAATAAAATGTTTAAATAAAAAGTAAAATATTTAAAATTTATTAAATATTATCTATTTGCCATTTTTAATAAGTTAGGCACAATCTCAAAGGCACCATAGCATTTACCTTTAAAAAATTGTATCAAATACCGTTAATGTGACTTGATTTTATCAAAAGTCCAAAAAATAGCTTTTGAAACTTTCTAAATGGGACCTTAACCTAGGACTTTGGACACCTTGTGGTAGCCTCCTATCACCCTCCCTATCTAACCCATGTTGTTTAACATGGGAAGTCCTCCATGTGAAATAGCCTGGCTGCATAGAGTGGAAACTGAACCAAACGGAAATTTAGGTCCTTACATGGGTGCCATGCAGGCTTTTTTTTCCGGGGTGGTTAGATTAGAAATTAAATTGAATTTTCTTTTCTTAGAGGCTATTCTTTTAGTTCTTTATATCTAGAAGAAAAAAAAAAAGCAGCTGCTGAAGCCAGCCGAAACAAATACATTTTTTGTATTTTGACAGTGTTAATTGACCACAATGCAGATGTGTCTCCACAGCTCCAAGGAACACAAATGGTCCTTTCAGTTACAAGGTTAGGTTTGGGTCTTGTTCCTGCATTATGTGCACTGGTTGGTGTGGCAGTAACTTGCACTATGGATTTCAACAACCCTTCAAAATCTTTGACAGCACCGCTGCTAGTTTAGCCGTGTGTTCATCAACATGATCGTTCTACTTCATCTCTAACTAATATACAAAGATAGCATTTGAAAATTCAACACAAGAAGTATTCTTCGAAATATTCACATTGTTTTAGCAAGTTATATGTATTAGTTATTTATTGAATTGTTCTTAATTATAAGAAATGTGAAGTCGAATGTACATAATAGTATGTTCAAGATTTAATTGAAATTTATACTAGTACATTTACAGTTTCATTTGAACTAGAGGTTTCTAAGATTCCAATGACGCGACTCGCCGATTTTCGTTTTTTTTAAAAAAAAAAAAAAAACTAAATTGAATAAATTTGTGTACTTGATATTTAAGCTTGTTTTCAAAAATAATACTTATTTAGTGGATAGGAAGTGTGTTTTGGGAATCACATAATTACTGAGTTAAAATTTAATGAAAAATTCATTGGTGTAATTAAATTAAAAATTATTTTAATTTGTGTCGAAATATTTCAATATAATTTGGATCTGAAATAATTATGTCAATCTTATTATTGTTAATTAAAGTAGATTGAGATAACAAAGTAAATATACATCAAACGTAATTTTCATACAGGAAGTGATAATTCATTATGAAAAGCCTAAGGGTTCATTTAACTCCTAATTTGGATCTGGTATTCAACTTTTTTTTTTTTTTTTTTGTTAGATGGATTAGACAACTCCTAATTCTAGGCATTACTCATGTATTACACACCCACACAACACACTCACATACACTACATGAGTTCATTTAAGGGTTCATTTTTTTTCTCATAGGACTTGAACCCGGGTGCAGCTACTTGCGAGGCAGCAGATCCTGCCACTAGCACCAAGCCTCGGCTGCAATGTTCAAAATTTTATATTCTCTCTTCAATATGATACAAATTTGAATGAAATGGATGAACATGAGGAAGAAACAGTATTGGGTAAAAATCCAATACTGTTTAATCCAATACTGTTTCTTCCTCATGTTCATCCATTTCATTCAAATTTGTATCATATTGAAGAGAGAATATAAAATTTTGAACATTATTCATCGTAATCATCAAGCCTGATTTGATGGGTAAAATCCAAAGTTTTGATCGAAATTCCTACCAATTCACCTCTCCATCTAACCATTTTTCTAACTATACTAATTTCGTCAAGGTGAGTTGAAAAATCTCTTTTCTTCATCTCTAAAAATTTCAACCATACAGGCACAAGGGTGCTAAATCACTTGATATTTTGGGTTTAAAAATCGTACTTTAAAAAGGTTAGTATCATAAACTTTCAAGCATCAAAGGTGAGCGAATCTTTACCTTTTTCTACATTGGAATAATCCAAGAAAGTATAATATGATTGGAAATTATTATTGATTGTAAAATAGGTTTTGTTGGTGATTTTGAATACAAAAGAATTTATTCAAGAGTTTGGAATTAAGATAAAGGTTTAGATAGAGTTATTTTCTCAAATTATGTCATAAAAGTGATAAAATCCTAATGGATTAAATTGATTATTTTATTGTGAAATTGATGGTGCTTGAATGATCATTAAAAGAAGTGTGAATTGTTGATGAATTTGAAGGAAGTTGGTTACTTTTGGAATTATTTTCAGGATTTGGGGTTAAATTGTAATTAAAAAAAAGGTTAGTAATTCAGTTGTGTTGAGCAAGAGATTAGTAGTTAAATCTTCATAATTGAGGTGTACCTCGGACATATTTTTGGTACAACACTGAGGTGGTAGGGAAACTGTTGTGCCTTACCGAAGGAGACCTTCAGGAGCTTATGGATGTCAGAGCGATTAGTGGCGGTGGTGCGACGGAGGGACAATATGTGCTCTCCCTTCTCGATCCCCATGAACGGATTTGCTACATCAACCCGGATGCTCCTCAAATCCCCGATTGGATGTAGATCTACGAACCCATGTTCGATGTTATTCGGGTTCATTTTCCGTTCTCTGACTTCGTCATTAGGCTCCTAAACGGATGCAACATCGCCCCGTTGCAGCTCCACCTTAATAGGCTTGCGTGTGAATATTTTTGGAGATCCTTGCCGTGGTGGAGGTTTTCCTATTTTTCTTTCTCCTGACCGTGCCCTATCGGGAGGAGAAGTTAAAGAAGGGCTACATGTCCTTTTGAGCTGTCTAGGGACAAAAAATTGTTGGCCACTTTAAGGACTCGTTCATGGGTTCAAGGAGTACTTCAAAGTACGTCCAGTTGAGGGACACTATCCTTTCTGGTTGACCCTGGAGAGGGAGCATTGGTTCCCCACCTACTAGAAGTACGAGGCTACTGCCGACTACCTCGTTAAGTCAACTTACGAGGGATTGAGTCGGGATAGCAAGAAAATTATTGATGTGGTGCTGGCCATATTCGGGAATAGGCCGTTAAACCCCAGGCACGTGATGTGTAACACCCTACCATACAGAGTCTTATGCTTAAGTCATAATTCAGAGATGGCAAGGTATTACGACCTCTAAAACAAAAATTTAGTACGTATAGTAGTATGAATAATTGATTATAACTAGGAGCCTTTGTAGAAAAAGGGGGTAAACAAAAATCGTAACTCGAAAGCGCAACACTCCGATCGATAACGTAACGAACAGGGATAAGCTAACGCGAGATCATATATATATATAAAGAGTGTCAAAAACAGGAATATTAAAACTCAAATCCGGATGAGAAGATAACCGATCCGAGCATAGCAATATATATATACATATAATGGAATAAGGAAACCCCAAAGGAAACTCAAAGGGACACAAATACAGAACCCTATTCTCCAAAAATCTCCTATAAGAGGAGTCATCACAGTTTGTATTATTTAATGGAGATAAAAAATATCTAAACAAGATATATAAACCAAAACAGAGTCCCGAGAACAAAGAATCTTCGCTAATCCAGAAGTCTCCAGCATGCCTTAGCGAGAAACCTCACGTCCTGCATCTGAAAACCACAAAATCCGCATGGGTGAGAACCAGAGGTCCCCAGCATGGTAACAACTTCCACATATATAATACATAATAATAGAGGAAAGCCGAAGGCAATCCTAGAACTTCCTCCAGATAATATCAAAGCTTATAAACAAACTAAACCGTAAGTGGCAACTGACTAAAGATCCTTTAGTCTAACTAATACTTCCCTTTCCAATTCCTTCAGACCTCCCAACCACCAGCAGGAGTATAATATAGCAAACACAGTTATATCAGACAAGAGATTTACAAATAGGAACAGATAAGGCATTTAGACAATTAGCAAGTAATATGCAGTCAAATAGGCAATCTCAAACAATTCATATAGTATGCATATGATGAATGCCTGTCCCTAGTGGCTGATGATATCATTTGTCGGTTATAGAGCCAACCCGACAAGTCCTGGTAGCTAACCATTGGACTGTCCCTCTGTCGCGCATCCCCAACTCGAGTTATACTCATCATAAACTTGATCATAATCATGATCCATATCTATCACCCTCACTGGTGAATAATTACGGGGGTGAGCTCATCCGGGCCTTTCACAGTGCCCGGCCACACTTACGACATAGGGTCAAAAGAGCTTCGAGTCTCAACCTGGAGCACGTGGTGGCTAGCCACTGCTTCCTCCTAGGGAAACCTCATCTCCGATGGTGGAAGTGCAAACATTCACAATTCATTCAACAGCATATATGCATTTATACTTAGCCATAATCATGGCTCCACCGTAACACGGCAATAATCTAGCCACCCGGCTCGCGGTTAAATCCATAACCAGCCAATTCATTAACAATTACGGCCCTTCGGCCTATGGCATAACAAGCACTTCCACCGCCATCCTCCGCATCTCACATAATCATCTTTGATCCTCATTGATCATTCATTTTTCCCTTGCTTCACTCGCAAGTTACCACATTTACTAGCCTCTTGCCCCATTGCTAGGCATGTTATAATGATTTAAGACATAAGTGGTGAGATCGGAGGCTTAGAAGTATGAAATTTGGCTTTTAAAACTCAAAAATCAACTTTGGGATGAAAACAGGGCCACGCGTATGCGCACTCCACGCGCACGCGTGGATGGCCATAAAACTCATTGACACGCAAGCGTCATACGCGCGAACGCGCGGATTAAAAAAATAACCAAACGACGCGCGAGCGTCAGCCACGCGCACGCGTGGGTGCTCTTGCGCCCCAGGCACAAAACTGGCACAACTCTCGGGAAAATAGCTGGGCATTTGGTGCAGCGCATCGACGCATTCGCGCACACCACGCGCACGCGTGGATGGTGCTTTCTTGAAGAACGGCGCGTACGCGCCAATTGCGCCTACGCGCGGAGGGTCATTCTGCTAAAAATTTTCTAAGTTAAAAGCTGCAGAATTTACAGATTCAACCCCCAATCTTCCGACGGTCATAACTTCCTCATTTTAAATCGTTTTTCACCCGTTCTTCGAACGGCATGGACATCCCGGATCCAATTTCATTTTTAAACAAATTTGGCACAAAACAAAGATCCGTGGTCCAAGTTATGTCCCATCAAAGTATGCCCAAGAACCATGTTTTCATACAAAACCACAAAGTGCCATTTTCAAAACAAGCCACTTTCAACTCTTTTCAAAATCAATCAAAACATGCCAATTTCATCCCTTTTCTTTGAAATCAATTAAAATGCACCAAAATCAACCTCAAGCCATCCTCAACTCACACATTGACACTTTACCAAATTTCCCAAAATCACCATCCAACCCTTTTAACACTTCTCAATCAAATGGCTAAAGGACAAACACAATATCATGTCATACATCCTCTCTCATCCCAATTTCCAATAATACCATTTCCAATCAACCATCATTATACATAATCAACATCATACTTACCATCAACATGGTACCACCCACCAATTCAACCTTAATCATTCATCAAGCATATATCACAACATGCATTTTCTCATATATCACATAATCAAGGCATCAATATTCATAATCACATATATGATCACATTATATATCTCAACCATTTAACAACATCAACCATTCAATGCCTATCTTAGGGCCTCTAGCCTAAGTATTTTCTACCACATTACATATTAGATACGGGAAACCGAGACCATACCTTAGCCGATTTCTCAAGCTCAACCGGAGCACTTCCAAACCACTTGTTCACAAGCTCTCAAGGTCTCAACACCTCCAAGAACAGATTTTATCACACAAAACCCTCTCCCAAGCTTTTCAAAATCACCAATCAAGCTCCAATATTCACATATACACAACCTAAGCCACAATCATCATACCCATACACAACATCTCAATACCCAACATCATAGAACAACAAATTACACTAGAGTTGAGAATCTTACCACACCCAAGGTCCAAGGAGACAAGATTAACCTTCTCCTTCAAGAGAGTTGGGTCCTATAACATCAAAGAGCCCAAAAATCTCAATATTTCATCCATGAAACTCGAAAACAAGGGCTGGAATTTCGAAGAGCAAAACGTGGCTTACCTCAAGATTGATTGTATAGGTTTTGTAGAGCACTCCGCGGTGAACGCGTGGCCACAAACGGTGCGGCAATCGGAGCTCTAGATCAAAAGTTATGGTGGTTTGAAGATCAAGTGAGAGATAGAAGTTTGAGAGAGTGTTCTTCCCCTCTCCTACTCCATTTCAGCGTGTTTGAGTGATAAGTGAGGAGAGAGAGTACTGAAAACTAGGGTTTTGGTTTAGTTTAGTTGGGCCAAGGGCCCATTTTGGGTCCGGTTGGACCGGTTTGGCCCGTTCGGTCCAATCTTGGTCCGATTTCTATAAAATTGGTACCGAAATTCTCGTCTCAATCTCCTCTATCATATTAAGCCATAAAAATAACATTTTTGGCTTTCTAGAATAAATTT
The DNA here is from genome assembly GCF_059453495.1 of Arachis ipaensis. Classification (NCBI taxonomy): domain Eukaryota; kingdom Viridiplantae; phylum Streptophyta; class Magnoliopsida; order Fabales; family Fabaceae; genus Arachis; species Arachis ipaensis. Next base: position 113,015,310 of record NC_142443.1, read on the forward strand.
TCATTTATGGGTTAATTAGCCGTTAATTAACCGGGTCTTACATGATGAGTGACCAAGTTGCCGGTCGTCAGTATGTGGGTAGGTGCCTTAACACTTTCATCTTCTTGTGCTTTTGTTTTCTTACTGTGCACTTGTAAGTCTTACGATTTTTTTTTTTTGCAGTTGACATGGCCAGCGGCCTCACTACCATGGAGAATTAATGGCGGTTTTCCTCACCGAGGAAGAGGATGAAGAACAACCTCATCAGGAGGCCGACGACTCGGCTGTAGCCTCGGGGGCCAATGCCGGAGGTTCCTATGAGGCGGCAGAGGCTCGGCTTGAGGATGACATGCATGAGATCGTGCCCCCTCGTCTCGGAAGAAGAGGAAGGGCGCTCCTGGAGAGAAGGGAAAAGAGATCATGGCTCCATCCATGATGGAGAAATCTTTTGATGCTCTCGGTTTCATCAACGAGCAGTTGCTGCCGGGTACCGAGGAGTTCTTCACTGATTGCGATCTGGCGGCACAACCAAAGTGGGTCTATCTCTCCCTGCTTTGCTCGGCCGCGGGGTGCGCAAGACGGAGGCTGTTCTTGGGCAATCTCCTGTTTTGGACAGTAAACTGCATTAAGCCCGACTTGGCAAAGGTTCATCAGGAGAAGGAGTCGGCGAGGAGGCCAGTGTGAAGGCGGAAAAGCTAGGTCAGCAAGCTGCTAGCGAGGTTCAGCGCCTCAAGTATCAGGAGGCTTTGCTAAGTTCGGAGGTCGTGAAAGCGGAAAGTAGAGCGAGGGAGGCCAAGAAGAATATGAAGGATGTCGAAGGTTTGGCGGATACCCTGAGAAAGAGAAACAAAGAGGTTATCCAGAATGCGAAGGAGGCTGTCTTTGCTACAAAGGAGTCGCTGAAGGCTCAGGTCTCTCTCTTGGCCCTTGATTTCAGCGTCTTATAGATCGGTGCTTTCAAGACGATTTGTGACTGTCAGATCGTAGACCTCAGCAATGAGTAAGGAGCGTAGCAACTTTTGTATCTCTTGTTTATTTCTGCTATGTATGGAACTTTCTGTCTTTTATAATTATGCCAGAAGGGCCAACTTGTGTTGAGACCATTTTTGGTACTCTTTGTTACTGCTGTAATTTGGATATCCATTTGGGTGATTTTCGGGACCTCCAGGTTGATCAAGCCCGTGGTGCCGTTTTTATAACTTATTGAAAAGCGCTTATAAAATATTAGGGTCTATCGTTGCAGGTTTAAATATTTGTGAAATAAAAGGGGAATTTATTTAAAGTATTTTATTGATTGGGCCTCGTCAAAACCTTCTCTTGGGTCTCTTTCGGGCCGAGGAGTGAGGAAAGAGTACCCATTGCGAAACAATTAATTGAAACGGCATAAATAATAGAGAATCAACCCTTCACAATTCATATTCTTATGAGTAAAATCTCTTGAGATTGACGACGTTCCAAGTTTTAGGAATGGTCAAGCCGTCGAGTCATTCCAATTGATAGGCTCCCGATCTGTACATCTCATGGATTCGATAAGGTCCTTTCCACTGTTCTGCTAACTTGCCTTCTCCGGGATTCCGGATTCCTATGTCGTTTCGCCATAGGACCAAAACTCCCACTTCGAAAGCCCTTTTGTTGACGCCCCGATCATACCTGAGGGCTAGCCGTTGCTTGAGGGCTGTTTCTCTTAGGTGGGCTAAGGCTCAGACCTCGTCCAGTAGGTCTAGCTCTGCTTCTCGGTCAATGGCTCCGAGGAAGATTCTGGGGCTTGGTTCTCTAATTTCAACCGGGATCACAGGTTCTGTGCCATAAGTCAGTCGAAAGGGGGTCCCCTGGTTGTCGACTGCTTAGAGGTGCGGTAAGACCAGAGGATGGAACCAAGCTCTTCTGCCCAGTCTCCCTTCTTTTGTTCCAACCTCTTTTTCATACCTTTTAGGATGACCTTGTTGGTGATTTTTACCTGGCCATTGGTATGAGGGTGTTCGATAGAGAAGAATCGGTGCTGGATCTCTAGTCCCTTGAGGAGACCTCGAAACTTTTTGTCGGAGAATTGGGTACCGTTGTCGAAGATAACGACTTTTGGTATCCCGAAGTAGTTGATCACCTGCCTCCAAAAGAACTTTTCGCACCAGGATGCCATTATCGTGGCCAAGGCTTTTGCCTCGATCCACTTGGTGAAGTAGTCGATGGCGACTATGAGATATCTAAGCTGGTCTGGTGAGGTCAGAAAGGGGCCCATGAGGTCAATCCCGTAGGTTGCAAAAGGTCAGGAGGATGTGTTAGGCAATAACTCCTCCGCTGAGACCTTGTGAAAATCGCCGTTCTCTTGGCACTTCACACACGATCTTACGAGTTTCATGGCCTCTAGGGTTATTGTAGGCCAATAGTATCCAACTCTTATAACCTTTTGAACAATCGCTCCCCCCATGTGATGGCTGTAACATCCTTCATGAATTTTCCTTAGCACATAATCTGTCTGATCAGGGTGTAGGCATTTCAAGTGGGATTGGGAAACTCCTCTCTAGTACATAGTCCCTATGATTATCATGTACTTGACGACCTCTCTTTTTACCCACTTTCCTTCCGACATGTCGTCAGGTAGTTTTCCCCCTTCCAAGTACCATCGGATGGGTGTGGTCCAATCGGGGCCTTCCACTGCGTCCACCAGCAAGGTTACCGATGATTCTCCGACCGCCTCGTGGATGAGGGAGTGATTTCTTTCTGAGGTATTGGTGCTAGATAGATTCGATAAAAGATCCACTCTAGTGTTTCTTTCCTAAGGGACATGCTGGACTATCACGCTTTCAAAGCCGGTACACAGATGTTTGGCCTTCTCCAGATACTTCTATAGGAGCGGATCCCGAGCTTGGTAAGTGCTATTAATCTGTGAAGTGACCATCTAAAAATCGCTCTTGACTAGCAGCCTTTCGACTCCGAGTTCCCTAGCTAGCGTGAGGCCAGCTAAGATGGCCTCGTACTCGACTTGGTTGTTTGAAATTGAAAACTCATACTTTATAGATTGTTCGTTGATGAGCGGATAATTTATACGCTTTTTGGCATTGTTTTTAGTATGTTTTCAGTAGAATCTAGTTACTTTTAGGGATGTTTTCATTAGTTTTTATGTTAAATTCACATTTCTGGACTTTACTATGAGTTTGTGTATTTTTCTGTGATTTCAGGTATTTTCTGGCTGAAATTGAGGGACTTGAGCAAAAATCAGATTCAGAGGTTGAAGAAGGAGGGTGATGCTGTTGGATTCTGACCTCCATGCCCTCAAAATGGATTTTCTGGAGCTACAGAACTCAAAATGGCACGCTTCTAATTGCGTTAGAAAGTAGACATCCAGGGCTTTCCAGCAATATATAATAGTCCATACTTTGCCCGAGTTTAGATGACGCAAACTGGCGTTCAAAGCCAGATCTCTACCCAATTCTGGCGTTCAGCGCCAGAAACAAGTTGCAAAGTGGAGTTCAACGCCCAAACTAGCACAAAAGCTGGCGTTCAACTCCAAGAAGGACCTCTACACGTGCAACACTCAAGCTCAGCCCAAGCACACACCAAGTGGGCCCCGGAAGTGGATTTATGCATCAATTACTTACTTCTGTAAACCCTAGTAGCTAGTTTATTATAAATAGGACTTTTTACTATTGTATTAGACATCTTTGAATCCGGGATTGTATCTTAGGATTACCTTGGGACGCCTAGTTCTTAGATCATGAGGGCTGGCCTCTCGGCCATGCCTGGACCTTTCACTTATGTATTTTCAACGGTAGAGTTTCTACACTCCATAGATTAAGGTGTGGAGCTCTGCTGTTCCTCATGAATTAATGCAAAGTACTACTATTTTTCTATTCAATTCAACTTATTCTGCTTCTAAGATATTCATTCGCCCTTCAACCTGAATGTGATGAACGTGACAATCATCATCATTCCCTATGAACGCGTGCCTGACAACCACTTCCGTTCTACCTTCGATTGAATGATTATCTCTTGGATCTCCTAATCAGAATCTTCGTGGTGTAAGCTAGATTGATGGCGGCATTCATGAGAGTCCGGAAAGTCTAAACCTTGTCTGTGGTATTCCGAGTAGGACTCTGGGATTGAATGACTGTGACGAACTTCAAACTCGCGAGTGCTGGGCGTAGTGACAGACGCAAAAGGATAGTAAATTCTATTCCAGTATGATCGAGAACCTCCAAGATGATTAGCCATGCAGTGACAGCGCATCGGACCATTTTCACAGAGAGGAATAGGATGCAGCCATCGACAAGGGTGATGCCTCTAGACGATTAGCCGTGCTGTGACAGAGCATTTGGACCATTTTCCCGAGAGGATTAAAAGTAGCCATTGACAACGGTGACATCCTTACAAAAAGCCAGCCATGAAAAGGAGTAGGATTGATTGGATGAAGGCAGCAAGAAAGCAGAGGTTCAGAGGAACGAAAGCATCTCTATGCACTTATCTGAAATTCTCACCAATGATCTACATAAGTATCTTTATCCTTGTTTTATTATTTATGTTTGAAAACTCCATAACTATTTTATATCCGCCTGACTGAGATTTACAAGGTGACCATAGCTTGCCTCATACCAACAATCTCCGTGGGATCGACCCTTACTCACGTAAGGTTTATTACTTGGACGACCCAGTGCACTTGCTGGTTAGTTGTATCGAAGTTGTGAATGAAAAATGATTTATTAAGACATGCGTATAGAGTTTCTGGTGCCGTTTCCTGAGATCACAATTTCGTGCACCAAGTTTTTGGCGCCGTTGCCGGGGATTATTTGAGTTTGGACAACTGACGGTTCATCTTGTTGCTCAGATTAGGTAATTTTCTTTTTGTTTTCTTTTCAAAAAAATTTTTCAAAAATCTTTCAAAAATTTCTCCTTTGTTTTCGAAAAAATTTTTTTAAAAAAAAATATTTTCAAAAATATATTTTTCTTCAGAATTTTTAAGAATGAATTCTAGTGTTTCATGAAGCATGTTGAAGCCTGGCTGGCTGTAAAGCCATGCCTGTAGGGAATGTCAGGCGTGTCATGTCTGAGTTACATACTAAAGCTTGGCTGGCTATTAAGCCATGCCTAACCCTTTGATTGGAGCTTTAGACTAAAAAGCATAAGATTCCTGGAATTCATATTAAAAATTTTGGAATCCTTATTTTTATTTTTCATAATAATTTTCGAAAAAATACAAAAAATTATAAAATCATAAAAACCAAAAATATTTTTGTGTTCTTGTTTGAGTCTTGAGTCATGTTATAAGTTTGGTGATAATTGCATATTCATCTTGCATTTTTCAAAAATTCATGCATTCATAGTGTTCTTCATGATCTTCAAGTTGTTCTTGGTAAGTCTTCTTGTTTGATCTTGATGTTTTCTTGTTTTGTGTTGTATGGTGTTTTTCATATGCATTCTTGAATTCTTAGTGCCTAAGCATTAAAGATTTCTAAGTTTGGTGTCTTGCATGTTTTCTTTGCATTAAAAATTTTTCAAAAATATGTTCTTGATGTTCATCATGATCTTCATAGTGTTCTTGGTGTTCATCTTGACATTCATAGCATTCTTGCATGCATCACATGTTTTGATCTAAAATTCTCATGCATTGCATCATTTTCATGTTTCTCTCTCTCATCATTAAAAATTCAAAAATAAAAAAAAAATATCTTTCCCTTTTTCTCTCTTAAAATTTCGAAAATTAGATTTGACTTTTTCAAAAATTTTTAAAAATCTAGTTGTTTTTATGAGTCAAATCAAATTTTCAATTTAAAAATCTCATCTTTTTCAAAAATCAAATCTTTTTCATTTTTCTTAGTTATTTTCGAAAATTATAAAAATATTTTTCAAAAATCTTTTTCTTATCTTTATCACATAATTTTCGAAAATAACATCACCAATTAATGTTTTGATTCAAAAATTTCAAGTTTGTTACTTACTTGCTAAGAAAGATTCAAACTTTAAGTTCTAGAATCATATCTTGTGATTTCTTGTGAATCAAGTCATTAATTGTGATTTTAAAAAAATTAAATCATTTTCAAAACTAATTTCAATCATATCTTTTCAAAAAAATATCTTCTTATCTTACCTTTTTCAAAAATTTAATTTCAAAATATCTTTTCTAACTTCTTATCTTCTTATCTTTTCAAAATTGATTTTCAAAATTTGTTTCAACTAACTAACTAACTTTTTGTTTGTTTCTTACCTTTTTCAAAACTACCTAACTAACTCTCTCTCTCTAATTTTTGAAAATATCTCCCTCTCTTTTTCAAAACTTCTTTTTAATTTTGGATTTTAATTTTCGAAAATTACTAACCTTTTTCAAAAACTATTTTCAAAAACCACTAACTCTTTTTCAAAAATTATTTTCGAAAATTCTCCCTCTCCCATCTTATTCTATTTATTTATTTATCTACTAACATCTCCTCATCTCAATTCACTGCTCTTATCCTTACCCTTGTGTTTGGATTTTTCATTCTTCTTCACCCATATCCCTTTTCTTTTTCTACTAACAATAAGGAACCTCTTTACTGTGACATAGAGGATTCCTCTTCTTTTCTTGTTCTCTTCTCTTTCTTATGAGTAGGAACAAAGAAAAAGGCATTCTTGTTGAAGCTGATCCAGAACCTGAAAGGACTCTGAAGAGGAAACTAAGAGAAGCTAAATTACAACAATCCAGAGACAACCTTATTGAAAATTTCGAACAAGTAAAGGAGATGGCAGCCGAACCCAACAACAATAATGCAAGGAGAATGCTTGGTGACTTTACTGCACCAAATTCCAATTTACATGGAAGAAGCATCTCCATCCCTACCATTGGAGCAAACAATTTTGAGCTGAAACCTCAGGTAGTTTCTCTGATGCAACAGAACTGCAAGTTTCATGGACTTCCATCTGAAGATCCTTTTCAGTTCTTAACTGAATTCTTGCAGATCTGTGATACTGTTAAGACTAATGGAGTAGATCCTGAAGTCTACAGGCCCATGCTTTTCCCTTTTGCTGTAAGAGACAGAGCTAGAGTGTGGTTGGACTCTCAACCTAAAGATAGCCTGAACTCTTGGGATAAGCTAGTCACGGCTTTCTTAGCCAAGTTCTTTCCTCCTCAAAAGCTGAGCAAGCTTAGAGTGGATGTTCAAACATTCAGACAGAAAGAAGGTGAATCCCTCTATAAAGCTTGGGAAAGATACAAGCAGCTGACCAAAAAGTGTCCTTCTGACATGCTTTCAGAATGGACCATCCTGGATATATTCTATGATGGTTTATCTGAGCTATCAAAGATGTCATTGGATACTTCTGCAGGTGGATCCATTCACCTAAAGAAAACGCCTGCAGAAGCTTAAGAACTCATTGACATGGTTGCTAATAACCAGTTCATGTACACTTCTGAGAGGAATCCTGTGAATAATGGGACGCCTATGAAGAAGGGAGTTCTTGAAATTGATACTCTGAATGCCATATTGGCTCAGAACAAAATATTGACTCAGCAAGTCAATATGATTTCTCAGAGTCTGAATGGAATGCAAGCTGCATCCAACAGTACTCAAGAGGCATCTTCTAAAGAAGAAGCTTATGATCCTGAGAACCCTGCAATAGCAGAGGTGAATTACTTAGGTGAACCTTATGGAAACACCTATAACTCATCATAGAGAAATCATCCAAATTTCTCATGGAAGGATTAAAAGCCTCAACAAGGCTTTAATAATGGTGGAAGAAATAGGTTTAACAATAGTAAACCTTTTCCATCATCCACTCAGCAACAGACAGAGAATTCTGAGCAGAATCCATCTAGCTTAGCAAACTTAGTCTCTGATCTATCTAAGGCCACTGTGAGTTTCATGAATGAAACAAGGTCCTCCATTAGAAATTTGGAGGCACAAGTGGGCCATTTGAGTAAGAAGATCATTGAAATCCCTCCCAGTACTCTCCCAAGCAATACAGAAGAAAATCCAAAGAGAGAGTGCAAGGCCATTGATATTACCAAAATGGCCGAACCCAAAGAGGGAGAGGAGGACGTGAATCCCAGTGAGGAAGACCTCCTGGGACGTCCAGTGATCAATAAGGAGTTTCCCTCTGAGGAACCAAAGGAATCTGAGGCTCATCTAGAGACCATAGAGATTCCATTGAACCTCCTTATGCCCTTCATGAGCTCTGATAAGTATTCCTCTTCTGAAGAGAATGAGGATGTCACTAAAGAGCAAGCTGCCAAGTTTCTTGGTGCAATCATGAAGCTGAATGCCAAATTATTTGGTATTGAGACTTGGGAAGATGAACCTCCCTTGTTCACCAATGAACTAAGTGATCTGGATCAACTGACATTGCCTCAGAAGAAACAAGATCCTGGAAAGTTCATAATACCTTGTACCATAGGCACCATGCTCTTTGAAAAGGATCTGTGTGACCTTGGTTCAGGGATAAACCTCATGCCCCTCTCTGTAATAGAGAAACTGGGAATTTATGGGGTGCAAGCTGCTAAAATCTCATTAGAGATGGCAGACAATTCAAGAAAATAGGCTTATGGACAAGTAGAGGACGTGTTAGTAAAGGTTGAAGGCCTTTACATCCCTGCTGATTTCATAGTCCTAGACACTGGAAAGGAAAAGGATGAATCCATCATCCTAGGAAGGCCTTTCCTAGCCACAGCAAGAGCTGTGATTGATGTGGACAGAGGAGAATTGATCCTTCAATTAAATAAGGACAACCTTGTGTTTACAACTCAAGGATCTCTCTCTGCATCCATGGAGAGGAAGCAGAAAAAGCTTCTCTCAAAGCAGAGTCAACCAAAGCCCCCACAGTCAAACTCTAAGTTTGATGTTGGGAGGCCACAACCAAACTCTAAGTTTGGTGTCAAACCCCCATATCCAAACTCTAAGTTTGGTGTTGGGAGGTCTTAACAAAGCTCTGCACATCTGTGAGGCTCCATGAGAGCCCACTGTCAAGCTATTGACATTAAAGAAGTGCTTGTTGGAAGGCAACCCAATGTTTATTTATCTAATTTTATTTTTGTTTTTCATGTTTTCTTAGGTTCATGATCATGTGGAGTCACAAAATAAACGAAAAATTTAGAAACAGAATCAAAAACAGCGGAAGAAAAATCACACCCTGGAGGAAGCACCTGTCTGGCGTTCAACGCCAGAACAGAGCATGGTTCTGGCGCTGAACGCCCAAAATGGGCAGTATCTGGGCACTGAACGCCCAAAATGGGCAGCATCTGGGTGCTGAACGCCAGAATTGAACCCTGGAGAAGAGCTGGCGCTGAACGCCCAAAACAAGCATGGTTCTGGCGTTCAACGCCAGAAATGGGCAACAAATGGGCGTTGAATGTCCAAAATGGGCACCAACCTAGCGCTGAACGCCCAGAGTTGTGTGCAAGGGCATTTTACATGCCTAATTTGGTGCAAGGTTGTAAATCCTTGAACACCTCAGGATCTGTGGACCCCACAGGATCATCTCAGGATCTGTGGACCCCACAGGATCCCCACCTACCTCCACTCACTCTCTTCTCTCTTCTCAATCATCCTCTATTCCCAATAAACACTCTTCCCCAAAACCCTTCACCTATCACCTCCATCCCTCTTCCCTATTAACCCTTCACCACTCACATCCACCCTCTCTTCCCCATAAACCTACCCAATAAACTCCACCTACCTTCAAAATTTAAAATCAATTTTCCACCCAAACCCACCCATATGGCCGAACCTTAACCCCCCTCCCTTCCCTATATAAAGCCTTCCATTCTTCTTCATTTTCACACAACACAACCCTCTCTTTCCCTTCTTGGCCGAAACACACCTCCCCCCTCTTCTCCATATTTTCTTCTTCTTCTTCATCTAATTCTTTCTTTTCTTGCTCGAGGGCGAGCAATATTCTAAGTTTGGTGTGGTAAAAGCATAAGCTTTTTGTGTTTCCATTTCCATTGATGGCACCTAAGACCGGAGAATCATCTAGAAAAGGGAAAGGGAAGACAAAAGCTTCCACCTCCGAGTCATGGGAGATGGAAAGGTTCATCTCCAAAGCCCATCAAGACCACTTCTATGATGTTGTGGCCAAGAAGAAGGTGATCCCCGAGGTCCCTTTCAAGCTCAAGAGAAATAAGTATCCGGAGATCCGACATGAAATCCAAAGAAGAGGTTGGGAAGTTCTAACAAACCCCATCCAACAAGTCGGCATCTTAATGGTTCAAGAGTTCTATGCCAATGTATGGATCACTAAGAACCATGATCAAAGTAAGAACCCAAATCCAAAGAATTATATTACAATGGTTCGAGGAAATTACTTAGATTTTAGTCTGGAAAATGTGAGGTTGGCGTTTAACTTGCCCATGATGCAAGGAGATGAACGCCCCTACACTAGAAGGGTCAACTTTAATCAAAGGTTGGACCAAGTCCTTATGGACATATGTGTGGAAGGAGCTCAATGGAAGATTGACTCCAAAGGCAAGCCGGTTCAACTAAGAAGATTGGACCTCAAGCCTGTGGCTAGAGGATGGTTGGAGTTCATCCAACGCTCCATCATCCCCACTAGCAACCGATCTGAAGTTACTGTGGATCGGGCCATCATGATCCATAGCATCATGATTGGAGAAGAAGTAGAAGTTCATGAAGTCATCTCCCTTGAACTCTACAAAATAGCCGAAAAGCCCTCTCCTGGGGCAAGGCTAGCTTTTCCTCATCTTATTTGCCATCTATGTTACTCAGCTGGAGCTTTCATAGAAGGAGACATTCACATTGAGGAAGAGAAGCCCATCACTAAGAAAAAGATGGAGCAAGCAAGAGAGCCCATTCATGGAGCTCAAGAGGCGTATGAAGCTCATCACCATGAGACCCCGGAGATGCCTCAAATGCATTTTCCTCCACAAAACTATTAGGAGCAAATCAACACCTCCCTAGGAGAATTAAGTTCCAACATGGGACAATTAAGGGTGGAACATCAAGAGCACTCCATCATCCTTCATGAAATTAGAGAAGATCAAAAAGCAATGAGGGAGGAGCAACAAAGACAAGGAAGAGACATAGAAGAGCTCAAGGACATCATTGGTTCCTCAAGAAGGAAACGCCACCATCACTAAGGTGGATTCATTCCTTGTTCTTATTTCTTCTGTTTTTTGTTTTCTATGTTATGTGCTTATCTATGTTTGTGTCTTCATTACATGATCATTAGTAGTTAGTAACTATGTCTTAAAGTTATGAATGTCCGATGAATCCATCACCTCTCTTAAATGAAAAATGTTTTAATTCAAAAGAACAAGAAGTACATGAGTTTTGAATTTATCCTTGAACTTAGCTTAATTATATTGATGTGGTGACAATGCTTCTTGTTTTCTGAATGAATGCTTGAACAGTGCATCTGTCTTTTGAAGTTGCTTTTTAAGAATGTTAAATATGTTGGCTCTTGAAAGAATGATGACTAGGAGACATGTTATTTGATAATCTGAAAAATCATAAAAATGATTCTTGAAGCAAGAAAAAGCAGCAAAGAACAAAGCTTGCAGAAAAAAAAATAGGCGAAAAAAATAGAAAGAAAAAGAAAAAGCAAGCAGAAAAAGCCAAAAGCTCTTAAAACCAAGAGGCAAGAGCAAAAAGCCAATAACCCTTAAAACCAAAAGGCAAGGGTAAATAAAAAGGATCCCAAGGCTTTGAGCATCAGTGGATAGGAGGGCCTAAAGGAATAAAATCCTGGCCTAAGCGGCTAAATCAAGCTGTCCCTAACCATGTGCTTGTGGCGTGAAGGTGTCAAGTGAAAACTTGAGACTGAGCGGTTAAAGTCACGGTCCAAAGCAAAAAAAAAGAGTGTGCTTAAGAACCCTGGACACCTCTAATTGGGGACTCTAGCAAAGCTGAGTCACAATCTGAAAAGGTTCACCCAATTATGTGTCTGTGGCATTTATGTATCCGGTGGTAATACTGGAAAACAAAGTGCTTAGGGCCACGGCCAAGACTCATAAAGAAGCTATGTTCAAGAATCATCATACTGAACTAGGAGAATCAATAACACTATCTGAACTCTGAGTTCCTATAGAAGCCAATCATTCTGAACTTCAATGGATAAAGTGAGATGCCAAAACTATTCAAGAGGCAAAAAAGCTACAAGTCCCGCTCATCTAATTGGAGCTATGTTTCATTGATAGTTTAGAATTTATAGTATATTCTCTTCTTTTTATCCTATTTGATTTTCAGTTGCTTGGGGACAAGCAACAATTTAAGTTTGGTGTTGTGATGAGCGGATAATTTATACGCTTTTTGGCATTGTTTTTAGTATGTTTTTAGTAGAATCTAGTTACTTTTAGGGATGTTTTCATTAGTTTTTATGTTAAATTCACATTTCTGGACTTTACTATGAGTTTGTGTGTTTTTCTGTGATTTCAGGTATTTTCTGGCTGAAATTGAGGGACTTGAGCAAAAATCAGATTCAGAGGTTGAAGAAGGACTGCTGATGCTGTTGGATTCTGACCTCCATGCACTCAAAATAGATTTTCTGGAGCTACAGAACTCAAAATGGCGCGCTTCCAATTGAGTTGGAAAGTAGACATCCAGGGCTTTCCAGCAATATATAATAGTTCATACTTTGCCCGAGTTTAGATGACGCAAACTGGCGTTCAACGCCAGCTCTCTGCCCAATTCTAGCGTTCAGCGCCAGAAACAAGTTGCAAAGTGGAGTTCAACGCCCAAACTAGCACAAAAGCTGGCGTTCAACTCCAAGAAGGACCTCTACACATGCAACACTCAAGCTCAGCCCAAGCACACACCAAGTGGGCCCCGGAAGTGGATTTATGCATCAATTACTTACTTCTGTAAACCCTAGTAGCTAGTTTATTATAAATAGGACTTTTTACTATTGTATTAGACATCTTTGAATCCGAGATTGTATCTTAGGATTACCTTGGGACGCCTAGTTCTTAGATCATGGGGGCTGGCCTCTCGGCCATGCCTGGACCTTTCACTTATGTATTTTCAACGGTAGAGTTTCTACACTCCATAGACTAAGGTGTGGAGCTCTGCTGTTCCTCATGAATTAATGCAAAGTACTACTATTTTTCTATTCAATTCAACTTATTCCGCTTCTAAGATATTCATTCGCCCTTCAACCTGAATGTGATGAACGTGACAATTATCATCATTCCCTATGAACGCGTGCCTGACAACCACTTCCGTTCTACCTTCGATTGAATGATTATCTCTTGGATCTCCTAATCAGAATCTTCGTGGTGTAAGCTAGATTGATGGCGGCATTCATGAGAGTCCGAAAAGTCTAAACCTTGTCTGTGGTATTCCGAGTAGGACTCTGAGATTGAATGACTGTGACGAACTTCAAACTCGCGAGTGCTGGGCGTAGTGACAGACGCAAAAGGATAGTAAATTCTATTCCAGTATGATCGAGAACCTCCAAGATGATTAGCCATGCAGTGACAGCGCATCGGACCATTTTCACAGAGAGGAATAGGATGCAGCCATCGACAAGGGTGATGCCTCCAGACGATTAGCCGTGCTGTGACAGAGCATTTGGACCATTTTCCCGAGAGGATTAAAAGTAGCCATTGACAACAGTGACATCTTTACAAAAAGCCAGCCATGGAAAGGAGTAGGATTGATTGGATGAAGGCAGCAGGAAAGCAGAGGTTCAGAGGAACGAAAGCATCTCTATGCACTTATCTGAAATTCTCACCAATGATCTACATAAGTATCTCTATCTTTGTTTTATTATTTATGTTCGAAAACTCCATAACTATTTTATATCCGCCTGACTGAGATTTACAAGGTGACCATAGCTTGCTTCATACCAACAATCTCCGTGGGATCGACCCTTACTCACGTAAGGTTTATTACTTGGACGACCCAGTGCACTTGCTGGTTAGTTGTATCGAAGTTGTGAATGAAAAATGATTTATTAAGACATGCGTACAGAGTTTCTGGCGCCGTTGCCTGAGATCACATTTTCGTGCACCATTCGTACAAGAGTCCGTCTGGGTTTTCCAGGATTACTCTTGCCCTGCTCGAGATATTATTGAAGGCTCCGTCTACATGGAGCTCCCACTGTCGAGAAGGTGGGTCGGTATCAGGGCTGGTGGTGCACGAAATTGTGATGTCCAGGCTCGAACAATCCCTGGTAATGGCTCCAAAGCTTGGTGCTTTGATCTTAATTCATAATTGTCACAACTTCGATACAACTAACCAGCAAGTGCACTGGGTCGTCCAAGTAATACCTTACGTGAGTAAGGGTCGAATCCCACGGAGATTGTTGGTATGAAGCAAGCTATGGTCACCTTGTAAATCTCAGTTAGGCAGATATAAAGTGATAATGGTGTTTTCGAATATTATATAATAAAATAGGGATAGAGATACTTATGTAATTCATTGGTAGGAATTTCAGATAAGCGAATGGAGATGCTTTTCGTTCCTCTGAACCTCTGCTTTCCTGCTATCTTCATCCAATCAGTCTTACTCCTTTCCATGGCTGGCTTTATGCAAGGGCATCACTGTTGTCAGTGGCTACATCCCCTCCTCTCAGTGAATAATATGTTCACGCACCCTGTCACGGCACGGCTATTCATCTGTCGGTTCCCGATCATGCTGGAATATGATTCACCCTCCTTTTGCGTCTGTCACTAACGCCCATCACTCGCGAGTTTGAAGCTCGTCACAGTCATTCAATCATTGAATCCTACTCAGAATACCACAGACAAGGTTTAGACCTTCCGGATTCTCTTGAATGCCGCCATCATTCTAGCTTACGCCACGAAGATTCTGGTTAGGAGATCTAAGAGATACTCATTATAGCTTAATTCATGTAGAACAGAAGTGTTTGTCAGGCACGCGTTCATAAGGGAGAAGGATGATGAGCGTCACACATAATCATCACCTTCATTACGTTCTTGGGTGCGAATGGATATCTTAGAAGAGAAATAAGAAGAATTGAATAGAAAATAGTAGTACTTTGCATTAATCTTTGAGGAACAGTAGAGCTCCACACCTTAATCTATGGAGTGTAGAAACTCTACCGTATGAAAATACATAAGTGAAGGTCTAGGCATGGCCGTGTGGCCAGCCCCCTATGGTCTATGAACAATGCGTTCAAAGATTCAAAGATGCCTAATACAATAGTAAAAGGTCCTATTTATAATAAACTAGTCACTAGGGTTTACATGAGTAAGTAATTGATGCATAAATCCACTTCCGGGGCCCACTTGGTGTGTGTTTGGGCTGAGCTTAAGTGTAGCACGTGCAGAGGCCATTTGTGGAGTTGAACGCCAGTTTCTATGCCAGTTTGGGCGTTCAACTCTGGTTTTGGATCCTTTTCTGGCGCTGGACTCCAGATTTGGGCAGAAGGCTGGCGTTGAACGCCAGTTTACGTCGTCAATTCTTGGCCAAAGTATGGACTATTATATATTGCTGGAAAGCCCTGGATGTCTACTTTCCAACGCAATTGGAAGCGCGCCATTTCGAGTTCTGTAGCTCCATAAAATCCACTATGAGTGCAGGGAGGTCAGAATCCAACAGCATCAGCAGTCCTTTTTCAACCTCTGAATCTGATTTCTGCTCAAGTCCCTCAATTTCAGCCAGAAAATACCTGAAATCACAGAAAAACACACAAACTCATAGTAAAGTCCAGAAATGTGAATTTAACATAAAAACTAATGAAAACATCCCTAAAAGTAACTAGATCCTACTAAAAATATACTAAAAACAATGCCAAAAAGCGTATAAATTATCCGCTCATCACAACACCAAACTTAAATTGTTGCTTGTCCCCAAGCAACTGAAAATCAAATAGGATAAAAAGAAGAGAATATACTATAAATTCCAAACTATCAATGAAACATAGTTTCAATCATATGAGCGGGACTTATAGCTTTTTGCCTCTTGAATAGTTTTGGCATCTCACTTTATCCATTGAGGTTCAGAATGATTGGCATCTATAGGAACTCAGAGTTCAGATAATGTTATTGATTCTCCTAGTTCAGTATGATGATTCTTGAACACAGCTATTTTATGAGTCTTGGCCGTGGCCCTAAGCACTTTGTTTTCCAGTATTACCACCGGATACATAAATGCCACAGACACATAATTGGGTGAACCTTTTCAGATTGTGACTCAGCTTTGCTAGAGTCCCCAATTAGAGGTGTCCAGGGTTTTTAAGCACACTCTTTTTTTGCTTTGGACCTTGACTTTAACCGCTCAGTCTCAAGTTTTCACTTGACACCTACACGCCACAAGCACATGGTTAGGGACAGCTTGGGTTAGCCGCTTAGACCAGGATTTTATTCCTTTAGGTCCTCCTATCCACTGATGCTCAACAGCCTTGGGATCCTTTTTATTTGCCCTTGCCTTTTGGTTTTAAGGGTTATTGGCTTTTTCTGCTTGCTTTTTCTTTTTCTTTCTATTTTTTTTTCTATTTTTTTCGCCCCTTTTTTTTTTCTGCAAGCTTTGTTCTTTGCTGCTTTTTCTTGCTTCAAGAATCATTTTTATGATTTTTCAGATTATCGAATAACATGTTTCCTAGTCATCATTCTTTCAAGAGCCAACATATTTAACATTCTTAAACAACAACTTCAAAAGACATATGCACTGTTCAAGCATACATTCAGAAAACAAGAAGCATTGTCACCACATCAATATAATTAAACTAAGTTCAAGGATAAATTCGAAACTCATGTACTTCTTGTTCTTTTGAATTAAAACAGTTTTTATTTAAGAGAGGTGATGGATTCATAGGACATTCATAACTTTTAGACATAGTTACTAACTACTAATGATCATGTAGTGAAGGCACAAACATTGATAAGCACATAATATAGAAAACGAAAAACAGAGAAAGAAGAACAAGGAATGAATCCACCTTAGTGATGGTGGCATTTCCTTCTTGAGGAACCAATGATGTCCTTGAGCTCTTCTATGTCTCTTCCTTGTCTTTGTTGCTCCTCCCTCATTGCTTTTTGATCTTCTCTTATTTCATGAAGCATGATGGAGTGCTCTTGATGTTCCACCCTTAGTTGTCCCATATTGGAACTCAATTCTTCTAGGGAGGTGTTGATGTGCTCCCAATAGTTTTGTGGAGGAAAGTGCATTTGAGGCATTTCCGGAATCTCATGGTGATGAGCTTCTTGCGCCTCTTGAGCTCCATGACTGGGCTCTCTTGCTTGCTCCATCTTTTTCTTAGTGATGGGCTTTTCCTCTTTAATGAGGATATCTCCCTCTATGTCAATCCCAGTTGAATTGCATAGGTGGCAAATGAGGTGAGGAAAGGCTAACCTTGCCATGGTGGAGGACTTGTCAGCCACCTTGTAGAGTTCTTGAGGTATAATCTCATGAACTTCCACCTCTTCTCCAATCATGATGCTGTGGATCATGATGGCCAGGTCTATAGTAACTTCAGACCGGTTGCTAGTGGGAATGATTGAGCATTGAATAAACTCCAACCATCCTCTAGCTATAGGCTTGAGGTCCAATCTTCTTAGTTGAACCGGCTTGCCTTTGGAGTCAATCTTCCATTGAGCTCCTTCTACACATATGTCCATAAGGACTTGGTCCAACCTTTGATCAAAGTTGACTCTCCTTGTGTAGGGGCGTGCGTTCTCTTCCATGTATGGCAAGTTGAACGCCAACCTCACATTCTCCGGACTAAAATCTAAGTATTTCCCCCGAACCATTGTAACATAGTTCTTTGGATCCGGGTTCTTACTTTGATCATGGTTCTTGGTGATCCATGCATTGGCATAGAACTCTTGAACCATTAGGATGCCGACTTGTTGGATGGGATTTGTTAGAACTTCCCAACCTCTTCTTTGAATTTCATGTCGGATCTCCGGATACTCATTTCTTTTGAGTTTAAAAGGGACCTCAGGGATCACCTTCTTCTTGGCCACAACATCATAGAAGTGGTCTTGATGGGCTTTGGAGATGAATCTTTCCATCTCCCATGACTCGGATGTGGAAGATTTTGTCTTCCCTTTCCCTCTTCTAGAGGATTCTCCGGTCTTAGATGCCATCAATGGTAATGGAAAAACAAAAAAGCTATGCTTTTACCACACCAAACTTAGAATATTGCTCGCCCTCGAGCAATAAACAAAAGAATAGAAGAAGAAGAAGAAGAAATATGGAGAGGGAGAGGGAGATGTGGTTTCGGCCAAGAGGAGTGTAGAGGGGTGTGATGTGTGAATTTGATGAAGAATGGAGGTCTTTATATAGGGAAGGGAGGTGGGGTATTGTTTCGGCCATATGGGTGGGTTTGGGTGGGAAATTGGTTTTGAATTTTGAAGGTAGGTGAAGTTTATGAGGTAGGTTTATGGGGAAGAGGAGATGGATGTGAGTGGTGAAGGTTTAGTGGGGAAGAGAGATTGAGGTGATTGGTGAGGGGTTTTTAGGGAAGAGTGTTTGTGGGGTTGTGTGAAAGAGAGTGGTGAGAAGAAGTGAGTGGAGGTAGGTGGGGATCCTGTGGGGTCCACAGATCCTGAGGTGTTCAAGGAATTACATCCCTGCACCCATTAGGCATGTAAAAATGCCTTTGTACCCAACTCTGGGCGTTCAGCGCCAGGTTGGTGGCCATTTTGGGCGTTCAACGCCCATCTGTGTGCCATTTCTGGCGTTGAACGCCAGAACCATGCCTGTTCTGGCGTTCAGCGCCCAGAAGCTGCCCATTTTGGGCGTTCAGCGCCAGAACCATGCTCTGTTCTGGCGCTGAACGCCAGACAGATGCTCCTCCAGGGTGTGATTTTTCTTCTGCTGTTTTTTTATTCCGTTTTCAATTTTTATATTTATTTTGTGACTCCACATGATCATGAACCTAAGAAAACATGAAAAACAATAAAAATAAGAATTAGATACACATTGGGTTGCCTCCCAACAAGCGCTTCTTTAATGTCAATAGCTTGACAGTGGGCTCTCATGGAGCCTCACAGATGTGCAGAGCTTTGTTGAGACTTTCCAACACCAAACTTAGAGTTTGGTTGTGGCCTCCCAACACCAAACTTAGAGTTTGACTGTGGGGGCTCTGGTTGACTCTGCTTTGAGAGAAGCTTTTCAAGCTTCCTCTCCATGGTTGCAGAGGGAGATCCTTGAGTTTTGAATACAAGGGAGTTCTCATTCCATTGAAGGACTATTTCACCTCTGTCAACATCAATCACAGCTCTTGCTGTGGCCAGGAAAGGTCTTCCTAGGATGATGGATTCATCCTCTTCCTTTTCAGTATCCAGGACTATGAAATCAGCAGGGATGTAAAGGCCCTCAACCTTTACTAAAACGTCCTCTACTTGTCCATAAGCCTGTCTTCTTGAGTTGTCTGCCATCTCTAGTGAGATTTTAGCAGCTTGCACCCCATAGATTCCCAGTTTCTCTATTACAGAGAGGGGCATGAGGTTTATCCCTGAACCAAGGTCACACAGAGCTTTAAAGATCATGGTGCCTATGGTGCAGGGTATTATGAACTTTCCAGGATCCTGTCTCTTCTGAGGCAATGTCAGTTGATCCAGATCACTTAGTTCATTGATGAACAAGGGAGGTTCAACTTCCCAAGCATCAATGCCAAATAATTTGGCATTCAGCTTCATGATTGCACCAAGAAACTTGGCAGTTTGCTCTTCAGTGACATCCTCATTCTCTTCAGAAGAGGAATACTCCTCAGAGCTCATGAAGGGCATAAGGAGGTTCAATGGAATCTCTATGGTCTCTAGATGAGCCTCAGAGTCCTTTGGTTCCCCAGAGGGACGCTCCTTATTGATCACTGGACGTCCCAGGAGGTCTTCCTCCTTGGGATTCACGTCCTCTCCTCTCGTCAGAGGTTCGGCCATGGCGCTTATGTCAATGGCCTTGCACTCTCCTTTTGGGTTCTCTTCTGTATTGCTTGGGAGAGTACTAGGAGGGATTTCAGTGATCCTTTTACTCAGCTGGCCCACTTGTGCTTCCAGATTTCTAATGGAAGACCTTGTTTCATTCATGAAACTTACAGTGGCCTTAGATAGATCAGAGACTAGATTTGCTAAATTAGAAGCATTTTGTTCAGAGTTCTCTGTCTGTTGCTGAGTTGATGATGGAAAAGGTTTGCTATTGCTAAACCTGTTTCTTCCACCATTATTAAAGCCTTGTTGGGGCTTTTGATCCTTCCATGAGAAATTTGGATGATTTCTCCATGTTGAGTTATAGGTGTTTCCATAAGGTTCACCTAAGTAGTTCACCCCTGCTATTGCAGGGTTCTCAGGATCATAGGCTTCTTCTTCAGAAGATGCCTCTTGAGTACTGTTGGATGCAGCTTGCATTCCATGCAGACTCTGAGAAATCATATTGACTTACTGAGTCAATATTTTATTCTGAGCCAATATGGCATTCAGAGTATCAACTTCAAGAACTCCCTTCTTCATAGGCGTCCCATTGCTTACAGGATTCCTTTCAGAAGTGTACATGAACTGGTTATTAGCAACCATGTCAATGAGTTCTTGAGCTTCTGCAGGCGTTTTCTTTAGGTGAATGGATCCACCTGCAGAGGTATCCAATGACATCTTTGATAACTCAGATAAACCATCATAGAATATATCCAGGATGGTCCATTCTGAAAGCATGTCAGAAGGGCACTTTTTGGTCAACTGTTTGTATCTTTCCCAAGCTTCATAGAGGGATTCACCTTCTTTCTGTCTGAAGGTTTGAACATCAGCTCTAAGCTTGCTCAGCTTTTGAGGAGGAAAGTACTTGGCTAAGAAAGCCGTGACCAGCTTATCCCAAGAGTTCAGGCTGTCTTTGGGTTGAGAATCCAACCATAATCTAGCTCTGTCTCTTACAGCAAAAGGGAAAAGCATGAGCTTGTAGACTTCAGGATCTACTCCATTAGTCTTAACAGTATCACATATCTGCAAGAATTCAGTTAAGAACTGAAAAGGATCTTCAGATGGAAGTCCATGAAACTTGCAGTTCTGCTGCATCAGAGAAACTAATTGAGGTTTCAGCTCAAAGTTGTTTGCTCCAATGGCAGGAATGGAGATGCTTCTTCCATGTAAATTGGAATTAGGTGCAGTAAAGTCACCAAGCATCTTCCTTACATTATTATTATTTTCGGCTGCCATCTCCTCTGCCTGTTCGAAAATTTCTGAAAGGTTATCTCTGGATTGTTGTATTTTAGCTTCTCTTAATTTTCTCTTCAGAGTCCTTTCGGGTTCTGGATCTGCTTCCACAAGAATGTTCTTATCCTTGCTCCTGCTCATATGACAAGGAAGAATGGACAGAAAAATAATAATAATAATAGAGATCCTTTATACCACAGTATAGGGATCCCTTTGTGAGTGGAAGGAAAGAGGGGGAGACAAAGCACGTGATGTAAAAGAAGAAATGCAACTGTACGAATGGAAGAGATGTGAGATGAAATGTTAGGATATGAATGAATAAATAGAATGAGATGGGGGAGGAATAATTTTCGAAAATTATTTTGAAAAAGGGTTAGTGATTTTTTGAAAATTGGTTTTTGAAAATTTGTTAGTATTTTTCGAAAATTTTTTGAAATAAAAATAAAAATAAAAATAATTAGTTAATTAAAAAGAAATTTTTGAAAAAGGAGGAGACATTTTCGAAAAATGAGAGAGAGAGAGTTAGTTAGGTGGGTTTGAAAAAGTTAAGAAACAAACAAAAAGATAGTTAGTTAGTTGAAACAAATTTTGAAAAGATAAGAAGTTAGGAAGTTAGAAAAGATATTTTGAAAAGATATTTTTGAAAAAGATAAGATAAGAAGATAATTTTGAAAAGATATGATAGAGATTAGTTTTTGAAAAAGATTTGATTTTTAAAATCACAATTAATGACTTGATTCATAAGAAATCACAAGATATGATTCTAGAACTTAAAGTTTGAATCTTTCTTAACAAGCAAGTAACAAACTTCAAATTTTTGAATCAAAACATTAATTGATTATGTTATTTTCGAAAATTTGGTATAAAAATAAGAAAAAGATTTTTGAAAAATATTTTTGAAATTTTCGAAAATAACTAATAATTTTGAAAAAGATTTGATTTTTGAAAAAGATTTTGAAAAAGATAAGATTTTCAAATTGAAAATTTGATTTGACTCATTGGCAACAACTTGATTTTAAAAATTTTTGAAAAAGTCAATCCAAATTTTCGAATTTGATGAGAGAAAAAGGGAAAGATATTTTTTTGATTTTTGAAATTTTTATGAAAAACATGAAAAATATGCAATGCATGAAATTTTTAGATCAAAACAATGAATGCATGCAAGAATGCTATGAATGTCAAGATGAACACCAAGAACACTTTGAATGTCATGATGAACATCAAGACACAATTTTGAAAAATCTTTAATGCAAAGAAAACATGCAAGACACCAAACTTAGAATTCTTTAATGCTTAGACACTAAGAATTCAAGAATGCACATGAAAAACATGAAAAGACACAAAACAAAAAATCATCAAGATCAAACAAGAAGACTTACCAAGAACAACTTGAAGATCATGAAGAACACTATGAATGCATGATATTTTCGAAAAAAAAATGCAAGATGCATATGCAAGTGACACCAAACTTATAATGTGACTCAAGACTCAAACAAGAAACAGAAAATATTTTTGATTTTTATGATTTTCTATTTTTTTTGGATTTTTTTTTTATATTTTTCGAAAAATTCTTTTGAAAAAGAAAATAAGGAATCCAAAATTTTTAATATGAATTCCAGGAATCTTGCATTCTTAGTCTAAAGCTTCAGTCCAGGAATTAGACATGGCTCACTAGCCAGCCAAGCTTTCAAAGAAAGCTCCAGTCCAAAACACTAGACATGGCCCATGGCCAGCCAAGCTTTAGCATGTAAATCAGAAACAGTAGCAGGTGGATTAACTCCAACTAGCTTGCTCTTGATAACAAATTGCTGCCTCAGTCCAAATAAATTTAGACATGGCTTTACAGCCAGTCAGGCTTCACATGCTTCATGAAACACTAGAATTCATTCTTAAAAATTCTGAAGAAAAATATATTTTTGAAAACATTTTTTTTTATAATTTTTTTCGAAAACAGATGAGAGATTTTTGAAAATATTTTTGAAAAATTTTTGAAAAGAAAACGAAAAGAAAGTTACCCAATCTGAGCAACAAGATGAACCGTCAGTTGTCCAAACTCAAACAATCCCCGGCAACGGCGCCAAAAACTTGGTGCACGAAATTGTGATGTCCAGGCTCGAACAATCCCTGGTAATGGCTCCAAAGCTTGGTGCTTTGATCTTAATTCATAATTGTCACAACTTCGATACAACTAACCAGCAAGTGCACTGGGTCGTCCAAGTAATACCTTACGTGAGTAAGGGTCGAATCCCACGGAGATTGTTGGTATGAAGCAAGCTATGGTCACCTTGTAAATCTCAGTCAGGCAGATATAAAGTGATAATGGTGTTTTCGAATATTATATAATAAAATAGGGATAGAGATACTTATGTAATTCATTGGTAGGAATTTCAGATAAGCGAATGGAGATGCTTTTCGTTCCTCTGAACCTCTGCTTTCCTGCTATCTTCATCCAATCAGTCTTACTCATTTCCATGGCTGGCTTTATGCAAGGGCATCACCGTTGTCAGTGGCTACATCCCCTCCTCTCAGTGAATAATATGCTCACGCACCCTGTCACGGCATGGCTATTCATCTGTCGGTTCCCGATCATGCTGGAATAGGATTCACCCTCCTTTTGCGTCTGTCACTAACGCCCAGCACTCGCGAGTTTGAAGCTCGTCACAGTCATTCAATCATTGAATCCTACTCAGAATACCACAGACAAGGTTTAGACCTTCCGGATTCTCTTGAATGCCGCCATCATTCTAGCTTACGCCACGAAGGTTCTGGTTAGGAGATCTAAGAGATACTCATTCTAGCTTAATTCATGTAGAACAGAAGTCTTTGTCAGGCATGCGTTCATAAGGGAGAAGGATGATGAGCGTCACACATAATCATCACCTTCATTACGTTCTTGGGTGCGAATGGATATCTTAGAAGAGAAATAAGAAGAATTGAATAGAAAATAGTAGTACTTTGCATTAATCTTTGAGGAACAGCAGAGCTCCACACCTTAATCTATGGAGTGTAGAAACTCTACCGTATGAAAATACATAAGTGAAGGTCCAGGCATGGCCGTGTGGCCAGCCCCCTATGGTCTATGAACAATGCGTTCAAAGATTCAAAGATGCCTAATACAATAGTAAAAGGTCCTATTTATAATAAACTAGTCACTAGGGTTTACATGAGTAAGTAATTGATGCATAAATCCACTTCCGGGGCCCACTTGGTGTGTGTTTGGGCTGAGCTTAAGTGTAGCACGTGCAGAGGCCATTTGTGGAGTTGAACGCCAGTTTCTATGCCAGTTTGGGCGTTCAACTCTGGTTTTGGATCCTTTTCTGGCGCTGGACTCCAGATTTGGGCAGAAGGCTGGCGTTGAATGCCAGTTTACGTCGTCAATTATTGGCCCAAGTATAGACTATTATATATTTCTGAAAAGCCCTGGATGTCTACTTTCCAACGCAATTGGAAGTGCGCCATTTCGAGTTCTGTAGCTCCAGAAAATCCACTTTGAGTGCAGGGAGGTCAGAATCCAACAGCATCAACAGTCCTTTTTCAACCTCTGAATCTGATTTCTGCTCAAGTCCCTCAATTTCAGCCAGAAAATACCTGAAATCACAGAAAAACACACAAACTCATAGTAAAGTCCAGAAATGTGAATTTAACATAAAAACTAATGAAAACATCCCTAAAAGTAACTAGATCCTACTAAAAACATACTAAAAACAATGCCAAAAAGCGTATAAATTATCCGCTCATCAGCTGGTCATCTCAGCCAACAAGCTAACCATCGCCTAGGCTTTAATGGCGCTCCTTGGCTAGTAAGTGATGTCAACTGAGATAGTTCTATCGACCATGTCATCATTCTGCCCACTAGGTCGGGTTTTTGTCGCACCTGCTTGATGGGTTGGTTGGTTCATACCACGATTGGATGGCTTTAGAAGTATTGCCTAAGCCGTCGTGAGGAGGCAAGTAGGGCTAAAGCTAATTTTTTCAAGCGTGAGTATCAATTCTCCATGTTTTGGAAAACTTTACTAAAGTACACTGGGAGTTGTTGGCTTCTGACTTCCCTTACGAGTGCGGCGGCCATCGCCTCATCTGAGACCTTTAGGTACAGACATAGTGGTTCCCCGGCTTAAGGTTTTGACAACACCAGCGGCTCTAATAAAAGCTTCTTGAAGTGCTAAAAGGCAGCTTCACACTCCTCTCTCCATTGGAAAGCCATCCCTTTTTTCATCAAATTAAAAAAAGGGAGAGCCTTTTGTGCCGAAGCCCCGAGAAACCGTGAAAGGCCAAAGGGCCTTTTATTGTCTTACTGATTTGATTGTGGAAAATATTGGTCATTAACCACTGGTACGTGGCCCCAGCATTCTTTAGGCCAAAGGGCACGAGTGAGTAGCAATAAATGCCATCTGGGATGACAAAAGCTGTATTTTCTTCGTCTGATGGGTGTATCAGTATCTGGTTGTACCCGAAAAAGAAATCAACGAGGCTATCGATGATGGGTAGTGGGAAGGAGTCCTTGGACAAGCCTTGTTCAGGTCTGAGTACTCGACACACATCTTTCACTTGTCGTTGGATTTTCGAACCATAACCATGTTCGATAACCAAGTGGAGTAGGTAAGTTCTCAAATGAAGTCGGCCTACAAGAGGCTAGTCATTTGGCTTTTCACTTCGGCTACTCTATCTGCCGACATCTTTCGTTACTTCTGCGCCACTGGTTTTACATTTACCTTTATGGCCAGACGGTGAAACATAAAGTCCGGTTAAGGTTGGGCATGTCTGCCAGGGTCCACGCAAAGAAATTCCTGTTTTCTCTCAGGAGGGATGCCAGGGGGCTTTTAGCTCGTATGGGAGGTTGTAATTGACGAAGGTGTACTAATCCTCAGTCTCCCCGATTTGAACCTTTTCAAGGTCTCTTTCCAGTTTTGGTCTAGGCCGCTCCTCTACTCTTGCGTCTAGATCTGCCAAGACACCCTTGTGGCATCGTGGGATTTTTTCAAAGACTAAGGCTGGTGTGGTCGCAGGCTAAGAGCGCTTCCAAATCACCGAGAATGGTTCCAACGGTGCCATCGTTAGCTCAACTTCATGGTTAGGTATCTCGTGAATACCACAGCGTAGAAGTCATTGAGTGTCTTTCTTCCCAAAATGACATTGTAAATTGTGGAGTCCTTGAGGACAATAAAGTCGGCCATGACGGTTCGCCTCTTTGCCCCGTTGCCTATACTAATCAGGAGCTTCATCACCCCGTTTGACTTGATGAAGAAATCTCCCAAGCCTACCACCCCGTTTTGGTGGGTGTGGAGGTTGGAATCCCGAAGTCTGAGCGCATCAAAGGCATTTCTAAACAGGATATTTGAATCAACGCCTGTATCCACCAGTATCCTCTTGACCAGCCTGGTTCCTATCCTTGTCGTGATTACCATGGCGGGATCGTTGGCTACGTCCTGAGCACGACCATCCTCTGCTCAGAACATGAAATCTGGAAAGGTTGATGGTGGTCGACGCTCCTAGGCAATTGTTGTGAGAACTTTGAGCTCCTTTCTCTGGGATGCTCTTGACTTTTATCTTACCCTTCCCACTACCACATTGACTATGATGGTGGGGTCTCCATCTACCTCCTCCCTTGATGGCGGCTTGGCCGTGCGTGGGTTGCGACCTTCTCCTGCTTCCAGGGATCTTTCTGTTGTAGGATTTCAAGGTTTGCGTATTATTTTTTGCGAACTCTGTGAGTTTTCCATCACGGATGGCTTGCTCCAGAGCATCTTTTAAGTCAAAGTGATAGTGGATATCTTATACGCTTTTTCCTAGCATTTTCATAGTGTTTTTAGTTATATTTTATTAAGTTTTAGTATGTTTTAGTAGGTTTTAATGCGAAAATTCATATTTGGATACTACTTTGAGTTTTCATATTTTTCCTATGATCTTAGGGGATTTTTGGACGAAATTATCAAGATTGGCAAAGTCTTGTTCAGAGATGAAGAAAGGATAGCAGATGCTGTCAAATCTTGACCTCTGTGCATTCCAACGAGCATATCTTGAGTCATAGAGGTCTAATTGATGCATTCTTAACGACGTTGGAAAGTTAACTTTCAGAGCTTTCCATCAATATATAATAGTCTATACTTCTTTCCCAGATCACTGCCCATAACTGGCGTTGAACGTCCAGATCTAGAGTTCAATGCCCAAGAAGGACCAAACCCAGCGTTGAACGCCCAAAGCTGGTGTTCAACGCCACCAAGGGACCAAGAGAGCAGCGCATTCACCCCCCCACTGGCGTTCAATGCCCATTCTCCAAGTTGAACGCTAGGCTTGGACGAAGCACTCAACCAAAGTTGGCCCAAAGTGGATTTTAGCACTCTTTAGCTTATGCAGTCTTATCTTTGTACTTTTTAATTTTAAATGGACTTTTCTTAGGGTTCGCATCTCCTATTTAAAGAGGAGATTACTTGGGTTTATCATCATCTATCAGACACATCTAAGTTTTCTTTGTAAATTATGAGCAACTAAACCTCCTAGGTTAAGGCTAGGAGCTCTGCGGATTAATAATATTACTTTTCTATTTTAATATATGCTTGATTCCATTCTATGATGTATTGTCGTTCTTCATCTAAATGAATCTGGGGTGGAACGAGAGTATGACCCCTTATTCTACATGAGTTCTTGCGATTCCTAACCCGGATAGTATTGAGCTAAAGCTTGAGAACACATCACATAAACCGATAATTTATCTGGGTTAATTGGGATATGTGACATATAATCTCGTTAGTTATGGGTAATGAGATTTTCGTGGGGCTAAGGCAAGAATATTGAGCTTCATTCTTCGATCCGGAAGATCTGACATTGTCTATGGCGTTTTGAGTAGGATCAAAGGAGAATGAATTGCGTGAGTTTCACCCTCGTTCACATTGAATGACCACTGGCAACGGCGTTTGATGTGGATTAGAGGAGATTAACTTGCTGAAAGGACAGGAGTTAGTCACTTACAACTTTGCGATAGAATGAATCATTTGTTGTTAAAGTAGTCTGTAAGAAGTATTTATCTGGAAAGATAAAGCATCTCTAAAGCCTTAACTGTTTTCTCATTATTGTTTCTACATCAATTCTTCACTGTTTTCTTTATTTTCTTGTTTATGCATATTCAACAACAACCATTATCTTCCTATTCACCTTACTAAGATCTACAGGATAATCATTTCTTGCTCAATCCAACAATCCTCGTGGGATCGATCCTCACTCACCTGAGGTATTACTTGGACGACCCGGTGCACTTGCTGATGAAGTTGTACGAGTTCAATTTTGCGCACCACAAAGCAATATTGAGTCCTGAGCCCGTACCCCTGGTGATAATCGTAGTACAGGGACTTATTACCCCTAGTCCAGTTCGTCAGCCCGTTAGTTAGGCATAGGCTGGCCACCGAGTCCATTAGGCCATCAATTTCTAAGCACTCGTCGTTGAAACAATCCAGGTACTTTCTGGTGGACTTGTTTTCAAGTTGAGTTACATCTAGGAGGTTTATAGGGTGCTTGGCATTCGGTATCCCTGTTGTGAATTGGGCCAAGAACCTCCGCGATATATCAAAGAAGTCCTCAATAGATCTTTGAGGCAGGGAGTTAAACCACTTGATTGCTGGCCCGACAAGTGTCATCGGGAAGGCTCAGCATTGTACTGCGTCGGTCACCCCTTCCAAGTTTATCTGAGCCTTGAACACCGTCAGATACTCAGATGCTCCTGTAGGTCTTTTATTCCATCATAATGCATAACCTTAGGCTTGTCGAAGTGTCTT
Organism: Arachis ipaensis; assembly: GCF_059453495.1. NCBI lineage: Eukaryota > Viridiplantae > Streptophyta > Magnoliopsida > Fabales > Fabaceae > Arachis > Arachis ipaensis. The sequence goes on from NC_142443.1 coordinate 113,044,083, forward strand.
GGGAGGCAAACCTATAAAAATTGTCAGAGATGGTTGGTCCCATGACTACAGGGTAGTTGTGTCACATCCTCTTTCCAGTTGGTAATCTTTCGTGCCCCCATTCTGGCCATCCGTGGTGTTCCTGGCTTGAGGAGCACGAGTGGCTTGGGGAGCGGCCCTGTCCCGCCGCCTCCCTGCTTGAGGTTTCTAGGGATCTACCGAGTGCTTCTCTCGAGGCCTGGTCCTCTAATGTCCTTCCAACGAGGGTTAAAAACAGTCTTGTGGTGCCATTTTCCTTTCTAAGTTCTGTAACAGGTAACGAAGTTCTTGAATGATTCGGAAAATATCTGACCCTGTCCCACCAAAGGGTCTGGAGCCGGCTTTCGGGCCCGAATTTTGGCGACTCTGTGGCTGGTGACTGGGTGTCACCACCGTGTGGACTACGCTTGGGATCTGAATCCTGGCCACTGTGACTTCTTCCTGGATGCTGTGCTTGCCAGTGACTTCTTTCGAATTTTGCTCTCCCATGGGTTCAGACGCCCCTGGAGCTCGTTGGTTGCTGTGTCCCTATAGACGGCGTCAACATTCAAGTGTTACCTAACTCGACAGGACCGCGACCTAGGCAAGGGGCACACTGCTCTTGGCAATCCTTCGAGACGATGAGTATATACCGAAAAAGGGGGTGGACCTACAATGACACTCCGATGCTAAAGTTAGGGAGATGTCTATAAGATCCAAGGTTAGGATTAGGTTGCGTACCTTGGGGGGGATAGTGTTCCCTTCTTATAAGACCCCTGGAGTTCCCACAATAGGAAAGATGCAATGCATATCGATGACATTAAGTACTATAGGTGATGCAGGCAAGATTTCTGAGAAGGATCGTATCGTCACGTGGGTCCCGATAGATTGGGTCGGCGGTTTATCCATTGTTGGGCCGCCGGGTTGTAAGCCCAGAACACAAATATTTCAAAGCGTCAATCAACTCCTTAATCGTCTTGGTATCTTTGCTGCTTTAGATGAAGATAGCTTCTTTCTTTATTTCGATAAAGTCATAGAATTCATTATTGGAATAGAGATTCAATGAAATCGTGATTTACGTTAAACATGTTCATGTCTTTTTCATCCATTTCTTCATCTCCATCTTTTTGCAATTCTTTTTCAACGTCATTACCAAATATAGTAGCAACCCTATTTACTCTTTATTAACAAAATATGTTTTTTTTAATGTGGATACAGAAAAAGACTTTTTTAGAGTATACAATCTTTATACTTGACTTAAAAAATAAATAAATAAATGAAAGGTTATCAAAAAACAACAAAATAGGTTGTCGAGTAGAATAAAATTAACTCAATAAAATCAAATTAGTGAACCAATCTTCATGTACACAAATAAAATCTTTGTTTTTTATTATTACACATTATTTCATATCATCTCATCTAAAATCACTACAGACTATTGTATCAACAGTAAATTGATATATATTTTTTTTAAGTCTTTTAATCTCATTCTTGCAATGAGTTATTTAAAAGCTATTACCTAAAAATATCTCATTCATTTTTGTAGCACCCTTCTAAGTGCCTGGAGACACGCAATGCTATTGTTATAGCACAATATATGAGAACACATAGACGCGATCAACACATCTCAATGCTAGCTTATTTAAGAACACACAATATAATGGCATGCATATATAATCGATCATGTTAAGTATATTCTAAAATTAAAATTAATTATTAGTATAGAATATATATAAAAATATAAAATATATATATTAAAATTTTATATATAATTACATAATAATTAATTTTAATAACTAATTTTAGTGTATAAATAATATTTTTTTTATGTATAATATGTTAAAAATTTCAAACGACCAAACCGTTATAGTCTATTAATAATTTAAACCAAACCAATCTATTAATAATTTAAGTACGATTAGTTTGAATACTGTCTTTTTTTTATATTATATTATACATCATTTTATTGTGTTAATTTTTCTTTAAAAAAAGGTGTTTATATCAATTATATATCTATAAATAAAATCAAACAAGATAAGTCAAAATCAGTCCAAAGAAGACTAGAAAATTGTTAAGTGTATCTTTGAGTTAAATACTAGGTAGTTTTCTTGTTAATGAGGCTGTTATTAGTGACGTACGTTTGAGTGTGCCTTTCCTTTTTTTGATAAGAGTGTGCCTTTCCTTTAACATAAAATCATACAATGTTATTTATATTATTTATTTTTAAGTTTATATATTACTAGAATGACACAAAATAGGTAAAAAAGTTATAATTGTAAAATAAATTAAAATATTATAAGCGGTAAAATATAAAAAAATATATAGTTAGAATAATAAATATTATAAATTACAATATTTATTAAATATTTGAATATATTTTTTAGAGAAAATTCAACTAAAAATCTAATAAAATATAAAATAATACTATTTTTTTATTAAAAAATAAGGAGACTCGAATCGGCGATCTCCAAATGAATATAAGAAGATTATACTATTTGAATTATAGCTCATTGCCATAAAATAATACTAAATTCAGTAGATAAAAAGTTATCCAATTTATTAAAGACATGTAAATTCTCTATTAGTTTATACGAATACAATTAAACTAATATTTATTAATTTATTTTTATATTTTGTCTAACGTGAAAATAATAAATTTAAAAAATCAATAAAGTCTAGAATAGCACAAACATATGTTTGAAATAAATATATGTTGAATAAATGGTAAAATATAAGAATCGAACATAAATAATTATAGCAAAAAAAAAATATAATGTCAACCAATTGAATAAATTTTATTTTTTGTCTACATTCTACTAATACTTTTATAAAATATTTAGAAGGCCATGGCCCCTATTATCTAAGAAAAGCTCTGCCTCTGCTTACTGAATTGTGAGACATCAACTATTTAAGAAGAAAAAAGAAGAATCGAAGATATATAACCAAAAATACTGGAAGGACTTTCCATTACAAGTTTGAAGTTACAACCATGGTTCTGAAAACTGAACCGGACCGGCCGGTTCAATCGGAAAAACCGGGAACCGGTCACCTAACTAATCCGGGTAAGGTCAGAAATCGGCTGGCAAAAAACCGGTGAAAAAACCGGTCGAACCGGTGGTTAACCGGTGAATCGGGAGAACTGTCCGGTTTTTCCACGGTTTATTGATTTGCATATTAAACTTCAAAACGGCATCGTTTTGAAGAGAAAAAAAAAAAAAGAAAAGGGCTATCAGCTATGCACGAACCCTAAAGCCACCACCCTCAGTATCTCAGTATCTCTCAGCTCTCACCCTCCCACAGCCCCTCATCGCCATCGCACCTCTCCTCCATCGCCGTCGCGGAGCTCCTCTCCTCCATCGCCGTCGCGGAGCTCCTCTCCTCCATCGTTGTCGCCCAGCTCGCCACCTCCACCGTCGCACCTCTCCTCCATCGCCGTCGCCCAGCTCGCCACCTCCACTGCCGTCGTCCAGCTCTCCACCTCCACCGTCGTCGCCGAGCTCTCCACCTCCACCGTCGTCGCCGGTAATACTCTGCCTTCCACCTCGGTTCATGTATGCGGGCATGTTTCTGTTCATGGTTCTGTTCCTATTTGAGTTCATGTTCCTATTTCTGTTCATGTTCCTATTTCTGTTCATGTTTCTGTTCTTCTCTATCACAGAAAACATGCTCTTTGATGTTTATCTGGATTACATGATTTTGAGTTGCTGCTTCATGTTTATCTGGATTACATGATTTTGGTTTCTGTTTGATGAATCTTGAATCTATTTTTGGCTTTCTATTATGATGCGTTGAAGGCAGCTGGGGATTATTTTTGCTGCTTCAATTTTGCTGCTTCATGAATCTGAGTTCAATTTTTGCTACTTCAATTTTGCTGCTTCAATTTTGAGTTGCTGTTTCTTCAATTTTGCTGCTTCATGAATCTGAGTTCAATTTTTGCTGCTTCAATTTATGCTGCTTCAATTTTTCTGCTTCAATTTTGAGTTGCTGTTTCATGAATTTTGCTGCTTCATGAATCTGAGTTCAATTTTTGCTGCTTCAATTTTTGCTGCTTCAATTTTGCTGCTTCATGAATCTGTTTAGAAATAGGGTTTTGTTGCTTCATGAATCTGTTTGTTTCTGCTTCAATTTTTATTCATGATTCATCCATTGTTTGCTTCTATTTTTTTGCCATTTTGTTCTTATTGCTTCTTGCCTTTGGTGTTTGATTTGGATCTGATGCTTTACTGTAACAAATTATGCAGCATTGCAGCTCATTCAAAATTTTTCAGATTCTGCCGCAACAGATTTTTTTTTTTTTGCATTAATTTTCAAAATAATTTGGTTTTGTTCAAGAGTTTACAATTTTTATGGTTGGGGGATATTTTTCTTTGATTCATCATTCATGTGCTTTTGCCTTTCAAGTTTTCCTAGCTGGCTGGCTTTGTGGTATAATAGAATTTGTTCATGATGAATTTGTACTCAGGCCAGTCAGTCACCGGTGGAAATGGAGGAAAATCATAGCTGCCAAAATCAGGAAATGTTGGTGCCAGAAGTTTTCTGCTGCTGCCTTGAACCATTCCAACACTAGAAAGTGACAAAGTAATCAACATAGTTAATAAAAACAAGCTTTGTTTTAGTGCCCATTTTGGTTGTTGAAGTGACACAAAAAAGCCTGAGCTAATTGGGAAGTAGCATTGTGTTAATTAGCATTTTTTGTTAGTTGAGCTAAATTATTCATTATGCTATGTTTAGGTCTTGGTGATGACTTGTGCTTTGAGGTGCATCTATGATTTTCTTATCCATCATCAATTCATATAAGTACATTAAAGGCTCAATTCTTTTTCTCTTTTGATGAGTTGCACTTTTGATTAGTTGAAAACTTGCTAGTAATTGTTTCTTTTGAATATAGAACATTATGGGTTTGTCATTATGTGCTTTTTTTTTGTTTAGTTATAAACTTTGATGTTTGAAGTTGTTTGTGAACCTCTAATATTAAGTTATGGATAATTTATTATGTGAAATTTTAAATTTTATTAAGTTAGAAATTATTGAATTTATATATTTAAAATTATTTTTAGATTTTTTTAATAATTTTATTTAATATTTAATTAAACCGGTTGAACCCCGGTTGAACCCCGGTCGAACCAGTGAACCATTGAACCAGTGACCTCACCGGTTTATTAACCGGTCCGGTTCTCGCAACCTTGGTTACAACCCATTCTTTTCATCGGTATATATATTTACCCGTTTAATTTTTCTAGTTGATTCTACTTTTAACTTTGACCTATCTATTTTATCTTTTTTTATAGGAAAAGTTTAGGGGGCCAGCAATTTTATCAAATTCTGGCCAGCATGTAACCATTAAAGAAGAGTGAGCCATTGGATGAAATCTCACATTAATCTCACACCATTAAAAGCCTTATTGATGGCTATTTGATGGCTAAAAATCCCAAATATTGCTGCCCCCTAGCATTCCTCTTTTTTATATATATAATATTACGTTAGGAGTATGGCAGTTGAGGTGTCATACAACTACACGATTCAAATCCAAATTAAATCAGGCAGAAGAAAACATTTTATGAAAATAAAAATGTTTCATGTTAAATGCATGCCTCACGTAAATGTCATGAGGGATTTTGAATTGGAATTAGATATTAAAGATGTTTATTCACAATATACGTCACTATAGTATGCTTATTTCATCAAATCATAAGATACATAAAACTATGAACATGAAAAAGACATTTATTAATATGTTATACGTACTCTCATATTATTGAAGTTCTTATAGAGTTGAAAACCTTATATATCACCGCATTGTCAAATTTTATATACCATTGAACTAACATTTTCCCAAACATGATATCATCATCATGATCATGAGATTGATGATAGTAGCTTGGTTTATAGTTTTCATAATTTCTTTTGAGCACGAGATTAATGTCCAAGGAGGAAGAACACAACTATCAATTATTAATGTTTCTCAGGGCCAATCCATTGGTTATGTAACTGTAACAGGTAATGAAATTAAAACAACACTAACTTCCCCATTAAATTGAACTAATAATAATTCACATTTTTCATGCTCCTCTTGACCTCTTGTTGGCAAAGATCCCAATAATACTTTGGCTTGTCATTGATATCAAAATTTTGTGTTATATGTGAGAATATCACATATTTATTTTGGAAGTTAATTTTGATATACTGTTAATATAAAACAGTTTTATACTGACAATCAATTATATAGTATCACATCAGTTGTAAATAATTATTCAAAAGAATAAATAGGACTGAACATCATGTAAAATTTTACACAATATATCAAAATTAAAATCTTTATTTTAATCCTTATAAAATGTAATTATGTAACAGGATGCAACAATGACTGCGACACTGCGTGTTGTAATTGTGACATCACAAAATATGCACCAGTTTGTGTGCTATGCTGTGAAGAAAATCCTTGAAGCTGAAGATATGGGATCTCAAACGCTGAATATACTTTTATTGTACATATTGTAAATATTTAGCTTCAGTTTCGGATAAAAGAAGACGGTTGTATTAGGTTTTGATAACTAATATAAATTTTTATACTAAATAATATCTTGTTTGGAAAGTTACAATATAATTAGTTTGAAACTTTGAATCTTATCAACCAATAAAATATTCCGTCCATTTAAACTGTTAAAGTAGTGATTGGCAGATAATCAAAAGAATCAATTTTCTTATATTTTGAATTTTAATTAATTTATAAGTACAAGCCATTTAACCAAATAAGTTTAATCAAGTTATTTATATTTACATATGCATATTTTTTTTTGTATTTCTGCTACACGTTCTTCTTTTTTTTGGTTACCTTTTTTCTACTACCTCCTCCTCCTCCCTTTCCTCCTTCTTTTCTCATTGGAATTTCTTCTCTTCCTTCCTTTTTCTCATTCTCTTCCACCATCTCCATCATAATGATCATCATCATTATTATAATCATCATCGTCTTCTTCTTATACGTATCTTCGTTATCGTTCTCATTGTTATTGTTATCGTTATCGTAGAATTTTTGCCATATTGATGACGTTTGTTGCCTGATCCAAAATTGATTTGAATGTGTTTTTGTTAATAATTCAGTTATTTTTGTGTGTTATTTTCAAATTGAGTTTGCGTATCGCAATCATTAAGTAATTTTGGTATATTTCTGAGTTAATTGAGGTTTGTAGCAAAATTTCGGTATAAAAACTAAGACATTTATGTGTTATTGTTAAGAAATTTTGGTGTATTTGTATTCTGATAAGTTCTGCATAATTCAAAACTCTTCATCTTCCTCCTCCTCATCTTTTGCTACTTCTCCTTCTTCTTTTTCATCATCATCATCATCTTTTTTTATTCGTAGTTTTTCTTTTTGTTTTACATTCTCAAATTTTTTCTTGTTTTACTCTGTGATTTTTTAAGAAGAATAAAAACAAAAAAAAATCAAATAAAGAAGAAGAAGAAATACATAATGCTGCAAAATTACTTAGAAGAGGATGAACCTGTTGGAATAAATAATTTTATTAACCCAGATTATCCATATTGAATCACCAAAAATATATATCATAATGCGGAAGCATACCTTTACTCATAAAAGTCAGAAATTGATGGAAGGATTTGGATCTTGTGGTTCTTTTGATCTTCCTCAACCAAAGCCTTCTGTATCCCTAGGCGGCTGAATTGTGACTCTTCTGGTGGGGAAAGAGCAACAAAGGCAGCTTTGGTATCTTAGGGACCGAAACCCTGAAGGCACAATTTATATTTGAGCATGGCACCCATTAAACCCTAAAGCCCAAATAAAATAGTATCTAAAGTCCAAAAGATAATATATCGAAAATCCAAAAGATAATTATTTAAAGAACAAAAGATAATATCGGTTTTATTCTCATTTAATTCCAAATCAAAAGTAATAATGACTTATTCAATTCAACATTTAAAACAATAAATGAGATCACGATTATATATATAAGTCATTTAATTTGAAATAGCATAATTTGTGATTACAATTAATATATATATTGCCCATAAACAAATTAGAAAATTAAAATAATTTCCTAACAATCTCCCACTTGAGCTATACATATATTCTTTCTTGACATAATCACATCTTATAAACTTTATGCGCTCATTACTTTAACAATCTGGTCCGTCTCATATATTAGATATGGAATCACTGCAGCTTTTATCACATTAATGTCGTGACTAAACAACGACAATCACCATCCTAATATACTTAACGACATAGATCAAATTTGGATGAGTAATATGGAAATTACATGCTAAGTGATCTCATGCATGTCTATTTCCAGTTGGTCCAACTTTAAAACTTTATTGAGATCAAACACAAAACAAATGTTGCAAAATGAACATTTCACATAACATGAAATAAACCATCAACTTAATTCTGCATAAAGATAATTCAATTATCTGTCATATGACATATAGCATAAAATAAATTTCCACTAAACCAAGGCATCTCAAATATTGACACCCATCCGAGCAGTGTGCTCATGAAAGACTTTAGGGATCAATTGCTTGGTTAATAAGTCTGCTAGCATATACTCTGTTCCTATATGTCCTATGAAAATCTGTTTTTCTTAAACTTTCTCCTTGACAACTAAGAATTTGATGTTTGTATGCTTCGATTTTGTCAAGCTCTTATTGTTATTGGAGTATAGTACTGTTAACTTATTGTCACAAAATATCTTTAATGACCTTTCTATGTCATCTACTATACAAAGCTCAGTGGCAAAGTTTCGCAACCATATGCCATAAAATCAGAATCAGAGTACCCAATGATCTCCAAATTTTCTGATCTCCGATAAGTAAGCATGTAATCCTTTGTTCTCTTTAGATAACGCATTACGCATTTAATAGCTATCCAATGATCTATGCCTGGATCGCTCAAGTATCTACGCAACACTCCCACTATAAATGATATATCAGAATGTGTGCAGACTTGAACATACATTAAATTCTCTAGTGCTGATGCATAAAGTTTATCATGTATTGCTGTCTTCTCAAGATCATTTTGGGGCATTGCTTGAGACTGAACTTGTCTCCTTTAGTTACGGGTGTGTCCATTAGTCTACATCTTTTCATGCTATATTTACTTAAAATCTTTTCGATATAGTTCTTTTGTGATAATCCAAGAATACCTTGAGAGCGATCTCTTAGTATCTCGATTCCTAATACAAAAGAGGCATCACCAAGATCTTTCATTTCGAATTTGTTCGATAGAAATTTCTTAGTTCCATGCAACAAGCTTATATCGTTACTAGCAAGTAGAACGTCATCAACATATAAGACCAAAAAAGTATTTACTCCCACTAAACTTGCGGTATACACATTCATCTATAATATTTACCTCAAAACCATATGAAGTAATGACTTGATTAAACTTGTGATACCATTGACGAAAAGCTTGTTTGAGATCATATATGAATTTTCTCCTTTTTTCTGGTGGATCTTCTTAATGACACTTCTTGAGGTTGTTGAGCTTGTTGTATGGGTTGGGATTGAGGAGGATTCTCATTATTTTTTCGTACTGTAGTAGTATCTTGAGCAACAACAATATTCTCATTGTTCTCTTATACTATAACTGGATCTATAGTAGAATTCTCATTGTGCTCTTGTACTATAAATGTATCTTGAACAATAATAGGCACAAAGACCTAATCATTGTCAGTTACAGAATACTCATCAAAAGCAACATTCCTAATTTTTTCTTCCCCCAAACTCAACATCCTTGATAATGAGGAATTGTTGTGTCGGTCTAGAATTTCTCTCATAGAAATAAGAACTTCGTTGTAAGCATAGCTCCAAACCAACAAACAATTTTCACACCAAATTTAATTTGGTTTTGTCACAGGTACAAACCCCAATAAAAATTAACCAAAGTATTTAAACCTCGGGTCGTCTCACTAGGAATTGCAATGAAGTAAATGATTATTGGCTATGAAGGAATACGGGGGGGTTTGATTTATAACAAGGGGCAAGAAAGTAAATGACAAGAAAATAAAAGTAACAACTAAACAAAGCAAATAATAAAGAGAGACATTCATGGCAAGGGTTGAGATCATAGGATTTCTATCCTAGTTACTAATAACAATGATTAACAAGAATTTATCTTATTTCGTGATCTCTAGCAATGAAAGAAGGTACAATATTATCTTCACATTGAGAGAACGTCAAACAAGACTAGCTAATCTCAATCCAAAATTCCTAATCAACTTACTAATTGAATTAGCAAAATATTAGCGTCAATAAAAATAATACTAGCTAACAACTCTAGATCACCAACATGAGTTGGGTATTCATGACTCAAGATTGCCTAATTCCTCTTTCCAAGCCAAGAATGCTCAAAAAGCTACTCTAACAACCAACCAAGCATTTTGTCAAACACTTGGAAGGCATAAAAAGAAAGCATAGTAAATTACAAGGAAGAATAAAAGCTAACAACTACCAATTGCAAGGAAATTAATAACAACAACTCAAATCATCAATAAGAGAACATCAAACATTAAATTGCATTAAAGGAAATTCAAATCCAACATGAGCATTCATAAAACTAAAAGAGGCATAAAAAGGGAAATTAACACTACAAACTAAGAGAATTGTGATGTAGAAACGAGGAATTGTAGAGGAAACAAGATGAAAACAAGAATTGAACCCTAGATCTAAGATGCAAAGTACCCTAAGAACCCTAATTCTAGAGAAAAGAGGGAGCTTCTCTCTCTAGAAACTAAACTACATGATGCTAAGCTACAACTAATTGCTCTCCCTTTGCTCAATCTTTAATTCTGCATGAAATACCCTCAGAAACGAGTTGGATTTGGGCCTGGGCAGCTCAGAAATTGCCCCCAGCGATTTTACTTTAAGTGAGTCACGTGTCGAGCGTCACGCGTACGCATGGGTGACACGTGCGCGTCGTTGGCCAAAACTCCTACTCACGTGTACGCATGGGTGACGCATGTGCGTGGCTTACAAATCTTCAACACACGCGTACGCATGGATGACGCGTGCGCGTGGCCCTCAATTCTCCAAATGCTCATTTCTTCATGAATTCTCCATTTTGCATGCTTTTCTCTTCGTTTCTTCCATCCAATACTTGCCGTATGAACTTGAAATCACTCAACAAACACGTCAAGGCATCGAATGGAATTAAAAAGTGAATTAAAATCACCAATTTTAGGGCCTAAAAAGCAAGTTTTTACACTTAAACACAAATTAAGGGAGAATTATAAAACCATGCTATTTCATTGAATAAATGTGGGAAAAGGTGATAAAATCTCCCAAATTAAGCACAAGATAAACCACAAAATTGGAGTTTATCAATCCTCAAGAAATCTCGCATTTCCCGTTTCAAAAAATAGACCTTGATGCAGGATTGTGAAACTTGTACCCCCAAGAACGCTCAACGTAACCAACAAAGTAGCAACTAATTGTCCTTGAGTCCAATTTTCTTTTATGCGGCCTATAAGGTCGTGCCTCAGCTGGACATCCCCAAATATGCAAATGCTTTATACTGGTCTTTTTCCAGTCCAAATTTTATAAGGGATTTTGTTAACTGTTTTGCTTGACACCCTATTAAGGATGTACACTGCGATCTTTAAGGCTTCTCCTTAGAGTGATTCAGGCAAAGAAGAATGACTAATCATACTTCTCACCATGTCCATAATAGTTTGGTTCATTCGCTCTACAACACCATTCATGCTAGGTTTGCCTGGCATGGTGTATTGCGGGATAATACCGCACCCCTCTAGGAAAAGAGCAAAAGGCCCGGGACGTTGCTCACCTGAACCGTCATATCTTCCGTAGTATTCACTACCACGATCAGATTTGACAGCTTTAATTTTCTTCCCAAGTTGAAGTTCAACTCCAGCTTTGAAAGACTTGAAAACATCCAAGACTTGAGACTTTTCATGAATTAAATATAGATACCCGTAACGAGAGTAATCATCTATGAACGTAATAAAATACCGTTGTCCATTCCATGAGACAGTAGGGAATAGACCACATATATCGGTATGTATCAGTTCTAAGACATCTTTAACTCTCTCGGCACCTAATTTTCTTTCGTTTGTACTTTTCCCCTTTATGCACTCAATGCGAACTTCAAAGTCCACCAAATTTAGGGGGTCCAAGAATTTCATCCAACACGAGCCTCTGAATTCTCTATTTAGAGATGTGACCTAGGCATTTGTGCCATAATGATGTCGAATTCTTATTTAGTTTTTGTTTTGTACCTATTTGTAGTATTTCATTATTATAGGAATTCAAATCAAACCTATATAGATTATCCACCAAACAACCAAAGTAAATATTATTCGAATTATAAAAGAGACTGACTTTATTATTTCCGAATAAACAAAACTAACCTGATTTGTCCAAACAAAAAATATAAATTAAATTCCGTCTAAATGACGGTGCATAAAATGTCTCTAATGATTCTAAGTAAAATTCACTCGTGGAAATTAATCTAAAGGTTCCTATAGCTTCGACTGCATCTATATTATTGTCTGCCACATAGATGTATCTTTCAACATCACTTGGCAGTCGACTCCATAGGCAACCTGCATAGTAACACTTACATGAGTAGTACCAGCAGAATCTACCCACCAAGTATCAACAGGTGCATAACTTAAGCTAGCCTCAAAACAAATGAAAGTAAGAATTATACTCTTCTTTACACGCCAAATGGCATATTTGGTACAATCCTTCTTCATGTGTTCCACCTTCTTATAGAAGGCACATCCGCAGTAGTATCACGCTTTCTTTTATACTGAGAAGATGAAGCTATGTGAGCACTTTCAGTCTTATCTTACTGTAGCCTCTCTCCTTCTTGCACACAGTGAGATATAGGCTCATTTAAGGACCAAGTGTCCTTCAGGGTGTTATAACTCACTTTGAATTGCCCAAAGTGTGCAGCAAGGGAAATCAAAATGAAATGCACGAGTAAATCTTCAGACAACTCTAACTTTAGTACTTTCAATTTTGAAGAAAGATGAGACATTTTCATAATGTACTCTCTTATGTTCCCTTTACCTTTATACCTCATGGAGACAAGTTTGCTCAAAAGGCTACTTGCCTCTGCCTTTTCATTCTTAGTAAAGAATTTTTCATTATCTTTCAGAAACTTTTTGGCATCTTTATTCTCAGTAATTAAGTCCCGAAATGCCTCAGGAATTGAGCATTTCATGATCATAATGCTCATTCGATTGGATCTCTCCCACTATTTTAACCTCATTGAGATTTTCTGGAGTGGAAGTGGTTTCTCCTCTCGAAGAGCTATATCCAGATCTATATAATCGAGGACAATCTCCACGATATCCTTCCAAACCTTAAAGTTTGAACTATTCAGCATAGGAATATTGTTATTGTGTAGAAACATTGGCAGTGGAAGCAATAGTTTCTTTATTAGAACAAAAAAATGAACATGCAGTAAATATTAGTTAAATAATAGGAAAAAAATTCATATTGAGATATCTAGAACAACATTAATTTTCAATTTTTGGATAGAAAAATTAACTATAAGTGATACTCTCATTGCAGTAATCAAATATTGTCAAAATTCCTGTCACACATTAAGCCTTTCTTTGGACCGACTTAATGCGCACATGGAAACTTAAACTTCGCAACCTATTTATTGCCGCATATATTTTCAATTAATTGGCCAAACAATAACCTTTCTTTGGGCCGATTATTGACCACATAATTGATAGAAAATAAACAAAAGTATGCAATGCTTATTATTTGGCCAAATAATAAACTTCCTTTGGGCCGATTATTGTCCGCATAAATAATAAGCATTACTTTATTCTTAATTAGTTATCCAAATATGTATTTACCATCAATATGTGTATATAATTCGGCCAAATATAGATCTTCCTTTGGGCTTTCGAATATTCGCATGAATTATATATCACCATATTCCTTATGTTTTAAATAAATCAATTTTCACAAAAGAGGATACTTTGGCAGCATAATGTTCAATCAATTTATTCCAAAACCAAATCTTTATATGAATAGGTGGGTATAATAATCCAAATTGTTACTAATTTTCTTATGTAACAATTAAATAATAACATTATTTTCTATTACTCAAATATTATTAATGTGTACACATAACTTGGCCAAATATAAATCTTCCTTTAGACACATTAATATTCGCATAAGTGACATATACATAATAATTTTTATATTTCAAAAAAAATGATTCAATTAACTTTATACCAAATTAATGGCACACAATTTAAATTTTTAGACCATCAAAATTTAGCAATAATCCATTAATATTTTAAAATAAATTATTAATTTTATGAGTATCAATTTATATTTATATATACAAATAAAGCAACCAAAAACATGCTTATATTTCATCGTAACAAGCACACAACAATAAATATATATATATATATATATATATATATATAATCGAACAAATTAATAATGCCTATATATATAAACGGCTGAAACTCTAAAAGCAATCCAAATGGCGACAATAATATGCCTTGTAGATCAGAACAATACTAAATTCATATATATACACGCACAGTCGCTCGAATAATACATATATATGTATATTCTTATATATTCAATATCATAATGTAAGGAACACATATATACATCGATCGATATATTGATTCAATAAAAAAAAACTGAATATTTTAATGATTAAATTATGGACGGCTCTGATACCACTTGTTGGAATAAATAATTTTATTAACTCAAATCATTCATATTGAATCACCAAAAATATATATATATCATAATGTGGAAGCGTACCTTTACTTATAAAAGTCAGAAATTGATGGAAGAATTTGAATCTTGTGGTTCTTTCGATTTTTCTCAACCAAAGCCTTCTGTATCCCTAGGCGTGAATTGTGACTCTTATGATGGGAAAAGAACAACAAAGGCAGTTTTGGTATTTTGGGGACCGAAACCCTAAAAGCACTATTTATATTTGAACATGGCACCCATTAAACCCTAAAGCCCAAATAAAATATTATCTAAAGTCCAAAAGATAATATATCTAAAATCCAAAAGATAATTATCTAAAAAATAAAAGATAATATCTGGTTTTATTCTCATTTAATTCCAAATCAAAAGTAATAATGACTTATTCAATTCAGTATTTAAAATAATAAATGAAATCACCATTATATAAGTTATTTAATTTGAAATAGAATAATTTATTATTACAATTAATATATATATTGCTCACAAACAAATTAGAAAATTAAAATAATTTTCTAAGAGAACCTACATTTATTCAACTAAAAGAAAGAAAGAAATAAGAAAAAAAATACAGCATTAAGGAAAATGTTTTTGTGTATTTGTAACAAAATTTTGGTGTAAAAACTAAGACATTTATGTATTATTGTTAAAAAATTTCAGTATATTTTTATTTTGATAAGTTCTACATAATTCAAAACTCTTTGTCTTCCTCCTCCTCATTTTTCGCTGCTTCTTCTTCTTGTTTTTCATCAGCATCATCTTTCTTTTTCTTATTCATCTTTTCTTTCTTGTTTTACCTTCTCAAGTTTTTTCTTGTTTTATTCTCTTAACAAGAATAAAAATAAAAAAAATCAAACAAAGAAGAAGAAAAAATACATAATGTTACAAAATTACTTAAAAGATGATAAATCTACATTCATTCAACTAAAAAAAAAGAAATAAGAGAAAAAATACAACATTAAAAATATTTTTGTGTATTTGTAGCAAAATTTTGGTGTAAAAACTAAGACATTTATATGTTATTATTAAGAAATTTCGGTGTATTTGTATTATAATAAGTTCTGTATAATTCAAAACTCTTCATCTTCCTTCTCCTCATCTTTTGCTGCTTTTTCCTCTTCTTTTTCATGATCATCATTATCTTCTTTTTTTTTCTTATTCATCATTTTCTTCTTATTTTACCTTCTCAAGTTTCTTCTTATTTTACTCTCTTAACAATAATAAAAACAAAAAAAAAATCAAAGAAAGAAGAAGAAGAAACACATAATGCTGCAAAATTACTTAGAAGAGAATGAACCTATATTCATTCAACTAAAAAAAAAAGAAATAAGAAAAAAAAATACAACATTAAAAAAAATATTTTTGTGTATTTGTAGCAAAATTTTGGTGTAAAAACTAAGACATTTATATGTTATTGTTAAGAAATTTCGACGTATTTGAATTCTGACAAGTTCTGTATAATTCAAAACTCTTCTTCTTCCTCCTCCTCATCTTTTGATGCTTCTTTTTCTTCTTTTTCATCATCATCATCTCTTTTTTTATTCACTTTTTCTTTCTTGTTTTACCCTTTCAAGTTTTTTCTTATTTTACTCTCTTAACAAGAATAAAAACAAAACAAAAAAAATGCTGCAAAATTACTTGAAGAAGAAGAAGAAAAAACACATAATGCTGCAAAATTACTTGAAAGATGATGAACCTACATTCATTCAACTAAAAGAAAGAAAGAAATAAGAAAAAAAAAAGAAGAAAAAAATGCATTAAAGAAAATATTTTTGTGCATTTGTCGCAAAATTTTGGTGTAAAGCCTAGGAAATTTATGAAATTTCGGTGTATTTTTATTCTGATAAGTTCTGCATAATTCAAAACTATTCCTTATCTTCTGCTGCTTCTTCTTCTTCATATTCTTATTTCATTTTCTCTTCTTTAAAGAAAAAAATCAAACAAAGAAGGAAAAAAACATACACAATATTGCAAAATAAATAGAAAGGGGAAGAGGAAAAATGCAGCAACAACAACAGCAATAAAAAGAACATCGAAGAGGATGAAACACGCGAAGAAGAAGATGAAGGAACGCGAAAAAAAAGGAGGAAGAACACAAAGAAGAAGAAGAAAAGGAGTAGGAGGAGGAGGAGGAAAAACACGGGATACAAACGTTGGAGAAGGAACGCAAAGAAGAAGAAGAAGAAATACGAAGAAGAACGGCGCAATTTTACACGCGCATTATGTAAGTAGATTTTGTTGGGTTAGAGTTTATTTGTTTGGACTTGTTTGCCAAAAATACTTGTATATGTAGCCAGACTGTTTGAAAGAGAAGTCTATAGGAGTGTGAGAATGTCGTCTTCGCAGGTTTTTAGTACAGGGTTTAAAAATTATCAAAAGAGGATACGTAAAAAAGGAAGAATGAATTTCAAAAATAGTGATCTCCATTTATCTTATGAATCTTTTTAAAAACACGACTTTTACTTATTCAGGATTCAAAGTTCTCTTCTTTAATTATAAGAATCTCAAAACACAAATAATATCACATAACATAATCAAGTACGACCTCCAGTCCAACATATAAATGAATCTCAGCCTCCGACCCAATATATAAACAAATTTCCACTCGGTCTCAAAACAGAATCAATCACAAGGACAAACAATACAATACAAACACAATCAGAAAATAGTTACAACAAGTACCATGGTTAACAGTTAGACATAATTCATCAGATAGGTGAACCAAGTACAATATGCACACCCAAACAATGTCACATAGATGCATATGATGCATGTCTATCCTATTAGTCGTGAGATCACGCGCGGTTTTATCGCCAAAACCCGACACGAGTAAGCGGGATTAACCAATCGTCCTTACTCGTAGGTTCTACAAGCAAGTAGGATTAACCAACCATCCTTGTCCGAAATACGTAAGCGGGATTAACCACTATCCTTTCCTATTACATTAGTCCACGAGTAAGCAGAATTCACCACCTGAAGGATTACTATATGTTCATAACACGCAGCGGAAGAAAATAAAGTAATCCTAAAGATCTATTTTGTGCTTAAACTTTATTCGAATAAACAATATATAGATCAGATCTAAATACCTGTGTACGCTAGTAAAAATCACTTTCTCCTTCGATGGTATGTAGGTGCTATGCGTATCCACACTGAGACCAACCTTTGCTGTCAACTCCTTGACCAATGGATATCTGATTTAAATTGAGAAACCTCTTGTAACTCTTTGCATGCCATAAAATTCTTCTCCAAGAATTAGGTTCACATACATTTATGTGTGTAGAAGTAAAGGAATAAAATTCTTTGTTTTATTCTCATTTGTACTTTGTACTCTTGGCATACATATATATAGTATGAGATTTATTACTGATTTTAAATTTAAATCTCAATTCAAATTTAAATTCTATGTTGAAATTCTAAATCTGAATCCTTCAAATTTATGAATCATATCATAACTCAATTTAAAACAGAATCACTTAGGATCTCATCCAAATTTAGAAATAGAATAACTAATTATTCTCAAATCTCATTTAATATTCTCAATTATCATACTATTATTATATTCTTGGTGCTAGAAAAAAAATATAATAATATTCCATTTTGAATTAATATAATTATTTATTTGATCAAATCAAAATAATAATTAAATAATTCTATAGCAAAGATTAGAACACTCGTTAGTGTGTGACCTCATAGGTTCAATACTAAGTGGGTAGTAAATTAGTCATACTAAATTTACTAATCAAGGTTGGCGTCTAGCAACACTCCTTAACGACCCGATAGTATAAAGTAATATATTTTTACTAAGAACCTGAGAAGAACAACGTACAATTCCTTCCATCTTTTCAACTCTTGGTTAACCCTTAGAGTATGGTTTAATTGTCAAATTCTAACTTGTTACCATTATTATAATGAATTGTGAATGACTTAAGAAACTCATTTCTTCATTCATTCAATCCCCTTGGCCAAGGTTTTATTCATCTCAGTCATTATAATCATAGAGCTCAAACTCTTTACCGAGAGTTGACGGATTCCTTATTGACTAATCATTAATTCTACATGTAATACCCGGTCTAACTGAAATTAATTAAATAATAAGTTAAATAGGAGCGAATATGGTTGGAAGATTTGGCAATTGGAATTTGACAATTTAAATATGATATTTGGATTCAGTGAATTTTTTTCGAGTTGGAAAACATAGTTTTCTGCGTAAAAGCGCGCAGTAGAATTTTGACCGGCAGTACCGGCTAAAATATGTCTGGTACTACAGTTGAGGAAATTGATTATGAGTAAATAAGATTAAGGAATGAGGAATTATAATTAAGAGAGGTAGAAATTTTTAAAGTGCGATTTAGAGCGCTAATCTTAAAGGGTTTTGGCCCAAAATTGGGCTAACGGACAAAAATAAGTGAACCGGGCCTAAGTGGGCCCAAGGCCCAACATATATAAACATTAGTTATGAGCATTTCAGCTCATTTTACCCTAAAAGGAAGGGTTGGGGCGCTGATTTGGGAAGAGAGAAGAGAAGAGAGAAAACCTAACTCTCTTTGATCTTCAAACCACCATAACTTGAGCTACGGAGCTCCGATTGACGAGCCGTTTGCGGCCACGTGTTGCTCTTCTCATCCTCTACAATTCTATCTAAGTTTGTGGTGAGTATTCTATTTATCTCTGCTCAGTTTTCGAAATTCTCTTCTGTTACACATTTTTGGGTAGTTAGTGTTGAAATCTTGTGATTTTTGGTGTTTAGGGATACTGCAACATGGATTCTAAGCATGTTATATCCCTACTTCATATGGGCTGAGGTAAGAAGTGCTCAAATCCTTGTGATTTGTCATTTTTATGAGCCCTAGGTTGATGTATGTATGTGATATTGGTTATGTTAGTGTATTTGGTGATGTTGGTGCACAATTGGGAGATTGATATTGCTTGAGGAGCTTTGGTGAGGCTTGGAGCTAAGGTTGGTGAAGACTTCCAAAGAAGAGGCTCAATTGGTTTGGCTACAAGAGGTACGGTTTAAGTTTCATTTAAGTACCGTGTGGTGTGATGAGAATTTCTAGGCTAGATGCCCCTAGGATTAAGTTTGGATTGTGTAAATGGTTGGTGCTAATATGCATAGTTGGTATGTAATATGAATTTAATGATTGGGTTGAGAATTGTGTGGCCTTGTATGCTTGGTGTATTGAAAATTTGATGTATTGGGTAATGAGTATTGATTTGTGGTTTATGCATTTAAATTGTGAAATTGGGCCAGAGGCCAGAAAGAGGTAAGGAAGGTAAGTTGACGTGTGCATTATATGATGACACAAGTGATTGGATAAATTTCAGATAATGAATATATGAATAATTGGATTGGTTATTGAATAATAAGGTTTGGGGAGTTAGAGTGTGGAATTTGGTAATTTTGGGTGAAATTATGTAGATGAGGTATGTTTGGTTTTGGTTGAGATATATTATGTGGTCATATATGTGATTACGATTATTGATGCCTTAGCTTGATGGTATGATGATGCATTAGAGATACGTATGTTGTGATATATGCTTGAGGAAATATTAAGGTTGATTTGTGGGTGAAACCACGTGATAGTGAGTATGATATTGATTATGTATAATGATGGTTGATTGGAAATAGTGTTGTTGAAATTTGGCATGAGGAAGAGTATATGATATGTAAATGTGTTTGAGTTTGAGCCACTTGGGTGAAGTGGGTTAAAATGGTGGGATGATGTTTTGTGAATTGTGGTAAAGTGTTAATGTGTGAGTTGAGGAGGCTTGATGTTGATTTTGGTATATTTTGATTGATTTCAAAGAAAGGGATGAAATTGGCATGTTTTGGTTGATTTTGAAAAGAGTTGGAAATGGCTTGTTTTGAAAATGGCACTTTGTGGTTTTGTGTGAAAACATGGTTTTTGGGCATACTTTGACGGGACATAACTTGGACTGCGGATTTTAGTTTTGTGCCAAACTTATTTAGAAGTGAAATTGGATCCGAGATGTCCATGCCGTTCAAAGAACGGGCAAAAAACGATTTAAATGAGAAAGTTATGTCCGTCGGGAGATTGGGGGTTGAATCTGTGAATTCTGCAGCTTTTAACTTAGAAAATTTTTAGCAGAATGACCCTCCACGCGTAGGCGCACTTGGCGCGTACGCGTCGTTCTTCAAGAAGGCACCATCCATGCGTGCGCGTGGTGTGCGCGGGCGCGTCGATGCGCTGCACCAAATGCCCAGCCATTTTTCCAAGAATTGTGCCAGAATTGTGCCAGTTTTGTGCCTGGGGCGCAAGTGCACCCACGCGTACGCGTGGCTGACGCATACGCGCCGTTTGGCTATTTTTCAATCCGCGCATCCGCGCGTATGACGCTTGCGCGTCGATGAGTTTTGTGACCATCCACGCGTGCGCGTACTCGTGGCCCTGTTTTCATGCCAAAGTTGATTTTTGAGTTTTAAAAGCCAAATCTCATGCTTCTAAGCCTCCGATCTCACCCCTTATGTATTAAATCATTATGATATGCCTAGCAATGAGAAAGGAGCTAGGGGATGTGGTAACTTGCGAGTGAAGCAATGGAAAAAGTTGTGATCAATGATGATCAAAGGTGATTATATGAGATATGGAGGATGACGGTGGAAGTACCGTGTATGCCATGAGCCGAAGGGCTATATTTATTGATAAATGGCTGGTTCTTGATTGAACCATGAGCCGGATGGCTGAGTTATTGCCGGGTTATGGTAAAGCCATTATTGGTTATGGCTGAGTATAAAAGCATATATGATTAATGAATGAATGTGTTAAATGGATAATAATGGAGAATGTTGAAATGTGATGTGTGACCCCGGGTAGTAGGCAGTGGCGTTGTCCACTTGCTCCGGGTATGAGACGGGAAAGGATGTTTATGATAAATGAGTTAAATTATGGAGTTTTGAATAAATGAGTATTTGTGATACCTGGGTAGTAGTAAGAGTGGTGGTTCATCACGCTTGCTCCAGGTTAATGTTTGAGATTTGATAACAATGATGATTGCTTTTAAACTGAACGAATATATGTTTTGAGATCCTGGGCAGTAGCAAGGGTTGTGGTTCATCCCACTTGCTCCAGGTCAGAGATTGTGATGCCTGGGTAGTAGCGGCAGTAGTGGTGAATCCACTCGCTCCAGGTTGAGCTTTTAGACACCCGCCTGGGTAGTAGCCGCAGTAGTGATTATTTCACTGGCTCTGGGTTGAGCGGGCAGTAGCAAGGGGGTTGTAGCTCAAACCTACTTGCTCTGCAAGGGGTGTTTCTGTCCAATGGTTAGCTACCAGGACATGTCGGGTTGGCTATATAACCGACAGATGATATCATCAGCCATAGGGCAGGCATTCATCATTTGCATATGTTTGAATTGTTTGGGTTTGCCTGTTTGTTTTGGATTTCTACATTATATATGCCATGTTACCTGACTATGTGCTACTTGTTCTACTTGTACCATATTTGTATATTACTTGCCTGTATTGCTTGTGTTTGTACAACTGAGAGGCCCCTCATGCTGGTGTCGGTGGATGTTGAGGGTTGTTCTTGATGAGATGAATTGATGATGCGATTGCATGATGATGATGATTATTGAATGAGATAATTTGAACTCCCTGGGTAGACGCAGTGATGTGGTTTCACTAGCTCCAGGTGAAGGTATGATGTATTGATATAGAATTGTTGAGATAGAACAACTGGTGATAGTTTTGCTTATGATTCTGAGTCTGATTCGTGGAAGATTCAGCGAGTTGGGAAACATGTGAAACATGAATTAGATTTAGCACTCCCTTATGACAGTTGCCTATTCATGGATTAGCGAGGACCTAGGATGGATAATTGGTGAAGGAGTTTAGGATGCTTAGTGAGTTTTTATTGCAGTGCATTGTATTTATTTGGCACTTTTACCGTATTGGGAACCCATGTTCCTGGGATTCTCATTCCGTATATATCTCTTATTTTTCAGATACAGGTCCAGGTGCTCAGAAGTGAGTTGTGGGTCGTCTGAGAGACGGCGAAGATCCTTATTTTCTCTACTTTGTGTTTTGCTTAGAATCTCTCCATTGTTGTTTTGTAAAGATTATATTATGTATTGAACTCTTTTGAATTTGCCTATAGAGGCTCTCATGTTTCCTTCGGGAGAGATTAGGATATACTGTTGTCAACTACTTTCATACTGTATCCTAGCCGGCCTAAAACTTCGCGGGTCGCGACTAGTGGCTATTTACTTATGTTATATGTATCTATCTGTTATCTACCTCTTAATCTCCTCTACGCCTTGTCCGTATATCGCTTTCAGCTTCACGGTTTATCTTTTGTTGTCGAAACGTGAGTGATACGTCTTCGCGATTTTATTTCTACTCTTTTCAGGCTTCTCGATTAATACTCCTTTCGAAATTACCTACTTTTATATATTAAAAATCCACCTGAGAGTCGTACCACCATAATATCATTGACTTATGACTTGAGCATAAGGATTTGAATATTAGGGTGTTACACTACAAGTATTTAAATCATACCCAATATCTATTCAACTAGCACCCTAGGGTATTAGGTGTCCGGAATCAAAGTATAATAAATACATTATTAATTACTATGATAGTCGTAGGTCAAAGAAAACTCTATTACTATATTCATCTTGAGAATATCCTATTGACAAATATGCGGTAATTATAACTATTAGGAATTCTCAGAGTGAGTCAATTCAATGGTTATATCTCTATATGCACCATCTATATATATAATTTAATAAATGAGATCTATTAATCTTCATTCAATGAAGACCTATATATATTGATCTTTCCGAATTATTAATGTCCTTTTTAATAATCCTATGACCAAGAACAATTTAAATTAAATTATAAAAGATTTATCTCTCAATATTATTATCACTATCACAATGATAAATCTTTAAATTTAATCAATGACCTTATTATATTAACATTTTAATATAATAACAATAACAAATTATTTGACACATGATTGATTGAATTGTGGTCATACTCCTTATTCCCAACAATCTCCCACTTGCACGAGAGCCAATCATGATAGATTGGATCTTGGGCATACTATTATCTCAATAATCTCCCACTCGCACCAGAGCCAATCAATCATGTGTATAACTTTTCAATGCACATTTGTGTTTATCAAAACTATTTTAACCTTAAACACCTTAGCTTTTGAGCATGTGTGCTTTACCTTTTGTAAAATAAACCTAGTGCATAATAAATATCACGTTTTCTCAAAACATGAAATCTCCCACTACAATAGTGCATAATTTTATTTTAAGGACAATTCTTATTGATCATGATTATAAAAAAATCTAAGTAACCATTAGATCTATCTTTATAGAATTGTATCATTATACAAATAGGCTACTTTTTCGAAAAATTAGTTTGACGATCAAACCTTTTATACTTTCCGGAGAAAGTATATCCTCTATTGAGTGGTAAATAATTCTAATAAAAGTAATTGTACTCCCACTTTTTCTTTGTAAATACAAAGTTTCTCTTAACATTGTATAAATCAAACTTTTCGATTGTCTTGACTTTATCAAGTTCTATTTGTTCACCTTATCTTCCTTTGGGAGGGAATCCCTTTTTTCTAAAAAACAGGACTTCAATCTCTTATCACAAATACTTTGTCTTAAGAAAGGTGATAGAAATAATACTCATTATTTCTTTAGGGTAATCAATAAATCTCATTTATCAGACCTAATATCAATTCTATTGTTGTGCAATCTCTTAACACATATAAGACATCTCCAAATTCTAATGTTTTTGAGTTTCGGCTTATGCCCTTTTCCACATCTCATATGGATTTAAAATTGACTTAGTAAAAATTTTGTTAATTTAGCCACGTTTCTAAAACGTAATCCAAATATTTAACGAAAGATTAGTAGCTGAATCAAATTCTTTGTTTCTTAAACATAATGAAGTACAGAGAGTACTAGTATTTGTGCATTAAGTGAATCTCATTCTCTATTCAATAAAATATCAATTAGATATTAGATATTTTACTTTAAACTCTTATAATAAAAATACTCAATATATATCTTTATTATTGGTCAAACCAACCCTTAAGAGCAATTTTGATTCACATCCTCAATACTCGTATTGAGTTTTTTCCAAAAAGATCACAAATCTTAATCATATTAAGGCCAATTATAAATTGTTTGTAACAAAATAAATCTCCAAAAATGCATGCAAGAACAATTCTTGCAAAAGCCATTTGCCTAGTGGCATTTCAACTTCTAAAATTGTTTAATTCAAAATATATTGCCCAATACTCCCACTAGTTTAAATAAAATCTTTGATAGTCGTACTATCTTACTTTGTGCATCATACATTTTTTCAAGATATTTAGTAATAAATAGTAGGTATGCCTTTGAAATTAGAACTCGTAGTTGTCAAAACAACCCATATTGCAATAAAACAAGTTCTAACCATTTCATAAAAAAATTTATTGGAAGATATTATTTCAGTAGGATTAACATCTCAATAATAACATTTTAGAAATACAATTCTTAAATTGTATTCAATATATTACTTTCAAGTATGTCACGCAAAAGGTGAACATATTCAAAAATTTAAAATATGAAAGTAAATTAAGAAATCTATATTTCTATCAAAATTATTTAGAATTATGAATGAGTACCTTAGTTGTCAAGTTGTTACTCATACCTATTCTAAATAAACATGATTAAATTGTATCCCATACAATTATAATCCCAAATAATTATCTGGTTATCAGACAATTATTTAACTGAATTATATTTTATACCCCCTAGGTTATCTAGGTTTAAGTATAAAATTAATTCTCCTTATACATCATCATATGCATAAATAAATTCTATCTTTGAGTACGAGTTTCCTGGTTGTCAGGTCGTTCCTTGTAAACAAGAGATAAATTTATTTTTTGGCAATCTCCTAATTTTTAGGATTATCTCTATTGTTAGAGAATTTTTTATCAGTACTCATGGATTAAATTTTATACTCCCAGGTTGTCTAAGTAAAAATATAAAATTAAATCCCTAATACGTCAAATGTATATACTGATTATTATCTTGAAAATAAAACTCCTGGTTATCAGGCCGCTCTTTATAATCAAGAACATTAAAGAAACTAATTTCTAAAATTATATTGTTTAAAACACATTAATCAAATCAAAATTTGATTTTTCATGTACTAAAGTTTAGCCTTAAAAAATTATCAAATCAAATTTGACCTTTATATATACACATATATATAAGAAACAAACAAAAGATATTTTTCATCTTATTCCTTTTATTGTGATCAAAATCACAGTAAAATTTAATATATAAATAAAATCAAATAAAATATTTAATTATAAATATAACTTTTATATTAAAAGAATGACAATCTAATCACAATTAAATAATTAAAATAAATTAACTATTAATTTATTAAAAAACTATCTCAATGGAAATAAATACATCACATGCTTAAAAACAATTTGAATTAATCCTATTAATTCACAAACTTTAAGAAAATAGGAATAAAAATTTAACCACCATCTTTGCCAATCAATAATCAAATTTCAATAATGTTTCCAATCATAGTCAGAACCACAATCCTTTAAAATCTTAACCTGGAGCAAGTGGGACTAAGTCACAGCCCTTACATCTTACCCAGGTGTTTCAAATATCGAATCTCTCTCATAAAACTTATTTTCGCCAAATCAAAAGTCTCAAATTAACTTCAAAACCATGTCAAGTTCCACCATTCAAATTCAATTGCTTTTGAAAACCACAAAAAAACTTTCAAAACTTTTCCCCAAAAACCCAAAACATAATTCTTTTCTTAAATCAATCCAAGAAAAAATAAGTTATTAAATCAGATTAAATTAAATTCCATGGCAAAGTCTCTAAACTTTAGGGGAGCGACAACCAATCTCATCTTTTTAAACAAACTTACAAAATTTTCCTAAGAATCAAAATTCCAATTTAAAGTATTCTCATAGTCTCTAACCGTCGTCTCAAAATTAAATGAGTTCAATTATAAACTAATTTCACGAATTAACAAAATCACAGAACTTATTTTCCATTTAAACTAAATCATTTAAACCAAAATATCTGTTCGGTTACACTTGGACCAAACAGGTCGGGTACAAAGTTCACCGGAGTAAAGATGTTGCGGGAGACTAGTCCTGGATGGATTCTGGTATGGAGGCTCCTCCGGGTCACCGAGTTGAGGAAGTGGTGGGGCCACCTGCAAGGACTCCAACGCTTAAGTCAGTGTCCGTACAAAAGGCGGATATTAGGGTTAGGGTAGGTGACTTACCTCTGGGGAGGGGTAGGTGCCTCCCCTCTAATAGTCTGTACTCGGGTGGGCCCGCTGTGATCAGGCCCACCTTCCTAGAAGCTTCCGCTAGCTGTCCAGGCTCCACATGGTAAGGAGGGAAAAGAGTGTTCTCTCCTGGTTCGGGTAATGTGACCGTCGGATCGGCCGCTCGGGCTTGGACCCGGGTCGCTGGCGGGTCGGGCCGAAACAATATCCAAACTAATTTCAAAGCCATTTCAAACTCTAAAACTTTTTCCAACAAGATTCAAAGACATACCAGTTAAAAATTAAAATTTTCAAAAGTATTTATCTTCAAATTCATTATTTTAATTACTCTAAAATCTTTAAAAGTACTCAAGATATATCTCTTTTGATAAAATTAATCAAACCAAACTCTTAAATTATATTTAATTGAATAGAACTCTCTTTCGATTTTAACGAAGTACCCAAAACCACCTTTATTCAAAACAAGTTCCCAAAGCCAATTTCAATTTCTTTTCTAAGTTTAAAACATTTCCAAGAGAATCAGAAATCATTTTGTTGCATCAAAAACAAATTCAAATAAAATGATTTTTCAATCCAAAATTTTCAAATAATACTTCAAACCAAGTCTCTAATCTCAACTTTAAAAACAACCTCTTTTAAAGACCTAAAAATCATCCTATTTACAAACCAAAATCTTAATTGAAACTATATAATCATTTTGATTTTAAACAATTTTCTTAAAGTCGCAAGAATGCTAAAAAAACGAAGTATTTTCCATGGTTCTTAAAATTCGATTAAAACTTTTTTTCAATTCAACCAAGCTTCCAAAACAATCAAGGACTTTAATTATTCCTAAATACCCATTTTCTTAATTAACCAATCTAAATTAAATAAATTCTCATTTTTTTATTATTCAGCTTAATCCAAACTTATGAAAATGTCGACAGCACCTTCCCTAAAATTTGGATTTTACAATCCTTTTCGGGTCCTATCCAAACTATTTCTCAACCCTTTTCAACGGGTTCCAAACTAAATTATTTTCTAATAAAACACAATTCAGATTTTCAAATATCAAACCATTTTTTATGTCAAACCATTTTTAATATTGAATCATTTTTCAACAAATCAAGAAAACCAATTCACCCACCACCAATTTAATAAAATCAATCAACAACCAAAATATCTAACCTTCTAAATCAATCAATGAATCAGAATTCTCAGTTCCACAACAAATACAACGATACTTCAACAACAACCAATTAAACATTCTAAATCAATTGGTAAATCAATTAAACAAATAATTATATCAATCCAAACAACCTTGTTCAATCTATAAGATTCACGTAATCATAACTAATAAATATTTTCATTGATATCGACTTGTAACAATTCTTATAATTAAAATGAGTTTTAAGAAAAGCTCCTACCTCGAATAGTCGAACCCCGAAAGCTATAAAACGCACAAAAATTCCTTTTCTCCTAGCTCGCAATAGAAACAACCACAATCACAGCTCCATTACACTTCTGCAGCAATAGCGGCAGCTTTAATCGTAACATGCGATAACCGGAACTCGACCGTACGTTACCAAAATCTCAGAATCTTTAACAAAACTCATATCAGAACACTTATACACTAGCGGTGAGGGTTTCAAGGTAAGAACAAATTATTACGGCTAAAGAAAAGTAAGACAACGGAGCGGCAGCAATTCTGATATTGACTTCTGGTGACCAGGGCGGCAGCGAGAAGCTCCGGCGGCGACGCAGCAGCAACCACAGTGGCGCTGTTTCCCCTCCGTCCCATCAATCTTTCCTCTTCGTCGTCCTTCTTCTTCTCCTCTACTCAAATTGGCGTCGACGGCGGTGAGGGGAGCTTTGGTGGCAGCGACGAAGTGCGATGGCGTCGAGGTGCGCCGGCGCAGGACACAGCTTCTTCTCCCTCTCCTCCTCGTCGCGTTCTCTCTCTCTGAACCTGGTTTCCGACGGCAATGGATCTCTCTCCCTCTCGCTAGTTCTTGACTTGGTGGCAGCACTAGAAGCTCTTGCTGTAATAGCCCAGACCACCCGCTAGCACGATATTGTCCGCTTTGGCACACAAGGCCTCACGGTTTTGCCTTTGACGATAGGGATGATAGCCGAAGCCCCCCACACTCACTCGTCAAAATGCGTCATGCTAGGGAGAGGTATCGACACCCTTATAAGACATCCATTTCCCTCCCCAGCCGATGTGGGACCTTACAATCCACCCCCTAAGGGAGCCCAGCGCCCTCACTGGCACATCGATCCGGGCTCCGACTCTGATACCATCTGTAACAGCCCAGACCACCCGCTAACACGATATTGTCTGCTTTGGCACACAAGGCCTCACGGTTTTGCCTTTGACGATAGGGATGATAGTCGAAGCCCCATACACTCACTCGTCAAAACGCATCATGCTAGGGAGAGGTATCCATACCCTTATAAGGCATGCTTCGTTCCTCTCTCCAACCGATGTGGGACCTTACACCTACGATGGCGTCAGTGACATGGCAACGGCGACGAGCTGGATGATGGCTGGGGAGCGATGCCTTCCTCTCTCTTCCCTCCTCTTCTGCTCTCTCTCATGCTCTCTCCTTCTCTATGTGTGTGGGTGCATTGTGTTTGTGTGTGTTGTGTTGCGTGAGTGAAGAGAGATGCTGCAGTCGGCCACCTATGGGAATTCAAACCCTAATGGAAATTAGATATTATACTCAATAGTCAAACAACATTGTATGAAAATCTATTCTATGACTATAACATGAGACTACACACATACATGGACATGAGTAGATTGATTAGAGGGCATATTTTTTGGGAGGTTCTTGAGGATAATATCCTCATCCTCACAAACTTTCATCACGGTGTAAACTGGATCATATTGCTTTATATTGGCAGATTTAACATTAATCTTGAAAAGCACCTTCTTATCCATCATGTTATTAAGAGATGGTGGATAATCATCATCTCCAACTGCCTACAAAACCTCACACCTAGCCATAATTAGTTCTAAACATTTACTTTAATGTTACATCAAACAATCACACTTACATCCTCGAGAACGATTTTGTCTACCTACTTCCCACACAACTGAGTTGTCTCCCTATCCCACAAAAGCAGGTTGATGCTACCTAATCCATCATGAACCATTACTTCAACCTTGTACCTAACATATGATGAGACATGGGAAAATTGGTTAATATTATATTGCAGTTATACATACACTATTTCGATAGAAATAGTATATTGACTTATGTATTGTTCACAACCTTATTGCGGCTGCTCCATGTGTGTGGCCACACTTCCCACATTCATACCGATCACCAATAGGGGTTTCAACCTTCTTGGGACACCTCCTACATGCTTTATAAAACCAATCGTTTTTTCCTGCATTTATTGAAACAATTTCCCCAGCAATCCATATGGGACCTTCCTGCAATGATTTTAAAACAGTAAAATAATATTTAGATAGTGTCGTGGTTACTTTTCACACTAACATAAATGGTTTCAACTGTCTTTGAAAATGTTCCATCGAAATAACTAAAACATAACACCTCAACAGAGTTTAGTGCATCCTCGATAGTCTTTACACTGACAGATCCACGGTTAAACTCATCATTTGCAGACCACGCAGCCAGAGAGGACACCTGGCTAATCCTAGCTGAGCTCGATGGACCACCACTGAGTAATCCACATATAATGAATGAGGTCCCATACATATGAAGGCTCAGTTCATCCAACCTTAAAAGGTGATACATGAATTTTATAAATTACATTAACCTGCATCTAAAACTATCAATTTCTTTTAGTGTTGGGTTTATGTGAACTTTGGAGATATCAAAATTGCTCTGAACCGAAGTTTTACCACTCCACCTTGTTGCTTTGAAATATTGAAGGACCACAATAAGTGGCTCAACTCTCCCATAATCAAGATATGGAAGAATGTGGTTCACCAACTGACCAAACAATGTGCAACTCATTTTGTTATTCCTGAGAATAAAATAGCAAATGAAAGAAGTCTGTTGGTTATGTTATGAGAAAATCGATATCAAATCAATACATTCATGGTCGCACAATACATACTCAAGATCTTCCAAAATAACAACCATACGCTTAGTCATTAAACCCCTTCTAGTGATCAAGTCTCGCGGGTCTTCCTTACCGACCACCTTACCAATAAAATCTATAAAACAAAAAGATGTTATAACTCAAGTACACAAATACACTCATCATGCAAATAACACCAAACAAAAATACACTCACCAAACATCTCAGAATGTTCCAATCTATCTACTGTTAGAAGATCACTAAAAGACCTCAACCTAAATGCTTCTAGAGGAAAGCTTGGGTTATCCACATGATTAACCATTGTTCTATGAGAGAATGTTAGTACCATCCTACTAACACCATTCTTCAAGATGGTCTTATTGTCAAATACTATGAAGTTTGTCATTGTGTACATCTCAAACTCTATGATGTTACCACTCCATTTCTTGGCTAGCGCCCTCGGAATAGTGGCATAGATCCTACCACCCTATTTTAAACAATGCAAAAATAAATCGGCATCAATATGAGGCAAAACATTCTTGAAACATGATATACTAAACTGGTAACAAACATGTTATCTAGATAAACAATTTTTAGATTTATTGTTACCTTACAATCTTGAAGAATCATTTCAATTGAACCAATCTCCTTCTCATTATATTTACTTGGAACTTCCCATATCCTAACAATATAAACTTTGAAATTCCAATCTAGTTTCCTGGCGTTCACATCAGTAACAAAATCAAAATTTTCTGTTATGATGTTTCAGGTTGCACAGGATAAAGGATTCAAGGCTTATGAAGGAAAATGTTTGTAGGAGAATAACAATCTTTCAGTGGCGGAACTACTTTTTAAACAAACACACTACAACCATTTATCATGTTTTTAAAGTACACATGTAGGTGTGGTGAATTTACCTTTTTACCCTACGTTTTTGTTGTATATGAGCAGCTATAACTTGTTACTTTCCTTTTTATTTTGTCATGTGTCAACAACTCCAGCTATACACTTGTCAAGCAAATAGACATGCACTAGTTGTCTTTTATAAATTAACTAGTGTGTTCCCCGTGCTTCGCGCGGGTTGTCCCATAATCTTGTTATTTTTTTAGTTTGATATTTAATGTAATATACACATAAAAATTTATATATAAAGAATAAATTTTATTTGTTTTTTAGGAGTTATTTTTAAATAACTTATATTTTATATATTATTTTTATTAGGTTTTATTAAGTTATTAATTGTTATTTTTTTATATTTATGTAAAATCATTATATACAAAAAAATTGTATATGAGAAATAGATTGACTAATATTTATCTATGAATTAAAATTTTTAATCTTTAACATAAAATCACTCATTTTCAAAGTTTAAGATTTTAAAATTACCTAATCTTATCCTGTTAAATCAAATTTATTTTTTACATTTCAAAATATATTATATTTTTGAAAATTTTATCTAATATCATAAATTAAAATTATGATAAATTTTCAAGATTTTAATTATAATCAATAAATTTAACGTAAGAATCCATATATTAAATATTTTACGGTGTTATGTTGAACATAAATAATTATTAGTATTGGTTGTTTTATCTATTTAATATTATAAGATTTAGTTTATTTTATTTAGTTATTCTTTTGGTACTTAGAAGTTAGAACACACATATTTTCATAATAGAGATTTGTGGAGGCGTAATTAGTGTAAAACTTAAAGGTTTTATATTAGTATTAGTATTAATTAGTTAATAGAGCATGTGCAAGAATGTAACAAAAGTCATCAATACACATCAATGACTAAGGAAAATTGTAATATAAAAACTATAATTACGAATTTGATAAATTTAATAATATTAGTTAAGTAAAAGTTTCTAGTATTTGAATGTATAAGGATATGATTAATTGAATTTTGATTAATCACCTTTTTATTAAGAATAAAAAAATTTATAATCAAAAGCAAAAAAAAAAAGGATAAAGTTAGAATTAAATAATTTTGTATTTATTTGAAGCAAACACTTGTCCTTATGATGTGTCTTAAATGTTTACAGGTGTTAGTTGAAGAAGATCCACCCACCATTTTATTAAAATCCACTAACTCTTAATAAGAAGCATTCCTTCATAATTAATTATCCTACCTACTACATCCATCAAGAGAAACAAAAAGGCATAGAAAGATGCTGGCTAAAATATTCCTTCAAATTAAGCCTCCACCTATTTGATTTTTTTAGCTACTGACTATTTTCTTCGAGTAGAAGCTTTGTTGACTCAGAAGATGTTTAAAAAGTTCGAATTTGGGCATCGAAAAAGGTAAACTAATAAAGTTGTGTAAATAAAGTTTTGCGTAAAGACGATATTATTATCCTCTATGCATTTGTATAGTTTATTCAAAGCATTAATCCCCTTTCTTTTAATTTCCTAAAGAAGTAGATGCATCGGAGCTTCTATTTTAAAATGGGTTGAAGAAGTAGATGCATCGGAGCTTCTATTTTAAAATGGGTTTAATATGGGTTAGCTTTTCAGAAGTAGCTCAAGCTTGTATTGTTTTGTTGTTTTTAATTTATAAATTTATTTAATTTGTGCTTAATTTTTATTTTCTATTTTAGTTGATTATCTATTGATCGTACTTTTTATTTGTTATATATATCTATTTTTTTAGAACTGATGATAATTTTGTATTTTGGTTTAATTTATGGTAAATTTAATTTGAATCGGATACCATTATTTGATCTATGCATGCAACTATAAAACGGATTCCCTTTAAATATTTATGGAGGAAAAAACAATTTATCTTTATGATACTATGATGCTCAACATTAATTTGTGAGTATAAGTAGATTCTACATAGATACCGTGAATATTTAGATAATATGAATAATTTTAGGAATATTTTAAAAGTAATATTAAATCACCGTAGAAAGTAAATATAGTTAATATAATTAGTGATCTCTATACCAAGTTGATTAATCTTATTCTGGTTCTGCTAATAAATGACTAATTAATGGTTTGGATTTAGCAGGTTTGTGAAGTTGCAGCTTTCTTTGAAGTTATATGAAGTTGTAGAAAAACAGAAATCTTTTCGAAGAAAGAAAATTGCAATTATATTTCATCTCTATAATGAGGTTCATTACTTTACTTGTAATATTTATTACTTGATCTGAATGGAAACTTTGATGTGGCTAAAGTTCTAAGTTAAGAGTCTCAATGAGAGTTCTTAATGACTTGAAACATTAGTTTTTGGCGGAATAACTGATGTACCTCAAGGTATGTAGAAATACAAATATACATATACAATTATTGAGACTTATTTTTTCTTAAAATTTTAGGCTAAGAGTATGGATGTTGTTTGGGGAGAAACAGTTGGTGTGGATGGCCAATTGTGGCTTTTGTGTCGTATATTTTTGAAATTTCAGGATTCCGTTTTCTTTAGATTTACTTTTGAAGTTCATAGCGTTGATTATGAGAAATATATATATTTTGAACACCTTACTGTGGGAAAAAAAGATGCTCTCTTTTTTCTTTGTTTTGTATTTTTTATCTGCATCCACTCTATTTTTGTCACGAAGATATTCTTTTAGGATTTATGAGTGAAGTTTGCAAATGGATGATTGGAATAATCTGTGAATTGTAATTTTACAACTGTTTAGAAATTTGATCGCTTATTTTTTTGTGTATCACTATTTGTAATTGTAGCATCTTGTGATTTTGTATTATCCGTATGACAATTTTTGTTTTAGCCTATGCTTGCCAAATTCCTGAATTTTTTTGTGTGCATTAATCTGTGCATGCTCCCAGTATGTAAGCATTTCTATCTCAAGATTTCAAAATGAACACTCTATAATATGAATTTAAAAGAGTTTTCGTTGATGTCAGAATACTGAAGACAATGTGGCTATTGAAAGTTCAAAGGCTGCTGATGAAGCTGCTGAAATTGTTCTTAGTGAAATTATTCTGGCATCAAGGGTTCACTGCATAGTATTCACTGAATGAATTGCACAGACTTGATATTGGCACTACCATGGAAGAGGTACTGATCATAGCTTCTCATTAATATGCATGTATAATAAAATTGGAATGACTTCATTTTTCATAGGCTAATGATCTTTTTCTCTATGTATATTGTTGGTTCTAAACATTTGTTTCCTTTTCTGCCAGTTGTACGAATATTTCCATAAAGGTTCTCTCATCAGCAGGGGTGCGCTCAATAACATTTCATCCGGATGGAAGAATTGGACATGAAGATACGTTAAAGGTAAAGGATTGTGAAAGATAATATAATGTAGCACTTGAATAAGGATAAAAAGAGTCATTTAAAAGTGTCAAAATGATATATTGTTGATGTATTCATGGGAGATTGTTATCTATTATGATTCTGTTGATGTGAGATGGACAACACTTGATGATCTCTATATTAATGCGAAACATTTGGGATGCTCATACTACCAAAACTTTGTTCGAGTCGGGTAGCACATATATCGGTAGGATTATCTTTTTTCAAGCTGTTATTTTCAGTGGCAATTTTGTAAGTTTTTAGGTACCAAATTTTTTATTTTTAATAGAGATTTGAGAAATTACATATGTATTTATTAACTACTGTATAAAATTAATAAACAATTTGATTTGAGTTCTGAAATGATATTTTTTAGAATAATATGACATGTAGAGAAGAAAGGATAAAAATATTTGAATGTTATATCATTTTGTTTGACTAATTGGATCCAACATTAAAATATATTTGTGTTTTGAATATGCACCCATCATCACATTGTTAACGATTCTTAATTGATTAGTTGGGTTTTGATTAATTGGATTTAACACTAAAATATATTTATGCTCTCCTCTTTATTAATAAGTTCAATTGTTTTGAGTTAACAAACTGACACTTAATTCTAATTTATTTTTTGTTTTGCTCTAATAAAAAAATGGAAGTTTGAACTTATATTTCAGTAATAAGCTTCAATGTATAGTTATATGCATATCATTCTGGACTTACTTCAAAGTGCTAACATCGACAAATTGGGAGAGATTTGAGCCCTTATACTAAATCCAATCATTATGAGGTCGTGAATATTATATGCTCCACTTTTAATATACTTTTTCTTTTAATATTTAAAGTGAAAATCTGTTATGGCCCTTGGTAATTTTGCAGGAACTTTTCATATTTTTCTGATTAGAGGACTTGCGAGAGATAGTAAAATTCAAGAAGATAGTGTTCTAGAGGCTGAAGTTGAGATATTCATGAAGATTTAAGATCCAAGTGAGTGATTTGTATATTTATCCAAAAGTTTTATATGTTTTGGACATTGATTTTATATGTTATTTTGAACTTTGCATTAAGCCTTTATGTTAAAAGCTTTTTATCTTGATCCTTGGTTAGGGAATCAATTTTGCTTTTTTATCGGTGCCTATTATATCAACTGGGTGTACCTTTCATGTGTTTTTCATTATATTTTATTTAATTTTTAATATTTTTTATATGTATATTTTCTTTGTTACATTTTTTTATTTCTATGTTTTTCATTTTGGGACTGACTATGTTAAAAGTGTTAGGAATTCTATAAAGCACATTGACTTTAATTTTAATTTTTTGATGATTTTTTTAGTGTTCTTTTGATAACTTCTGCTAAGCCGTGTTGATAGAGACTGAATTTTTAGATGCAGAATAGGATACTTAATGACAATCTTCTAATTGGTGTTCAATTTCATAATGATTACTTAGTTGAGGAAATGAAATCTTCAAAAAATGAGTTGTCTCTTGTATGTCATTTGATTTTTCTTTCATAAGAATTTAATTATTGGGAAATATTCTTATTTCTTCTGATACGGTGAATCCCGCCCGTTTATATATTTTTAATTTCAATAAGAATTTACAAATGGTAGTTGATTTGTTTCAAATTCTGGAAAGATTCTTCTACTTCTTAAATTTAGTGAGCATTTCTTAAATTTAGTGAGCATTTTTTCTGTACGAATCTGGTACTAATAGGAGAATAACAGGTTGGTTTAGCAAGATATTCTTTTTCCACATCTTTTATTAAAGAATATAATCTTTTGTCATCTTTTAGCAAGATGTTCCAATAAGAATATATTGATTATATTTCTTGCATTTTGTTGTTGTTTTAGGACTTAGGCTCTTTAATTTGATGTACGAGTAATCTTAATTTACAATGGTGAAAAACTTTCTTTCATGATATTCATTAGGTTTTTTTCTTTTCTTAATGTCAATCCTTTTAGGCTCAAAACATTCAATGGCTTAAAATTTATATATATATATATATATATATATATATATATATATATATATATATTGCAAAATCATAATCTAGGCAACGATCTAGGCTGACAACTTTCAAGTTTCCCTTGTTCACTTACCTAAGAATAAGGATAATATTTTCCTTATAGTGATTTTGATGATTTGATATTTTTCATGTTTATCTTTGTTATCTTTTAAGTACAAATATATTCATTTAACATTAGAAATCAAAATTATTGGTTACTGCAGTCTATTGCTTTTGCAAGTTTATTGGTTACAATGTTGCTATTGTTGCTAATCAATGATGTGTGACTCAAAGATCGGACAAAGAAAATATTTAAATGTAATTCTGATATGAATTTATTTTTCAAGTTCATAGATTTGATTATAAGTTGATTTTTTAATTCATGAAGACTAAAGTATCTTGTTGGGAGCAACCTCTATGATGGATGACCCAGATTGAGGTTAGTTTAACCTATTTAGTTTTTAATTTTGTTGTGTTATATCTCTTTTGTGATGATACTTGTATTTAGGGTGTTATCCTTATTATCGAGTAAATGTCAATTATAATTCATTTATCCTTTTTAGATATAAGACATATAATCTAACATGTGCAATCTAGGCATAGTTTCTTCCTTTTTAGTGGTTAAACATGAAAGTCTTAAGGAATAATTGGATTTAAGAAAAATGCTGCTAATGGTCATACTAACAATATGTCGGACAAAATAGTATTAAGTACCTGATTTGTGCATGGAGATAATTCAAACTGATTAGTGTCTTGAAGAAACATTCTCCACCATCAGACAAAGTGCTGAAGATCCATGATTCAACTTGATTACATTATTTCAAAATAACTCTAAAACTCATCTTTATATCAAAGATCATTGTTGATGCATTCAACAAACATTCCTGAAGACTTCTTTGAATACCACATTATCCGTCTCATTCTTTTTCTTCTCATCATGACTTAGTAGTATCTTAAGTCCTTCCTTGTTTGTGACTCTAGAAACTACAACATATAGCTGACCATGTGTAAAAGCAGGCTTTTTGAGTAAGAGCCCAACCTTTGACAATGATTGACCTTGACTTTTGTTTATAGTCATTGCATAAGATACCATTATAGGAAACTGTCTCCGTTGAAACTTGAATGGTATTCGATGATCGGATGGACTTAAAGTCATCCTTGGGATGAACACTCTTTGTCCTTTGTTTTTTCCTGTGCTGCTTTGTGCTTTTATGATGTGTTTTCCAAGCTTGGTGACAATTAAGCGTGTACCATTGCACAATTCTGTCGAGTGATCAATGTTCCTAAGTAACATTATAGGGGTTCCAACCTTTAATGTCAACTGATGGTTTGGAACACCCGAGCAATTGATTGTGTTCAGGAACTCAGGAGTGTGTATGGATGCCAGTAAATCATTATTAGACTCTGTTGGGCATGCCTTATCAGAACTATAATAGGTATGTGCTTCAATGTGATTTAAGCTCATCATGTGATTGTTTATTTCATCCACAATTTGCAATGTTGGTGCAAGTATCGCTCGGTCTTTTATGTGTTGATCAAGATTTTCTCCTGAAAATAGTTCTGGATAGGTTACCTTACAGATTGTCTCTATTGGGTCATCCCAATCCTTTACCAGAATGTCATCTGGGATTTCAATTCTTTCACCTGAATCTCTAGGTGTACCATAACTTCCATCACCAATACCTAGAATCCAATTAGCAAATTGCTTCAAGTCATGCGACCTTTCAGTGGAATCACCTACTCTCAATCTCATTTTTTTGTGAGGGTCAACAACTGACAGCTATTCCAAATATACGATGAGTTTATTGTGGCATTAACAATTTCTTGCCTAGTTCCTTTTGGGATCACTGGTAGTATTTGTCGAAAATCACCTCCAAAACTGTCTTTCCTCCAAATGGCTCCATTTCACTATTCACATTCTTGAATCTTAGAATGTCTCGCATCATCCTGTCAAGAGCTTCAATGCAGTACCTATTTACCATAGGAGCCTCATCCCAAATTATTAGTTTTGTTTTTATCAACAATTCAGCCAAGGCGCTCCCCTGTCTTATATTGCATGTGGAGAATTCATCCAAATTGAGTGGGATTGCAAAACGTGAATGTGCTGTCCTGCCACCGGGTAATAGAAGTGATGCTATCCCACTTGATGCAATAATGAGTACAATTTGTGATCGAGATCTCAATGCAGAAGCTAATGTTTGCCAAACAAAAGTTTTTCCAGTCCCACCATAACCATACAGGAAGAATACTCTACCTTTCCCACTATGAACTGCTTCCATTATTTTTTCGTATACCATCATTTGCTCATCTGTCAGTTTTTGCATATAAGTAATATGATTCGCGGCTAGTTTCCTTCTATCATACCGAAGTTCATCACAAATTAACCTGTTAATGACATCCGCTATTAGTTGATGGTTCGAACATTGACTCATATCTGGTACTGGCATTGGTGGGTAGTCTCTAAGGCTCTTGTTGTAACTGTTTAGCACATTTTCAATTTGTATGAGTGTTAGCTCCTTTAACTCATCGTCTGTAAGAACTAAATCTGCGTGCATAAC
Organism: Arachis ipaensis; assembly: GCF_059453495.1. Taxonomy (NCBI): domain Eukaryota; kingdom Viridiplantae; phylum Streptophyta; class Magnoliopsida; order Fabales; family Fabaceae; genus Arachis; species Arachis ipaensis. The sequence continues at coordinate 113,083,991 of NC_142443.1, forward strand.
AGGAAAATTCAAATCAGTACAATGTAATAACTCACTTACGTGTGGAAAAATTTCTCTATGACTTATATAAGCACTGCAATAGCCACGCTGACCATATTAAGTATTTGATTTGAGTTACCATTGTTAACACAATTTTCCAGGACAGGACAATTTATTACAAATTAAAAATGTTAGTCTAATTAGCATAAGAGCCTTCCTTTTTAAGTTAGTAATATATTTGTCAAAAATGCCTATCCCTCACCATCAATTGGTTATCCTTTTACTTTATTTTCTTATAAATTTATCGCAACTGTATTTTGATTAAATATTACACAATTATACAAATATACAGATTCATGCAAATTACTTCATTATTATATTGTGGTTGGTTGGAATACTAAAACTATTGTGATAGAATTTATTGATTAATTACTAAAATATCATTTTTTACCTATTGAGATAGCGAAAATATCTAATTATGATAATTGAAGTAACAATTGATACCTGGATTATCAAGTAGTCTTCTCTGCCTATGAAGTATGTCATCACATAGTAGAGTCTATGTCTTTTCCCATACATGTTCTGCCCTATCTATTGAATTAGAAAATAAAAGTGTTGCAAAGAGCTTTCTCAGATACGCTCCAGATCCCCAATGGCTAGCTTCTTCTATTGCATCAATATATTCCTTGTCATCATCTAGAAGACCACGTGCATAACATGCATCTTTAAATGATGAATAAACAACACCATCTATGGTTCTGATATCTTCATAGCAAGTTGGTCCCTTCACAAAATTAAGGATTAGTCTGAGGTAATAAATTTCACCCGAACCTGGAGGCACAAAGAAGATTCTTCCAATAACATAATGTGTTTTTCGTGGCAACCACACTCTTTCTTTTGCTTTCCATACAAACTTTGTAGGGAGTTCTACATATGTCAATGACCTAGCCTCCATATAATCCCTATTTACTTGAAACCATCCAATGAACATAGATTCCTTGACGGATGCTTGTTTCACCACATCATCTAAATTTTCATCGTCTTTAAATATCACATTTTGTTCATCGGGTAAGTGAAAACCTAATCTCACAATAGAAGGATCTCTATAATGGATGTTATACCCAAAAATTCTCTAGGCTGCTTCACATAGAGATATGTATCTACAATCATAATACATGCTCACTTCATCGTATTCATCCAACTCGGTGTTTGATGTAGCACTTTTATAGAATGAGGCTGTGACGAGGTCATGTCCTTTATTCACATATTTGAATAAATACTTCATTGACCTTGATTGGTTGCACCACTCAACATTGATATGAGCTCCATATCTCATAAGTAAGAGCCTATTATGAGGGACCACATAACGGTTATCAAGGTCAATGCTAGACTTTTTAATTGTTCTTCCATCTTCCCTACGTCTATATATCGGATAACCTTCATCGTCGACGGTTGAGTTATCAATAAATCTCTTAGGGAAGTGACGAATGCATTTACCATCCTCCATACATGGTGAATCTTTCTTAACCAAACCACACGGGCCGTGCATCATGTGCTTTTTCACTGCTTCAAAGTAATCTGCATCTGTCTTCTTATCTGGTATCTCAGCTGATATAATTCTGTCAATGTCTTTTGCTATTGGATATTTGTCATCCTTATGGAGAAAAAGTAGTATATGTGCATGTGGCAATCCACGTTTCTGAAATTCAATTGTGTAAACAACTGCAAAATCCATTAATGAAGATTTAATTAAATAGTGTATGTATGTGTAATAATACATATATTGATAACATGAAAGGTTTCTAGTGACTGTGATTAGTAACACTAATGTAAAGTTAATTCTTTGCTTATGTGACATAATATGTATATTAGTAACTTTGATTAGTAAAAATTTACCTTCACTCACTTTCCCAAATATCTTGTTGGCTCTAATATCTTTAATTAGAGTATCTAGTTTTGCCTTGAAAGCTCTACAAACAATGTCAGGTCTATCTTCGGAATTTAACTTTCTGTTCTTTAGAAAGTCCTCAACCTCAGGCCACTTAGGATTGCATGTGAAGGTAATGAAAAGATCAGGATAACCTACCACCTTACAAATAGCCATTGCATCTTGATAATTCTGTATCATATATCTGGGACCCCCCGTAAATGAAAAAGGCAATATAATACGTTTGCCACATGATGATGGTGTTGTTTTTCCACTGAAAACTGCTTTCTTTATTCCCTTGTACATTTCACATCTGAATTTATCTTGCTCTTGACGTATATAGTTCAACCTGGCTTATTCAATCATAGAATATCCGTCAACCAAAAATTGTTGGAATAGTCTTCTTGCATATAAGAGGGGAGATCCATCAGCTAATCTTTCTTGAATCCTAAATGCGAAAAACTCCCTCATGGACACCTCTTGCCGTCCTTTCCCACCACTATGATTCCACTTATTAAGAAGTATATCTTCTTTGTAACCATCTTTCCCATAAGGAAATAACAAAGGATACTGTAATCCCAAATAAGCTAGATTGACTTGATTGATCCGTTGCAATCTTCCACTTTGTGTCTCAACTACAATGTCCCGATCAATCTTACCTATATCAAAATCTCCAACAATCAAAGCAGCCACTTCATCTGTTGAGGGCAAGTTATATCTTCTACCATCCTTTCTTCTTTTGCCGAGTAGCTTGATTGAGTTATTCGAATCCTTAGCAACTGAATCCATGACCATACAAAATGCCTTGACCAAAATATTATTGTCATCAAGCTTTTTTTCAAATCTCTTACAATATCTTCATGAATCTGCTTGTTCTCTTCACCCCTACGGCAGCAAGTCAAGTATAATATTATAATAGCAGCATATAAATTACAATATTTTGGCTATGAAAATTTTAATTAATAATGCGTTAAACAAAAGATGACAAACCTGATGGCAGCCATGCGGTTTTGGACTTCATTTTGTGTATCAAATACATATAATTGCGCAAATTTGGCCGTACTTCCTTCGGGTGGTATGAAACTACCCATTAAATGATAGTTCTCACCAAAGAGAATGAAAGTTGGTGGTCCTCTGGAATTATTCCTGCCACGATCTATTTTCGCGCCCATGGATGTGAACTGGAACATGCTATTGTAAGATCTAATATTTTTACGAAAATGCTTGCTCTTTGGACCATTACCATATAACAACTCATACAACACTTTAGGAGCTTCTTGTAAGTGTGGAACTTGAACTTGTCTTCCTTTACAACATAGAGTGAATTTAGGTTGGCTTGTGTTATAATTTTTGTTTGACTTTTCGTCATACCAGAAAAGAGCATTACAATGCTCATATTCATACATTGCATCCCCCATGTGTAAATACTCTGGAAGCAGCAAGAAGGGTTAATTCAGTCGATACGATATTATTAGGAAGATCTTAGATTTTTTATATTTGTATCAGTTAAACATGTTTTATCTAGTATGTACCGCCTTCTCTAGATTTTATTTTTTTAGTGGTATTGGAAGATCTTAGGCCCGATCTTGTTCCTGCATCATTTTAAGAAATTACACAATGTTAGTTTTATATTGATGAATTTATTGATAATTGACACCTTCTTATTAATAGGAGGATACATCTAAAATAACAAACAATTGTCCTTACCACTTTCGAACAAATCATAAGCATTGAAAAGTACAATCCACAACTAAGAAAAGTGATTGGTTGAGTATGATTTTAATTTCATGGCTAATAAGTATGAATACCTTGTTTAAAAGAATTAAGTATGAATACCTTCTTTGAAGATTCTGGTCTCATTTTGTCTTGAAGCATTTAATTTCAACCTTCTGCTCCTCCTAGCATTTCTAATTTCTTCTGTTTGGTTTGATAGTTTTAGTACACATATAGGCAACATTATCTTCATAAAAAAGAAGTATGGCCTCATTTATATTTTAAAAAATAAGGATGGTCAGTGTTCCATGTACCTCGTGCATAGTTCTTCTGTTGTGTTGTATTATCCGCCATACTATTCACACTAATAGTGTTTGATATTTTTGTCTTGGTAGATTGAACTGAGTCCACTTTACATTGAATTATTTCTGGACCACTTGAATCTGTATTTTGAAATGCACTGTCTCCATCATTAACTGTAATTATCTCTTGCATAATTTAAAGTAATAATATAAAGCATGATGTCATTTGACTTACATTGAATTGTAGTCTAATCCATGTTGCTTTGGTTCGATGTAGTTATAGCTGGTGTACCTGTTAATCATAAATAGATCTCTCTTTAATTGAGATACAGATTGGTTCTCTTTAGGAGCACCCAAAACCTGATTATCTATATATGATTTTAGCAATTTAGGTTGAATCTTATCTGGTCATACAAAATAAATTTTACCTTCCTTACTTTGAGATACACTGGTATTTTTTGTTGAGCTCGTTTCGATGCTCTTTTTATCGTAGCATGCTTTGCAAAGTCTGAATATCCAAAAGTTAATTTGTTTACCTGATATGTACTGGCAGATAAGTGTTTGGTGAATTATTTACAATGTATTTCATTACCAATCATTGGAATTTCTCGTGCTAATGTATCGGTTGATATGTACATGCACAATGCGGTATTCCACACTATCTTCCAAATACCCAAAGGCATAAAGAGATACAACGTGACAGTAGTGCTTGCTAGCTTCGTCTAGTGCAAAATGTCTCTTTCCCGTGAGGGGATTCCACATAAGTAGCCTAGAATTGAGACCCCCATGGAAATCCTCAAGCAAATGACTCCATGGTCGGAGCCTATGATCGAGTAGAAGCCATAATGGTTAATTTCTATCGGCACATTGAAATTAAATTGCCGCCCAGTATCAACTGAGGCTCGAACATACCACATTGAGTTTTGATCACTTGGGGGGACCCAATGCCGACAATGACGCTTCGGTCTCTGTCTTTGGTTTCCTTATAGTTTTTCTTGATAAATAAGTTGGTGCATAGTTGATGAGCGGATAATTTATACGCTTTTTGACATTGTTTTTAGTATGTTTTTAGTAGGATCTAGTTACTTTTAGGGATGTTTTTATTAGTTTTTATGTTAAATTCACATTTCTGGACTTTACTATGAGTTTGTGTATTTTTCTGTGATTTCAGGTATTTTCTGGCTGAAATTGAGGGACTTGAGCAGAAATCAGATTCAGAGGTTGAAGAAGGACTGCTGATGCTGTTGGATTCTGACCTCCCTGCACTCAAAATGGATTTTCTGGAGCTACAGAACTCGAAATGGCGCGCTTCTAATTGCGTTGGAAAGTAGACATCCAGGGCTTTCCAGCAATATATAATAGTCCATACTTTGGCCAAGAATAGATGACGTAAACTGGCGTTCAACGCCAGCTTTCTACCCAAATCTGGCGTCCAGCGCCAGAAAAGGAGCCAAAACCAGAGTTGAATGCCCAAACTGGCACAAAAGCTGGCATTCAACTCCACAAAAGGACCTCTACACGTGCAACACTTAAAGCTCAACCCAAGCACACACCAAGTGGGCCCCGGAAGTGGATTTATGCATCAATTACTTACTCATGTAAACCCTAGTAGCTAGTTTATTATAAATAGGACCTTTTACTATTGTATTATAGATCTTTCATCTCTTGAACCATCTTTGGATCATTTTTATATCTTTGAACGTCTGGTTCTTAGATCAGGGGGGCTGGCCATCTCGGCCATGCCTGGACCTTTCACTTATGTATTTTTAACGGTAGAGTTTCTACACTCCATAGATTAAGGTGTGGAGCTCTGCTGTTCCTCAAAGATTAATGCAAAGTAATACTGTTTTCTATTCAATTCATCTTATTTTGCTTCTAAGATATTCATTCGTACTTCAATCTGAATGTGATGAACGTGACAATCATCATCATTCCCTATGAACGCGTGCCTGACAACCACTTCCGTTCTACCTTCGACTGAATGAGTATCTCTTAGATCTCTTAATCAGAATCTTCGTGGCGTAAGCTAGAATGATGGCGGCATTCAAGAGAATCCGGAAAGTCTAAACTTTGTCTATGGTATTCCGAGTAGGATTCAATGAATGAATGACTGTGACGAGCTCCAAACTCGCGATTGCAGGGCGTTAGTGACAGACGCAAAAGGATAGTAAATCCTATTCCAGCATGATCGAGAACCGACAGATGAATAGCCGTGCCGTGACAGGGTGCGTTGATCATTTTCACTGAGAGGATAAGATGAAGCCATTGACAAAGGTGATGCCTCCAGACGATTAGCCGTGCCGTGACAGGGCATTGGATCATTTTCCCGAGAGATGACCAAAAGTAGCCATTGACAGTGGTGATGTATCACATAAAGCCAGCCATGGAAAGGAGTAAGACTGATTGGATGAAGATAGCAGGAACGCAGAGGTTCAGAAGAACGAAAGCATCTCCATTCGCTTATCTGAAATTCTCACCAATGAATTACATAAGTATTTCTATCCCTATTCTATTAATTATTATTCGAAAACACCATTATCAATTTATATCTGCCTAACTGAGATTTGCAAGGTGACCATAGCTTGCTTCATACCAACAATCTCCGTGGGATTCGACCCTTACTCACGTAAGGTATTACTTGGACGACCCAGTGCACTTGCTGGTTAGTTACACGGAGTTGTGAACCATGGTCTTGGCATCATGTTTTTGGCGCCATTACCAGGGAAAGAAAGAGCGATGAATTTTACATAATTAAAATGTAATCACGATTCCGCGTACCAAGTTTTTGGCGCCGTTGCCGGGGATTGTTCGAGTATGGACAACTGACGGTTCATCTTGTTGCTCAGATTAGGTAATTTTCTTTTTGTTTTCTCTTCAAAAATTTTTCAAAAATCTTTCAAAATTTTCTCCTTTGTTTTCGAAAAAAAAAAATTTTTTTAAAAATAAATATTTTCAAAAATATATTTTTCTTCAAAATTTTTAAGAATGAATTCTAGTGTTTCATGAATCCTGTTGAAGCCTGGTTGGCTGTAAAGCCACGACTGTAGGGCATGTTAGGCGTGTCATGTCTGGATACATACTAAAGCTTGGCTGGTTATTAAGCCATGCCTGGCCCTTTGATTGGAGCTTTAGAGCATAAGATTCCTGGAATTCATATTAAAAATTTTGGAATCCTTATTTTTCTTTTTTTTTAAAATGATTTTCGAAAAATATAAAATAAAAATCCAAAAAAAAATCATAAAATCATAAAAATCAAAAATATTTTATGTTTTTGTTTGAGTCTTGAGTCATTTTATAAGTTTGTTGTCATTTGCATGTGCATCTTGCATTTTTCGAAAATTTCATGCATTCATAGTGTTCTTCATGATCTTCAAGTTGTTCTTGGTAAGTCTTCTTGTTTGATCTTGATGATTTTTTGTTTTGTGTTGTATGGTGTTTTTCATATGCATTCTTGAATTCTTAGTGCGTAAGCATTAAAGAATTCTAAGTTTGGTGTCTTGCATATTTTCTTTGCATTAAAAATTTTTCAAAATTATGTTCTTGGTGTTCATCATGATCTTCATAGTGTTCTTGGTGTTCATCTTGACATTCATAGCATTCTTGCATGCATCACATGTTTTGATCTAAAATTCTCATGCATTGCATCATTTTTCTTGTTTTTCTCTCTCATCATAAAAATTCAAAAATCAAAAAAATATCTTCCCCTTTTTCTCTCATCAAATTCGAAAATTTGGATTGACTTTTTCAAAAGTTTTTAAAATCAAGTTGTTTCTTATGAGTCAAATCAAATTTTCAATTTGAAAATCTTATCTTTTTCAAAATCTTTTTTTCAAAAATCTTTTTCTTATTTTTAGATCAAATTTTCGAAAATAACAATAACAATTAATGTTTTGATTAAAAAATTTCAAGTTTGTTACTTACTTGTTAAGAAAGATTCAAACTTTGAGTTCTAGAATCATATCTTGTGATTTCTTGTGAATCAAGTCATTAATTGTGATTTTAAAAAAATTCAAATCTTTTTCAAAAACTAATTTCAATCATATCTTTTCAAAAATATCTTCTTATCTTACCTTTTTCAAAAAGTTGGTTTCAAAATATCTTTTCTAACCTCCTAACTTCTTATCTTTTCAAAATTTATTTCAACTAACTAACTAACTTTTTGTTTGTTTCTTAACTTTTTCAAAACTACCTAACTAACTCTCTCTCTCTAATTTTCGAAAATATCTTCCCTTTTTTTCAAAAATTTCTTTTTAATTAACTAATTATTTTTATTTTTATTTTTGATTTCAAAATTTTTCGAAAATTACTAACCTTTCTCAAAAACTATTTTCGAAAATCACTAACCCTTTTTCAAAAATTATTTTTGAAAATTCTCCCTCTCCCATCTTATTCTATTTACTTATTCATCTACTAACATCTCATCTCACATCTCAACCCTCCTCACAGTTGTGTTTCTTCCATTACATTACATTCTTTGTCTCCCCCTCTTCTTCTACTCACACAAGGATCCCTATACTGTGGTATAAAGGATCTCTATTATTATTATTATTTTTCTGTGCCCTCTTCTTTGTCATATGAGCAGGAGCAAGGATAAGAACATTCTTGTGGAAGCAGATCCAGAACCTGAAAGGACTCTAAAAAGGAAACTAAGAGAAGCTAAATTACAACAATCCAGAGATAACCTTTCAGAAATTTTCAAACAGGAAAAGGAGATGGCAGCCAAAAATAATAATAATGTAAGGAAGATGCTTGGTGACTTTACTGCACCTAATTCCAATTTACATGGAAGAAGCATCTCCATTCCTGCCATTGGAGCAAACAACTTTGAGCTGAAACCTCAATTAGTTTCTCTGATGCAGCAGAACTGCAAGTTTCATGGACTTCCATCTGAAGATCCTTTTCAGTTCTTAACTGAATTATTGCAGATATGAGATACTGTTAAGACTAATGGAGTAGATCCTGAAGTCTACAGGCTCATGCTTTTCCCTTTTGCTGTAAGAGACAGAGCTAGATTATGGTTGGATTCTCAACCCAAAGACAGCCTGAACTCTTGGGATAAGCTGGTCACGGCTTTCTTAGCCAAGTACTTTCCTCCTCAAAAGCTGAGCAAGCTTAGAGCTGATGTTCAAACCTTCAGACAGAAAGAAGGTGAATCCCTCTATGAAGCTTGGGAAAGATACAAACAATTGACCAAAAAGTGTCCTTCTGACATGCTTTCAGAATGGACCATCCTGGATATATTCTATGATGGTTTATCTGAGCTATCAAAGATGTCACTGGACACTTCTGCAGGTGAATCCATTCACCTAAAGAAAACGCCTGCAGAAGCTCAAGAACTCATTGACATGGTTGCTAATAACCAGTTCATGTACACTTCTGAAAGGAATCCTGTGAGTAATGGGACGCCTATGAAGAAGGGAGTTCTTGAAGTTGATACTCTGAATGCCATATTGGCTCAGAATAAAATATTGACTCAGCAAGTCAATATGATCTCTCAGAGTCTGCATGGAATGCAAGCTGCATCCAACAGTACTCAAGAGGCATCTTCTGAAGAAGAAGCTTATGATCCTGAAAACCCTGCAATAGCAGAGGTAAATTATTTAGGTGAACCTTATGGAAACACCTATAACTCATCATGGAGAAATCATCCAAATTTCTCATGGAAGGATCAAAAGCCTCAACAAGGCTTTAATAATGGTGGAAGAAACAGGTTTAGCAATAATAAACCTTTTCCATCATCCACTCAGCAACAGACAGAGGACTCTAAACAAAATACTTCTAATTTGGCAAACTTAGTCTCTGATCTGTCTAAGGCCACTGTAAGTTTCATGAATGAAACAAGATCTTCCATTAGAAATCTGGAAGTACAAGTGGGCCAGCTGAGTAAAAGGATCACTGAAATCCCTCCTAGTACTCTCCCAAGCAATACAGAAGAGAATCCAAAAGGAGAGTGCAAGGCCATTGACATAAGCACCATGGCCGAACCTGTGAGGAGAGGAGAGGACGTGAATCCCAAGGAGGAAGACCTCCTGGGACGTCCAGTGATCAATAAGGAGCTTCCCTCTGAGGAACCAAAGGACTCTGAGGCTCATCTAGAGACCATAGAGATTCCATTGAACCTTCTTATGCCCTTCATGAACTCTGATGAGTATTCCTCTTCTGAAGAGAATGAGGATATTACTGAAGAGCAAACTGCCAAGTTTCTTGGTGCAATCATGAAGCTGAATGCCAAATTATTTGGCATTGATACTTGGGAAGTTGAACCTCCCTTGTTCATCAATGAACTAAGTGATCTGGATCAACTGACATTGCCTCAGAAGAGACAGGATCCCGAAAAGTTCATAATACCCTGTACCATAGGCACCATGATCTTTAAGGCTCTGTGTGACCTTGGTTCAGGAATAAACCTCATGCCCCTCTCTGTAATAGAGAGACTGGGAATCTATGGGGTGCAAGCTGCTAAAATCTCATTAGAGATGGCAGACAGTTCAAGAAAACAGGCTTATGGACAAGTAGAGGATGTGTTAGTAAAGGTTGAAGGCCTTTACATCCCTGCTGATTTCATAGTCCTGGATACTGAAAAGGAATAGGATGAATCTGTCATCCTAGGAAGACCTTTCCTGGCCACAGCAAGAGCTGTGATTGATGTTGACAGAGGTGAAATAGTCCTTCAATGGAATGAGGACTCCCTTGTGTTTAGAACTCAAGGATCTCCCTCTGCAACCATGGAGAGGAAGCAGAAAAAGCTTCTCTCAAAGCAGAGGCAACCAGAGCCCCCACAGTCAAACTCTAAGTTTGGTGTTGGGAGGCCACAACCAAACTCTAAGTTTGGTGTTGAACTCCCATATCCAAACTCTAAGTTTGGTGTTGGAGAGTCTCAACAAAGCTCTGCACATCTGTGAGGCTCCATGAGAGCCCACTGTCAAGCTATTGACATTAAAGAAGCGCTTGTTGGGAGGCAACCCAATTTTTATTTATCTAACTATATTTTTCTTAGTTATATGTCTTTGTAGGTTCATGATCATATGGAGTCACAAAATAAATAGAAAAATTGAAAACGGAATCAAAAACAGCAGAAGAAAAATCACACCCTGGAGGAAGCACCTGCCTGGCGTTCAACGCCAGAACAGAGCATGGTTCTGGCACTGAACGCCCAAAATGGGCAACATCCTAGCGCTGAACGCCCAGAACAAGCATGGTTCTGGCGTTCAACGCCAGAAATGGCAGCAAATGGGCGTTGAACGCCCAAAATGGGCACCAACCTGGCGCTGAACGCCCAGAGTTGTGTGCAAAGGCATTTTACATGCCTAATTTGGTGCAGGGATGTAAATGCCTTGACACCTCAGGATTTGTGGACCCCACAGGATCATCCCAGGATTTGTGGACCCCACAGGATCCCCACCTACCTCATCATCTCTCTTTCCATTCATGATCATCCCTTCTGTTTTCCATTCACCACTCACATCCATACACCCACTACCTTCAAAATTCAACATCTCTCTCCCACCCAATCCCACCCATATGGCCGAATACACACATCCATCCATCTCCTCCATATCTTCTTCTTCTTCTTCTATTCTTTCTTCTTTTGCTCGAGGGCGAGCAACATTCTAAGTTTGGTGTGGTAAAAGCATAGCTTTTTTGTTTTTTCCATAACCATTGATGGCACCTAAGGCCAGAGAAACCTCTAGAAAGAGGAAAGGGAAGAAAAAAGCTTCCATCAAGGGTCTATAGCTCAGTGGTAGAACATTTGACTGCAAATCAAGAGATCCCTGAGATACCTCAGGGGATACATTTTCTTCCACACAAATTGGAAACAACTAAGGGTGGAACATCAAGAGCACTCCATCATCCTTCATGAAATCAGAGAAGATCTAAAAGCAATGAAGGAGGAGCAACAAAGGCAAGGAAGAGACATAGAAGAGTTCAAGGACATCATTTGTTCCTCAAGAAGGAAACGCCACCATCACTAAGGTGGATTCATTCCTTGTTCTTATTTCTTCTGTTTTTTTCGTTTTCTATGTTATGTGCTTATCTATGTTTGTGTCTTCATTACATGATCATTAGTAGTTAGTAACTATGTCTTAAAGTTATGAATGTCCTATGAATCCATCACCTCTCTTAAAAGAAAAATGTTTTAATTCAAAAGAACAAGAAGTACATGAGTTTCGAATTTATCCTTGAACTTAGTTTAATTATATTGATGTGGTGACAATGCTTCTTGTTTTCTGAATGTATGCTTGAACAGTGCATATGTCTTTTGAAGTTGTTGTTTAAGAATGTTAAATATGTTGGCTCTTGAAAGAATGATGACTAGGAGACATGTTATTTGATAATCTGAAAAATCATAAAAATGATTCTTGAAGCAAGAAAAAGCAGCAAAGAACAAAGCTTGCAGAAAAAAAAAAAAAGAAAATAGGCGAAAAAAATATAGAAAGAAAAAGAAAAAGCAAGCAGAAAAAGCCAAAAGCTCTTAAAACCAAGAGGCAAGAGCAAAAAGCCAATAACCCTTAAAACCAAAAGGCAAGGGTAAATAAAAAGGATCCCAAGGCTTTGAGCATCAGTGGATAGGAGGGCCTAAAGGAATAAAATCCTGGCCTAAGCGGCTAAACCAAGCTGTCCCTAACCATGTGCTTGTGGCGTGAAGGTGTCAAGTGAAAACTTGAGACTGAGCGGTTAAAGTCAAGGTCCAAAGCAAAAAAAGAGTGTGCTTAAGAACCATGGACACCTCTAATTGGGGACTTTAGCAAAGCTGAGTCACAATCTGAAAAGGTTCACCCAATTATGTGTCTGTGGCATTTATGTATCCGGTGGTAATACTGGAAAACAAAGTGCTTAGGGCCACGGCCAAGACTCATAAAGAAGCTGTGTTCAGGAATCATCATACTGAACTAGGAGAGTCAATAACACTATCTGAACTCTGAGTTCCTATAGATGCCAATCATTCTGAACTTCCATGGATAAAGTGAGATGCCAAAACTATTCAAGAGGTAAAAGGCTATAAGTCCCACTCATATGATTGAAGCTATGTTTCATTGATAGTTTGAAATTTGTAGTATATTCTCTTTTTTTATCCTATTTGATTTTCAGTTGCTTGGGGACAAGCAACAATTTAAGTTTGGTGTTGTGATGAGCGAATAATTTATACGCTTTTTGACATTGTTTTTAGTATGTTTTTAGTAGGATCTAGTTACTTTTACGGATGTTTTCATTAGTTTTTATGTTAAATTCACATTTCTGGACTTTACTATGAGTTTGTGTGTTTTTCTGTGATTTCATGTATTTTCTGGCTGAAATTGAGGGACTTGAGCAAAAATCAGATTCAGAGGTTGAAGAAGGACTGCTGATGCTGTTGGATTCTGACCTCCCTGCACTCAAAATGGATTTTCTGGAGCTACAGAACTCGAAATGGAGCGCTTCCAATTGCGTTGGAAAGTAGACATCCAGGGATTTCCAGCAATATATAATAGTCCATACTTTGGCCAAGAATAGACGATGTAAATTGGCGTTCAACGCCAGCTTTCTACCTAAATCTGGCGTCCAGCGCCAGAAAAGGAGCCAAAACCAGAGTTGAACGCCCAAACTGGCACAAAAGCTGGCGTTCAACTCCACAAAAGGACCTCTACACGTGCAACACTTAAAGCTCAGCCCAAGCACACACCAAGTGGGCCCCGGAAGTGGATTTATGCATCAATTACTTACTCATGTAAACCCTAGTAGCTAGTTTATTATAAATAGGACCTTTTACTATTGTATTATAGATCTTTCATCTCTTGAACCATCTTTGGATCATTTTTATATCTTTGAACGTCTGGTTCTTAGATCAGGGGGGCTGGCCATCTCGGCCATGCCTGGACCTTTCACTTATGTATTTTTAACGGTAGAGTTTCTACACTCCATAGATTAAGGTGTGGAGCTCTGCTGTTCCTCAAAGATTAATGCAAAGTAATACTGTTTTCTATTCAATTCATCTTATTTCGCTTCTAAGATATTCATTCGTACTTCAATCTGAATGTGATGAACGTGACAATCATCATCATTCCCTATGAACGCGTGCCTGACAACCACTTCCGTTCTACCTTCGACTGAATGAGTATCTCTTAGATCTCTTAATCAGAATCTTCGTGGCGTAAGCTAGAATGATGGTGGCATTCAAGAGAATCCGGAAAGTCTAAACCTTGTCTGTGGTATTCCGAGTAGGATTCAATGAATGAATGACTGTGACGAGCTCCAAACTCGCGATTGCAGGGCGTTAGTGACAGACACAAAAGGATAGTAAATCCTATTCCAGCATGATCGAGAACCGACAGATGAATAGCCGTGCCGTGACAGGGTGCGTTGATCATTTTCACTGAGAGGATAAGATGAAGCCATTGACAAAGGTGATGCCTCCAGACGATTAGCCGTGCCATGACAGGGCATTGGATCATTTTCCCGAGAGATGACCGAAAGTAGCCATTGACAGTGGTGATGTATCACATAAAGCCAGCCATGGAAAGGAGTAAGACTGATTGGATGAAGATAGCAGGAACGCAGAGGTTCAGAGGAACGAAAGCATCTCCATTCGCTTATCTGAAATTCTCACCAATGAATTACATAAGTATTTCTATCCCTATTCTATTAATTATTATTCGAAAACACCATTATCAATTTATATCTGCCTAACTGAGATTTGCAAGGTGACCATAGCTTGCTTCATACCAACAATCTCCGTGGGATTCGACCCTTACTCACGTAAGGTATTACTTGGACGACCCAGTGCACTTGCTGGTTAGTTACACGGAGTTGTGAACCATGGTCTTGGCATCATGTTTTTGGCGCCATTACCAGGGAAAGAAATAGCGATGAATTTTACATAATTAAAGTGTAATCACGATTCCGCGTACCAATAGTCTAGAATTCCAAGCTTTACTCAGACTTCTGCACTTTTCTACTGTCTTTGGATCTGCTTTCACAAAGATTTTCAAGATAATATCATCACTCAGGAATGGAAGATCGCCTCTCTTTGGTGGGATATTACTCATTGTGGCTGTAAAGGGGTTGAATGTTTGGTTAATAGGGTTTAGTGAGTTAGAGAAATGGCCACTCAATTGGAATACCACACAACAGTTTACTCTACCCTATTTATATAATTAGCTTATATAGTGTGCATGTGCAGAATTGTTTAATCATTCTATAAGGACGTGGGTGTGGTTACTTTAAACAAATATTTTTTTATTGCAAGGCAAAAGAGCTATATAAAACATCTATTAATATGAGTTAATATGAGTAAGTATTTTAATTTAGGGGATATATGATAAAATATGTTGGAATCCCACTCAAGCAGAAACATAACTAGGATTGGTTTTTCTAACATTATTCCTTTTGAGATAACTCAGCCCACCAAGTTGTCCTTTTTAAGTAATGTTTTTTGAAGGTGCTAGATCCATAGTTATGTCATTAGCAGATATCCTTCCTCAATATATAGAGTATTAGTAGTGCTTAACACTTAACAACTTGGTGTAGCATAATCTTTTAATTATAATCTATATGATTATAGCGTAGCAGTTCTGTTAGTCAGCTTGAGCATATGATATCCACCACCACAGTTGGGATATTTCAAGAAGTGTGCTAATGATGGGATTGATAAAGCAATTAAGTGAACCATGAACTAATGAATCTTCTGTTGTTATAATCGATGTCCTATAGTTCAACAGACCAATAAAATGTGATTGTAATTGAAAATATAGGTCACTTAGTCTCTTCACGAATAAATCGCTACTGTAATCCATCCTAATAAATTATTAGTTGAAATATCATATAAGTATAGCCTGATATCTCTTTAATTTTTAAGAAATTATTTGATGAAAGCAATTTTGAAAATAATGTTCCAACCTTTTGTGATAAGATTTTACTTGATATGATTTGCCTAGGGATAAACGTATTAAACGGTTGTGTGTTTACATTGATGCTGGTTTTTATCCATGAAAAAAAACTTGTATTGACCAATGGTCACTCACGATTGATTATTATTTAGGCATAACTGCTTTATCCTATGACTCCTTTCCCAGCATATGTTTTCAGTAATTAGTGTAAGGTTCATGCTCTCAAATGACACATATAAATGTAAACCCATCATGTGAGCACTTTATCTGTTGGCCATTAGCATATATATATGCACTTTTAGACACGTAAGTAACTGGGAATCCAAAAGCCAAATCACAATTTTTTTAGCCCTGGCCTAGCACATGGTTTCATTTTAAAGTGCCTTAGCTGAATATGGTGTAGCATGGTATTGTTTATCTTATTTAGTAGATTTTCTTTTGTTGTATATTCATGCTATGTTGCCTATGAAGAATCTGAATTGCAGAATTCACAACTGCTTTTCTTTAAGAAAACTTTTCAGATTATACTTTTCTTGAAAAA
Source organism: Arachis ipaensis (assembly GCF_059453495.1). NCBI lineage: Eukaryota > Viridiplantae > Streptophyta > Magnoliopsida > Fabales > Fabaceae > Arachis > Arachis ipaensis. The sequence continues at coordinate 113,100,317 of NC_142443.1, forward strand.
TTGTACTTCCTAAATCTATGATGTAGTTGGACTATTTTTCATCATAAGTCATGCTGACATTTTTCTTGTTCAATGCTACCTTTGATGGAAAAACATTGTATATATAACCCTATAACTAAAATATAGCTAACACTGCCATTTTAAGAGATAACTGAGCCCACCAAGTTGTCCATTTTAAGTAATGTTTTTTGAAGGTGCTAGATCCATAGTTATGTCATTAGCATATATCCTTCCTCAATATATGGAGTATTAGTAGTGCTTAATACTTAACAACTTGGTGTAGCATAATCTTTTAATGCTAATCTATATTATTATAACATGGCAGTTCTGTTAATCAGCTTGAGCATATGATATCCACCACCACAGTTGGGATATTTCAGGAAGTGTGCTATTGATGGGTTTCATAAAGCATCATAAAGCAATTAAGTGAACCATGAACTAATGAATTTTCTGTTCTTATAATTGATGTACTATAGTTTAATAGACCAATAAAATGTAATTGTAACTAAAAATATAGGTCACTTAGTAGCTTCATGAATAAACCGCTGTTGTAATCCATCCTAATAAATTATTAGTTGAAATATCATATAAGTATAGCCTGAGTTTCTTTTTTTTAAGAAATTTTTTTATGAAAGTAATTCTCAAAATAATGTTCAAATTTTTTGTGTGCAAATCTTACTTGATATGATTTGCTTAGGGATAAACCTCCTTAAACGGTTGTATATTTGCATTTATGCGAGTTTTTATCCACTAAGAACTTGTATTGACCAATGGTCACTCACAATTGATTATTATTTAGGCATAACTGCTTTATTCAAAATTGCTTTATCCTTTGACTCCCTTCCCATACACGTATTTACTAATAAGGTATGTGTCATCATCTCAAATGACACATGGCTGTGTAAACCCATCATGCGAGCACTTTATCTATTGGTCATTAGCATAGATACCTACACTTTTGGACACGTACCTAACTGGGAATTCAAAAGCCAAATTACAAATTTTTTTCGAGCCTTGACCTAGCAAATGGTTTCATTTTAAAGTGCCTTAACTGAATATGGGGTAGCATGGTATTGGTTATCTTGTTTAGTAGATTTTCCTTTGTTGTATATTCAAGTTATGCCGCCTATAAAGCATATGAATTGCAGGTACTACAACAGGTTTTCTTGAAGAAAAAATTTTCAACTTGTCCTTTTTCTGGAAAAATTGTACTTCCTAAACCTATGATGCAGTTTGACTATTTTTTAACATAAGTCAATAATAAAAATAAACCATAAAGCATTTTAGACATAACCTTAAGCACTAAGACTTAAACCCTAAACACTTTTCTTAATACATAAAAGTTATTACTTATGGAATATTTTTTTATCCAATAGTATAAGATTTATTTTTTTTTTATAAAAAGTCACTAATAAAATCAATTCCTAAGGTAAACAGTAATATATAAACTGCCATTATATACTTGATGGATTTAGTAATTTTCTTTAAGTGGGTTTTTACGAATTTCAATCTAAAAAAATTCCTCTTCATTTAATTTGGAATAATCACAACCTTATATATAAAAAGGAGCTATTATATATTAATAGATATATAATCGTAAACTAATAACTACTTTATTTATAATCATTACTATATTTATAAGTAATTTAATTTGGAATAATCACAACTTTATTTATAATTCAATCCTAATTGTGTTGTATATTGGGTCTCACTGCCTTCTTCATTCAGATTAGCAAAGTTTTGATTTTCGCATTGAAATGCACAATTTTATTTGAATCTTCAAATGTCGGAGGACTAACATCGAGCTATAAACCTGATGCAGTGCAAAGTTAGCTTTATAGATTTGGGAAAATTTCTAATTTCTCATAACATACATAATTGATCTCCCTATCCAATGGTATATGCATTCAGATCATTCACTATTTAGGAAAAGGTCTGTGTGCAGCGGGATCTTTGATATGTTTAGGCATTCCTTACTATTGGACTTAGTCAAATTTTAACAAATTTGCTCCCCAGCTTTTGAAATTTGGTGATTATCAATCCTATCGATGGCTTGTCATATGTATTGAGGATACGCTAACTAGAGTCAATAATAAAATCAGTTGCATCAAAAAAATGGTAATACTTAAACTACCATTATATACTTGATGTATTTATTAAGTTTCTTTAAATGGGTTCTACGAATTTTAATCTTCACATGTATAACTAATTTAATATGGCTAATCAATCCTTTATTTAAAAAAAAACTAAATAAAATTAAAAAGTTCTGGTATCTCGAACTATTTTTGCCATGGAGAAGATATTGTGTGGTACATGGGGTGTCGCTATCTTCTTCATTGTCATTAGCCATGTTTTGATTTTGGGATTGAAAAAGAAAATTTAATTTGCATGACAACTGTAGCAGGACTAACATCGAGATATGAACTTGATGAAGTTCAAAGTTAGCTTTTCATAGATTTAGGAAAAATTGCTAATATCTCATAACGTACTAAATTGATCTCCCTATCCAAAGTTCTATGCATGCAGACCATTCACTATTTAGGATATGTTTTGTGTGCAGCTATACTTTCATATGTTTAGGAATTCCTGACTATTGGACTTAGTCAATGTTGAACAAATCTCTTCCCCAGAGTTTGAAGATTGATGATTATCAATCTTATTGATGCCTTGTCATATGTGGATTCTCATAATACTTGATTGCTTTCAATAAATTGTTACATGAGTAAAACAAAAGTCAATTGTATGGATATGTAAATTTGAAGTTAAATAGTTATGATTATTTTATTAGAATACTTAAAAAACTAAGTGGCTAGTGTATATGCTGACAAATATATCAGAAAGTAATAAGGTTAGATGAATAGCTATCATTATTGTAATGGAACATCTACTACATCTAAGGTTACCTTATTTGAATCATTAGGACATGTAGATAATGATATAATGAAATTATTTAAGGTTTTATTAAGATAGATATCAAATGGTAGAAGTTAATTATATTAATTATGTAACTGAATTATGTTAATTATAATTGATGAGACCAAATTTGTTAGCTAATCACCAGGATTGATTAATTGAATTTAAATTTGGTCCACCCCATGATAGTGTTAATTTTCATGACACCAATTAGCCTTTCCTTTTTTGTCAGGCATAACGAAGGCACTGGAGTTTTTCTTTCAATTCATCTAAACGGAAGGCATGCATTAAGTAAGTTCTACCAAGTTAGTTGCATATTTAAACTAATACTATACTTATTGCACTAATGTTAACTGTGGTGACTATCTATTTGTGTTTCCTCCTATTCATTTACATATCAAATGCACTCCACCTATGAATAACGTCAATACTTTTATATCGATAGGTTGAAATATAGAGGAAACTTCAAAACTTTCTTTGGTCTAGTTCTTAGTCAATGTGCAACGAATATCCTGCAAAGATTTATAAAGTCAACAGATCACACTACTATGAACTTTCTTATTCTTGATGTTAGAAAACAGCACACGACATAATTTTGGAAAAAAAATTGTATTGATAGAAAAATGTAATCTACTATTATTCACTACAATTTGGGTTTATATAAAACTAATGAGGTTTTAACCTGTTAAACTTCAGTCCTAAATGGATTAAGTGTTTCGTTTTCGTGTATTAGTTAAAATTCATTTGGCATTTATATAGTCATGCAGATCATTTTATATTAGACATGCATTAGGTCCAGCAATTAAAATTCATTTGGCATTTATATAGTCATGTAGATCATTTTATATCAGACATGCATCATGCCTTATATATGTGCTTTCAAGTATGAAATAGAAACCTTGCTAATGGTAGTATGACGTCTAAATTTTATAAATCTATAGACATTGTTGATAATTTATAAGTGCTATTAGTACTGACAAAGTCTTAATTCATGTGTTTAATCCATAACAATACATATTTCAATACTACCAAAAAACACAAATAACTTGTCCATGAAGACATACAATAGTACTCAAAATGCTAGCATATATAAATCAATACTGGTTATCACATATTGCAATACTTCTAAAAGACCCAAATAACTTGTCCATTAAGGCATATATTAGTACTCAAAACGCTAGCAGACCTAAATTAATACTGGTTGATACATTATATGACCAAAAGGCAAATCATCATGTGTAATTTTCCAACTATACTCAAATATTGATTAGGGTTAATTATCACATTCAACAGTCTGCATCTTTTGCCTCTTCTGGCTACTCTTTTGGCTTAACTTGTTAGTGGAGAGTTGGAAATATTTTTCATTGTCAATGTTCAATGACACTGCATGTTTTACTCCACTAAGAGCTCTCCTAGTTGGGGTCTTGCACTTGAGGCTTGTGACAGAATCCTCCACAACATCCTGTGGAATACATAAGTGTATATTGTGTTAGTTGACAATAAACCAATTATCCCTAGATGTACTTCATATGTTTAAGTTAAAACTTTAAATACACACCACAGAGCACTGAGAATTATTATCAGACTTGAGATTAGCCACAGCAACTGAAACATCCATTGAATTGCTGATCTCATTCTCCTACACAAAGGCACACAATAATCTTTCTTAGTTATTGTAGGCAGTTTCTGAGTTGAATGATTATTATTTTATACAGCAATAGATATATAAGATACATACAGTTAAGAAGTCAGAAGGATTGCTGATGAATTCCATAGGGCAATTTTTTTCTATAATGTCTTCATCGTCACATATCTTCATGATAGTGTAAACCTGGTCATGCTTGTTGATGTTGGCTGTTTTGACATTAATTTTAAAGAGTAACTTCTTGTCCATCATGTTATCAAGGGTTGGGGGGTAACCTTCCCCTTCCAAACACTGAAAATTTTAAAAAATGAATAAATCAAAATTAGTGTATACGCACAAAATATCCAAAAATTTGATATCTAAAAGGGATATATGCTGAACAAACATCTTCATCCTTGATTTGTTCAGCTTGCCTCCCTATAAGCTGTGTTGTTTCTCTATCCCACATTAGCATAGTTATACTTCCTGTTCCATCATAGGCTATAACTTCAACCTTGTACCTATTATAAAATATGCAATACCAATTGTCAAAAAAGATTTCCTCTTAATAAATTCCCCTGCCAAATAGTTCAATAGACCAATAAAATAGGATCAATTCTTTACAATTCATGCAAGTAAGTTAATGTTAATTAAACTGCATCTGAAATGTCACTTGAAAATATTATTCTTGGAAATCTATTAAAGGCATCCAAATTAAGTCTTGTCTCACACCTAAGGGATGCACTGCCATGTGTATGACCACACTTGAAACATTCATATCGATTTCCAATCGGGGTTTCTACTTTTTTTGGACACTTCCTACACGATTTGTAAAACCAATCGTTGTTGCCAGCATTGATAGAGACAATGGTTCCGCCAATCCATATAGGACCTTCCTGCACCAAGCCCAGGTGTAAGTACCAAACCATCATTGTTTAGTTTAGTGAATGCCTAATACACTTAGTTATTAGTAAAAGTGTTAGCTAATTGGACCTCTGTTGAATTGAGTGCATCCTCTATTGATTTCACTATGACACCTCCTCGTTTTAGTTCTGCAGCACCAAATTGCACACCATGACCGGAGACCTGACTAATTCTGACCGAATTAGACCTTACACTGCCAAGCAAGCTGCACATTCATTCTATTAAACAACGTCGTTAATGGGAACACAACAGAAAAAAAGTGCTTCTCATTGACTGTTAGACAAATCTTTTCCGAAAATCATGTACTTCCTTCATGTCAGGATTAACATGTATTTTAGAGACATCAAAGTGGCTTTGAACCGATACCTTATCTGAAAACATAAACAACAAGAATCAGTTTTGCCTTTAGTAAACATGGCTTTATCACATACCAACTTTAGTAAACAAACCACTTTTATTAATGGAGTGGGTTAGGAATTTTAACATGTGATGCATACCATTCCATCGACTGGGTTTAAAGAACTGCAACACCACTATTAGTGGTTCAACCCTGCCATCTTCAAGATGGGGAAGTATGTGATCGACCATGTCACCAAACAACACACAATCAAGATTGTTGTTACTGCGTAACACAAAACCCCTACAAATCCACATTAAACTGATGTATAATGTTTCAAAAAACACAAAACTTGTCTATTTTATTCAAGAAACTTACTCTAGGTCTGCTATCACAACCACTATACGTTTTGTCTCATTTCCTTTGCTTGTGATTATATCTCTTGGGTCCTCCTTCCCAACAACCTCCCAGATTATGTCTAACTAACAATGAATGATATAAAATAAGTCACAATATCAAGGATACTGGAAAGGATGGTTACTATCTAAAGAAACATACAAAGTAGTTGCTTACCCAATAGTTGAGAATCATCAAGCTTTTCGGCAGCAAGGAGCTCTGGGATAGGCTTCAAGCAAAAGGATTCGAGAGGAAAACTTGGATTTTCCACACGAACAACAACTGTTCTGTGGGAAAAGTTCAAAGTCCACCGATTTCTTGTTGTTTTAATCTTCTCCATCTTGTCCACAACTATGAAGTTACTCATAGTGTACATTTTAAACTCCTCAAAAAAACCTCTCCACTTCTTGAATAAACCTTTATTGATTGACGCTTGGATCCTTCCTCCCTGCAAAAGAAAATTCATTTGCTATAAGAATCTCATTTATCAACAACGAACTGAAATGAAGTAAATAAAGTTAACAGCTTACCTTAATATCTTGAAGTACCATCTCTATGCTATTAATTTCTTTTTGGTTGTACCTATTTGAGTTTTCCCATATATGAACAACATACACCTGAAAATTTCATTCAAGCTTCTTGGCATTGACATTCATTAGCATATCATATCCTTCAGACATTTTTACACAAGTTTGAAAAAATTAGACTGCTCTGTGTTTATTGGTGAGAAAGTATTTCACTACCTTTTATACTATAATTTGAAATCTGATTTATATCCATTGAGAACGAGCTGGGTTGGTATACTACTCTATATATTAAACTCATTTTACTGTGTTGTATTAGATTGCCAGATGTCATTAAATTAAGAGATACACTTGTCAAGCAAAAAATAATCCACATATCAACTAAAGACCACTACTACATTCCTATTATATATTAATAGATAGATATCATATAATACTGGAGCTAGTTCATAAGCTCCTATTAAGAATTCTTAGTGGATACATAATAAATATAGAATAATGCTACACATCTAAATTTTTTATGAACTAAATTTAATCAAGTTAAATAATAAAGTTTAAAATAATACTAGCCAATAGCCATAATTAATTTTTATTATATTAGACTAATTTAATTGAACCTAATTAACAAAAAAATATAAATGTGTAGCATTATTCATAAATATAATGCATTACACCATGTTCAAACAGGCCGAAGGACTTAAGTTAGATTAAGGAATTTATCTCTTTATGTTTTAATAATGGATCTCAACTCTCAAGTGCTTAATAAGCTCAATTCACAAACCTCAGAGAATTGCATATATGTTTTATATCACCCATTATTTAAATTCAAAGTATTTAGAAGATTTAATTTTTGATGTATTGTATTTTTTTCTTTTTCAATTCAACTAGGTATTCTTTAAAAATAGTATAATATTCAGCTTTTTATTATAAAAATTTAAAAAAAATAAAACAAACACATTTAAATAAATTTAGTGTCTTTTTAAAATTGAATACACATCTAAAATACAAACTAAATAAAATTAAAATTTAAAATTTAAAATTTCTATTTCAATTTTATTATTTTTAATTATTAACAAATTATCATTTAAATACACTTTCAAAAATATAAATTCAGTAAAATTGAAGATTTAATTTGTCTGTTTGATTATTCGTTCGCGCCGTTCGTCCGCTTTGCCGTTCCTCTACAACGCCGTCGTCTGCCTCGCTCGTCCTTGGCATCGCCTTCCTCCTCGCCGATCAGTCCGCAGCCTCGCTTCGTCCTACTCCTCGTAGCGTTAGTCCTCATCAGCGTCGCTAATCCTTCTGCGTCGGAAGTGGACCTCGGGTATTTTGGATGTGTTTAAGAGAAAGCGATTCATGGTTAACTGTATGTATCTGTTTAGTTATTCAATTACATTGGTTTTGCATGCCGTGTACAACATCCTAATTTGCATTGGAGAATGGTTTAGGTAGAAGAACAACCTAAAGAATTACAATCCTCAAATTGTCAATACTGTTGTATCTGTAATTACGGCCACTGCAAGGGTTTAAATTTTTTATTTATGATTTTGAATGTGTTTTAGAAATATTATGTGTATCACCTCATAATTTTAAATGTGTTACAATTATTTTTTAATGTTTAAATTTAAATTTTAGATTTATGATTTTAGATGTGTTTCAAAAACATTTTCTATATAAGTTAATAATTTTAGATGTGTTATAATTGAAAAAGAAATTACGGCCACTTTAAAAAAAAGCGGAGAACGAGAAAGAAGAATAGAAGAAAGAAAAAAATCGTGTTACAGAAAGAGAAGGAACGTAAAAGAAGGAAATAATAACTAATTATGAAGGTAGGAAGTTAGAGAAATTTTAGTTTTTAAAATTTAAATTAATCTTAATTATAAATGTGTATCTAAAAATTAAGAATATGTTTTAATTAAAAAATAATTAAAAAATATTAAAAAATGACCAAAAACTGAATTTTATTGTACAAATAGCATTTTTTTTTTTTTTTTGTATGTTGGTCACTTTTTTTTCCTTGATAAACGAGGTGAACGTCAACTAATATGTTAAAGTAAGGCAACTAGGAGGGGTGTGAGAGATTTGGGTAATATGCATGAGAATTTACGATAACAATCCAAAATTTGAGATTTGGAATAACAGTGCATGTATATACAAGTTTTATGGTCAATCTTTTTCCCACTAAACGGTAAATTTCTATAAAAATAGAGATTTATCATTGATTTTTGACCGAAACTCTGGTTATCCAAAAGAAAAACATCAATATATACAGTTATCCTAAGTAAACTAATAATTGCTTAAAACTACTAATATTTAAAATTATTAGATTATATCTCAAAGTATCTTTGGTAACTTAGAATTTTGTGCATTAGCTTCATCATGACTGTAAGAATATGGTAGCTCAAATGTTCATTTCCTAATGGCCGTTGTAACCATTAATCATAATGTAATTTCTATAATACTTTCCTTTTCAATAATTTAGCTATTTTTATTAAAGCAAAAATCAAAATTTGTGGCCTGTAATTGTTAGTCTTGCGAACCTATCGTCAGACCAAACTTACACATCACGACTGGTAAATGATAAATGATAAAATTCAGCTCAACAAGTTTAAACAAATTTATCAAGATTTATACTTGGGCTACAAACTCAATGGAAATTGTCAACTTAATCACTTTCAAGGAAAAAAATGAAAAGAAATATAACGGAAAACAACCAACTGATCTGCCTGCATCTAGTATGGATTTATTTATTTATTTATTATTATTATTGGATTAGTTTATGCAAAGGGACTTCAGTAATTTCATTTTCTTAAGTAAAATAATAACCATCCTATGTGGCAAAAAACAAATTCTGAAAAGTTACAAAATAGAGAAAAAAATGACCAAGAAATCTCGAATAATCTATTTTGATAGTAAACTTTTCAATTGTTATAAATATATTTTTTTAATAGAATTGAAAAAGAAAAAAAAAGAATATTAGAAGCCAATAGAATTTATTATTTTTAAACAATAATATATAACAATATTTTAAAGTGTTAGCTAAAACTATATTGTTAAATTATGAGACTAAATGAATTAAACTTATGACTAAAAGTATTGACTGAAAATAATAAATTATGTTGCTCTTAAAGTTTTGAACTTTTTATCCAGAAAAGTGATACTTTTAACTTTAATAGCCTCTGAGGTATATGTAGGAATTTATTTTGGTGAGCTTTTACGAAAACTAAAATTTCAAGTAATAATTTTAAAAGATATTTTAAAAAAATAAATAATTTTATGTTTAGATATTTTATATAAAAATATTTTTTTATTTAATAATTATAATTAAATACAAGACTATAAAAGTAATTTTATTTATTTATTATGTTACAAATATTTTTTAAGTAAAAATATATAAATTATAACTTTTAAATTTTTTTAATTTTTATTATTATAATTTTGTCAAACATATTAAAAATAAAAATAAATTTTTTTAAAAAATTTTCTTTGACACAATTTAACGGTGCTCAAATAAGCTCATAATCCGCCAGTGAATTACTGAATTATATTACTTTTGGATATCATTGTTTGTGATTTGTCATCACTGTTGTCAAGTCTTACAATAGAATCCTTATTAAGAATCACATCGGCAAAGGACTAGAGCAGAAATTGAATAAAAAAGAGGAGAATAGATTTAACTACCCACCCATAAGGTAAATGATTCAGGGTGAATGACTCAATGGTCTGGCATCTTATTTCATCAACGCTGGTGAAAGATTAAATATTATTCTCTTACACTGATAGGTATTTAGGTTCAATAGCTAATATCTTTCAAAATTTATTAGGCCCTACAATAGCCCATTTACTAAAGCCCAATTATCCTAATAGTTTTTTCAACAAAAAAGTCTAATAATTCTAGAATGGCATTATAATTTTTTGGGCAAAATACTTATATCACCTAGTAGCAGCCCAATTTTACAAATATCACCCAAAATAAAAAATGATTTGTGGATCACTCAAAACCTTTCTCTATATAAATCGAACTAGCATATATCGATTTAGAAGTGTACTAAATTGAATTAGGTAGCTTAGAATTATTAGGCTTGGGTGAAATACATATAATTCGAATCAGGCTAGGAGAATTTAGCACACCGTTTCGAAGCACATGGTAATTTGAATTAGCCCATGGTTTCGTGCATATAATAAATTGAAATAGGTGGGTTCGATTTAGCCCATGATAAATCTAGCCTCCCTAATTCGATAAGCTCTCCTCACACTAAATTTACCTAGTCTAGTTCGATTTACATGCAGTCTCCCTTTATATAATTCGAATCCCTTTCATTTGAATTACATTTTACCAACCACATCCCCACCAAATCCAAAGAAAGCGTTGCTGCCAAGCATAATGGCAGACAACCTGAATCGGATCTACCGTTTAGATGGAGTCGCACATATCGCTGATAGTGTGCACGCTGAGGTTAGTACAATAAAACTTAAAATGTCTTTTTATGTTGTGTTAAAAAAATGCCATGTGCTAGGTAGAGATAAATCGGCTAGATCTTGTTTATTAACATGATTAGAAGGTATAAACTTCTAGTAGTAGTTAGAGGTTTCAGTTAGTGATCACAATGTGTTAGAAGTCATTTACGTAAAATGAAACTTATTAGAAGGTGAATATTATAATGGATAGAATCTGATAATCTCGATGAGGGGTAATAGAATTAGCTAGAAGGATGGTAGAGTGTTAGAGTATACAAATTAAAAAATTGGATGTTTGATAAGGGATTATGAGGATTTCATAGATGTATGGTCAAAGTAAGAAGACAATAAAGAAAAATTATTTGAGATAAATTTGTTTTTTTTGTTTTTTTTTTGTTTTTTGTTTTTTTTTGGTGAAATTGTGTGATTGTAATAGTATTTTTTAACTTCACGCAGCTCCATCGCTGCATATCGAGTATGAGGAGGCAGCTACACCACCCCAAGCTGGAGTACTCTGCTCGTCCTCATGATCGCTATCATCGGCAATCGTGGCAGGCTCCACATCATCATGATCGTCATCCTGAAATACATCTTCGACACCATCTGGGGCTGCACCTTGTCTGAAATCTTGGACCACATCATCAACTAGCGGCACGGTCTCAACTCGTTCAGTGTCACGAGTGCGGTCCAGGTCTGCAGCGAAGGACGGGGAGGCCACCAAACATGCATTAGGCTCAATCACGGGCAGAGATGAAGAGGCACCAACAGGCCTCGAACTCGACCCGGCAGCCATGGCTGAATGCATGTAAATCCGGTTAGAACCTCCAGAGTTAGAGACCACATCTACAAGCTTGGCCAACAGCTCAGGGATCATCACCTTCGAAAATTGCCGACGACAATGGAACAACACTTCCAAATCTTCATCATTGCTTATGACGAATGAATCATACTTCACATCATCCCGCAAAATCGAAATCGAAATTCTGTAGAATAACTTCTCCACCCATTTCACGCGTTGCAGACCCAGTTTTTCGAATTATGTTATCCTTAAACTCGGTGAAACTCGTCGAACCTCTAATGAAAACACTGAGCGGATCCTTATCCGTAAACTTAATTCCGGAATGTGTTTTTTTCTTAATCGACCCTCTATAGTGTATTAAAATAAAAAGACTCTCATCACTAGCCATTATGAGGCTCACTATGATGGAGAACACACATTCCACTGCTATTTATACACATTGGTTTCCTTGTAAATCGAATTATGCTGCCTCCATTTAATTTTGTTGATGAATCAATAGTAAATCTACTCAACCTATTTTGATTTATGTGATTTGGACTCCATCATGGTAAATCGAAAAAGGCCAGTTCGATTTACTTGGAGCGAGCATAAATCTACTTGGCCTGTTTTGATTTAGTTGGGTTGTTGTAAATTGAGATTGGCTGATTCGATTTACATGTTGAAAGTAATTCTACTCATGCTAATTCAATTTATATAGAAGGTTGCTTTGGGTAATGTTAGTAAAATTGGCTTCACTTTAGTTTATTCCAGTATTTTGCCTTAATTTTTTCTTTGATAAAAAGAATTAAATGAAAATACTAAATTAATGAAAATATAATGTAAAATTCTAAAATAATATTATTATTTTGACTCACAAAAATGAACAAAAAAATTTATTTTTTTAAAATTAATTTCAGTTCGAAAAAATACGGATTTTGGGATAAAAGACAAATAATACATGTATTTAATTCAACCTTTTGTTGGGTCATCTAAAAATTTATTTAGAACATATATATAAAAAATCAATGAAAAATTGATCTTTAGATTATTTTTATTTTTTTAATATTTTTTCAATCACGTAAAAGATATAAAAAATATTTAAAATAAAATTACCAAATTAAGAAAAGATATTTTTTTAATCTTTTAAACAGACTTGTAAAAAATTATATTGATATTTATAACTTTTTAACATATATCTCTAAATATTTAATATATTTTTCAAATTAAAATATTCTTAAATATAAAGTATCATTCCTTTTTTCAAAAATTATTTTATCAAAAATTAATTCTTTTCATGGACAAAATAATAATTTCTTCTTAAAAAACAAGCATAATGAGGATATCAAATATTTCTACCAAAAGTCTACAACATTATATTCAATGAAAGTAATAAGAGTAAACTACCATTTGTACCCACGAAATTTGAAAACGCTGACATATCTACCCATAGAAAAAAGAAATTACCATTTGTACCCATAAAACATGAGTTTTGCACAACAAAAATATCCAAACACTAAAAAATTATCTAAAAATCCCAAAATACCCTTATCATTACCACTGCTACCATCATCCCCATCTCTCTCTTCGCATCACATGAACACTCTCCGATCTAACCTCCATTTCTCTGCCACAAACCACCTCATTGCCACTCCTTCATCACCATAACCTTCATCTTTGGAGGAATCAAAATCAACCCAGAGAGGAATTTGAAATGGATGAATATGGGTGAGAGTCAAAATTGGATCTTGGTTTCAGCTGAATCTGAAGCTGTTTGAGGGAACAAAACATTGAAAAGGGTGTCATGGAGAAAGCTAATAGAAATAGGGCGAAAAAGAATATAGATCCAAGGTGAGAAGAGAGTGAGGAGAGAGGATCAAATCTAAACAATCAAACACAGAAGCCTCATGTATTTGGATTCACTTTTTCTAGGAGAAAAGAAAAATGGTGAAAGAGACAGAAAGAGAGAGAGAGAGCTCACCGCGATTTTGGTTCGCAAAGGGGACCGCGGTGGCGGCGGCTGGCGCGGTGGCCCGTCAAGGGCACTGGTTCGGTAATGAAGAGAAGGTAGCCCCGGTAGGTGAGGTTGGTCGGCGGTGAAAAGAGGAGAAGGGGGCACTGCGGCTCTAGGGTTGCTAGCGGCAGCGAAGCAGGGGCGGAGTGGGTGCGAAGGTCCTCTGGTCGACAAGACCGAGACATGGAAGGAGAGAAGGAGGGGTGGTCACTGACAAGGGTCTCTGACGCAGTAGGCTCTGGTTTGAGGCCGATGGTGATAGTGGCGAGGAGAAGCTGGCGCGGTGCTCCTGGGCTGGCGGAGGTCCGCGACGTTGCTAGCGGAGAAGGCTGAACGATGATGAGGAGGGTGAGACGGTGGTTTGTGGTTGATGCTGGGATTGGGTGGCTGTGAACATTGAGAGAGAGGAGGGAGGATGAGGAGGGTGAGACAGTGGTTTGTGGTTGATGCTGGAATTGGGTGGCTGTGAACATTGAGAGAGAGAGGAGGGAGGAAGGAGATGATAGTGTGGAGAGAAGGGTAATTTAGGGATTTTAGATAATTTTTTAGGGTTTGGATAATTTTGCCTGTAAAAACAATTTGTTATGGGTACAAATGGTAATTTCTTTTTTCTATGGGTAGATATGTCAGTGTTTTCAACTTTCGTGGGTACAAATGGTAGTTTACTCAAGTAATAAACAAAGAAATAACATAGGTCCTGTAGCATAATGAACTTTTATACAATAATTATTTTAGAACTATAATCTCTAATTGTAGAAATTTTTTGACAAAATTTAAAACATGCTAAGTATCTCATAATTATCTTTAGAGTATAATTTTAATTTGACAAAATTTTAAAATATACTAGATATCTCATAATTTATAAATATCAATATAATTTTTTGCAAGTCTGTTTAAAGATTAAAAAAAATATTTTTAATTTGATAATTTTATTTTAAATAATTTTTTATATCATTTACACGATTGACAAAATATTAAAAATAAATTAAAAAATATTTCAAAAATTAATTTATTATTATTTTTTATATATACTTTTTAAATAACTTTTTAGATGACCCAAAAAAGAATTAAATACATGCATTATTTGTTATTTATTCCCAAAATGTATATTTCATTATTTTGTCAAACTAAAATTAATTTTAAAAAATAAAAATATTTTTTTTTGTTTTTAGTTCATTTTTTGTGGGCCAAAATAATAATTTATTTTAATAATTTATATCATTTTTTGTTGAAAGATTTTACATCATATTATCAATAATTTAGTATGTTTATTTTAATTTTATTTTGACCCAAAAAATATTCTTATGTTATTTTAAAATTATCAGGATAATTGGGCTTAAATAAGAATAAAATTCTACATCCAGGCAAAATACTTAACGAAGTCTAACCAAATTGTTATAACAACTTTTTAAATCACGCGCTCCTTCTCCTTCTCTTTCTCCTCCTCCTCGTCTTTTTTCTTTTTCTTCTTCTTCTAAATTCGCGCAGGTTCTTCTTCTTCCCTTATTCTTATCCTCCTCTTTCTTCTTCTTCTTCTTCTTCTTCTTCTTCTTCCAAATTCGCACATGCATATTCTTCATCATCATCATCATCTTCAATGTTGCGTCTTCTTCTTTTTCTTTTTCGTTATCATCATCACCAATAATACCAACATTTTGCAAACATCTTTATTAGTTCTGATTTTTTCTGCTGCCATCATTAAATAATTTCGGTTCATTTCTTAATTTATTTCGGTTCATTTATGTGTTAATTGAGGTTCACTTGATGCTGCTGATAAGTATTGATCAAATTTTTTATTTCTTAAGTAATTTCGGTTTATTTTTTAGTTTAATTGAGATTCATTTTAGATTCAGAAATGAATTTGATGTGTTTTTGTTAATGATTGAGTCTTTTTTAGCAAAAAAGAATGAAATTATTTATTATCACTTGATGCTGCTGATAAGTATTGACCAAATTTTTTATTCCTTAAGTAATTTCGGTTTATTTTTTAGTTTAATTGAGATTCATTTAGATTCAAAAATGAATTCGATGTGTTTTTGTTAATGATTGAGTCTTTTTTAGCAAAAAAGAATGAAATTATTTATTATCACTTTATTCAATTGTATTAGATTTCATTCCATTCCATTTAATTTGTCTTGAAAGTCATTCTAATTATGTGGACAAATTATTCATCGACAATATACATGAACTGCAAAATGAACCGAAAATATTATCAAAGTGAAACCACTATATAATACCAAATGAACCGAATATGTTCATTATATAAATTCGAATTCAGAAACACCTGCGTCTAGAATGAACCAAAAATATTATCAAAGCAAAACCATTGTATAATACCAAATAAATTAAATATTGTCCATTATATAAATTCAAATTCAATTCAAAATGTTAGTTTTTGTTAGCAAAATGTTGGTGTTGTTGATGATTACGATAACAAACGAAAAAAAAGAAAAAAAAGAAGAGGAGGAAACAGAAAAATAAAAGAAGATAAAAACAAAAAAGTTATGTTATTGAAATGCGCATATAATACATGCTAGGGTGATAAAAGTAATTTTTGTTAAATTTAGACCAACTCTTAATTACTAAAAATACTTAAATGTATAGTTGCACTGTTTAAATAAATGAGATATTATAAGGTGTGATAGTTTTTGAAAGAGGAATGTACCCAACAGCGTAAAAGAATGGTTATCTTTCCCCAACTTTGGTGAAAAAGATGCCAAGGACCATTGAATCATCCACAAGTCTATGTGGTCCGTTTCTTTCTTTCTTTTTTTTTTTTTTTGTTAATAATTTTTAAAAGTTTAGATAATTTTTGAAAACATATTAGAGAGAATTTTTTAAAAGTAAACTTGTATTTATTAAAATTAAAATATCTAATATAACTTTATATATTAATTAATATTTAAATTTAATTTTTATATTAATGTCTATTATAATATTTTTAAATTTTAAAAATTAGTTTACCAAACATGTTTGTTATTGTTTGTATTTATTAAAAGTCATTTTTAATTTAATTTATCAAATATAGATGCTATAATTTTTAAAAAGTTATCTTTTAAAAGTTAATTTTTATAAACTATTTTTCAAAAGTAAAAATTTAACCAAACTAAGTCTAAGACTTGATTGGGTAAAACTTTTTGAAAAGATGTTTGTGCTTTTTAAAAGCATAAGTACCTCATTTTACGTTTGGTAAATAAAAAAGCTCATATGCATGTACTTGCAGTTTTTAAAAGCTAAAGATGCTTTTGAAAACACCTAAAAAGAAATTTTTTAAAGTTAGCTTATACTTATCAAAATTAAAAAGTCTAATATATCATTATACATTAATTAATATTTAAATTTAATTCTTATATTAATATTTATTATAATATTTTTAAATTTTAAAAACTATTTAATCAAATACATTTGTTATGGTTTATGCTTATTAAAAATTATTTTTAATTTAATTTTTTAAATATAAATGCTACAACTTTTAAAAAATAAAGTCTAAATGTCACATTAACAAAGCTGATCAATATACTCAAAATTAAGCATTCCTATAACATTTAAATCTTAAATAGTTTTCTTTTTCTTGAATATCAAAAGTATATAAAAACATTCATAGCGTTCACTTAAAAATAAATAAATAAATAAAATAAATTACTAAAGAGTGCAGATATGAGAGCATATGAATTATGAAAGAATATATAACTGTATATATACCACTTGCATCGTGTGAAGGAAATCCATAAGATCACACGCTGAAAATTAACATGAGTTTTCTCAGAAACTTCACAGTCAATGAAATAATAAGTAAAAGAAGGAAGAATCTTTTAATATGAATATATTATTGATATCAGGAAAACTAATACGTTAATGACATATTTGAATAGTACTAGTGTCTCTGTGTATATATAATCCCAATATATATGAGTGCAAGAAATATAACTGATAATAAGAACAAGCACAGAGGAAAAAAAATTGAAGGCATTTTGCTGCCCAAGTATATATGATGATGAGCACATACATAATTGAAATATTTATATATTTATAATCCGTTCTAGGTTGATAACTTGAAAACAGGTTTCTTTCCAGATTCAGGTTTCTTCATGAAATGTCCTAAAACTTTGGCATAGCGACGTACCAACTTGTTGAACTTGAGGCCATTGAGATTGTTGTTATTCTCCTTCTGTGGCACCACAACAAGCTGAAGCTGCTTCTCTTCCTCGTTGAAGTGCTCTCCTAGCGAGTTCCTTCCTTTGTTATTATTGCTTCCTCCTTCGCCATTGCACTTGTTTCTTGATGAGTTTTTCTCATCAACTATGTTGATCAGCTGCTTCAAGCTTTTGCGTTCACTGTTATTGTTATCATCACTCTTCTTCGGTGACACTACAGGCTTGAATTTCTCATCATCATCATCATCGTTGTTGAATTGCACCATCACCGGTAAGTTAAGCTTCCGCGTTCTTCTCGACATGCTGAGATCGTAGTGGCGCTTCATCGCTGGGGACTGAACTTCCATCTTCGCTACGCCGGGAAACTTAATTGAAGCCTAGAATTGAAGCATGGGTTGTTAATTACATATCTAATAGAAAATTTAATGGAGATTACTCTTGAAGAAGAAAAGGAGAAAGGGAATGAAAAAAATGGTTAGTTTCTTAAAGAGCAAACTAGATGTGGGGGGGTTAGTCTGTAGGGCTTTCAAAAAGGTAAAATGTCTGTTTTCTTGGTTGTCCACCTGTGAGAATTGAAAGATTAACCCTCCAATGCCCAAGCAGCTCAAGAAAACGAAGTGTTGGGAAATTGGTACCAAACTCTTGGGAATTCAGTACAAATGGGCCAATGAAGAGCCTAAAAGAGATCACTTTTACTTGGCCCAAAGTCCAAACCTAACTCTGGTCGAAATAATAAATTAACTCGAGTTGGACAAATAGTTAACTTAATTGTTTGTTTAAAAAATTATTGAGAATTGCCGATGAGTTGTATCTCACATGATATTTGTCTCTCCTCGCTTAAAAATTTTGGGTTTGAGCTTCACTTAATGTAATGACAAAATAAAAAATAACTGTTAAAAATTTAAATCTCACTTGATGCACCTTAAAAATTTGAATAAATAAATAATCTAATTTTTTAATAAATAATTTTGGATTTAAATTCTAAAAACAATAAAGCCTTTGAAAGGGGACTTCTACTAGCTTCTTAATTAGGGCTACAGGCTAATTCTGTTCATCCATGCTAAGAAGGTTAGTGGGTTTGTTGCTTTCATGTTATAGTGGGAGCTAAAGACACTTCAATCTACGTCCACATCATTAATTTCTACCCAATCATGTTATATTTTCCTCGAGCACGTGGTAATGCGGACGGCTTAGGAAGAAACTAGAATTGGAAATACATAATTGCTAATTAATGTACATTACATCACCTCACATATTAATACGGGTATTTGCATAGTGATAGTCCGATATAGTCCGATATATCCTGATATGATTAAGTCTTAAATCATATGGTTATTTATAGCCTTAATTTTAGAAAATTATTTTATTAAAAGTAATTAAGGTAAGTTTCGATTTATTGAATTTGAGATAAGTTATGATTATTATCTAATTTTATAATTATTGGATTATTTTCTATATTTGAATTATAAAGTTGATAGTTATGAAATAATAAGGATTTTATACGATTTGGATTAGATAAGTAATATTTTAAATATTACTATTGCTATTTTGGAAAAATGAAGAAAATAAGTATATTATTTCTAATTATTTGATTTGGACATTTTATTAAAACTAATTTGTAAAAAAATTGATGAGCAAGTAGTATTTTCTATATACCTCTAGTGTTGGATTTAATTTGGGTTTCAATTACTATATTATTCCCAATTTTATTTGAAATTACCAAAATGCTCCTAACCCTAACTTTATTCAAAAACCCTAACCCTAAAACCCTGACCCAGTACCCGTTTCCCCTCTCTGAACCAGCAGTAGCAGCTGCTGCCCTCTAACCTAAACACACACACACACAGTATCTGAAGGAAAAGAAAGGGAAGGTAGAATCGGGAAAAAGAAGAAGGAGGGAAGGGGGCTTATACCGCCGTTCAGCTCGCCGCCACTATGTCACACCGCCGTGCCTCACGCCTCGCCGCCATCATCCTCACGAGCATGGAGGAAGCCTTTCTACTGCCAATGCTGCCCGTGAAGGCGACGCCGTCGCGTCAGAGCTCAGGCGAGAGGGAGAAGGTCGCGAAGGAGGAGGGAACCGCGCTGTTCTGCTCCGCCGTCGCCACTGAAGCTGCACCCAGTCCCTAGTCGCCGCCACGCCAAATACAGGAGTGGCCGCCATCGCTGCAGAGGAGTCACGTGGCCACCGTCGCATCCTCGCACAAAGAGAGAGAGGGATGCGCGAAAGGGGACCCTTTTCCGCCACTGTCGTGCCGTGAGCGCCGATTTGGTGTTTGCCGCCGCCGAGCTTCCATAGCCGCCGCGTTTCACCACGGTTGAGGGCGTCTCCATCGTCGCACCTTGGCCGATGGCATTGCCGATTTGCTGCTCCGCGGTGCCTAGCTGGAGCTCCTGTTGCTAATGCCGGATATCGGTGGTTGCCGGAAAACACCACTGTTGTTGTTGCCGAAGGAGGGAGAAGCCGTGCCGCTGTTCTGGCCGCCGGAGCTTCTGGCCGAGCCTCAACCGCCGGGAACGCTGCTGCCGCCACCGAGCTCCACTGCCGGTAAGGCTTTTAAGTTGAGTTTCCCTTCTGTTGAGTTTCCTGGAACTTCATCGTCGCTGCGTGTGGTCCAGATCACCGCTGCTGCTTGGGGCTGACTGCCGGGGGCCACCGCCCAACCGGTTCAGAGGGTGCTGCGGTTCAGTTCAGCCGTTCTCTCTTAGTTTCAGTAAGTATTCCTGTTTTGAGAGCCTCGCGTTAGTATTTTGTTGTGTATGGTTAATGAATATGAGTTCTGATAGCGTGGGGTCGAGTCCTGATTATTGTATGTTGCGATTAGTGTCGATATGGTTATTGCGGATATGGCTTGAAGCTGAGGTTGCGGTTGTTGATGATTTTGGGTTGAGGCGGAAAGGACTCTGTGATGCGTTTGAGTTATGGAATTTGCGTTTTGAGGTAGGGGCGCTTTCCGAAAACTATAGTTTATTATTGGAATTATTACATATGGATACTGGTGTGAGATATGGTGTATTTAGTGATTGTATCTGCCTTATGTATTATTTGATTGACTCGAATGATTATGGATGTTTGTTTGGCTGAATCATTGTGCGGCTTTGTGAAATGTAATGTTTTGAAGTGATTCTTTAAAAATTTAAAATATGAGTTTAATCCGTTGAGGATTGATTTGATTTGAGTCAATTATTTGATGACGTGAAAAGTCGAATGCACTTTTGAATTCAGCCTAGTTTACTTTAATTGACTTGATCTTGGACAAATGATTTGTTACTGAACCGTTTCTTTAAAGCTTTGGAAATGAGTTAAATCGGTTGATATTGAGTTGACTTTGAAATGGTTTTCTTGAGATATGCCACTGAGGCGACTGTTGGATTTAGCTTGCTTTGAATTGATTTCTGGTTTTGAGCTGTTGAAAAGGAATGAGAAACGGTTTAGTTGGGACCCGAACCGGGTGGCAAAAGTCCAAGTTTTAAGGGAGGTGCTGCCGAAATTTCTACAAAATCTTAGTCTTGTTTAAAAAGTTATTTAAAAAGGATTGGATTTGAGAAGTTGTATTATTTGATTTATTAAGAAAATATTTATATTTTCAAGCTTAATTTATTTAGTGAACTTTATGCCTTGAGTTTGACTTATTTAGAAATGAACTATTTTTACCGTTTGAATCATTGAGGGAAAGAATGATGCTCTAATATTGATTTCAATATAAAAAGGAGCTTTTAGTAATTTCAAAGGAATCTAGACTTTTGATTGAGTAATTAAGTTTGAGGCATTTTGGAAGAGTTAGAAAAATGGATTCCAAAAAGAAACCTGAAAGTGGTTTGATTCAAATGAACCGGTTCCTTTTCAAATGAGTTAATTTTTGGACCGGGTTGGAACTTGTGATTTTGTATGGTCGGTTTCATAATAAATTCAGTTTTATTTACTTGAACCGAGAATCCATGATTTTAAGAGTTTCAATGAATTTTGAGGAATTGATATAGGTTGACCTTCCCTAAAGACTTGGGACTCTGCCGAGAAACTTTTGTTATAAAATCCCATTATTGTATGGGTGATTTTGAATACTTTGAAATAAATCCTTAACTTGCCATGGTTTTGGAAGTTTTGGAAAGAGAATGCCGAGAGTGGCTTTGTTTTAAAAAGGGAACTCACTTTGAGTAAATTTGGCTTATGAGCCTGAGATGATTTGAGAAACGAGATTTCTAAAGCCAAGGCTGAAAAGAGTTGAAACTTGATTTCAAAGTGAAATGATTTGGGAAAAAGTGATTTATGGCTTAAATGCCGATTTTATGAATTGATGATGTTGAAGGTGGAAGTGCTGTTTTGTTGTGAGCCGGAATAGCTGTGTATGATTATACATATTGGTTGGTTCTGGATTGAACCGTGAGCCGAAATGGCTGTGTATGATATGAATATTGGTTGGTTCTGGAATGAACCGTGAGCCGGATGGCTGAGATGGATGTTGATCCATGGATGAGATTGAATGCATGTTTATGCTGAATCATTGATAAATGTGAATGTTGCACTTTCACTATCGGAGATAAGAGTTTCCCTGGGAGAAAGCAGTGGCTAGCCACCACGTGCTCCAGGTTGAGACTCAAAGCTCTTTTGACCCTATGTCGTAAGTGTGGCCGGGCACTGTGAAAGTCCCGGATGAGCTCGCCCCCATAAATATTCACCAGTGAAGGTGATGGATATGGATCATGATTATGATCAAGTTTATGATGAGTATAACTCGAGTTGGGGATGCGCGACTGAGGGACAGTCCAATGGTTAGCTACCAGGACTTGTCGGGTTGGCTCTATAACCGACAGATGATATCATCAGCCACTAGGGACAGGCATACATCATATGCATCTATGTGACATTGTTTGGGTGTGCATATTATACTTGGTGTGCCTATGTGATTAATTGCTAATTGTTCTACTTGCAATAACTGTTTGTTTGTGCTTGCATCTTCCTATTTGTGTTTGTTACTGGGACTCTGTTGGACTGTGGTGATTGGTTGATAGTTGGATTGTTTGGGCCTAGGGCCGTGGTTGAAATGAGATAAACCGATGGTTGATTTCGGTTTTGTGTTTCTGGTTTGGAATAAAATATGAAAGGCTTTTTTGGTTCAGCATAGATAAACCATTTTGAAAGGCTTTTGAGTTTTTGAGAATCGAACGGTTCTTCTTTTAGAAAAGATTTTCAGACTTTACTTTTACTGTAAACCATTGTTTTTGGAAAGGAGGCATAAGACGGTTATTAATCACTAGTACGGTTTATCTTCACGTATCCTATTACAGTAATTCCCAAAAACCCTCTACTGAGAATCCTTTCGAGGATGGTGTTCTCACCCCCCTACATTTTTTTCTTTCAGGATATGGGCGCAGAAGTCACAAAGAGTTTATTTAGTTGTTGATATGCTCTGTATTGCTTTAGATTATTATTCATTGTACCCTCGCCTTTATCTTGATACATTCTGTAAGAGGGATAGGAATTCATGGTTAATGCTTGTAATATGATATATATATCTATGTATATATATGGATGTATCCTTTGTGAGTTTTTATAAGTTGTATGGTATCTATGGATGTATGTTATCGAACGAAAGTATTTTTGGGAGCGGTATTGCAGTTTAAAATTTTAAACAGGCTCATATTTTAGTATTATATAATATAAAAGTCGTCGTAATGTCCGAACTATCAGAGTCGCGTAGCCGGAAGCGTGAGCTTTGGTAGTTAGGGTGTTACATTATGGTATCAGAGCGGTCTTTCCTGTAGAGCCTGAGGAATGGACCGACTATGCTTCAATTGCATACTCTGATCGTTTGTCATGTATTAGGTCTTGTCGAATGACGAGAATTAGAGCTTTATGCACATGGCAATCTATTGATTAACGCTGTTAGTCTTGCATTGCATAATTCCTGATATTAAGTTTGGCCGGCTTAATACTAGTGAATTATGTATATGAAGGCACTGATGGGTTATCATAGATGTTATACGAGTTTTGAGTAAAGCGAATCGCGGGTTTTGGGAATGTTAGAAACTATTTCTCGAGGCTATTCAGTTGTGTATTTTGAATTCTGTTCGAGTCGACCTGTTCTTTCATGTCCTAACTTGAAGTTCTTGTTTGCTAATCCTTTTGAAAAGTAGTTTGATTCTTCAATTCTATTCCTCTATTCCTATGCATTCTTGTTTGATCTTAATTGCATATACTTGTTTGCAATCCTTGTTACATCTATCTTTCTCTGTTTGAGTTCTTCTTGATTCAGGTATTCTTCGATATAGCTTTGAACTTGTCTTAATGCACTGTGCCTTTTAACTCCGGGTTCTGAGTCCATTCTTTGAGAAATTGTTGATTCGGTTTTTCTCTTACTTGACAGTGATTACAGCCAATTTTGAGATTTTTATAAAAAGTTGCTGTTGACTAGATATACACTTATCTATATGTGAAACTTTGAAGATTTCTTATACAGTTTAACAACTATTTATTTCTAATACCTCACCTGTACTTTTACTGGTGTGCGGAGTTGCATTTACTTTAAATACAATTTGACTTCCTAGTAATTTTACTATAGTTCCAATGCACATCTTCAATTGATTATATATTTGGGGTATTTTTCAAAATTTTGGAAAGAAAGGGGATTTCTTGCTTTTATCCTGGTTGAGTTTCGTTTGATGAACTTCACTTAATTTATTTTGATTTGAGTTTGGTTTAGCCTACTACATTATTTATGTCATGGTGGTTCTTTTGAAAATGATGGACTCGCAGCTTTCTTCTTATGAATGGACTCATTCTCTCTTAAGCTTTCCATCTCCATGAATGTCCTGTTTGACTTTGTTTTTTAACTAATCTTTTACATCATGTGAACATTACCATTGATCTTGGTTTTTCCTCTCTTGTGAATCTCATTCTTATGTGAGTCAGCTTGATTTGTTTCAATTTCGTGCATCGTCTATCCTCTCATTATCTCTACAAGAGTTTTTAGTCAAAGATTTATCCTTGAGAAGTTACTAATGATTGAGTTGTCTTTTCCTATGACTTTTGTATTCTTTTGAATCAATTGAAAGCTTGTTTGATGTTTCATGCCTAGCGGATCTTGTTTGAACTATCTTGGTTTAAGATCCTTTCTTGCATGGCTTGACTCCTTTTTAGTACATCTTAAACTTCTTGAATGTTCTTCTGAGATGGTGATTTCAAGAACACTTTTGGAGTCTTGTTTTGAACTTTTTAAAGAAGTTTTGAATTCTCTTTGAAGAAATACGAAACGGAAATTATTTTCTGTTGCTTGATTGAGATTGAAATCATTGTTCAATTTTGACGAAGTTAATTTAAATTTGGCATGCGCTATTTTAAATGAGGTTTTGGAAAGCTTCCTTGTTTAGTGGAAACCGGTTCGTTTGTAACGCACCACTTATTTCCTTTACCAATTTGTAAGCAAACTTTTACCTTGGATTTTCTTTTCCAAATAGAGTTTAATTTTCTCTTTCGACCTTGCTAAGATTTTTATACACGCTTGTTTGAATATGGACTTTGGAGATTTTTGAACAAGCATTTGATTACTTCCGAGTTTTTATGAACTGCATTTGGTTAGGCTGTACACCTAATTATCTTTCTAAGATATTTGAGGAAATATTTTAGCTCTTAGCCAAACTTGTGTGCATTTTGTTTTTAAAACTTTACATAATCTGCTTCAACATGAAATTGTATTGAAGTAAAGCCACGTTTATGCTTTTGCTACTCTCTTGAAGAATGTTTGTTGCTCAACTTTTCTTCTAGACTGCAAAGTGGTTTTTTCGCAAGTTTTTGACTCTTTCATGAACAGTGTATTCAGAAGTATTTTTAATCATGCTCTTGAGATCTGTGAGCTTTGTCTTGGGTTTGAAATATTCTCTTCTGTAAACCTCATGCTTCCTCAACTTAGCTTGAGTTTGCTTCAAAATAATGCGCTGAATTTTCTTCTCATTGGTCCTGTTGGATTTCTTTGATACAAGGGTTATCTTTGAAGTTGTCAATCGAATTATTTCTAGCAAACTTCATTGGTTGAGTGTCTTTGTTTACCTGGATTGGATACATTCTCCCAAATCTATGAGTATTACTCTTGACATATGTCTTTCCTTTCTAAATCTGGTATCCTTCTGAGTAGACTCGAGAATTATTTTGATATCACGTGCGACTTGTAGACATAGTAACGCGATGTGTTAGTTCTTTAAGACGTGATATGGGTATACGGAAGTTGAAGCGGTAGGTGTGTAACGTTATGATGAGTTGTGGGTGTTTTGTCCCTTGCAAACGAGCTTGCGGGTGTTAGGCTTATGATTGGCTATGAGGTTGAAAAGTTCTTGACGAAGTTGGAAAGTTGAAGCCTTGAGGTTGATATGAGATTAGTGTGCGGATGTTAAGCACGTTGTTTTAACCCCATCATGTTTTATAGCCTTCGATGCCTTGCTTTACTATCACATGTTTGAACCATGTCATCTTTGCTTTTTGAACGCCTATCTTGATTTGCACCCTATTTTGGCACCTCAAGTTTTTGTGAGGCATTGAGATCATATGACCTTGTGCATTGAGCCTATCTTATAACGTTTGCTTTACAATCACACTCCTGCCTTTGTATCTTTATGCATACGACCATCCAAGTATTTGAAAACCGTATATATGTTTATATGTTGAGATATTTTTGCTTCTTCCATAAATGTGTTCAAGGGTGAACTGTTATGAGATTTCTTTCGTTTTGTATCAATTTTCAAGGACGAAAATTTTTATAAGGTGGGTAGAATGTAAGACCCAGAACCTTTGAAAAGTCTTTTTATGATTAAGTCTCAAATCATATGGTTATTTATAGCCTTAATTTCAGAAATTATTTTATTAAAGGTAATTAAGGCAAGTTTCGATTTATTGAATTTGAGATAAGTTATGATTATTATCCAATTTTATAATTATTAGATTATTTTCTATATTTGAATTATAAAGTTGATAGTTATGAAATAATAAGGATTTTATACGATTTGGATTAGATAAGTAATATTTTAAATATTACTATTGCTATTTTGGAAAAATGAAGAAAGTAAGTATATTATTTCTAATTATTTGATTTGGACATTTTATTAAAAGTAATTTATAAAAAAATTGATGAGCAAGTAGTATTTTCTATATACCTCTAGTGTTGGATTTAATTTGGGTTTCAATTACCATATTATTCCCAACTTTATTTGAAATTACCAAAATGCCCCTAACCCTAATTTTATTCAAAAACCCTAACCCTAAAACCCTGACCCAGTACCCGTTTCCCCTCTCTGAACCAGCAGCAGCAGCTGCTGCCCTCTAACCTAAACACACACACACACACACACACAGTATATGAAGGAAAAGAAAGGGAAGGTAGAATCGGGAAAAAGAAGAAGGGGGGAAGGGGGCTTATACCACCGTTCAGCTAGCCGCCACTATGTCACACCTTGCCGCCGTGCCTCACGCCTCACCGCCATCATCCTCGCGGGCATGGAGGAAGCCTTTCTACTGCCAATGCTGCCCGTGAAGGCGACGCCGTCGCGTCAGAGCTCAGGCGAGAGGGAGAAGGTCACGAAGGAGGAGGGAACCGCGCTATTCTGCTCCGCCGTCGCCACTGAAGCTGCACCCAGTCCCTAGTCGCCGCCGCGCCAAACACAGGAGTGGCCGCCGTCGCTGCAGAGGAGTCGCGTGGCCACCGTCGCATTCTCGCGCACAGAGAGAGAGGGATGCGCGAAAGGGGACCCTTTTCCGCTACTGTCGTGCCGTGAGCGCCGATTCGGTGTTTGCCGCCGCCGAGCTTCCATAGCCGCCGCGTTTCACCGCGGTTGAGGGCGTCTCCATCGTCGCACCTTGGCCGACGGCATTTCCGATTTGCTGCTCCACAGTGCCTAGCTAGAGCTCCTGTTGCTGATGCCGGAGATCGGTGGTTACCGAAAAACACCACTGTTGTTGTTGCCGAAGGAGGGAGAAGCCGTGCCGCTGTTCTGGCTGCCGGAGCTTCTGGCCGAGCCTCAACCGCCGGGAACGCCGCTGCCGCCACCGAGCTCTACTACCGGTAAGGCTTTTAAGTTGAGTTTCCCTTCTGTTGAGTTTCCTGGAACTTCATCGTCGCTGCGTGTGGTCCAGATCACCGCTGCTGCTTGGGGCTGACTGCCGGGGGCCACCGCCCAACCGGTTCAGAGGGTGCTGCGGTTCAGTTCAGCCGTTCTCTCTTAGTTTCAGTAAGTATTCCTGTTTTGAGAGCCTCGCGTTAGTATTTTGTTGTGTATGGTTAATGAATATGAGTTCTGATAGCGTGGGGTCGAGTCCTAATTATTGTATGTTGCGATTAGTGTCGCTATGGTTATGGCAGATGTGGCTTGAAGCTGAGGTTGCGGTTGTTGATGATTTCGGGTTGAGGCGGAAAGGACTCTGTGACGCGTTTGAGTTATGGAATTTGCGTTTTGAGGTAGGGGCGCTTTCCAAAAACTATAGTTTATTACTGGAATTATTACATATGGATACTGATGTGAGATATGGTGTATTTAGTGATTGTATCTGCCTTATGTATTATTTGATTGACTCGAATGATTATGGATGTTTGTTTGCCTGAATCGTTGTGCAGCTTTATGAAATGTAATGTTTTGAAGTGATTCTTTAAAGATTTGAAATATGAGTTTAATCCGTTGAGAATTGATTTGATTTGAGTCAATTATTTGATGACGTGAAAAGTCGAATGCACTTTTGAATTCAGCCTGGTTTACTTTATTTGACTTGATCTTGGATAAATGATTTGTTACTGAACCGTTTCTTTAAAGCTTTGGAAATGTGTTAAATCGGTTGATATTGAGTTGACTTTGAAATGGTTTTCTTGAGATATGCCACTGAGGCGACTGTTGGATTTAGCTTGCTTTGAATTGATTTCTGGTTTTGAGCTGTTGAAAAGGAATGAGAAACGGTTTAGTTGGGACCCGAACCGGGTGGCAAAAGTCCAAGTTTTAAGGGAGGTGCTACCGAAATTTCTACAAAATCCTAGTCTTGTTTAAAAAGTTATTTAAAAAGGATTGGATTTGAGAAGTTGTGTTATTTGATTTATTAAGAAAATATTTATATTTTCAAGCTTAATTTATTTAGTGAACTTTATGCCTTGCGTTTGACTTATTTAGAAATGAACTATTTTTACCGTTTGAATCACTGAGGGAAAGAATGATGCTCTAATATTGATTTCAATATAAAAAAGAGCTTTTAGTAATTTCAAAGGAATCTAGACTTTTGATTGAGTAATTAAGTTTGAGGCATTTTGGAAGAGTTAGAAAAATGGATTCCAAAAAGAAACCTGAAAGTGGTTTGATTCAAATGAACCGGTTCCTTTTCAAATGAGTTTATTTTTGGACCGGGTTGGAACTTGTGATTTTGTATGGTCGGTTTCATAATAAATTCAGTTTTATTTACTTGAACCGAGAATCCATGATTTTAAGAGTTTCAATGAATTTTGAGGAATTGATATAGGTTGACCTTCCCTAAAGACTTGGGACTCTGCCGAGAAACTTTTGTTATAAAATCCCATTGTTGCATGTGTGATTTTGAATACTTTGAAATAAATCCTTAACTTGCCATGGATTTGGAAGTTTTGGAAAGAGAATGCCGAGAGTGGCTTTGTTTTAAAAAGGGAACTCACTTTGAGTAAATTTGGCTTATGAGCCTGAGATGATTTGAGAAACGAGATTTCTAAAGCCAAGGCTGAAAAGAGTTGAAACTTGATTTCAAAGTGAAATGATTTGGGAAAAAGTGATTTATGGCTTAAATGCCGATTTTATGAATTGATGATGTTGAAGGTGGAAGTGCTGTTTTGTTGTGAGCCGGAATAGCTGTGTATGATTATACATATTGGTTGGTTCTGGATTGAACCGTGAGCCGGAATGGCTGTGTATGATATGAATATTGGCTGGTTCTGGAATGAACCGTGAGCCGGATGGCTGAGATGGATGTTGATCCATGGATGAGATTGAATGCATGTTTATGTTGAATCATTGATAAATGTGAATGTTGCACTTTCACTATCGGAGATAAGAGTTTCCCTGGGAGAAAGCAGTGGCTAGCCACCACGTGCTCCAGATTGAGACTCGAAGCTCTTTTGACCCTATGTCATAAGTATGGCCGCGACAGAGGGACAGTCCAATGGTTAGCTACCAGGACTTGTTGGGTTGGCTCTATAACTGACAGATGATATCATCAGCCACTAGGAACAGGCATGCATCATATGCATCTATGTGACATTGTTTGGGTGTGCATATTATACTTGGTGTGCCTATGTGATTAATTGCTAATTATTCTACTTGCAATAACTGTTTGTTTGTGCTTGCATCTTCCTATTTGTGTTTGCTACTGGGACTCTGTTGGACTGTGGTGATTGGTTGATGGTTGGATTGTTTGGGCCTAGGGCCGTGGTTGAAATGAGATGAACCGATGGTTGATTTTGGTTTTGTGTTTCTGGTTTGGAATAAAATATGAAAGGCTGTTTTGGTTCAGCATAGATAAACCGTTTTGAAAGGCTTTTGAGTTTTTGAGAATCGAACGATTCTTCTTTCAGAAAAGATTTTCAGACTTTACTTTTACTGTAAACCGTTATTTTTGGAAAGGAGGCATAAGACGGTTATTAATCACTAGTACAGTTTATCTTCACGTATCCTATTACAGTAATTCCCAAAAACCCTCTACTGAGAACCCTTTCGAGGATGGTGTTCTCACCCCCGCTACATTTTTCCCCTTTCAGGATATGGGCGCAGAAGTCACAAAGAGTTTATTTAGTTGTTGATATGCTCTGTATTGCTTTAGATTATTATTCATTGTACCCTCGCCTTTATCTTGATACATTCTATAAGAGGGAAAGGAATTGTATTGGTTAATGCTTGTAATATGATATATATATATATGTATATATATGGATGTATCCTTTGTGAGTTTTTGTAAGTTGTATGGTATCTATGGATGTATGTTATCGAACGAAAGTATTTTTGGGAGCAGTATTGTGGTTTAAAGTTTTAAATATGCTCATATTTTAGTATTAAATAATATAAAAGTCGTCGTAATGCCGAACTATCAGAGTCGCGTAGCCGAAAGCGTGAGCTTTGGTAGTTAGGGTGCTACAGGTGGATTTTGTGCGTACGCATCATGCATCCGTTCGGATGATTTGAAAACCTTGCGTACTGTTAAGAGAACTAATGTATAGTCTAGATTTTTACAAAATAGAATTCCATCGTTGAAAGTATAGTCTAGACCAACAATTAATTCCCAAGATCAAATATTAAATCCAATACAAAATATAAACTGAGAGTATTTAGCTCTTGGGTCGTCTTCTCTAGGAGTTGCAATGAAATGTAATGTCATTGGCTATGAAGGAGAGCATGGGGAATTGGGAATGAAAGCAAGGGAGCAAGAGATGTAAATAGCAAGGAATTAAAGCAAGCGTGCAAGGAATTGAAAAGAAAGCAATTAAAGCACTCTTGGTAAGAAATGGGTAATCTAGGTTTTCTATCCTAGTTGTGGACCACAAACATGGCAATTGTTTGGAATCAATCTAAATAAATCAATTCTCCTTGAGAATTAGTCAAAAAGTCATAATTGATCTCAATCCATAAGTCCTAGTCAACTCACTAATTACTTAGTGAAAGACTAGCATCAATGGAAACCAAACCAATTAACTATTCTCATACAATGCGGAATGGACATCCACAACTCAATTTCACCCAAACATCCAATTTCTCAACCAAGGAATTATTAAACGTGCAAGAAATTAAACATCAAAGCAATAAAAGTCAAAGCAATTAAATGTAAGGAAAAAATGGCAAGAAAGTAACTTAATATGCAAGAAAGTAAATGAAAGCAAGTAAAAGTCAAAGCAATAAAACTTCAAAAGCAAGAAACCTCTTGGCAATTAATTGAAGGCTAAGGCTACCTATCCTAGTCATTGACCACAAACACATGATGATTATGAAGAGTTAATCCTACTTAGTCAACCTTACATCGAAGATAAGTCAAATAGGTATAGTTAATTTCAATCCCTAAGTCCTATGTCAACACTAAGGGGTCACATAGAGTCAAGGGAAACCAAGTCAACTAACTACTCTAATGTATCAAATAAGAATGGACATCAATGACTCAAGGGACACCAAAGTCAACAATTTCAAGCCAAGAGTGAGGAAAAACTAAGTAAAATTTAAGCCAAGCATTTTATCAAACACTTGGTGTGCATGAAAGAAAAATAATATTAAAATGCAATGAAAATAAATTCTAACTACCAAAAGCAAAGAAATCATAACAACAACTAAGGAAAGCAATAAATGAGCATAAAACATAAATTTGCATTAATTGTAAATTAAAGTAACAAGAGTGTCATAAAACATAAAAATAGCAAAATAAAGGAAATGACAAGAGAAATGAAGAAGAACATGAAGCAATAACAATAAATGACAATGAAAAGTAAATAGAAACAAGAATTAAAAGTAGAAATTACAAGAAATTAAACTAAAGAACCCTGATTCTAGAGAGAGGGGGGAGATTCTCTCTCTAGAAACTAAGAGAAAATATCATAAAAACTAACCCTAATTGCCCCCCTTCATTCCTCTTTACTTTGGCCTTAAATAGCTTCAGAAAATGAGTTGGACTAGGTTTTGGAGGCCCAGAATTCGGCCCCAGCGATTTGCAATTAATGACCTACGCATATGCATGCGTGCGTACGCACGACCTATTGTGCGTACGCACGGTTGCGCAGAATTCCATCGTGCGTATGCACGACATTTGGTGCGTATGCATCCTTGCACGAAGTCAACGTTGTGCGTACGCACGCATCACGGTGCATACGCATCTTTGCAGCAGCTTCCAAATCTCATTTTCTTCATGATTTCTCCCCTTTTGGATGCTCTTTCTTCACTTCTTCAACCCAAACTTGCCTTGAAAACCTGAAATCACCTGACAAATACATCAAGGTACCAAATGGGATCAAAGTGAATAAAATTTAGCAATAAAAAAGCCTAAAGAGCATGTTTTCACTTTCAAACACAAGTTAGGGAGAAATCTCAAAATCATGCTATTTAGATGAATAAATGTGGGTTTATGTGATGAAATACACTCAAATTAAACCAAAATATATCGTAAAATATAGACTCATCAATTCTCCCACACTTAAACCAAGCATGTCCTCATGCTAAACCAACCAAAGGAGATGAATGAAGGGGTAATTATTAATGCAACTACCTACATGCATGTAACTATACTAAATGCTATCTATATATCTACACTATGATTCCTATTGAGTTTGGCAAAAACAAACAAAAGAATTTCAATCAATCCAAAGTAGGAACTTAGGGCCAAGACAAGGAAAATGTAGCAATATGATCAATGTCCAAAGATTGATTTGAAATTTTCAAAATTAAGTTCAACAACTTGCAAGAAGATATAAGGTAAGCAATGGAAACATAGAATTGAGCGATTGAACCCCTCACCAAATGTGTTTACACTCTAATTGCTCAGTGTTTAGGGCTTAATCACTCAATCCTCCTTTAATCATGTTTCTCAAAGATTTGCAAGTCATCTAACAATCAACTAATATTTGATAAATGAATGCAAATATCATGAGGACTTTTGAGGTTTGTAATGGGGCTTAGGTAAGGGTAGGATTAATATGGTTAAGTGGGCTAATAGATTGGATCTTTGATTAGCTCAAGCATCCCACCTAATCCTATATATCATCCTATATACATAACAAAACAATCCTAGCTACCCATTTATCCCTTTCTCACATTCACTCATGCATGCTTCTTTTCAATTCAACCACATATGCATATCTTATTTTCATTCTTATTATCTTTTCTTTTCTTTTTTCTTTCTTCTTTTTTTTTTCAAAAGGTATATACACCAAAAAATTTTTTTATCAACAAAAAGAGATGCATATGTCTTACTTAATAGATGCATGAGTGTTTACCTATTTTCCGAAATATTCTCAATGAACACCCAAAGCACTAACTACCAATGTTTCCCACAAATTTTCCCACACTTGATTAACACACACACTCAAACCCAAGCTAATCAAAGATGTAATCAATGGACATAATGGTTTTTCACTTAGGACAAATGATGTGCTTAAAATGAAAACAAATGGGAATTAAAGGCTCAAAGAGTAGTTTACAAAGATAGATGCAAGGGTTGGCCATATGGGTTAGTGAGCTATACAATGATGGCCTCAATCATACTAAATGCAATTCAAAACAACAAATATAGGACATATAGAATAAAGCAAATCTAAGATCACAATCATAAAAGGAGTTTATAACACACAAGAACAAAATTTGTGATTGAAAATATGCAACCACACAATTAAAGCTCAAATCTCACTTGGTATTTGTTCAAACTCTTTTCTATGTTCCATAAAAAGATACTTCAAGCAAGTTTAAAAATAATTTTCAAATCTAATCAATGGAGTGCCCAAAAAGAGATTTCTTGAAAATTCTTTGTTGTTTTACTAAAACTTATTTGCTATATGTATGTATGTATGTATGTTGTGATGGATGCAATTTCAAAACCTCTCCTAGTTCTATTCCTAATTTTCAACAAGCAAAAATTAACATGAACAATTAGGACAAAATTGAACTAGGTGCTATACTATTCACATCATCCAATCACAACTTCTATCTATAAAATATATACTAAGAAAAAGATGCAAAAATGCAATAGATATAACTATGATATATATACTAGAAGAAAATGCAATGCAACAATCAAAAGCACTCTAAATATATATAAGAAACCTACTAAAAGAAGTAAAAATAAAGTTCAAGGTGTTTGGGAAAAGAAAGTTTACACTTCAAAATGGCAAATCCTCCCCCACACTTAAGCGTTGCACGGTCCTCCGTGCACAAACAAAATCCAGGGAGAATGTCTCTCAAGAGCTCCACCTTCGGTTGGCGGATGCGGGGACTTGGGTTGTGTGGAGATTGTCGAGTCCATGTATGCTCGGCATCTCCCTCCTCAGTATCCTCCTCCTCTCCCGGCTCCTTACCTTTATGTCTCATCAACGGCTGGCTAACGTGGCATCCACCCAATGAAAAAGTAAGCATGAGTTCCTCAACTAAATGGCCTAAGAAGCAAGCAATAAATGAGCATCAATCAAACACAAGTAAACTTAGGCAATTGCAACAAAAGTGTTGAATTAAGAATATTGGATATTGAAATTGTGCAAGTGAAAGCTCAAGAGTGATATAAAATAGTACAATAAACAACACCCGATCCATTAATGAAAAGAAAACTACTTATTCATCATGAAACACAAGGAAAAAGTCACATGGTATATGTACTTGTTACAAAAAGTGATACACTTGATAACAATCAAGTTAAGTCACTCAAACAATTGCAAAGCATTAAAAAGAAACAAGTACCGGACATGTGATCCATATGATATAGAAATCAAGATGAACAAGTAATTTCGATTCAATTCACCAAAGTAAAAGTGCATAATTCAAGATGCCAAACAAGGATAAAGTTTAATGCATATGGTAGCTACAACATATGAATTAAACTCACAATTCATCTAGGCATTTAAACAAGGCTTTTAATGCTCAGTGCACATATTTGTCAAACTTGAAACCAAGTTCAAGCAAGAAGCAACCCAATCAATGTTAAACAAACACTTGCAACTTATTTATTTGTCAAACAACTAAACTAAGGCTAATATAATTACCAAAATAAAAATAAAATGCAAACAAAACAAAGTAAAACAAGTAGAAAAGAAGGCAAAAGCAAGAGAAGAGAGGGGTGGAAGAGAGAAGAAGAGAAAAAGTGGAGAGAAGAGAAGAGAAGAAGTAAAGTGAGAGAAAACAAAGGCGTGCGTACGCACACCAGGTGAAATAAGGGAGGATGTGTGAGCGCACAGCATAGTGCGAGCGCTGCAAACAGAAGATGAATTAAGGAGTGTGCGTGCGCACAAGCCTGTGCGTGCGCACAAGCCTGTGCGCACGCACAGAAGACTCTTTTTTTTAGGTTGAATCATGTGTGCGCGCGCACACAGGTCCGTGCGCACGCACAAAAGCGAGAAGGGGCAGGGGTTCACGCGCACAGGCTGTGCCAACGCTCCCACCAGAGTGGTTGCAAGTTAGCGTGCGGACGCACACGTCTGTGCGGCCGCACATACAGCACGAAAAAGGGTATGTGTGCGTACACACGAGTGGGTGCGCATGCACAGGTCGTAGAAAGCAGGGGAGCGCGCGCGCACAAGGCGTGCTGGCGCTACGAATAGAGGGCAAAATCATGCGTGTGCGTACGGACAGGTCGGTGCGCACGCGCAGGAAGCAGAAAATAGCTGTTTTGTGCGCACGCACAAGTACGTGTGTACGCATAGATGCCCTGTTTTGCAAAAAAAATTTTCTCCAAAATTCTAAGGTACCAAGCCTTAGTTCAATCAAATCAAACACCAAAACATGCAAGAACCCATAAATTCATGATCCAAGCCAAAATTAACATAACTAACTCAAAATTAAACTAATCCTAAGCTAATCAAGCATAACAAAAACCAAATAAGTGAAAAATATATACAAAAGAGAAGAGTTAGAACAATGTTACCAAACACTTTTATTTAATGTCTTTAACTTAGACAATTGGGAGAGCCCTTGCTATGGTGGCTTGTGCTTGACTTTCCCACCAAATGCTTCAATGTCCAATGTCCTTCGGGATCCCAATCCTAACCATCAACAAAGACAACCAAAAAGCGAGCTATTTACATATTAATATATTTATAATAGCCAAAAATAAGCAAGCAACATATGTACAATCAACCAAAAAAGAAACTATTCACATATTCACATATTTACAATAGTCAAAAACATACACCATTGCAACTCCCCGGCAACGGCGCCAAATTTGATAAGAGAACTAATGTATAGTCTAGATTTTTACAAAATAGAATTCCATCGTTGAAAGTATAGTCTAGACCAACAATTAATTCCCAAGATCAAATATTAAATCCAATACAAAATATAAACCGAGAGTATTTAGCTCCCGGGTCGTCTTCCCTAGGAGTTGCAATGAAATGTAATGTCATTGGCTATGAAGGAGAGCATGGGAAATTGGGAATGAAAGCAAGGAAGCAAGAAATGTAAATAGCAATGAATTAAAGCAAGCGTGCAAGGAATTGAAAAGAAAGCACTTAAAGGACTCTTGGTAAGAAGTGGGTAATCTAGGTTTCCTATCCTAGTTGTGGACCACAAACATGACAATTGTGCGGAATCAATCCAAATAAATCAATCCTCCTTGAGAATTAGTCAAAAAGCCATAATTGATCTCAATCCATAAGTCCTAGTCAACTCACTAATTACTTAGTGAAAGACTAGCGTCAATGAAAACCAAACCAATTAACTATTCTCACACAATGCGGAATGGACATCCACAACTCAATTCCACCAAAACATCCAATTTCTCAACCAAGGAATTAAACGTGCAAGAAATTAAATATCAAAGCAATAAAAGTCAAAGCAATTAAATCCAAGGAAAAGAAATGGCAAGAAAGTAAATGAAAGCAAGTAAAAGTCAAAGCAGTAAAACTTCAAAAGCAAGAAACCTCTTGGCAAGTAATTGAAGGCTAAAGCTACCTATCCTAGTCATTGATCACAAACACATGATGATTATGAAGAGTTAATCCTACTTAGTCAACATTACATCGAAGATAAGTCAAATAGGCATAGTTAATTTCAATCCCTAAGTCCTATGTCAACACTAAGGGGTCACATAGAGTCAAGGAAAACCAAGTCAACTAACTACTCTAATGTATCAAATAAGAATGGACATCAATGACTCAAGGGACACCAAAGTCAACAATTTCAAGCCAAGAGTGAGGAAAAACTAAGTAAAAACTAAGCCAAGCATTTTATCAAACACTTGGTGTGCATGAAAGAAAAATAATATTAAAATACAATGAAAATAAATTCTAACTACCAAAAGCAAGGAAATCATAACAACAACTAAGGAAAGCAATAAATGAGCATAAAACATAAATTTGCATTAATTGTAAATTAATGTAACAAGAGTGTCATAAAACATAAAAATAGCAAAATAAAGGAAATGACAAGAGAAATGAAGAAGAACAAGAAGCAATAACAATAAATGACAATGAAAAGTAAATAGAAACAAGAATTAAAAGTAGAAATTACAAGAAATTAAACTAAAGAACCCTAATTCTAGAGAGAGGGGGGAGATTCTCTCTCTAGAAACTAAGAAAAAATATCATAAAAACTAACCCTAATTGCCCCCTTCATTCCTTTTTACTTTGGCCTTAAATAGCTTCAGAAAATGAGTTGGACTGGGTTTTGGAGGCCCAGAATTCGCCCCCAGCAATTTGCAATTAATGACCTACGCATATGCACGCGTGCGTACGCACGACCTACTGTATGTACGCACGGTTGCGTAGAATTCCATCGTGCATACACACGATATTTGGTGCGTACGCATCCTTGCACGAAGTCACCGTTGTGCGTACGCACGCATCACGGTGCACACGCATCACGGTGCGTACGCATCTTTGCAGCAGCTTCTAAATCTCATTTTTTCATGATTTCTCCCCTTTTGGATGCTCTTTCTTCACTTTTTCAACCCAAACTTGCCTTGAAAACCTGAAATCACCTGACAAATACATCAAGGCACCAAATGGGATCAAAGTGAATAAAATTTAGCAATAAAAAGGCCTAAAGAGCATATTTTCACTTTCAAGCACAAGTTACGGAGAAATCTCAAAAGCATGCTATTTAGATGAATAAATGTGAATTTATGTGATGAAATCCACTTAAATCAAACCAAAATATATCGTAAAATATAGACTCATCACGTACACACTAGGCATGCATACCCACGATTGGGCAACCTGAATTGAAATGATTTGAAAACTGTGCGTACGCATGAGGCATGCGTACGCACGACTGTGTAGAATTTTTTGAAATATTGATTTATGTCTGTTTAGTCTTCCCAGTCTATTTATGAATCTCTCTAACCTCTGTATCGAGTTGAAATACCTGATAATTAAGCATTGGATACACTAGGAGTGATATATTGATTAAAGATCTTAATGTTAATTGATTGTGATCTGAATGACTGAAATGGTGAGGACAGTGGTTAAATCCCACTTACTCAAGGTTTCTCTCAGATGAAAGGTGAGATGACACACTCCGTGGCTTTGACACGTTTATACCCCCAGGAGGTGAGATGGCACTCTCCGTGGCGATAATGGAACCTTGATTTATATAATTCCTCTCGAGGATGCACACCGAGAGACTGATTCGAGGTGTCACCAGATTTTGTGTCAGATTTGGCAGATAACTGGTGCGAATTTCAAAGTCTACAAACTAACCGGTAAGTGCACTGGGTCGTACCAAGTAATACCTCAGGTGAGTGAGGGTCGACCCCACGAGGATTGATGGACTGAGCAACAATAGTCGAATGACTCACTTAGTCAGGCAAGGAGAAAGTTGTGTTTTGAGAGTTGTAAATCACATTAAACAGAAATTCAGAGAGTAAGAAAGCAAACAGTAGGATTTGTGTGAAATATATGTGAGAAAACAATTAAGGTTTCACAGTTATTTATTCTTCCAGATTACATTTTCTTACTAACTATTTCAATTATGCAAGATTCATTTCATGACAAACTATAATTAACTAAACCATAATTCCTTAGTGATTTAGTCTCCTCTAACCTAATCAACCGCTAATTCCTTGGTCACTTAATATAGATTAGAGCATTAGGTTCAATTCTAGTTTATTGGCTACAAAAATCCTAATTACCCAAATATAAGAGGATTATATATCACATATCCCGTTAAGTCCAAGCAATTAGCAGTTTAGGAGGAACTTACTTTCAAGCTAGTATTCAAGTGAGATAACTTTTCCAAGAATCACAAGAATTCATATAGAACAAGGGTTGTTCTTCTGATATACCCAGATTCATAAGATGAAGAACGAAAGTAATCCTTGAAACTGAATCAATATATTAATTAAAATAGAATGATAATAGTATTAATCCATAGAAATAAACAGAGCTCCTAACCTTAACCAAGGAGGTTTAGTGGCTCATGACTCAGAGAAAAAACTAGGATTTAGAAAATGTGAAAGTGGGTAAGTGAGAAGATCCCCCCCGAAGGGCTGAATCTTTTCTCTTTTATATCTAACCTAATTTGATTTGAAACTAAAATAAAATAATAAATTCTAATGCTAAAAGATGTTGTTTGCTAATAAAAATAACGAAAATAAAATAAGATATAATAATTAAAAGCTAAATCCAACTAAAGATGCTCCATTTGAAAAGTGTGATCTGGATCATTGGCGCTAAACGCCAAATGGGTAGAAGCTCCTCCTTTGATTCTGTCTTCCTGGTGCTCCCCAATGCGCAGAGGGCTTCCACGCGTTTCTGGGTTGCTGGCGTTAAACACCCAGGTCCGCGTTTAGTGCCAGGTTGGCAGCTTCTATATTCTCCTCTTTTCTTGCACACAAACTCTGCCAAACCGATCCAAACTTCATCTGAAATAATTAAAACACCAAAGTAACTCAAAGTAACATCCAAAGAGGTTTCAAAAACTAAAATAAGATTAAAACTCATTAAAACTAATTAAATTCTGACTTAAAATAAACAGAAAATAAAGAAAAGATGCTCACGCATCACAACACCAAACTTGAATTGTTGCTTGTCCTCAAGCAACTAAAAACACTATAGGATTGAGAAGAGAAATCACCTAAGACTGAGTGGGGTTAATGACACTGTGATTTTGAATAGTTTTGGCATCTCACTATCCTTTGAAGCTTAGGAATGCTGATGCCTTTCAGAACTAGAACCCGGATGATATTATGGATTCTCTTCCTCTTTAAGCTCTGATTAATCCTTGAACACAACTTTTCCTTATCTTTTCTTTGGTACTTTGCACCTTGAGCTCAGCAGTGACTCTAAATATTTTGTCTCAAGTTTACTTGACACAAAAATACCACAAGCACTTAACTAGGGAACTCTTTGAGTTTTAATTTTTTTTTCCTTTTCTTATTCTCCTAGTCAATGGTGCTCAGAGCCTTTGGCATACTCTGTAATTGCACTTGGTCTCGACTCTTAGTGCTTTGTCTCAAGGGTTACTTGACACATTCACACCACGAGCATATGGTTAGGAAAACAAATCTTTGAGCTTTTAATCATATTTGACCTTCCTAACCATTGATTCTCAAAGCCTTGGACCTTGCTTTTTATTTTATTTTTTCTTTTTGCTATTTGCTTTGCTTCAAGGATCAATTTCTCACGCATTTAGAGAATCCATAATATTTCTCTAAGTTCCTGTACCCCAAGGATCAACATTCTTAACTTCAATATCAATTATGCACTATTCAATTCATGCATTCAGACTCATAAATAATACCACCACATCAAAGTAACTAGAACAACTTAGAATATATAACTCAAGTCACATGCGTTTTACTGCTTCTTTTCTTTTTCTTTTGATTTTTCAAGCTCAGTGAGCAATACATGAGACATTTTTCAAAATAAAGATAAATGATCAACTAAATTAACTAAGCATAGAAAAATAATAGAATACTAGTAATAGTCATGCAAAGGCTTCAAACAGATAACAAAAAATAAGACATAATATTGAGAAATAGAAGAAAAAAGAAATAGCAGATAAGAAACTCAACCACCTTAGTCATGGTGGCCGCTCCCTCCCGGAAATCCTCTCAATCGCCTCAGCTCCTCCAACTCTCGTTTTTGGTTCTGCTGTTCCTCCACTAGCTGACGAAAGAGGGCAGAGTAGTCCTGATACTCTATCCTCAGCTGATCAACTGATGATGTCAGCTGCTCAATAGATGTGGTCAAATGATCCCAATAATCACATGGAGAAAAATAATATCCCTGAGGCATCTTAGGTTGCTCCTGCTGAGGAGGTGGAACTGCTTCCTGAGGCGGTGCTCGTCCAAGCTCCTTGGCATACTCCATACCCCTCTTGGTGATCGGCCTCTCAATGGCAATAGGGGTGTCTCGATCAATGCAGACTCGAGCGGCCTCACACACGCGAAAGATAAGATGAGGGAAGGCCAATCTAGCAAAAGTGGAGGCCTTCACAGCTATGTCGTATAACTCCAGAGGGATCACACGATACACCTCCACCTCATTACCGAGCATGATGTAGTGAATCATCATAGCTCGGTTAATAGTAACCTCAGACCGGTTACTCGTAGGGATGATGGAGTGCTGAATGAATTCCAACCACCCCCTAGCAACCGGCTTCAGATCATGCCTTTCCAACTGGTATGGCTGCCCTCTAGCATCCCTCCTCCACTATGCTCCGGGGAGGCATATATCAGTGAGGATCTGGTCTAGCCTCTGATCACAGGTGAGCCTATGATTGTAAGAGTGAGGGTCATCTCTGGATGGTGGTAATTGAAGTATATCCTTCACCCTCTCTGGTCTGAACTCTAGGATCCTCCCTCGGACCATAGTACGCCAGGTCTTTAGCTCAGGGTTCACATCCTTGACATGTTTGTAGGTCACCCAAGCATTAGCGTAGAACTCCTTGACCATTAGGATACCTATATCAGTCACAGTGTTGCACAGAAACTCCCAACCCCTCCTCTGAATCTGCTCCTTAATCTCCAGATACTCATCCAATTCCAAATCAAATCAGACCTCTAGGATCACTTTCTTTTTACTCACAATCTCATGGAAGTGATCCTCATGGATCTTGAAACTGAACCGGTTGTTATTGAACGGATTGGTTGCGGAAGCCTTTTCCTTTCTCTTCCTAGAAGAGGATTCTCCGGTCTTGGGTGCCATATGGGATATGAGAACAAATAGAAAAGCAGAGCGCTCCAACACCAAACTTAGAATTGTTGCTCGTTCCCGAGCAAAGAAAAAGAAAACAAAAAAGGAAAATAAAGGGTAGAAGGGATGATAATGGTAGTGAGTAAGAGAAAGGTGAAAAAGGAGAGGGTATATATACAGAGGGTAGGGGAGTGTGGGAAGGGAGGTAGGAAAAGAAGTGAATGGAATTGAGGGTTAAGGGTTAGGAAAGAGAGATTTG
Organism: Arachis ipaensis; assembly: GCF_059453495.1. Lineage (NCBI taxonomy): Eukaryota > Viridiplantae > Streptophyta > Magnoliopsida > Fabales > Fabaceae > Arachis > Arachis ipaensis. The sequence continues at coordinate 113,143,486 of NC_142443.1, forward strand.
GGGAAGATTTGATGAGATATGATATGGTGATGGAATGTGGGAAGTTGAATGAATTGATTTGGGGTGAAATATGATTTGATGGTGGTTGAGGGGAAGTAATGATGGAAGGGAGAGAGGGGTTTGAAACGGTCAAAAGGGAGGGGGTGTAGTTGTTACCGTTGCAAATTTGAATTCCCTTTTTTCAAAATTTAATGCTGCGTCGTTGGCGCTAAATGCTAGCTCTAGCGTTTAGCGCCACAACGCTGTGAAACTTGTGCCCTCTGGGGCGTTAAACGCCCCCTCAGCATTTAACGCCAATGTTTCAAAAAAATTTTTTCAGAAAATGAGAGACGAGGCCTAGCGCTAAATGCCCAGCTGGCATTTAGTGCCCTATGAGGCTTGAGTCTGTCCTAGGTTATGTGCCATTCAATACGTTAAACACCCTGTCTGGCATTTCACGCCAGCACCCTAGCTGCCAATCCTAGCGCTAAACGCGCAGCCTGGCCTTTAGCGCCCAAATTGATTTAAATCAACCCGATTTACATGCTCCTCGGTGCTAAACGCTTAGCCTGGCGTTTAGCACCACCCATCAGAGAACTCTTTGATACTTGTGCCATCTCTGGCGCTAAATGCTCAGGTTCACGTTTAGCGCCAGAACACTCGAGTAAACTGCTCTCCAAGGTATTCTGTTTCTCTTCTAGATTTCTCCTGTTCTTATTCTAAACACTTTGCATGACCATAAATACTATTAAACCAAGGAGAAACTAAGAATAATCATCAGAAATACATAAAAATAAATGAGAATCAAACTAAATGTGAAATCAAAGATACTAAGGGTTGGGTTGCCTCCCAACAAGCGCTTCTTTACCGTCATTAGCTTAACGAACAGCTCCATTATGGAGGTAGGTAGGGGCTCAGATCTTCACCCCTCACAATGAGCTTTCTTCCTGTGTTCTCATGAATGAGCTCCAGATGCTCTAGAGATAGGATTTGGTTCACAGTATGTAGAATGACTGGATTCTTAGTGAAGACAACTCTCATGCCAGGTGAGGGGCCTTCAGTGGGGATCTTCTTATCCCTCCAGCCTTTAGGTACCTTTTTCTTAGTACGTTTCTTCCCAGTGCTTGATGATGGTTCCCCAACACCAAACTTAGAGTTAGTGTCTGAGGGCTCTGTAAAACTCTGCACTAAGAGTGAAGGCTAAAACACTATGTGTTGCACAATGGTACCTCATTTGTCAGAGGGAGACTGAGAGTTGGGGATCTTAAACAAGATATGATCTTCCCACAACCTCAAGACTAGCTCTCCCTTTTCCACATCTATCAAGGCCTTAGCAGTGGCAAGGAAAGGTCTTTCAAGGATGATAGAGTTGTCTCTGTCCTCCCCAGTATCTAGGATCACGAAATCAGCAGGGAGGTAAAGGTCTTCAAATTTCACAAGGACATCTTTCACCATGTCATATGCCCTTTTTAGGGACTTCTCTGCCATCTCTAATGAGATCATGGCAGGCTGCACCTCTTGAATTCCCAGCTTTTTCATCACAAAGAGAGGTATGAGATTGATACTTGAGCCAAGGTCACATAGTGCCTTCTCAAAGTTGATGGTTCCTATAGCACAGGGAATAAGGAAGCTTCTAGGATCAGGCAGCTTTTGAGGGAGCCTCTTTTGGACTAAGGCACTGCACTCCTTGGTCAGCACCACAGGCTCATCTCCCTTTGAGGCTTTCAAACACGCCATAGAAGGAATATCCTTCTCCAATCCCTCTGCATGAGAGGAATTGGCTTTTAGCTTCCTGAGGATTACCAGGAACCGAGCAATTTGCTCCTCCTTAGGTTCCTCTTGCTCATCTGAAGAGGGATATTCTTCATGCTCCTCTCTCTGCAAAGGGGCGTGCATGATAATGTTCCCAAACTCTTCATGAGCCTTGATCTCTTTGAGTTCCTCAACAGCAGGCTCCTCTTTGGGTTCGGTCACAACCTCTACAGTGAGGGCCTTGCATTCTTCTTTTGGATTGACTCCCGTGTTGCTAGAAAAAGTGTTGGAGGGGATCTCTAGGATCTTTTTACTCATCTGTCCCACTTGTATCTCCAAATTTCTTATGGATGACCTAGTTTCTGCCATGAAACTATGCGTGGTCTTGGAGAGGTTAGAAACAATGGTGGCCAGGTCAGAGAGGATTGGAATGGCCTGTTACTGAACTTGTTCTGGTTCATTCCACCCTGATTGTTGTTGAAGCCTTGTCGAGGCTTCTGCTGATCTCTCCACCCAAAATTGGGGGGGAGGGGGTTCCTCCATCCATGATTGAAAGTATTCGAATAGGGATTATTATTGGAGTTTCTGGAGGAGTTTCCTATGTAGTTCACCTCCTCCATTATGGTCCAGGCGTTATCACCAACGTCTATTTCAAATGGCTGTTTCTGGATAATAAGCATCTGAGCTTTGCGTCCCACTCAAGTGCTAAGAGATCATGTTGATCTGCTGAGACTAGGGGTGGAAAAAGGCCAGACGGCTTGCCAGGGGTCTGCAGCCTGGCCTGTGTTTAGCCTAGTCAGGCCTGGCCTGTTATAAAATAGGCACAAGCTCAGGCTCTTGAAAAAGTCTTAATACGTTAATAGGCCAGGTTAAGACTCACTAATTAGCCTTATTGGCTTGTTAGGCCTGCCTGGGCCTGTTAATATATAATTAAATATATAAATAATATTTTTATTATTAATAAAATTATGAGATATTTTAAATTTATTATATTTTATTATAAATATTTTTGTATATTTTAAATTCTTTAAAAGTTTAAAAATTCTTATAAATATTAAATATGACATATTATATATAAATATTTTTATTAAAAAATAATTTTTTCAAATAATATTTTTATTTTTATAAAAAAAAATTATCAGAAGTGTACATATACTGGTTGTTGGCAACCATGTCTATGAGCTCCTGCGCCTCTTCAGGCGTCTTCTTGAAGGGGAGGGATCCACCTGCAGAGTGGTCCAATGACATCTTGGATGGCTCAGATAGACCATCATAGAAGATGTCTAGCATGGTCCAATTTGAAATCATGTCAGGAGGACATCTCCTGATCAGTTGCTTGTATCTTTCCCAAGCTTCATAGAGGGATTAACCCTCTTTTTGTCTGAAGGTTTGTACTTCCACCCTAAGCTTGCTCAGCTTTTGAGGTGGAAAGAATTTGGTCAAGAATCCATTGACCACCTTCTCCCATGTATCTAGGCTCTCCTTAGGCTGAGAATCCAGCCATAGCCTTGCTTTGTCTCTTACAGCAAAGGGAAAAGTATAAACTTGTAGACTTCTAGATTTACTCGTATTAACAGTGTGACATATCTGCAGAAAATCAGATATGAATTTGTTAGGATCTTCCTGTGGAAGTCCATGAAACTGACAATTCTATTGTACCAGAGTGACCAGTTGAGATTTCAACTCGAAGTTATTTGCCCCAATAGTAGGAATGGAGATGCTGCGCCCATAGAAGTCAGAGTTGGGTGCAGTGTAAGATCCTAAGACCTTTCTTGCATCTCCCCCATTATCTAGGTTAGCTGCCATTGTTGTATCTCTAGCTTCTTATTCTAGAGCTCCTGTAAGATTCCTTACGGCTCTGCTAGCTTGAGCTTGTTGCAGACGCCTTCTTAAAGTCCTTTCAAGTTCAGGATCTGGATCAAAGAGAGGTTCTTTATCCTTATTCCTGCTCATAAACAAGAAGAAAGAAACCAAGAAGAGAAAAAAAAAGTCTCTATGTCAGAGTATAGAGGACTCCTTGTTAGAGGCTTAGGTAAAGAGAAAAGAAAAGGGAGGTGTCTTTTATTTAAAAAGAAGTTTTCGAAAATAGAGAGAGAAAAAGAAGTGAGAATTTTCGAAAAAAGAAGAGAGAGAAAGAAGAAGAAGATTTTCGAAGAAGAAGAGAGAGAAAGAGGTAGAAGGTTTTGAAAAGAGGAGAGAGAAAGAAGAATTAAAGAGACACCAAACTTTTAAAATTAAAATAAGATAAAACAAATAACTAACTAACAAGATTTGAAAATAAAATAAAAGATTTGATTTTGAAAATTTTTGAAATTTTAAAAGAAAGAGTCAATCAAAGATTTTAAAGTTTAAATTTAGAAAGAGAAAATCAAACAAGATAAGATAAGATTTTTAAAAATTTAAAATAAAATATTTGATTTTGAAAAATTTTGAAATTAAAAAGAGAAAGTCAAAGAAAGATTTTGAAATTTAAAAATTGAAAAAGTCAAGAAAGAGAGAAAAACAAGATAAGATAAAATTTTAAAAATTTAAAGATTTTAAAATTCAAATTTTAAAAGAAAGAAAAACTAACAAGATATTAAATTTTTAAAACTTGAGAAAAAAGGAAGATAAGATAACAAAATTTTGAAATTAAAGAAAAATATAAGATAAAGAATTTTTAAAGATAAAAAAGATAAACAAGAAAAACAAGATTACAAATCAAGACACCAAACTTAAAATTTTGAATTTAAATAAAAGAAATTTTTGAAAAATCAAAAATTAAAAAGAAAAGAACAACACTAGATGGACACCAAACTTAAAAATTTTGAAATCAAGGATACTAATTTTCAAAAAATTGCAAGGGACAAACACTAAAAGACACCAAACTTAAAATTTTGAAATCAAACAAAGAAAAATATAAAGAAAATTTCAAACACCAAGAAAGAAAAACAAGAACAATTTTCAAAAACTCAAGAAAAGAAATGAAAACCAAAGGGACATCAAACTTAAGACTTGACACAAGAAAAGCTGACTAAAGATAAAAAGTTGTGAAAATGGTTTTTTTCAAAAAGAAACAAAGCAACACAAAAACACAAAAAGAAAAATAAGTAAAAGTACCTGATCTAAGGAGCAAGATAACCGTTGGCTTGTCAATCTCGAACAATCCCTGGCAACGGTGCCAAAAACTTGGTGCGCAAAAATGAAACTCGCACAACTGAACCGGCAAGTGCACCGGGTCATCCAAGTAATACCTCAGCTGAGTGAGGGTCGAATTCCACGAGGATTGCCAGACTGAGCAAGCTGTGGTTATCCTGCAGATCCTAGTCAGGCGAAGAAAAAGTTGATTGTTGTTGTAGGCACATAAAATAGAATAATAAAGAAAGCAATAATGAATTGATATGAAAACAATGATAAAGAATCAGTTAAGACCTCGGAGATGCTTGTTCTTTTGGATTAATACTTCTTACTGACTACTTTAACAATGAGTTATTCATTCAATGGCAAGGCTGTAAGTGATTAAGCCATGGGTCGTGATCATTAATCTCCATGGTCCAGACCAAATACCAGGATGCTGGTCATTCAATCTAGACAGGGTGAAGCTCACGCAAATCAATCTCTATTGATCATACTCAAAATGCCACAGATAAGGTCGGATCTTCCGGATCGGAGAATGCAGCTCTATGATTCTAGCCTTAGCACCACAAGGACCTCAATTACGCATCACTAACGAGATTTCATGTCACGTATCTCAATTAGCCCAAATAACTTGTTGGAACCTGTGATGTACTCTCAAGCTGTAGCTCAATACTATCCGGGTCAGGACTCGTAAAGAACTCATGTAGAATAAGGGGTCATACTTTCGTCCCACCCCAGATTCATAGAGATGAAAAACGACAATACATCATAGAATGAAATCAAACATGTATTAAAGTAGAAGAGTAATGATATTAATCCATGGGAATGAGCAAAGCTCCTATCCTTAACCTCGAAGGTTTAGCTGCACATAATTTACAGAGAAAATACAAAATACGTTCTGAGAGGCTGAAGATCCTAAAAATGGGTGATCTTCACCTATATATACTAATCTAATAATTAAAAATTAAAAAAATGAAATAAACTAAGCAGAAAGGTGCGAAAATCCACTTCTGGGCCCACTTAGTGAGTGTTTGGGCTGAGCTGGTGTCTAACTTGGAAGAGTGGGCATTGAGCGCCCACTAAGGGGTGTCCACACTTCTTTCTTGATCCCTTAGTGGCGTTGAACGCCAGTTTTGGGCGTTCAACGCTGACCTTGGTCCTTTTGGGGCGTTGAACGCAAGAAAGGGAGTGAGTTGGGCGTTCAACACCCATTTTGGACAGTCATTTCCAAAAAAGGTATAGACTATTATATGTTGATATAAAGCTTTGGAAGTTAGCTTTCCAACGCCATTAGAAGCGTGTCAATTGGACCTCTATAGCTCCAGAAATGCTTGTTCAAATATATGGAGGTCAGGATTTGACAGCATCTGCTATCCTTTCTTAGCATATGAACCGGACTTTGGCAAAACTTGCCAAATTCAACCAAAAATCACCTAAAATCATAAGAAAAATACAAAAACTCAAAGTAGTATCCAAAAAGTAAATTTTGCACTAAAACCTACTAAAACATACTAAAACTTGATATAAAGTACTGAAAACACTAATAAAATGAACCTAAAAAGTATATAAAATATCCGCTCATTAGCTTCCATGCGTTTCTGGGTTGCTGGCGCTAAACACGGACCTGGCAACTTCCAAACTCTCCTCTTTTCTTGCACACGAACTCTGCCAAACCGATCCAAACTTCATCTGAAATGATTAAAACACCAAAGCAACTCAAAGTAGCATCCAAAGAGTTTTCAAACACTAAAATAAGATTAAAACTCATTAAATTCTGACTTGAAATAAATAGAAAATAAAGAAAATATGATCACGCATCAATAACTGACACCTGAGCTCATGGCCAGTAGGACAGGCATGTATCATGTGCATCTATTTGTCTTTGTTTGGGTGTGTATATTGTACTTGGATTGCCTATGTGAATAACTCAATTTATCTGCTAATTGCCATACTTGTTGTAATTGCTCTTGTTTGTGTTTGAATCTTATTACTTGTGCTTGCTACTGCTAAACTGAATGTTAAGTTGAATGACTTGAGATGATGATATATGTTGTGAAGAATAAATGTTATGGACTACTATTATTGTTGAGAATTCAGCATATCCATCCTGTTGGGATTAATGATACCGTAGCTTAAATCTTGTCTGTCTAAAGTTTATGATTGCTTAGCGGGTTCGTGTAAGTTTTACATCGTCTCTATCCTACTGGAAATCTTCACGTTCTCACCCGTTCTCAGATTTTGTTGTTTTCAGATGCAGAACGTGACACATCTCGTTAAGCATGCCAGACTCTCTATGGAAAGAAAAGACTCTTTTGTATTTTGTATCTAGTATTAGTTATTCTTCACTTTTTTATATGTATATCTATATCCTTCTTTGAGGTTGATTTTGGAGAAACAAGATTGTATTTTAGTTAATTTATGACTATATCATAAGGCTTTGTATGGTAAGGTATTACAGTCTAACCTCCTCTCAGTCAGACAAATCCGCACATCTTCTTCCTCTCTCAAAAAGTACCTCATCTTACCAGGTAATCCTTCCAGTGCCACCTTTTTTGAGCCTCGAAAGGAATCTGAATATGGAGCCTCCCTTAAATGCAAGGCTCTTTCTAATAAGTACGGAAGTATTTGCGACCAAGGTTTTGACGCCATTAGCTTCAGTGAGGAGATTATCTTGTCGTGTAGTGTTATTGGCTTGGAGGATGGGAATATAGAAAAGAATTTGGAGGTCCTGGCCAGGGGAGAATTCAGACAATTGGGGTTTGCACCAGCCTCTTGAAAAACCTTTGCCAAACTCCCCTTAATGCTACTCTAAAAGAAGTGCTCGAGCTTTAGAAAAAGCTGGCTTAAGGAAAAATGGGAGGCTGAAAGGACCGCAATGGAGTCAGATGCTGCCAAGCTTTGAGATATGATGAAGCAATCCGACGAGAAGGAAGATAAGGAGGAGGCCTTAAGAATGAAGGCGGGGGAGAGCTATGTTCGTGTTTTTCGGGGAGAGGCTTGATCTTTAGGAACGGCTTTAGAAGCTTAGGGGAAAGCATGAGGATCTGGAACAAGCTGATGTGAAAGGGCTTAGATGACACCGTTGAAAATCTGAAAATGCAGTTTCAACTTCTCGTACCCGAGGTAGACATCTCCATCGTAGATCTGGACAAAAGCATAGCGAATGGTAAAATAGTCCTTATTCCAGATGATGATGATGCTCCTTCCTCCAAGAATCTCAAAGCTTATTCTGTTGCTACTAAGGAGCTCTCCTAGACCATAGACCACAGACGACTAACCTGCCCCGGAGGCCCCTACAGACCGATCTACCCCCTAGTCCTAGCTTTTCTCTTATGAAGTTGATGACCTAAGTTTGTGGGTCCTTTTGAACAATATTTGATGTAATTTCTTTGATACTTTTAGCCTTTTTAGGCTTTTTAATTTTACTTCTTGGTATAGTTTCTTATCATGCTTTTGTTTTTATTTGCATAACAAGTTTTTACTAAGTTATTTTTGCAACTTATTTTATTTTTACAACTTGTTTGCATCCGAATTAAGAACTCGTTAATTTGCTTATATAATTTCTGTACAACAACTCAGACTTCGTTGCTTTATCGTGCCAACTATAGGAGGTTGGTCATGATTTTAGTGTTTTATCGAGTATGAGTTCATACAAATAATGAAGTAACACATGTAAAGAAAATGGTCTTTATTAATTGAAATGAATTACAAACTTGCTAGTTGCTACTAAGAGTTTTTGAAGTTTAACCATTGGCCCTTGCTATGATACCTCGTTAAAATTCCTTTTAGAAAAACTCGTTGGGAAAAAACCATGAAATCGGGAAAAAGAGTACACCAGCAGGGAGCAAGGTTCGCTTTCTAGCTATAGTATCTCTTCATATTGCAAGCATGCCACGACCTAGATAACTCTTCATCCTTTAGGTCCGACACTTTGTAGTAACCTCTTCTTAAGACTTTAGTAATCTTATAAGGTCCTTTCTAGTTTGCTGCTAACTTTTCTTCACCCGACCTCTGCACTCCGATGTTATTTCTAATCAGCATAAGATTTTTCATGGTGAAATTCCTTATGTTTTTTTGTTGTACCCTATAGTCATTCTTTTCTTCAACGTTTTCTCTCATATCTGAGCTTGTTCTCGAACTTCTGATAGAAGGTCGAGTTCCTCTTTTTGTGCTTGGAGACATGGCCCGAGTAGATCTGACCACCATTTTGCAAAGGACCACGTTGAGGTGATACTGATGAGTTCCTCTGGAGGTGCTTGATAAATCCATATTTCATGAGTTCTTTTGTGCTTAATTAGAGTGATTTATTCAACTCTTCACCTACTTATTCACATTAATTGCATAGTTTTACTTTCCCTTCCTTATTATGTCGTATAATGAAAAACATGTTTTCTAAGCTTTAAAAATTAATCATTTTAATTACCTTTATTTCCATTCGATGCCGTGATTAGTGTGTTGAGTAGTTTCAGATTTTCTAAAGGCAGAATGACTTAAAAGGATGGAAAAAGGAAACATACTAGAATGGAAGGAGGAAGCAAAACGGAGCTTTAAAGAAACTGGTATCCACGCGATCGCATGGATGACGCGATCGCGTGCCAAGCACGAATCAGCAGCGACGCAGCCGCATGCCTGACGCGACCGCGCGCCTCAAGCAGAATACACATGACACGGTCGCATGACTGACGCGACCGCGTGGCAAGGAAAAGCTCCGAATGACGCGACCGCGTGACAGAGGCCACGCACCAGAAATTACAGAATACGCCCCCAGCAAATTCTGAAGCCCTTTTTGGCCCAGATCCAAGTACAGACAGCATAGACCAGAGGTTATAAAGTGTGGGAATGCTTCCATTCAAAGGGAGCTCGTATATTTTTCACCTTTCAATGATATAGATTTAGTTGAGAGGGAGATCTCTCTCTCTCTCTTTTAGGATTTAGGATTTCTTCTTGTTTTAAGAGTAACTCTGGATCCAGGTTTAATGTTCTTTTAGTTTTACTTTTATTTATTTATTCCAACATTTGAATTGATTATTATAATTTATGAATTATTCCATGTTACAGATTTCTAATTGAATTAATGATAATTTGAGGTATTTTCAGTTTATGATTGTTCTCTTTGATTTAAGTTGCCATTACTTCCCATCTAAGGACACTTTTATTATTTCAGCAATTTACTTTTTCCCCTTTTTGGTTTTGGTTAAGAATTCAGTAACTCAACAGTTATTAAACTCAACATAATTGATAATCGTTGTCTTGCTAATTGAGTTGAACTTAAATAATCCCAACCTTTTCTTAGGAAATAATTAGGATTCAAAGGTCAATTTAATTAGTCCCTTGACTTTCCTTTGCTCTAGTAAAGGTTGACCAAGTGGAATTAAGATATAACTTTCATTATTGTTGAGAAGGATAACTAAGTTGGACTTCTAATTTCCCTTATCTTGCCAAAAGTTGTTTTACAGTTATTATTTATTTTTACTTGCCATTTAATTCACTCGTCATTTAAATTACTTGCTTCTCACCTTCTAAACCCCGATTACAACCTTTATAGCTAATAATAAGAACACACTTCCTCGCAGTTCCTTGAGAAGACGACCCGAGGTTTGAATACTCGATTAACAATTTTTAAAGGGGTTTGTTACTTGTGACAACCAACACGTTTGTAAGAAAGGTTGATTGCTTGGTTTAGTAACTATACTCACAACGAGAGTTTTTATAACCTCTAAACCATCAATCTTCTGCTCTTTCAGTGCCACGTGAAAGTTTGCATGTAGTTGGTAAGGCGGGCATTTCTTGACAAAGTCAGTCTTATCCTTTTGCAAAGTCAACCAATAGAAACTAGCTCGTAGCACTTTGTTTGCCAATGATCTCGCCCGCAGATGATTCTTACATGTGCCGCTATGGATCTTATCTAAGACTTCTTCCATCTTCGAGGTCGGAATATATTTCAGCAAAGGTGTAGATATCCCTCTTTTGTAAAGGACATTATGAACTAGTGTGTAATTCTGGGCTTCTCTTACTAATATCCTTGCTTCTCTTGTTCCTTGAGGAAGGATGTCGAACTTGAGGTATTCTATGATAGGAATCATCCAACCTAAATTTATATTAGCGTGTTCAACCCATCGACTTCTTTTGCCACTGATAGTGACTGTAGTGTTTCTTGACTCAGGCATCTATTATTACCATCTGGAGTTGTATTTGTCATTCAATTCTCGAGTTATATGTCTGACCTCAACCTCTTTGAACTCAACCAATTGTGCTAGCATCTTTTCTAGATACCTTTTCATGTTCGAATCTTTAGCATGATATTCACCATTTACTTGTGAAGTTATAACTTAGGAGACACTAGAGACTATTACTTTCAAGGCCCCAACCTCTTTAGCCATTCCCTGGCCAACAAGCATGACTTCATACTCAACTTGGTTGTTAGAGGTCGGAAAGTCATACCTCAAGGAGAACTCCAACCGAGTTCCCCTTTTATTTTCAAGGATAATTCATGTTCTACTGCTAGCTTTGTTTTATGAATCATCTACATACAAGTTCCAAGTGGTGGAGCTCTCTTTTGGCTCTCTCATGTACTCTGCCAAGAAGTTGGCCATGTATTGCAACTTAATGGTCATCCGAGTTTCATATCTGAAGTCAAACTTTGATAGCTCAACAACCCATTGTAGCATTCGTCCCATAATATCTCTCTTCTATAAGATATGCTTCATGGGTTAGTTAGTTAGTTAGTCCCATAATATCTCTCTTCTATAAGGTTGCAATCTCTTAGAAGCCAAAACAAGGGTGTAGGAAAATTTTTCGATGTTCTGGTAGTTCAACTCTGCTCCTTGCAATGCCTTGCTTGTGAAGTAAACAGGTCACTGCCTATCTTCATCTTCTCGGATAAGGAAAAAGGCTATCGCTTTGTCAGCGACAGCTAAATATAACACGAGTTCTTCTCCAACTTCAGGTCAAGCCAATATAAGGGTTTAACTCAGGAACTTTTTAAACTCTTGAAAAACTTGTTCATATTCTTGAGTCCAGTCAAAATTGTGTCCTTTTTGAGAATTGCAACTGTGGTAGTGACTTCAGGGCTGAGCCAGCCAAGAATCTTGATAAGGGTGTCAGTCTATCATTCAGTTATTGGACTTCTTTCAAACAAGTTGTGTTCTTCATATCCAAGATTGCTTTGCATTTGTTTGAGTTAAATTTGTTGCCCCTTTTGGGTAAGCATAAACCCAAGAAACTTCCCTATTTCTACTGCAAATGTGCATCTAGTGGGATTTAACCTCATCACATGCTGTCTTATAGTATTGAACACTTCTGACAAGTTGGTCAGTAGGCTGGCTTCACTTTTGATTTTGACAAATATATTATCGACGTAGACTTTCACTAACTTTCCCAAGTAAGGTGAAAACACCTTGTTCATCAATCGCTAGTATATTGTCCTTCAATTTTTTAAATCAAAAGACATAACCTCATAACAATAGTTGTTCCTAGGAGTGACGTCTTCTCTTGATCGGACTCATACAACGGGATTTGGTTATGTCCTAAGTAAGCATCCATGAAAGAGGAAAACTTGTATCCTGAAACTGAATCTACCAAGGCGTCAATATTGGGCAGTTGGTAACTATCTTTGGCACAAGCTTTGTTGAGGTCGGTATAATCCACACATATCTTCCACTTTCTATTTTAGTTTTTTTTTACTAGGACAACATTTGCTAGCCATAAAAGGTATTTTACTTCCCTTATAAATCCAGAATCCAGGAGCACTTGTATTTGCTCCTCCATGACCTGTGTTCTTTTTGGATTGAGCTTTCATCATCGTTGTTGTATGATGAGCGGATTATTGTGATGGTATAAAATTTCCTCAATTGAATAAATTTTCATTGTAAGTATAGTTCTACACCAATAAACAATCCTCCCAATAAAAAATTTGAGTTGTCACATGTACAAACCCAATGAAAATTAACCGAAGTATTTAGACTCCGGGTCGTCTCGCAAGGAATTGCAATGAAGTGAATGATTATTGGCTATGAAGGGGCAAGGCAAGAAAGTAAAATAACAAGAACTAATAAAAGAAATGGAAAAGAACTCTTGGCTAAGACATGGGAAATTGGGATTGCTATCCTTGTCAACAAACCAAATATTGATAATTGTGAGGTACCAAACCATGAAGTCTACTTCCAAAAGCCTTAAGTATGTAATGTCTACTCCTAAGCTTGAAGTACGTCAAATAGGCTTGATCACATCAACCCATAAGTCCCAACCTATCTACTAATTAGATTAGTAGTGGCTTAGTATCAATAGATATCAAATTGACCACCAAAGGTTCTCAAATTACCAATTCATTGAGACCCAATGACTCAAGGTCACTCAATTCCCTTAGCCTAGGCCAAGAGTCAAGAAAATTACTCAAAAACTAGGAAAAACATTCAATCAAACACCTAGAGTGTAAGAAAAGTAAACATCACAAAATACAAGAATTAACAAGAGTCATAACCATCATGAGCAAGAAATATAAATCTACCAACTACCAACATTAGTTCATCATCACAAAAGAAACATAAAAGAGAAATTAACATGAAAACTAAGAGAATCAAGTAGTAGGAACAAGAAATCATAAAGGAAACAAGATGAAAACATGAAATTGGACCTAGATCTAAGAGAAATTAACATAAGAACCCTAATTCTAGAGAGAAGAGGGAGCTTCTCTCTCTAGAAACTAACCTACATGGTGCTAAGTTACAAATAATTGCTCCCCCTTTGCTTAGACTTCAATTCTGCATGAAATACACTCAGAAACAAGTTGGATTTGGGCCTGGGCAGCTCAGAAATCGCCCCCAGCATTTTGCCTTTGAGTGAGTCACGCGCGAGTATCGGCGCGTACGCGCCATGTGCGCGTGCGCATCGATTGGCTATTTCTTCATCCGCACATACGCACCATGTACGCGTGCGCGTTGCTATGCGATGTCACTTCCGCGCGCGCGCGCCTTGTACGCTTGCGCGCCCATTGAAGTATTCCCAATTCTTGTTTCCTCATGTATTCTCCACTTTGTATGCTTTTCTCCTCATTTCTTCCATCCAATACTTGCCTTATGAACCTAAAATCCCTCAACAAATACATCAAGGCATCGAATGGAATTAAAGTGAGTTAAAATCACCAATTTAAGAGCCTAAAAAGCATGTTTTTACACTTAAGCATAATTCAAGGGAGAATTACAAAACCATGCTATTTCATTGAATAAATGTAGAAAAAGGTGATGAAATTCCCTAAAATAAGCACAAGATAAACCACAAAATTGGGGTTTATCATTGTACAGATTGAGAGCCCAGGTATATAGCTAGCTTGTAGTACATGAGATCGGGACAGATGACGGGTGTGTCAAAAGCTTTCTATGCAAAGAGGTCGGAATTCTTTTGTAAGAGCTTGATAATATTCTCGAACTCAGACACCTTCGAGCTCTATTCAATTGACCTCTTTACCTCTTGCACGTCCTCGCAAGTTTAAGCTTTTGTTATAACATTTTCTAGCCAATTTCTAGTCTCCTCTTATAGTAGATATTCCTTCTTGAGTATAAATTTCATACAAAGATGAGGAGTTGACACAGCTATGGTAAGTCGAGTAAGAGTTGTCTGACTATTCAAGGTGTTATATGTTGATGCTACATCTACTATAATGTAGTTGATGCTTATAGTTCGTGTTTTTAACCCCTTGTTAAAAGTTGTGTATAAGGTAATGTACCTTATAAGTCTGATGGGTGAATCTCCTAATCCCAAAAAACTGTCTGGGTAAACCTTCAAATCTTTTTCTTTCTAAACTGAAATTTTTTGAAGGCTAGCTTAAACAAGATGTCAGTCGAGCTCCCCGGATCTACCAATGTTCTGTGAAGATTAGCATTGTTAGGATCATAGTTATCACTACTGGATCATCATGTTTAGGGACCATACATTTCACATCTTCCTTTGTGAAGACTATTGTGGGTATGTTAGGTATATCTCATTTTTCCCGACTTGGTAGACCTCCTTCAAGTGCTTTTTGCAGGAGGACTTAGTTGTTCATCCTCCTACAAATTCACCAACAATCATGTCAATGTGCCTTTCAAATGTTCTTGGTGGTTGTTCATATTTTCTTTTATCTTCATCATTCCTCTTTCTTTTGTTAGTTTCTTCCGACCTCTGGCCAAGGAACTTGTCCAATCGACCTTTTTCTGGCCAATTTTTCTATCACATTTTTCAAATCATAGCAACCATTAGTAGAATGGTCATAAATTTTGTGGTATTCACAGTACTTTGACCGATTTTCTCCTTTCTTACTTCGAATTGGCCTCGGAGGTGGTATCTTTTCAGTGTGGCATATCGCCCTATAGATGTCGACCAAGAAAACTTGCAATGGAGTATAGGAATGGTACCTCTGAAGTATTTTCGAGTTGTATTCTTCCTTCTTCTTTATCTCCTTTTCTTTATCTCGGGACTGACATTGGCTACTTTGTCCCATTGTAGGTTTTCTCAATTGAGTGATTTCTTCCATGTAAATATACATCTCTGCTCATTCCTGAACTTCGTACAGAGAAGTCGGCGCCTTTTTTATATAGACTGTGAGAAGGGACCCTCTCTGAAGCCATTGACAAGGCCCAAGATAGCTGCTTCAGTAGGCAAATTTTGAATCTCCAAATATGCTTTGTTAAACCTTTCTATGTGGGTCCTGAGGGACTCTCCGACCTCTTGTTTAACATCCAAGAGGCTTGGAGCATGCTTGGCTTTGTCCTTCTGGATAGAAAATCGTGTGAGAAAGCTTTTGGCCAGGTCATCGAAATAAGTGACTGACCTGGGGGGGAGATTGTCAAACCACTTCATTGCTACCTTAGTTAATGTGGCCGGGAACGCTTTGCACTGAGTTGCATCTAAGGCATCAGCTAAATACATACAACTTTTGAAATTGCTTAAGTGATGTCGAAGGTCAGTCGTGCCATCATAAAGATCCATGTCAAGTCCCTTAAAGATTCTAAAAACCTTTACTCGCATGGTTTTCTCCAAGAATGGGTCTTCACTTTCCAAGGGTGTGGTATCCTGATCAGTTCGAGGTCTCCTACCCTTGAGATCGGACTCCAATCTTTCCAGTTTTTTCTCCAACTCCATATGTCATCGTACGTCTCTTTTTAGGGCCCGTTTGGATTCACATTGTCTCTTTAACTCGATCTCGAGTTATTCTAGCTAACCTTGATATCTGTGAACTAGCCTCATGAGTTATGTTGCATCTTTATCTTTTGATGCTCCAGGCCTGTGAATTTCAGAACTTATTCTTTTCCCTTCTAGATTGCTTCTATTTCTACTCTCATCAGTACCCTTCCTTCTTTCAAAATGTTGGGGTATGACAATTGCTCAATTGTTACTGGGTTGACCTTCTTCATGGGGTTCTATATTAGATGCAATGTATCCATCTTCTAAGTAGTCGTCCACCATGAGTGGGTGTTGAACTACAGTTCCCCGACAACGGCACCAATGTTCCAAAGTTTTCTGAAACTGATAAGATTTGAGTTTGAATGTGAGGTTCAGATTCTTTTTTATTAGAATTCCGATGTCTTTTCCAGCAAGCAAAACCGTCTGAGGTCTTTGAGTGAAGATGGGAGGTAATACCTGTATAGGACTCTAATACTTAACTTAGCAAGGATTTTAGGCACATTTTTTATGAATTAGACTTTTAAATATCTGTAGATGATAGAGTATTTTTATAGTAGCAATGATAACTTTGCTATCTTTTTGTAATTTATCCTCTTATAATGAATGAGGGGCGATTACTTCTCCTTTTATTTAGGAGTTATTGAGATCTCATATTTAAAATAGTGAACTGATATGTAGAGATGTATGTTGGTGCAATTAAGGTCTTCTTGACATAAATTGGACACGAGCTTCATCAAGTTGAATACGCCTAATATGATAAATTCGAATTCCATACAAAGAAACCATATTCATTTTAGGCCTGACTCTCTTTTTGAATCAGGATATAAATATTATAAATAATATTTAAAATGAAATCTCTTAATCAACTCAACCGACACTAGTTTGCAATAATTATTTTTCGTTTGTGGGGACAACGCTAGCATGAGTATTTGAACAACAACAAAAACAGGGAAATTATAAGTATTTAAAGTTAAATCTGAAGAAAAATTACTCATTTTCATCTTTAGGGAAGAAAACAAAAAAAATGCTATTTCCTTCATCCAGACGAACACAGGTGTCGGACCTGTCCCAAAAAAAAAAAAAAAAAAAGAACGCAGGTGTCGGTGGATATTGGTATGGTTAACTGAATAGAACTTACCGTCCAATCCCAGTCATATATTATCATAGGTATAAGTTAAGTTATTTAATACATAACTATTTCTTACACAACCTACATCATCACTTCATATCTGCATATTTTTTAACTGTTATCATATATTATTATTACAACTAATATCACCTTTTTAGCTAACCTACTTCAGAGTTTTACTGTATTCGATGTTAACCTACCAATCTGCCAAGAAGTACACTTAAACGCTCAGTTGAATTAGTTGCAACGTACATTGATAACATCTATGGTTCAAACTTTTTTATTCAGCTACTCTTTCAACTCATTAATTTTATTGATCAAATTATTGAACCTATAAAAGGAAGACCAAAAAAAAAAAAAAAAAACTAATACCAATTTAATCTACAGTTAAATTTTTTAAGAAATTGTTCTTCCCCGTGAAAGGTGATGTATACTTTTCGTTTCCCTGATATCACTTTCTTATTATAAAGGAAAACAACCATTTTTCAAAGCGTATGGTAGTTAAATGGAGGTCTTATAGAAGGTTTTAGAAAAGAAGAGAGTAAAAATTGTATATATTCGTGCAATTAAAGATATGTATGATGGGGTCACAACTAGTATGAAGACTCAAGGTGATATGATAGAGAAATTTTCTATTGGTATAATATTACACCAGAGATCATCCTTAAGTCCATACCTTTTCACATTAGTCTTAGAAGTACTCACAGAGCACATCCAAGAGCTCGTGCCATGGTGCATGCTTTTTGCCAAGGTTGCGAGAACCAGACCGGTCAACGAACCGATGAGACAACTGGTTCACTGGTTCAGTAGTTCAACCGGAATTTGACCGAAATTCAACCGATTTAATTAAATATAAATAAAATTATTAAAAATTTAATATATAATTTTCAATATTTAAATTTAATAATTTCTAAATCTAAAAATTTTAATAAGAAAATAATTTTGAAGTTATACCTCAACATAAGACTAAAAGGTGTTATACCTCAAAATTAGACATTAACAGTTTTCTTGAAAATACTAACACTGGATACATTAAGATGCTCAGTAAAAACACTAATAGAAATAATACATTCATAATAATTAAGACAAGATCTCTCCATTATTTAGAAACAAATGGTACCAATAAAAATAAAAAACCCTCTAAACTACATTCTCAACAATTACCTAATTCTAGAAATTTCTACCATACCAAGAGTGACTTTATGTAGCCAAAGAAAACACGACATATAAAGAGATTAACAAAAGAAAAAAATACTTCAATGCAGGAACATGTCCGTGAATGCCATGATTGATTGAATTGGGCGAGGATTTGTCATGGCTTCAGAAGCGAATCCAAATTCAAAATCTAGAAATTCAAATTACAAATTACATCCAACAATTATAGCAAAATTCAAAATGATAACAATTCAGAACCCAGAAGATTATATCAATTCATACGGCATTTAAAATAAAAAAATTATATTCAGCAAAATTCAATAGGGCAGAATTTTGAACTTATATAACAAAATTTAAAATTCAGAGTTCCAAAATTGAACTTATATCAAATTTATATTCAGTAAAATTCAAAATTACATAACGATTAATTCATATAATTAACAAAACAAAAAAAATTTGAAAAGTAGAATAAAAACTCTGCATCAAGCCATCAATTCATATAATTAACAAAATAAAAAAATTAACTGAATTTAAATCTGAACTAAATTTCTCACTACAGCAACCAGCAATTCATACAGTTAATTAAAACCAAATAAAAAATTAATTGAAAAACTCAAGAATTCACTGCGGTTTACGGCGGCAGAACAGATGCCCGACTACGATGTTGACAGAAACCGACGACAAGCCGACGACGCCGACACCAGAAGCTTCAGTGTTCAAAGTTCAAGACGACGACACCGCTGACAGCGGTGCTGTGGGGTGTGTTGTGTTTGTTCTTCCGAAAACCAGATGACGATGATGCTAGACGCTTCAAACCGCGAGGGTGGCAACCGCTAGTGCTCACTGGCTCACTGCCGGCGTCGATTGTGGTGTGGATGGTGGAGTCCCTCTGCTCGTTGGAGGAAAAGGAAAGTAGGGTTGAGGGAGGCGTGATGACAACTGAGTGATTTGGGGGTGGGTTAGGTTAGTGGGTGGTGGGTTTTGTTTTATTTTGTTTTTTTTTTTTTTCGTGAAAAAGCGATACCGTTTTGGCCTATTTTCAAAAACCGAAACTTCAAAAAACTCGCTTGGTTCGTCCGGTCCACCGGTTTTTTGACCGATTTTTTTCAGAGGTTTTGAAAATCAACCGGATCGGCCAGATTACCGATTCCCGGTTAACCCGATCGAACCAGCCGGTCCGGTCCGATTTTCAGAACCTTACTTTTTGCGATGATATCGTCCTTATGGAAGAGTCAAGGAAAGACCTAAATAAGAAGTTAGACTTATGGATAGAAGCTCTAGAAGTGTATGGTCTGCGCATAAGCCGTAGTAGGAGAGAATATATGGAATGTAAGTTCAGTCTGAGAAGGAAAAACTCTAATATAGAGGTGAAGATTGGAGAAAACATCCTACGAAAAGTTAAGTTTTAAATATCTTGGGTGCATCATACAGAATAATGAAGAGATTGAACAGGATGTAAATCATAGGATCCAAGCAGGTTGGTCAAAACGGCGGAGTGCATCTAGTTTTATACGCAACAAAAAAGTGTCTTTAAAACTTAAAGGTAAATTCTATCGCATTGCTATAAGACCGGCTATACTTTATGGTACGGAGTGTTAGACAGGCAAAGGAGAGCACGAACATAAGTTGAGTGTGGCAGAGATGAAGATGTTGAGATGGATGAGTGGTTATACGCGATTGGATAAAATAAGAAACGAAGATATAAAAGGAAGAGTTAGAGTAACACCTATTGTGAAAAAAATGGTTGAATCACATCTCAGGTGGTTTGTACATGTGAGAAGACCGATAGAACATCCAGTCAAAGGGATTGATGAAATAGAAGATGAACAAGGGACGAAAGATAGAAAAAAACCTAAGAAGACCATACATGAAGTAGTCAAACGAGATCTACATGTAAACATTCTCTCTTTATACATGATACATGACAGAGCACAATAACATCGTTTGATTCATATAACTAACTCCACATAGTGGTACAAGACTTTGTTGTTGTTGTGTCGTCTATGGTTGCATGCTCTTTCAACGAAAAATTCCTACAAGTATTTTTTTAAATAATAAAAACATTATTTTGGTCCTTACGGTTATATGTGAAAATCGAAATCGTCTTTAACGTCTTTTTATTCAAAATCGTTCTTATTGTTGAAATTATTTTAAAAAGGTCCTTTCCCACCCTAATCTTATTTTCTTGACTAAATTACCCCTAACAAACATAAAATTATATAAAAAATTCTCCCAGTCCACCTTCTCCCATCAGATCACCCCAATTATACACATCTCCATCAAGCCACCCACCTCCATCATCAACATCATCTATCATATCCTCTCATCCCATTCACAGCTCTCCTCTCCATGGGAGAAGTGTTAAAAATGCAGCCTCAATATCCCTCCACTAAATAGAACATACCTTCCCCCCTTTACAGCCTCGTCTTTTCAGCACCAGAGCAATTTCAGCAAGCACCTTTCCTGGACCATTCGACCATCCAAAACTTGAATCGTTAATCCTTTCTTTTTGTAATTCTCCTATTCTCACATGTCATTCTCCGGCGGCGCTCCAACTCCACCATGCAGACGCACCAGATACGCGTCATGGTGGATATGTACTCTGTGGGGATTCTGTCGAAGGTGGCGAAGAGTAACTTGACCGTGCATTCGATGGCGACGACCTCCAACAAATGCACCGTCAAGTTACTCTTCGCTAACTGAGTACATATCTACTGAGTACATATCTACAGTGACACGTATCAGGTGCAGCCGCATGGTGGAGTTGGAGTGCCACCGGAGAATGACATGGAAGAAGAAAAAGGAGAATTACAAGGAGAAAGGATTGACAATTAGACTTTTGGATCCGATGCCAGAAGCTATGGCCAAATGGTCTAGGAAAGGTGCTAGCCAGAAATTTTACTTATCTGATTCCTTAAAAGTTGATTTCTCGTCTCTCAGCGAAAAATTTCCCAGTAATTGGTTGGTCGGAAAGAAGGGCAAGCCACACACCAGTATCAGCTCCTTCCTCGACGGTATTATTGCCGGCATAGCCAGTAAGAGCAGTCTTCACCCAACCTGGGCAATAGCAGTTAACAAAAATCTTTTCATGTTCCCGGCAATCAGAAAGTTTCCTCGCCATAAGCCTTGTATATGCATTGACTGCGAGTTTTGACAGAGAGTAGTCAGTATACACTTGAGGCCACCCACCAGATGCCCAAGTTCCATCATCGACTTGTCGGAGAAATGTGGATAGAGCCGTGTCGATTAGTTCCTCCGAAAGAGACTCCACATCACTCAGTTGTTCCCTCAAAGCTGCGTTGCTGATCCTCTGCCATTCAACAAATTTAAATCAGTTTGAAAACTACCAAAAGCCATAGTGGGAGCTGCTGTAACCTATGAAACACACCAAATCTTTAAAATCAGATGACATGGACACAAGAAATAAGTATATGTATATTTACAAGATTTATACAGTATTTAAACATTTATAAATGTCAAATTACCAATATTCTCAGTACTGTCAATATTTATGCTACCAATATTAGCATTTTTTAACACTATTGACACCATTTCCAATTTGTATTTCAAGTGTTTTAGAATTAAGAAAAGAAAAAAATATTTGGTCAAATGCAGAAGCACAAATGGTATGTGTCGTGAGTAACTTCTGAGTAATGGACACTGGTACATGTCGGACACATAAACATCTCACTTGGTTGGTGTGTCCATGCTCCATCTATTGTAACACTATGCTTCATATGGAACCATGAGAGTACTCACAACCGAAAGAACTAAAGATCGAAATCTTAAAACAATTTTAATTATTATGTGAAAAGTAATAAATGAAAAATGCTAGAATATCTTTTTAGGGAGCACGGTAGAAAAGCCTTTATAACTTACATTGCGTCTTCCATTTAGGCGCCCTAGACGGGAGCTAACATTTACGATACGAGCACCGACGACAGAAGGTTTCATCAGTGGAATCATTGCTTCAATCATACTCTTGGTGCCATAATAATTTGTTTCAACAACCTTACGGGCATTTTCAACTGAGTTATCAGACCCAAGATTGAAATTAATCCCAGCATTGTTCACCTGCGGTTGACAATGCTTAGATCACATGAATAAGGAATGTGTTAAACTGTATTCTACATGCTTCCTAGAAAATTTCAATGAAATAAGGAAAAAGAAGGCAGAAGCAACCTAAATGGATTAAACTGGTATGTAGATCTCAGTAGCAAGCATTAATTCAGTTTAAAAAGCCAGAAAAAATGTAAAAGAAACCATGTTTAGAAACTGACCAGAATATCCAAACCACCATAATTTTCCTTCAACCACTCAATAAACCGGTTGATTGATGACGAATCTAGAATGTCAAGTTGATGATAAATCAGGCTAAGGCCAACTTCACTCAAAAATTTTATTGACTCAAGCCCAGCACCGGGATCTCTAGAAGTCAGTATAACAGTCACTCCATGAGCAGCAAGTTGCCTGCAAATCTCTAACCCAATCCCTCTGTTTCCACCAGTAACCACTGCCACAGTTTCCTTGGACCACCACCTTCAAAAGCATTAAAAAATGGACAAAGTTTAGAACAAGAGTATAGAAGATCATTTAGCAAATCTGTAATGTATGGATGGTTTAAAGCTGAAACAATAATTATAGTCAAGAAATTTGCTGAACAAAAATTACCACATGCTTGCTAAATAAAGAGAACAAAGCCTGTATTGTGAAAATTTAAAACTACTTCATAACAGAATATATAGAGGAAAAAAATTGCACATACAAAATTATAGCTATGCTTTGACTTTGAAATGGATCCTCTCATTTGAGAAATTCTCTAAAACATCGTCAAGTGTTAGATTCACACCCATTGATTGACAAGGTAGCCTCGCCATGGGTCCCACAAGAAAATCTAATCAATGATATAAATCCACATTAGACACAATCAAGTAAATATTTTCAATTTGGAGTAAGGTAGCGAATTCAAGATTTTACGTAAAATCAGAAAGATGATTTTAAAACCGTAAACCGCAGGATCGTAAAACAAATAGTAAGATTCTATGAATATATAAATATATCAATATAAATTATGTGTCATATAATACGACATAACTAGCAATATAACTAAAGGTTTGAGTTTAAATGTGTCAAAAATATCAACATTATGCAATTTTGCCATAATATTAATCAAAACAACAACTTAGTGGGTTCAATAAGCAACAATTTATTATTCACACACTCAAATTTCAACTTTCAAGGAAAACAATATAAAACGATATATAACAGAGAACTACTCCACAATTCACTACTAAGCCACTCGGTTGTTAAGGAAAAAAAAAAGATAAATAAAAAAGATGAAAATTAAAAATGTTGAAGAGGAATAAAACCGAAGTTAGAAGGAATAAGCCAAGAAAAATAGAGCAGTAGACGGAGAAAAGATAGAAGAGAAACAAACACCAATCCAACAGGGAGCAGGGGTACAAGCATCAACAACAGAGTGCATCACCAGAGCTGGAAGCATCACTGGTGACAATGGCAAAACTCAAAAGAGAGAGGCAGCAGAATGTGATGGGTGTGGCACTGTGACTGACTCTAACAAACACGAATGAAATTGAAGTTGAAAGGGTGTCGAGAGCTCAAGGGAGGTGCAGGAATTGGAGGTTCTGGGTTGTAGCTAGTGTCTCTCATGCATCCAGCCAGTTTCTGCCTCTATGTGACGTCAAATCTGAAGCAGTTGGAAGTGCAGCAAGTCCATGTTTCGAATATCTTCAATGGTGTGATTCCACCAATTGGAGCCTCAACTGGCGCAGAGGAGGGAATGGGGACAGCAAGCACCAGCAAACTCACGGAAATGGACAACTCTATGGGAAAGCATGCGATTTTCGTAACCTTGATTTGGACGATCTCATTACCACTTGACCATGTCATGTGTACATTACCAACATTGATGGGTAAAGGTTCTCACAAAAGAACCCAATCAATGATGGAAATGTCAATTTTAGATTTCCGCCAATGACTGAGAAGGTGGCCATGATGGCCCCAACATGGGTCCCACAAGAAAATAATGAATAACGGAAATTGAAACTTGACATTATCGAGTGAGATTTTCAATTTAAAGGTCGTTTTCACTTTGGGATTATCATCCATAGAATAGGCATCAACCAAGCTTGACTAAAGGTCTAGCGAGAAGAATGAAACAAATAGGAAAGAAGCAGAGGTGGCATTCTCTTGTGAATTTGAGGTGACAACGGGAATGACTCGTTTATTAGGCAAGGAAAAGTTATGCACATACTTAAGAGCTTGACTTCAAAACATTTTTTGGGTTTAGTTAACAAAATGTGCACCCATGAGCATTGATTGATTGATTTGCTAGTTATATAATCATAAACTTAAATACACAAAGCTATACATCCATGCTACAAGTGTGACTACCATTCTGCATTTGCTAATATCTTAATTTATATTGCATAACACAACACCATGGTGCATCTTGAGCTTCTGTATCTAATCAACAGCCAAGTTCTATTTGGGTCAAACTCATTAGTTCAGTGCAATCAAAGTAAGGAACACTGTGCTTGGTCACCTTAACAATGTTCTGCAAATCCCAGACAATATAATTATTGACTGGCAGTATATGGCAAGCTATAGGGCGATGTATGGTCCTATATAAAATTAGTTGTTGCTCTCTACCTTTGAAAATGCTATGTGGAAGAATTAAGGTTAATTTGGAAACTTCCATTAGGAAGTAGGAACCCAATCAATCAATAATGACATCTTAAAATCGAGTACAATAACAACAATAGTAATAACTGAAAAAATTAGAATTAGCTTATGCGTTATGCACATTGTTGACTATTTTCCAACAAAGAAAGGATAAAACAGGCTAAAATCCAATTTGCTACGAAAAGAAATTGCAGGAGTAAAACCAAAGCAACACTAGAGAGTATTGTTTAAGCCTATTTTTGCCACCAAAATAACTTTTAGTTAAGATACACAAAACTTGTACATAGTGGCAAATTTGAAAGTGAACAGAAAGTGGAAAGTAATATGAATTTAGTAACCCAATTCAGTGGGAGCTATTGTAAACACAGCTATGACTATAAAAAGATTTAATTACTTTGTCTGTCCCTACTTCACCAAATTTTCAATTAGAACTTTATAGTTTTAAAAGATTTTAATTGAGTCCCTGTGCTATATAAAAACTTTACATTAGATCCTTACGGAACCACTTTTGTTAATATATATATATATATATATATATATATATATATGAAATATTCCTGAAATATTTGTTTTCATGTTTGATGTTGGATGGATTTATGCTACATTCTAGAAGTGAATATTCTAGAATTATGCATTCTTTTCTGAAAGATACTAGTAGTAAGGACCTACTTCAAATGTTTTATCTAGTATATAGACCCAATTACAAACTTCTAAATTATAAGGACATAATTAAATAAACAATCATGAACAAAAAAAGAGAAAGTTAATTGCATAATAAAAGATCTCTAAACTCAGGGTAGGAAAGAAAATAGCAGGAAAAATCAAACCTCTGGTCATCGGAGTAGGGAACAGTCATCAGATGTTGTATCTCTTGTAGCCTCTTTTCTCTTCTCTCCTTTGCTTTTTCTTTCTTCCCCATTTCTGTGCAGATTTTATCAACCTTTGAGTCTTTGAAGCACGTGTGACCAATTCAGGTTTCATTTTTATTAGCCATATCATTTAAGTTACATGATCACCACAATTTCTTGCATATACAAGAGGTTTGCATAGAAAACCCCAATTCCCAAGCATATCACTTATAATCTATTTATTCATTTTACAATAATATCTTTTCCTTTTTTATTTTTATTTTTGAAAAAAAATTGACATCAATAATCAAAATCAAACCTTCTACATTACCCCCAAATTATTTCTATCACCTCAGAACCAGCATATATTAACACTTAACAATTGAATTACATGTCTTTTATTGTAAACAAAGTTCAGAAATTCAACTATTTAGCCTATCAGAACCCTAATAAAAAATCACTTAAACCAAAGCAACCATACATCAGAAACCAAGAAATAACCGCAAACTCCATCTACTGAAACTGACAAAATTGATAAATGTGATGAAAAATCTACAAACTCAATTTTAATGGAAAATACTAGGGTAGTGGATAGAGTAGCACCTTCTCTGAAACAGTGTCAAGAAAGCAAATGAAAGGGAGAGTCGGTGAGAGGGTGAGCCACGATGAGAGAGAGAGAGAGAGAGAGAGAGAGAGAGAGAGAAGGGTGAAAACTGCTATGAGAGGAATGAAAGAGGAAAACGAGCGAGCGTACTCAGTGAGAGGGAGGAAATATTGGGATTATGGTCTCTGAAAGGACACGAGAGACTTTTGCTGGTTTGATTGCCGGATTTGATTTTTGGCTAATTCTATGGTATTTATAAATTGGTGCTTAAATTTTGCCTAACTTATTTTTTTACTAAGTTTTGATTTTTTTAAAATTATTTATTGTTATATCTTTTAAATTAAATATTATTTTTTAACCTTTTTTAGTAAATAGGTACCACCTTTTAGGCACCATAACATTTACCTTGATTTTTTTCCAATGCTCTTTCTATTGATTGTTATATTTTTAAGAAAAAAATGATAAATAGATTCTTAACCTTTTGTCTCGTGGATAATTTTGTCCTTAACCATTTAAAAATACTTTTAAATTCTTGACCTTCATAAAATTCGGACGGACAAGTCCTTCCATCTAAATGCCTCTATCAGACTCAACGAAAAAATCTGACGGGGCTCCTGTTATGATGACCTAGCGTCACAAGTTGACAAGTGGACTGATGAGTGGAAGGGTAGTTTCAAAAATTGGATAAATAAGTCTCTGAACCTAAAAACTACGTCATTTCGCGTTTGGCCTTAATCCTTAAATTAATTGCGTTTCTTTGTGTAGGCTGGTGGTGAGGAGCTCTACCTCCATCAACAATGACTACTAATAGAGCATCATCAACCTCAAGAAGAAGCTTCAGTGGAGTAAGACAAGAAAATTCAGCTTCAAACTCAATTCCATGTGTTATGCACACCGGAGACCTAAACAATGGCGTCGCCCTGAGATGCTTTCTGTGGAGTTCATGCAATAATGTATATGTTGAGGACGATTAGCAACCCGAACAGAATCTTCTTGGGTTGCCCATTTTATAAGGTAAGATAAAAAAATTTGGGAATTTTGTTTTGAAATGGTTTTAGATAGTACATAATTTTGAGAATTTTGACAGGGAAAGCAACTAAGGGTGGCAAAGCGGGCCGACCCACCCCGCCCCGTCCCGCACCATAACTAAAGCGGGTTCAAAATGCTAGTCCGCCCCCGTTTTATGGCGAATTGGCGGGCCGACGGGCTAGTCCGCTTGACTCTTTTTTTTTTTTTGAAAAATAAAATTCATTAAAATTAATCAAAAAATAATAATTAAAAAATTAAATACAAATAAAAAATTAGTCAAATTATAATATAAATTTTTTCACTATCTTTTTTTAATTTTAACTTCAATAAAATTATTCAAAATAATATTTGTCAATAGAACTATTTTTATTTTAAAAAATAAGACACATAATTTATGAATATATACAAAATTGTAAAATAAAATAAATAAAGTAAATAACTAAAAGAAGAATAAAACTAAAAATAAAAAAAGTGTTTGAAAATTATATAATTATTAATTTTATAGTAGTAATAACTCTTTTATTTAATAAAAAATAAAAATAAAAATCCTTGGCCCGCGGGCCGACCCACCCCGCCCCGCCAAAACCCACAAATTTGGTGGTGCGGGTTTGGTGGATTTTTTAATTTGGCAGGTTCTAAAATCTAGCCCGATTCGCCTTTTTTAGTGGGTTCGGCGGATCGGCCCGACGGGTTCGACCCGTTTTGTCACCCCTAAAAGCAACCGCATTGCAAGTTTTTTGTTTGGGTCGATGAGCATCTTGCTAGAATTGGAAACAATGGTTGCATTTCTGATAAAAGACCTCTGGGTGAGAATGAGGTTGAAGTTGTTGAAGAGTGTAAGAACCCAGTTTTCGGTAAACAGATTTTTTTGGCTATTTAAAAATTTTATTTCACAAAATTTTGAATCACGGTCCAATAAAAAATAGTGAGGCTAACCCAATGGTAAAAAAAATTCAAAATAAAAAAAAGAAACTTAAAAAGAAAAAGGCCGTTAATAAGGTCAAAATTGACTTTATGAGGGTAATTAATTCCCCCTAATTCAAGTTTGCCTAATAAATAATAAAGATTAGCTTACCATTGGTTTATTTTTCTCACTAGAGACTTTTGGAGCCAGGAATTCACTTTTAGTGATGGTATTGCGTGCGTCGAGAAAAACTCTAGTAACCGAAAATCTCGAAATCAGTGGTCAAAATAATTTCTACCCAACTATATGTGCCTCAAGATTTATGTTAGCCATCCATTCATGATCTACTCTTTTAAGAATAAATATTAGCCATTAATTATTTTACTGCACGAAAAAAGTTACTCGAACCGAATTTCTGACTAGTATTTCGCAAACGACTCCTAGAGACCCCAAATCTTCTTACTTGCTACCCAAGTAACTTGTCTCTCGTTCTCAGCCTCTGGGCCGAGACTATCTCAGCCTTTCACCCCTCTCTGCTATAGTTTTAACCTCGAGTAACTAACTGCGATTAACTGTGGATAAGTTCGATATGTAAGCGCTGACCAAGCTTCCTCGTTTTCACGCCCCTTATTCATTGAAGCCCAGCCCTTGACCACGAAAATTTTAGCCACTTTTACCATTATAAATTTAGCAAGACTTTAGTTTTTTATTTAAGGAAGCACTAGCCACAAAATTCACAAAACACTTTACACATTTTTACACTCTTTTGACCGAATTCTTGAGAGAGGAAGAGAAAAAATTCTTGCACCTATTCTCTGCACCCCAACCCCTATTTAAACTCTTCTTTCATTGTTCTTCATGTGTTTTTCAAGGACTCAAACCATTCAAACACAAATTCTTGCCCGTTTTCGCTAATCCTTGCGTTTATACCGAAATTTCGGCTAGGTAAACTCTTGTTCTTTCTCCTTTCCTTTTCTATTTTTAAAACAGTAGCTATGATAAATTCCTACTCTACTCCATGTATAAAGAACTCCTTTTGAAGCACCCATGGAGCATGCCTAAGGAGTTAGAGAGATTCGAACTCAAAGTAATTGAATTTCGACGTTTTTCCGACACTTTCGGCCAAAAAAACGAAGTTGCACCATCATCAGCTGTGCTTCTGCCCTTGTGTGCATGTTTTTTAGTATTTGAAAGGTTTAATAAATGAATTACATAAGAGGTAAGGGTTAGGATTAGTTAGAGTATGTTTGTGCTTGTTTTCAGTGTTCATATGAGCCACTTTGTGGTGATTTTGTGCTTGATTCTTAATTCTGGAAATTCAGTGATGCTTCTCTATTTTTGGACTGTTATTTGAGTGGTATATGAAGCTTATTTGCCTCTGAAAAATGTAAGGGAAAGTCGAAAATTATATGGAGCACTTGGGGTTTAAGTTTCAAGCCTTAAAAGTCATTAAAAGTGGATAAAAATGAAAAATTACACTCCTGAAAATTCAGCCACTAAATGATCATGAAAGTCACGTGTATAAAGGTTAAAAAGAGGTTAGAAAACTGATTTTAATCTTATGGAACAAAGGTGTAAGAGTAAGAAGGGTGTTATGGTCATTTTTGGATAAAAAGAGGATTAAAAATATAATTTAATGGAAAGATAAGTAAAATTCTGAACTTAGTGTCATCAAGAATAAATTAGTAATTATATAAATTAATTGGTCAAGATTATAATTACAATAAAGTTTTGGGTCTAAATAAAAGCTTTAGTAAAAGTTAGAAGTAAAACGGTGAAAAGTGGTAACTAGAATAAGTAAATAAATTAAGGGATAAGTACTTTTTTCGCCCTAAGGTTTGAGGTCAAAATCAAAATCGTCTCCGACCTTTTTTTCTTATTAAAATCATCCTCAACATTACAAAACATTATAAAATCGTCCTTTTCTACTTCAATTATATTTTTTTGACCAAATTACCCTTAACTATTAATAAAAATAATATTAAAAAAAATAAAACCCCACCCCACCCACACCCAGCATCTCTTCGTCTCTCCCCCCACCCCAAACCCATCCCCAATTTCCCTTCCTCCTACTCTCTGACCCTCCACCCCAAATTCCATCCCATCCCATCATCATCATCAGTTCCCACCTTTCATCATCTTCTTCTTCTCATATCTTCTTTCTTTTTCATCTTCTTCTTCTTCTCATTCACAACAACAACCTTTCATCTTCTTCTTCATCTTCACTTCCATGCGATGCAGAGAAGATCAAACCCATTCACTATCGGAGCGGCCATGGCCTAGGATGCAGATCTTCTGGAAGAGCCAACGGGTGTCAGAGCCAGATCCATGGGTTATGAAGACGGTGACGGTGGATCCCTTCTCCTCTGCTTCTTCCTCATCCTCACATGGATCTCATTCACCATCCACTATTCCTCTTCTTCCTCCACCGTCCGCGTCCAACACTTTCCGTCGCCACTAATGGAATCAGCCTGCAATGCCAATAGAGATGGGAAAAAAGAAAAGAAAAATTGGAAGGAGAAGAGAAAGGAGAGAACGACAGGGAGTGGGTTTGGAATGAAAAATATAACTTCTGAGTAGTTGTTGTCATTGAGTTGTTGCTGCCAAGTTTTTTTCCCTCCTTTATCACTTTAAAATTGAGTTGCTGTTGCTATTAATGCAGTCAAAGACCAGAGAATCATTCCATTTTGCTTAAAGCATGCCATAGTCTTGTTTGAGTCGCATTGCCCGTTGGCATCTCCGGTATCTACTTCTAGCGGATCGGGTATTCAAAGTAGAGTTTCGGGGCTTTGTTCTTCCAGTTCTGCAAGCTTTCTTGATATCCCTTCGTTAGCCTTTTTTAATTTAGCTACCAGTGAATCCTGTTGTTTGAGGAACTCTGCATCTTTTTTTGTTATAGATGGATGAAGAATGGTGTGGTGGTGGCAGTGGTGATGACTGATGATGCAAGGGGATAATGCCATAGTGGTGAGAATAAGGAGGATTTTTTAATTTTTGTTCAAGGACAAAATTGTCCAAAAAATGTTATTTATGGACAAAAGGATGATTTTATAACGTTTTGTAATGTTGGAGATGATTTTAATAAGAAAAAAAGGTCAGGGACGATTTTGATTTTGACCTCAAACCTTAGGGACGAAAAAAGTACTTATCCCATAAATTAATAAAGGGTAAAATGATCTTTTAGGTCCCTAAGGGTAGAATTGGCATTAGTTAAAAGTATTATGGATAATTTGGTCATTGAAAAATATTAGGATTAATCCTGTAAAATTTTGATGGTAAATCAGGTAAAACGGTAAAACTAGGGTACTTAGGGGCATATTAGTAATTTTAGGTATAAAGTCGAAATTAAAAGTATTAATTAACTTAATGGAATGTAAGAAGATCTTTTAGTAAAAATATGAAGGTAGAATGGTGAAGTAATAATACTAGTGGTGAAAGCGTCACTAAAAGCTTAAAGAAAACTAGAAAAATGAAGTTCTGTACAAAAAGGATAAAATTGAAAGTACAAAAAATACCAAGGACAAAATGGTAAAATATGTGACAAGGCCGAGATATTTTAAGAATGGACCAGGCACAAGTTTTCAAAAAGAAGGGCAGAGAAGTCCCTTAGAGATAAATTCTATTTGAGATGTGCCGCGGAAAAAGAACTGTAAATCCCAAGGTGCTTGAGGTTGTTTGGAGGCGGGTATTACCCACTTTTTCCCTTTGAACGTATATTATGGCATCAACCTTTGCGACGATTGCCTGTTGTCACGGACTGGTGGTATTTTTAACCACATCGACACGTATGCACGGACGGACACAATTGAAAAACCATATCTAGGACAAGTTCCTAGGTAATGTCGGGTTGGGTGTAGTCAACCGACGCATGAGCTCATGACCTACATAGGACCAGGCATGCATCATACTTGATTGCTACATTATCTATGTTTGTGATTGCTTACTTGTACCTGTGATTGTATTTTGTCTCTGCTTCCTGTACTTTGTATTTGTTTACTATTCTGCTATATACTTGTGCTTGTACTTGTTTGTGTGACTTACTGACCTAACTGTGCAAAGTCTTAGACTTAGGCTACAGAACCCCTTAGGTTTTCCTGTGTAGTACCCTACTGGGAACCTTAGGTTCTCACTCCTTACTTCCCCATTCTGCAGATGCAAACCGGCGAGATCTTCCTTGAGTTTTCAGCCTTGGGACTAGCGAGTAGCAGTAGCATTATCGGAGGATCAGAGTGACTTCTCTTACTTCCACACATTACTTCCGTGTTTCTTCAGCTACCAGGGTTTGATGATAATGAGTGGATATTTTATACGCTTTTCGGCATCATTTTCATATAGTTTCATTATGTTTTATTTAAGTTTTATAATATTTTCATAGGTTTTAGTGCAAAATTCATATTTTTGGATTCTACTTTGAGTTTGTGTATTTTATGGTAATTTCAGGTATTTTCTGCCTGAAATTGAGGAGCTTGAGCAAAAGTCTGATTCAGAGACAGAGGAAGCACTGCAGATGCTGTCAGGATCTGACCTCCATGCACTCTAAAGAGCTTTTCTGGAGCTACAGAAGTGCAAATGGTGCACTCTTAACGGCTATGGAATGCTAACGTCCAGGGGTTTTCGGAAATATATAATAGTCCATACTTTGTTTTGGAAATGAAGGCCCAAAACTGACGTACAACGCTAACCACCTACCCTGTTCCTGGCATCCAACGCCCACAAAGGAGTAGCTGGCGTCCAACGCCCAAAAAGGGGTCCCTAGCCAGCGTTCAATGCCCTAAGGGACCCTAGCTCGTGGGACACACTCAAGCTCAACCCAAACACTCACAAAGTGGGCCCCAGAAGTGGATTTTCGCACTAAAAGACTGTTTTATCCTTCTTATATTATTCTTAGTCATTAGATTAGTATATATAGACAAGAGTTCACCCTTGTTAAGAACTCTTGCCCACTTTCACGTTTCCATTGTATTTTTCTCTCAACATGAGTCACTAAACCTCCTAGGTTAATGTTAGGAGCTCTTCTGATTTTTATGGATTAATAAAAGTACTACTGTTCTATTCAATTCGTGTGTGACTCTATTCTAAGATGTATCTTCGTTCTTCAACCTTATGAATGAGATGATCCGTGACAATAATCCCCATTCTACATGGGTTCAGTGTGAGTCTTTAAACGGAGATCACTGAACCACCAGCTTGATTATACATCTCTTAGACAGCTAATCCACGACTTCGTTGGGGACTTCTCGAGACATCACTTCAGCCGAGGTATGGGGAGATTAGGGTCTTTGTGGTAGAGGCTAGAACCTAAGGCGCAGCATTCTCTGATCCGGAAGATTCGAACTTGTCTGTGGCGTTTTGAGTAGGATCATCAAAGGGGATGAACTGCAGGAGCTTCACCCTCATTCAGATTGGGCGCACACTAAACCTAACGTTCTGCCGGAAGGAGGAAGATTGGTGGCCATTAAACCGGTGTTGATCACTTACAGCCTGCCATGGAAGGAATCACTCACAGTTGGAGAAGACAGTAAGAAAGGTTGATCTAGAAGAATGAAGCATCTCTGAAGCCTTAACCTGCTTCTTATCATTGAATTCACAACCACTGAGTAACGTTATCTTTACTTTACTTTTATGCATATTTCACAACAAACAACCTTTACATTTTCTTGACTAAGATCTACAAGGTGTCCATAGCTTGATTCAAGCCAACAATCTCCGTGGGATCGACCCTCACTCACCTGAGGTATTACTTGGACGACCCAGTGCACTTGCTGGTTCAGTTTTGCGGAGTTAATTTTCATGCACCAAGTTTTTGGCGCCGTTGTCGGGGATTGTTCATGTTTGAACAACTAACGGATTATCTTGTTGCTTAGATTAGGTATTTTTACGGTTTAGTTTTGCTTTTGTCTGAGTCTTTAATTTTCTTTTTAAAAATCTTTCAAAATTTTTCTTTTCTTTATTTATCTTTGTCTGTTGTTTGAGTCTTTTGTTCTTGTTCTTGTTAAAGTTTTGAACTTTCTTGTTTTCTTTTTAAAAAATTTTCAAAAATAGTGTCTTTTGTTTGAGTCTTGTGTCAGTCTTTAAGTTTGTTGTCTTTTTGAGTCATCTTGAGTCTTTAAGTTTCTTTTCTTTTCTTTTCTAAAATTAGAGTCTTTGATTCCAAAATTCTTAAGTTTGGTGTCTTTGAGTATTTTTCTTTAAAATTTTCGAATTTAGTGTCTTTGATTTTCAAAGTTTTTAAGTCTGGTGTCCTTTAGTTGTTCTTTATTTACTTTGAATTTTCGAATTGGTTCTTGGTGTTCTTTCTTGGTATTCAAGTTGTTCTTGTTTCTTCTCTTGTTTTGATTTTAAAATTAAGTTTGGTGTCTTTTAGTGTTTGTCTTCTTAATTTTCGAAAATTAGTGTCTTTTGATCTAAAAATTTTAAGTTTGGTGTCTTTTAATTATTTTTCTCATTCTTGATTAATTTAAAAAAAGAAATCAAAAAAATATCTTATCTGTATTCAAAATTTTCGAAAATCTTGCATGTTTGATTTCAAAGATTTTAAAATTTGGTTTTTTCTTGTTAGTGAAGTTTGAATTTTAATTTCATATCTTATCTTTTTCAAAATTAAATTTCATATATTATCTTTCCAAATCTTTTTCAATTCTTTGTCATATCTTTTTCATATCTTTATTCTAAATCAAATTCAAATTTCAAAATCAAATCTTTTTCAAAATTTAAATTCAAAATTTTCAAAATCAAATCTTTTTCAAATCTTTTCAAACTCTTATCTTATCTTAATTCAAAGTCAAAATTCAAAATTCAAAATTTTAAAATTCAAGTTTTCAAAATTCAAATTTCAATTTTTAAAATAAAATCTTTTCAAATCTCCTATCTTATCTCAATTTCAAATCTTTCTTAGTTAGTTATTTTCTCTTTCTTTTTTTTTTCAAAACTTCCTAACTAATTCCTCTCTCTTCTATTTTCGAAAACTTCTACCTTTTTCTCTCTCTTCTTTTTCGAAAATCACTTTTTAATTTCCAAATCTTTTTAATCTATTAGCTTTTAATTTCCTTCCTTGTTTTTCGAATTTAATTAATAAATAAAAATAAAACCAAAAATATTTTTCTAGTTTCTCTTTTTACTTCTTATTATCCAATCCCTCCTACCTTTCTTCACCATGAACCCAAATGGAAATGAACAATTCAGAAGAATTTGGGGTCCTACATTACCCCCACTCCTGACTTCTATGGGAGAAGTATCAATATACCCCCTATTAGAGCAAGTAATTTTGATCTAAATCCTCAGCTCATTACTTTGGTACAGCAGAATTGCCAGTACTCTGGACTTCCACAGGAAGAGCCTACTGAGTTCCTGGCAAATTTTTTACAAATTACTGACACAGTACGCACTGAGGGAGTAGATCAGGATGTGTACAGACTGCTACTCTTTTCCTTTGCTGTAAGAGATCAAGCAAAGAGGTGGTTAGATAACCACCCCAAATCCAGCTTGAAAACCTGGAGGCATTTAGTAGACAAGTTTCTGAATCAATATTTTTCCACAAGGAAGTTGACTCAGTTAAGGCTGGACATCCAAGGCTTCAGGAAAGAGAATAATGAATCTCTTCATGATGCCTGAGGGAGGTATAGAAGAATGCTACGAAAATACCTCACTGAAATATTTTCAGAATGGATGCAATTAGACATTTTTTATTATGGCCTTATAGACATGGCTAGGATGTCTCTAGACCACTCTGCTGGTGGATTTATACATATGAGGAAAATAATTGAAGAGGCTCATGAACTTATTGAGACAGTTGCCATGAACCAGCATTTGTACTCGAGTGATGATACTTCCATAAAAGGAGAGGTTAAGGCAGTATCTACTGACTTTAACCCGCAAGAACAAGATGGCCCACTAAATTAACAGTTTCTCTCTCTCATGCAACAAATGCAGGAATTGCAAGAGGCTTTGCGAAAAACTCAGGCTTCTAACAGAAATGTAGAAGCCTAGCTGAGTCAAACAAGGCAATCGTTATCTGAACAGATAAAAAAAGAGTGTCAGGCTATTCAACTAAGGAGTGGAAAGACATTAAACACCCAACCTCAGAACAATAGGAAACCCAGAGAAGAAAAGCTGATAATGGATCACCAGACTGCTGTTCAAGACAACTATGAGGACGTTGAACGCCCAAAGAAGAATGTTATTGGCATTCAACGCCAAGAAGGGGTGTCCACTCCTGGCGGTGAACGCCCAAAAAGGGGCAGCACACCAGGCGTTCAATGCCAAGAAGGGGTATCCATCCCTGCGTTGAACGCCCAAAAGGGGACAGCATTCTTGGCGTTGAACGCCAGGAAGCGGGCAGTAAGGGCGTTGAACGCCCAAGCCGGGGTGATCAGACACATGCAAGTATTGACAACACCCCTCTTCCAATACTTTAGGCACTCAACCTTCACCAACTCGAGTTGATGAATACAGGATAAAGATGCCATTTTCTCAGAAACTCCGTCAAGTGGAAAAAGATAAACAGCTTGCCCGCTTTGCAGATTATCTCAAAACACTTGAGATCAAGATCCCTTTTGCAGAGGCTCTTGAGCAAATACCTTCTTATGCTAAGTTCATGAAAGATATTTTAAGTCATAAGAAGGATTGGAGAGAAGCTGAAACAGTTCTTCTGACTGAAGAATGCAGTGCAGTAATACAAAGGAGCTTACCAGAGAAACTCAAAGATCCTGGGAGCT
The DNA here is from genome assembly GCF_059453495.1 of Arachis ipaensis. Classification (NCBI taxonomy): domain Eukaryota; kingdom Viridiplantae; phylum Streptophyta; class Magnoliopsida; order Fabales; family Fabaceae; genus Arachis; species Arachis ipaensis. Next base: position 113,180,579 of record NC_142443.1, read on the forward strand.
TTATGATCCCCTGCACCTTAGAGGATGCCTGCACAAAGACAGCTCTATGTGATCTTGGAGCAAGTATTAACCTAATACCTGCATCACTAATAAAGAGGCTCGGTTTAACTCACGAAGTTAAACCAACCCGCATATGCCTTCAACTTGCTGACGGTTCCATTAAGCTCCCATTAGGCGTTGTTGAAGACATGATCGTCAGGGTTGGACCCTTTGCTTTTCCCACAGACTTTGTGGTGTTGGAAATAGATGAGCACAAGAGTGCAACCCTTATTCTAGGAAGACCCTTCCTAGCTACAGAATAGATCCTCATTAATGTTCAAAAAGAGGAAGTAACCCTGAGAGTTAATGAAGATGAGTTCGTACTAAATGCTATCAAAGCCATGCAGCACCCAGACACTCCGGAGGAGTGCATGAGTATTGATATCATTGATTCCCTAGTGGAAGAAGTGAACATGGCAGAGAAACTCGAAGAGGAGCTAAACAACATCTTTGATGATGCTTAGCCTGAGTTAGAGGAGTCAGAGGAAATAAAGGAACCTCTAAAAACTCCTAAGGAGGAGAACAAGCCTCCTAAACTCGAGCTCAAGCCATTACCATCCTCTTTGAAATATATATTTCATGGGGATGAGGATACTTATCTTGTGATTATAAGCTCTGCCTTAGAACCACAGGAAGAAAAAGCACTAATCCAAGTGCTAAGGACACACAAGACAGCTCTTGGGTGGAGAATAAGTGACCTTAAGGGCATTAGCTCGACCCGATGCATGCACAAGATCCTGTTGGAGGATGATACCAAACCAGTGGTATAACTACAAAGGCGACTGAATCCAGCCATGAAGGAAGTGGTGCAAAAGAAAGTCATAAAATTATGGAAGGCTGGGATTATTTATCCCATTTCTGATAGCCCCTGGGTGAGCCCTGTCCAAGTTGTCCCCAAGAAGGGAGGCATGACAGTGGTTCATAATGAAAAGAATGAACTTATTTCTACAAGGACAGTCACAGGGTGGTGTATGTCCATTGACTATAGAAGGCTCAATAATGCCACCAGAAAGGGGTCATTTTCCTTTACCATTTATAGATCAAATGCTAGAGAGACTAGCAGGGCATGTATTTTATTATTTCCTGGATGGTTATTATAGTTACAATCAAATTGCAGTAGACTCACAGGATTAAGAAAAGACAGCATTTACATGCCCATATGGCATGTTTGCTTATAGGCCGATGCCATTTGGCCTATGCAATGCACCTGCCACCTTTTAGAAATGCATGCTCTCCATCTTCTCTGATATGGTGGAGAAATTCCTTGAGGTATTCATGGACAACTTCTTTGTGTTTGGAGATTCGTTTGAATCTTGCCTTAACCATTTAGCCCTAGTTCTCAAACGATGCCAAGAGAGAAACCTGGTTTTAAACTGGGAAAAATGTCAGTTCATGGTGATTGAAGGAATTGTCCTTAGGCATCGGATCTCAAACAAAGGGATAGAAGTGGATCAAGCTAAGGTGGAGGTGATTGAGCGATTACCAGCACCCACTAATGTCAAAGGAATCAAAAGTTTTCTTGGACATGCAGGATTCTACATGAGGTTTATAAAAGATTTTTCTAAAATCGCAAAACCCCTATGCAACTTACTAACCACAGAACTCCATTTGTCTTTGACCAAGAGTGTCTACAGGCCTTTGAGACTCTGAAAACTAAGCTTATCACTGCGCTTGTAATTTCTGCACCCAATTGGGACTTACCATTTGAGCTGATGTGTGACGCCAGTGACCATGCCATTGGCGCAGTCCTGGGATAGAGACATGACAAGCTTCTGCATGTCATTTACTATGCCAGCCGTGTTCTAAATGATGCACAGAAAAACTATACTACCACAGAGAAGGAATTACTTGCAGTGGTTATGCCATTGACAAGTTCAAATCCTATCTAATAGGATCTAAAGTTATTATCTACACTGACCATGCTGCTCTAAAATATCTGCTCACTAAGCAGGATTCTAAACCCAGGCTTATAAGATGGGTATTACTCCTGCAAGAGTTTGATATAGAAATCAGAGACAGAAAAGGGTAAAAAAAATCAAGTGGCTGATCACTTGTCCCGGATTGAACCAATAGAAGGGACATCTCCTCCTTCTACTGAGGTGTCTGAAACCTTCCCGGATGAGCAACTCTTTGCCATCCGGACGATACCTTGGTTTGCAGACATTACAAATTACAAAGCTATAAGATTCATCCCCAAGGAATACAGTAGGCAGCAAGCCCGAAAGCTCATTCCTGATGCTAAATACTACTTGTGAGATAAATCATATCTCTTTAAGAGATGCTCTGACAGAATAATCCGCCGATGTGTATCTGAGGAAGAAGTACACAAAATCCTATGGCACTGCCATGGCTCAGATTATGGAGGACACTTTGGAAGTGAGTGAACAGCCACTGAGGTTCTCCAGAGTGGTTTCTACTCGCTCACACTCTTTAAGGACTCTTGAGAGTTTGTCCGTAACTGTGGCAGTTGCCAAAGGACTGGCAATCTCCCTCATGATCACGACATGCCTCAGCAAGGAATCCTAGAGATTGAGTTGTTTGATGTATGGGGTATAGACTTCATAGGACCGTTTCCACCTTCATACTCAAACATCTACATCCTTGTGGCAGTAGATTATGTGTCTAAATGGGTGGAGGCAATTGCATCACACACTAATGACATTAGGGTAGTGATGAAGTTCCTCCAGAAGAACATTTTCAGCAGATTTGGTGTCCCTCAGTCATTGATTAGTGATGGAAGTACCCATTTCTGCAACAGACAGCTTGAGTCTGTCCTGAGCCGTTACAGAGTTTGCCATAAAGTGGCAACGCCATATCATCCTCAGACAAATGGGAAAGCTGAAGTCTTAAATAGAGAACTAAAGAAAATTCTAGAGAGAACAGTGAGCACCTCTAGAAAGGATTGGGCGAGAAAGCTTGATGATGCTCTAAGTGGTTTAGAGCTGAGATTGCGGCTGTTGCGTTGCATGCCGAGAGAAAACAGAGTTTTGTCACGTAATTGAGTCACGATTGAGGTAGGGGCGTTTTCATTAAACTCATTTTTATTCTTAGAATTGTTATAAATCGATATTGATGCAAAAAAATATTTTTGGTGATTATGGAGTCTTATAAATTGAATTGAGTTGTCTTGAATGAATGTGATTGCTTACTTTACTGTGGCTATTTTTGAATATTGAGTTGGCATTGTGATAGTGAATGAAAGATTGATTTGTATGTTTTATTAGGGACGATTTGAGAATTGGAAAATGACTTGATGTTAGAATTAGTTTGATTTCGGAAAATGATTTGAGATTTGTGAATGACTTGAGTTTGAAACCATTGGAAAGAGTTTGAGAAAATGTTGGTTGACTTTGTTGGAAAAGAATTGAGAGTTGGAAGGGATTTTAATATTGAAAATGAGCTTGATTTATTGAAAATAAATTTAATTTGAAAATGGTTTGAGATATTAAAATTGGTCTGATTTTGGAATTGAGTTGAAAGGATTTTGAGAAATAGTTTGGTTGGGACCCGAAAAAGGTGATAGAATCCAAGTTTTAGAGGAGATGCTGCCCAAATTTTTATAGAATTGGAAATTTTGTTTGAAGTGCTTGTTAGAACGCTTTGGATTTTTGAAAGGATTTTATAATTTGAAAAGGGTTATGTTTTGAGTTTTGCTTTATTTAGAAATGAATGAATTGTGGTTGATGAAATGATATTGAATGTGATTCTGATTGTGATACCTGGGTAGTAGCAAGGATGGTGGTTCGTCCCGCTTGCTCTAGGTTAATGTATGAGATTTGATAATGATGATGCTTGATTTAAACTGAACAAATGTATGTTTGTGACGCCTGGGTAGTAGCGGCAGTAGTGGTTATTCCACTCGCTCCAGGTTGAGCTTTTAAACACCCGCCTGGGTAGTAGCCGCAGTAGTGGTTATTCCACTGGCTCTGGGTTAAGCGGGTAGTAGTAAGGGGGTTGTAGTTCAAACCCACTTGTTCCACATGGGTGTTTCAGTCCATGGTTAGCTACCAGAACGTGTCGGGTTGGCTATATAACCGACAGATGATATCATCAGCCATAGGACAGGCATGCATCATATGCATTTGTATGCTTTGTTTGGGTTTGAATTTGTTTTGGTTTACCTAATTGCTAAACTGTTATTAACTGCTATCTGATCTATTTGCTGTAACTGTTATCTATACTTGTGTTTTCCTTGTCTGTTTTTCCTGTGTTTGTTTCTGATGTGGTACTTTTGAGATTGAGTATTGATGATGAGATGATGATTGTGTTGATTGATTATGTGATGGGCTAAAGGCCGTGATTGGTTTTTGATTTGATTGGTTTCTGATTGAGATATTAGTAAATTATGAAAAATCAAGCTGGTTCAGCATAGACTTAATGAACCTATGCTTGGAACAGGTTGGTTATTCATACCATCTAGGAAACTGATTAAGATTTTCTTATAAGAAAAGAAAGGTTTTGAATTTCTGAAAAATTAAATATTATTTCTTTGAAAAGTTTTTTGAGTGATTAGCCGTTGGTTATTAAAAGATTCATAAGACAACGATAATCATTGAGTTTGAAAATAGTTTGAAAATAGTTTTCATAAGACAACTGAAACTCCGTGGTGAGATCATGTGGTTAGGTTCTCACCCCTACAACTTTACCTTTTTAGGAATTGGATGAAGGAGCATTATGAAGAGTTTTACTGCATTTTGGTTTATATGATGTTGTATTAGTTAGATAATTTTTCTTCCCTCGTCTTTGTTATTATAATTTTGTTAGAGGGATAGGAGTTGTATATTTTATATGTATATTACACTATAAGCTATTATGTAAGGAGTCTTGTATATGAATCTATGCCTATTTGTTTTTTTTTAAGATAAAGTATTTATTTTCGGTTTTTAAAGAAATCAGCGATACGGTGTCGAGTCAAAGGCTCCTATTTTAATATTAAGTATATAAAGTAGTCGTAATACTTCTTGCTATCAAAGTGGCGCAGCCGAAAGCGTGACATTCTGGTAGTGAGGGTGTTACAAATTGGACTGGGCATGTGCTCAACTTCCTAATAAAAGGCATTAGAGAGCACATATTGAAAAAAAATATGATGTTAATGGCTGCCTCTATGCCCTAATGATTATATATTTTCACGAATTGACATACAAATATAACCCGGTGGATGAAATTCCTGGACCATCGTGGCTCCAACATTGGACCAAGGAATTGCTGATACAAAGAATAAAAGCTGAGATCAAGGATGAGATGGTAACTCAACAAAATTTTTTCTTTTATTTTCCGTGTATTTCTTATAAATATATTGTGGCATTCTTTTTTGGTGTATTTTTTTATCATTTTATTATGTTTTCTTTCCTGATGATTGTTTTCTTTTCCAGGATGGAGTCCAGGAAAAGAAAGAACGTTGCTGAGGATTCATCTTCCGAAAAAGAAAGTGAATCTGATCATGGGTAAGATTCAGAAACTATAATTGAAAATACTATGTTTTGCTTTTTCGTCAAAAGTTTATTTATTAACAGAAATTTTTGAATGTATTGTCAGAAGTGAAGAAAGTGAGGAATTAATAAAACAAAGATTTAAGAAAAAATTCACAAGCCTGCAAAAAAGTAAGTATTATTTTTTGGTTATTTTATCAATTTTATTGTGTTTATTTGCCTGATGATTATTTGCTTTTCCAAGATACGATTCAAAAAAAGGAAACAGATTATTGAGGATTCATCTTTCAAAAAAGAAAGCAAATCTGAGAATGAGTAAGATTCCAAAACTATCATTGTAATGCTATCTTTATTGTGTTCATTTGCATGAGGATTGTTCGCTTTCTGTAGAACTGAATCCAAAAAAAGGAAACAAGTTGTTAAGGACTCATCCTTACAAAAAGAAATTGAATCTGATAATGAGTAAGATTCAGAAATTATCATTGTAAAATACTATGCTTGTCAATTTTCGGTGTATTCTGGTAATTTTACTATTTTTTCCTGATGATTGATTGCTTTTCCACGATGTAGCAAAAAACCACTGATATTCCAAAAAGTGTGCTTCACTCTACGGAAGCTCACTATGATCCTTTACCAATGTAAGATTCATTGTCTGAAGTTCTTTCTTTGCTAAATTTTCCTTAAACCTAATGTAATTACTTTATTTTTACTGAATAATATTTATTTTGTCCTTAGAATGCCACATATAAATTTGGCAAGTGAAAATGATGCTATGTTTCTAACACAGCCAAGCAATCAGAGCAGTGTAAATCAACCAATTGATAAAATATAATTTTTTTCTCTTATTATTTCTTTCATTCTTGCGCTACCTTATTCAGCTTCTAATTTCATATATTTTTTTAAAAAATAAAAATCCCTTTAAGATTTTATACAAGAAAAAAAAGCAAGAAAAAAAGAATGCAACAATGTAAGTTTCCATGCGACAGAAGTTGTGTTTTTATTCAATGCTTGTGATGTAGTTGTGATGTGATTTCAGTGTATTTTAGGTTTACGGAACAAGAAGAATCATTGAAGGAACCAGCTCTTATTTAGGAAGGAATAATAAATGATAATCCTAAAGAACAAATCATTATTCTTCCAAAACAAACTCATTCTAAATCAGAACCACTGGACATGTGAGTTTTTCAACTCACTTTCAATGTTCTATTTCTTTGGGTTAACCATTTGCACCTGAATATTTACGCCATATTAACTTGTTCATTTTTCTTTTCCTTAGAATCCCGCTTCAAGCCCTCCCCAAACTCAACAAACTACTACAACTTCACCCAGAGAGTAAGATAGAAAAAGAAACTATTAATGCGTAAGTATTACTTAAATTTTGTTTCTAATAGTTTCAGTTTATTTGGTTTATATTTCGGTGTATTTCTTGTTATTTAAGGTGCACTTGGTGTTGTTGTCCTCTTTTTTATTGTAACTAAGCAAAAGAATATTGATTTTGTCCACTTTGACAGACTTAGTTAATGCATTTGTTGTAACTAGCCCACAGAGTGCTTCTACTGTCATTTTGTACATGTTTTATTGAGTTGTATATCTTTATAAATTTTGATATATTTGGTTTGTATTTCTGTGTATTTCATATGAATTGAAGTGCACTTGGTTTGATTGTATTAATTAAATTCCTTTTCTGTAATCCTGAAGTCTCCCACAACCTCAACAAGCTGCTGCACAACAAGAACCTTGACAACCAACACAAGAACCTCAATAACCATCCCCTCAAAGAGTGACTAATACAATAATGATGGTTGCCAATGTTACATTGAAGAAGGAATTTCCTGCATCTTCATTTAGCCGTGGATTCACTCAATCAAGTGAGGAGGCTACATATTCTAAAGAGGATGAACCACATGCTGTCAAGGAAAAATCTCAAGACAGCCCAATATTGATAGAAGATTTGGAAGAGTTGGTGGAAGCTGTCATAGATACTGGGGTTGCAGCAGCTTTAAATTTTGCTAGAGAGAAAAGTCCCTCTCCAGAAAAAGTGTAGCCTACAATGAGCTTCCTCGACAAATTCAAAACTCCCGTGAGGTAGAAGCAAATATATGATAAACTTAAGGAGAAATGCTTTCATTGGATAACAAATATCAAGACTTATGAAGATGAAAGCACTAATGAGTGGGAGATAATTTTTATACTGAAGCATGAAAAATAATTGGAAATAAGAAGAATGCACTTTGAATCCTTAAAAGCTGAATCAGATGTCGACAATCTGGTAATCCTAGAATAATGTTAATGATTTTCTTATCAGTCGTTGTGCCATATATGTATTAAGTTTGGGTTTTTGATTTTTGTAGGTTGTCTCGACAATATGCCAAATTCTGAACACCAAAAAAATTGAAAGATTTTAGAAACTCATATACTGTAGCCCCTGATATTGTTGTTAGTTGTAATACATTAAAAATGTTGGTGTATTTTTAAAATATATTATTTGCTGTAACTCATTCTTTTGGTGTTATACAAATTTTATAGAATTACACATTGTTGAGTCATGAGGGTAACTTCCTTCATCCAAAAACTAAGAAGCCCTTCCAGGTTGAAGACTATCAGGACTACCTCCCATTTTTTGACAAGAAGAAGCTTGCATCTTATCCATTTGTAAGCTTTCATTTATAAAGTTTCGTAAATAATTCTTACATTAGGTGGCAATTAAGCTAAAATATTGTTTTCTCTGGCGAAACTTCAGATATTTGTCCTGGTTTGCTATGTGCAGCATTGGTGGTTATGGATAGCGGATATTGAAAAGAAGAAATTTCATGTCCTCGACCCAATAAGCAAAAAAGCTCCTACCAAAGAGAGAACAACAATTAATAAATTTTTTGTAAGTTGTTTATTTGATACAAATTTATGTTTCCTCTATAAATTCTCCCGTTTTTGTCTATTTGAAATAAGGTGCACTTACAGTTCTATAAAAAAATAAGAATCAATATTATAATACACTGAATTACTCTCTGAATACACCTAAAAATATTCAAATAAACATCGAACTCTGAAGGTTGAAATTATACTTGCCTTGTTTTGGTTTTTAGGGATTCATCATTTCAAAAATGAGGGTTTTTGCTAGAGGAAAAGCTTTGATAGACAAGGATGAGAGTGTCAAAGCACCATACATTAACATCAGTGGGCAGCCGACAAGGTATCCAATCTTTCTATTTAATAAATTTTATTGTGTTTTCTCTTACTCTACTATTTTATTGTGTTAATTTATTATTGTTTTTAGCTATGATTGCGCAATATATGTTATAAAATGTCTAGAGTTAATTGATCCAAAAAAGATCAAAAAGGGAAAATATTCGTGGAAGAATTGGAAATAGGTAACTATCTTTAAAAATAAAGAACTCTCTATTACTAAATTAACGGACTTTAATAAAGAAATTTCTTTAAACTGTAGGATGAAGTTGATCAGTTCAGAGTGGAATATGCTTCGACCATTCTATTTGACGAAATGAATCGACTCAGAGATAAAACCATTGAGGAATGTGAAGCAATCAGACTATCCAAGCTATCTGCTACACTACTGAGTCCTTACTGTACATTGAAATCATCAAATATTGATAGTAGATAGTTTGATAATGTAAATTGTATCTTTGTATTGATACTACATAATTTTCTTTGCAAAATTAAATTTCTATGAACTTGTCTGTACTGTATTAAAATACTGTTAATCTGGATGAATTCAGGTTAAAAAAATGTAGAAAAGAAGAATAAATTTTGTACTACGCCGAACTACTATTCGAATATACCAAAAATTATTCAGATAAACACCGAATTCTCTAGGTTGAATTTCTACACTACTTAAGTATTGAATTGTCTGTGTACTGTATATTTAAAACAAACAAATCACATCAAATAATTGAAAAAACTAATTTCAAAACATCACAAAAAAGAACAAAACAAGAAAATATAAACACTAAACCTCATTTCCTTAGAAAAAAAGAACATTACATAAATTACACCGAAATTATGCCATATAACAACAAAATAGATCCATAAAAATACTGAAAATATATCTTATTCTCTTGAATCTCTGAAGTTATAATTCATAATATGTCCATGATAATGGCTGAAATTTGACTATACCACTGAACCACCATAAAAAAGGTTCAATTGCAAAAGGTAAATCATATATTAGAAAAACTATTCACATGCACAAACTCAATCCCCACTATTTAAAGAACATGAGTTTTACCGCAGTTTGAACCTTTTTTTTCTTTTTCTTTATAGCATTTGCAATCTGTTTTTCAGTGTTCAAGCCTAATATGTTTTTTATATTCTGCAAGATTCTCCTAGCACGCCTTCGAAAATCGACACAAGTCTTCAAACTTCTGTGAATCCCCCTTCAGCATGTAAGTGGCGAACTCCACTTATTGTCCTTCAGGGACATGTTGCACTTGTAGATCTCTTTCCATCACGTGAAACCAATCATCTGCCTCAGTTGGGTTGATGGTTCCAGAGAAATTGGGCAGATTAACTTTAAGGAAATATTCTAGAGTCATTGGCCTATCTCCCTCAGGTATGCTATTTTCCGATCCGTTTCTATTTCCCTGGATGTTCCCATAATAGTTCTCCTGCTGTCGTTCCATTCTTTCCACCACTCTGTTGGTTGCAACAATGGAATCGCACACAACTACAGTCATTGTGTTCATAGATTCTAATAAGGCGGCCGGATCAAATACCAGCTCAGAACTCGAACTCAATTAATGGGAGCTATGCCTGTTTGTAGACATTGAGGTCTTGTTAACACCAACCAATCAATATTAAGGTGATCAGTCTTAATATATCCAATTTAAGTGCTAACATTACCAAAATGTATGCTCACAGGAAATCATGCAATTACATCATCAAAAGCATACTCTGCTTTTTTTTAATCATGCAATTACATCATCAAAGATATCCTAGTGGCATGATTAAAAAAAAAGCAGAGTATGCAGTAAAGCATAGTCAGTCCATTTTCCAATCTCTATTAAGGATGAATTACTTTGATACCAAATTGTAACGACCCAACTTCTAGCCTGTCATGACCAAGGCTAGCAGCTAGGTGCTACTATTCAGTTGACTTTAAGGAGTCTAGACTATATATTAAGTATATACATATGAGCTTGTAACGCTAGTTGAGAATCGCGTATCTAGTCGAGTATATCGGAATAATTGTAAGTTAAGCAGATAATACAAGGAACAGATAAGTATAGCAAAGCATAATCATAGCATACATGAAATGCCCGAGGCTTAATTTATTACATAATCCAAATTCAAACTTAATTTCTTATTATAATACGTACATACTCCATTATTTATACTTACAGGCCCTAGCTCACAAGATCCACCCTAGTTTGTGACCCAATCTACTTATTAAACATATATAAAAGAGCTAGCCCTCTAAAAGTCTATCCAGAGCGAGGGCAAGAACGACTACTACCATTGCTGAAACTGTATATCCGAAAGTTGCTGACATATTATGCTGAAACAAGGGAATCACTCTGACGTGCCCGTGATATTACTGCTACTCGCATCCTCAGTGGAGTCCTCCTCCTCGGTCTCGAAAGAACTAGAGTACAAGTATGCCATCATCTGATCGATCCACACCTCTAAGCTATACTCTGATGAAGGTGCGGACCCAAGGCTCTCGGGAGCCCCTGGCACATCGAACCCTGGCCCAGCTGCAGGGGATGGTGATGGAGCATCGGGCATTGGTATATCGGGAAACACTTGATCCTCTTCAGAGTTGAACCATGGTGTGTATGTCATTGATCGGTGACTCTGGTATTAGCTCTGTCATGTTCATAGGATAAGGCAGAAAAGGATACTGGTCTCTGTCAGGGTGAAGCTCGGATAGCAGTGTGTCATAGGACATCTCAAGGTCAAACTCTTGGCTAAGCAGAGGGTGAGAAAAAAGACGGTCGGGAAGGTAGTAGGTGTACGTACACAGCCCAAAACACTGTGCTCCCTGTTGCGGGGTCCACGTAGCTGCTGTACGCCGGATACTCAAAGAAGATCACGGCGATCTCCATCTACAGAAATGGGAAAAGGGGGCAAGAACCTAAAGTTTCTAGTAAGGTACTATATGGTGCGCGGAATTAGAACTCGTACAACTTAACCAGCAAGTACACTGGGTCATCCAAGTAATACCTCACGTGAGTGAGGGTTGATCCCACAAGGATTGTCAGACTGAGCAAGCAATAGTTATCCTGTTGGACTTAGCCAGGTGAACAGTAAAGGTTGTTTGTTGGTGTGAAACGCATAAAACAATAAACAAGAGAAATAAAGAAAGCAATAAAAGGACTTGGTGTAAAACAATAATGAGAAAAGAGTTAAGGTCTCAGAGATGTTTACTTTTTCGGATTAAAACGTCTTACCAACTATTTTAACAATGGGTGATTCATTCTATGGCAAACCATAAGTGATTAAACCCTAATCTCTTAGTGATTTAATCTCCTTTAATCCTCATCAAACGCCACTCTCGTGGTCGCTCAATTCAAATCAGAAGGTGAAGTTCAGAAAACTAGTTTAACACCACAAAAACCCTAATTACCCAAAGCTAACAGGATTATATGTCACATATCCAAATTAGTTCATGTAATTAGCAATTTAGGAGTAGTGTTTTCAAGCTGTAGTTCAAGCGAGATAGCTTTCTCAAGAATCACAAGAACTCATGTAGAAAAGGGTCATACTCTCGTTCCACCAAGTTCATAAGATTAAGAACAAAAATAACACCTTAGAATTAAATCAAACATAAATTAAAATAGAAGAATAATAGTTCTAAGCCATAGAAATAAATAGAGCTCCTAACCTTAACCAGGAGGTTTAGTTGCTCATGACTTATAGAGAAAACAGGGTTCTGAAAAGTGCGGAAGGAAGAAGATCACTCACGCCCTCTAAAGGGTGGATCTTATTCCTTTATATACTAACCTAATTTGATACGAGAATAAAATAAAATAATAAATTCTAAATCCAAAAGATATTGTTTGTAAATAAAAATTACAAAAAGAAAATAAAATAGGCTAAGAAGTGTTAAATTCACTTGAGAGGCCCAAATATGAGTGATTCGGACTACTGGGGGCGTTTTACTTCAGGGGTGCACATTAAACGCCCCAAGGGGGGTCAAAATTCGTGCATTCTGAGGTCCCCTGCTGGCGTTCAGTGCCAGGTGGGGGTTCAGCGCCGGCAGAGGGAAGTTTCTGGCGCTGGTTCTGTCCCTCTTGGGTGCTAAATGCCAGGCTCGGTGTTTAGCACCAGATTTGGCAGTGATTCCAGAAATAAAGTATAGATTATTATATATTGTTGGAAAGCTCTAGAAGTTGGCTTTTTAAATCCGTTAAGAACGCATCAATTGGACCTCTGTAGCTCAAGTTATGCTTGTTGGAATTCAAGGAGGTCAGGGTTGATATCATCTACTATCCTTTCTTCATTGTTGCACAAAACTCTGCCAAATTCGCCCGAAATTCACCTGAAATCATAAAAATACTACAAAAACTCAAAGTAGTATCCAAAGAGGATTTTTGCAATAAAATATAATAAAACTTAATGAAATCTAACTAAAAACAACTGGAAAATGTAGGAAAAAGGGTATAAGATATTCACTTATCACAACACTAAACTTAAATTAAACCATTGCTTGTCCTCAAGCAAAAAAAACAATATAGAACCAAAGAAGAGAAAATGCTTAAGACTTTGAGTTTGTCAATGAAGCTCAGGTCTAGTTACGGAATTGGGCTTATGACACTCTATTTCTGAATAGTTTTGGCATCTCACTATTCATTGAAGCTCAGAAATATCAGCATCCCTTGGAACTAGAACTCGAATGATGTTATAGATTCTCTTCTTTAGGCTCTAATTGATTCTTGAACACAAATTTTTCTTTTTCTTGGTGCTTTTCACGTTTGAGCCTAGCCGTGACTCTAAGTGTTTTGTTTTCGAGCTTAACTTGATACATAAACACCACAAGCACTTAACTGGGGAACCTTTTGGATTCGAATTTTTTTTCTTGCTATTTCTCCCAAATAGTGGTGTTCAGAGTCTTAGGCATACTCTGTATTAGCATTGGGTCATAACTTTAAGTGCTCAGTCTTAAGGGTTACTTGACACTTTCACACCACAAGCATATAGTTAGGAAAAACCACTCTTTTGAGCCTTTAGATCAATTTTGACCCTCCTAACCATTGATGCTCAAAGCCTTGGACCTTTTTCTTTTGATTTCTTTTTGTTGTTTGTTTTGCTTTAAGAACTAATCTTTATATTATTTTTTCAGAAAATCAATAACACTTTTCTAAGTCCCTTTTCTTCAAGAACCAATATACTAAACTCCAATATCAAATACACACTATTAATTCATACATTCAAAAACAGAGATAGTGCCACCACATCAAAGTAATTAGAACAACTTATAATATATAACTAAAATCTCATGTATTTTACTACTTCTTTTTCAAAAATTTTCTTTTTAAGCTTAGTGGTAAATACATGATTTTTTTTAAAATAGATGTAGACTACAAAGTAAATAACTAAACTAGAAATCAAGGAAATATTACTAGTGATCATGTAAAGCAAGAATAAAAAATAGGAAATAAGCTAAAAATATTGGAATAACAGAAGATAAGATAAGGCAATGGATAATGAAACTTAACACATCAGTTATGGTGGCTGCTGCTCCCTCCCCAAGCTGTGCTCTTCCATAAAGATGATTCACCTTCCTTTGGTGCCAGTGATAATAATATAAACCGAGAGCTTACTCTGCAGTACAAAACTTAAAAAGTTTGCTTGTCCCCAAGCAAAGAAAACTTAGTCCCTTTTTTGCTTTAAACGCCAGGACTGTTTGCCTCCTTTCCGGCGCTAAATGCCCAGGCTGGCGTTTAGTGCCAGAGCCTTCCTGCTCTAAGGCATTATGTTCTTCCTTCTGAGTCCTCCTATCCCTGTTCTAAGTACTGTGCATGATCACAAACATTAGAAAAGTTAGGAAACTATGAAAATAAATGACAAATAAAAATTTACTAAAAGAAACTCAAACTAAAGAAAACTAAAATCAAAACAAAATTAAACTAAAGGATACTTATAATTGGGTTGCCTCCCAACAAGCGCTTCTTTACCGTCACTAGCTTGACGGTCAGTGATGAATGGATTTTTGACGGTTTAGAATTTCACTAATGAAATCTCGTTGTAAAGTATAGTTTCTAAACCAATCACTAATCCTTTCATACAAAAAGTTGTTTGTCACAAGTACAAACCCCTAAAATTTATAAACCGAAGTATTTAAACCTCGGGTCGTTCTCCCTAGGACTTACAATGAAGTGTCTTGTTATCGGTTATGAGTTATTTTGGGGTTTCGGATAAGAAGCATGAAAAGTAAATGGCAATGAAAATAAACTAACAACTATAAAAGGCTCTTGGCAAGGTATGAAAATTAGAAGTCCTATCCTAGTTATCCTTTTCAATTGTGATGAGACTTGTTCATTGCTACCACTTAGTTAACCCTCACTAATTAAAGGAAAGTCAAGTGGATGAATCGATTTGGTTTCTCAAGTCCTAATCAACTCCTAAAGGAATGACTAGCTTTAGAGGTTTTCAAATCAATTAGCAATCTATCCAATTATCAATCAACAAGGGAATTAGATAACTCAAGTGTCACTAATTACTCTACCTAAGCCAAGAGGAACAAAATCTACACTAAAATCCAACCAAGCATTTCATCAAACACTTGGAAGGCACAAAAGAAAAACATAGTAAATCAACAACAAGAATGAAATCTAACAACAATTATTGAAAGGAATTAACAACAACAATCAAGGAAATCACAATTATCATGAATTACCTCAAATTACATTATTGAAAGAAAACCAAGGAACAACAATATATCCAAAACAAAATGAAGAATTACAATTATTAAAGCACACATCTAGAAAGAGGAAGAGGAGAAGATTAAGAATTGGTAAATGAAAAGTGAATCAAAGCATGAGTTAAACCTAGATCTAAGAAGGGAGATTAACCTAAACCTAATCCTAATCCTAGAGAGAAGAGAGAGCTTCTCTCTCTAGAAACTAATTACAAAGATAAACTAAACTAATTGGTAACTAACATCTAAAGTGATCAATGATGCCTTCTCCTTAATCCTTCATCCTTTTATTCCTTTCCCTTAGCAATTTGGCGCCAAAATGGGTTCAGAAAACCTCTCAAATCGCCAGGCACGTGTTGCATTAATGAGGTCATGTGCCATCATCGGCGCGTGCGCGCATGGTACGCGTGCGCGTCCCTGGTCGATTCTGCAATGTGCGCGCGAGCGCCTTATGCGCGTGCGCGTGCATGGCTGACTTTGCTTCTTTGACTTTTTTATGCTTCTCTCCACTTGTATGCTTCCTTCCTTGCTTCCTTTGATCCATGCCTAGTTTCAACCTGAGGTTACTAGCAAACACATCAAGGCATCGTATGGAATCAAACAGAAACTAGAATTCACCAAGATAAGGCTTAAAAAGCATGTTTTTACACTTAAGCACAATCATGGAAGAGATAACAAAACCATGCTAATTCTTAGGCTAAATGTGACAAAAGGTTATCAAAATGTTCTAAATTCAAGGCAAAACAAACCGTCAAATTGGGGTTTGTCAACCTCCCCACACTTAAGCCTTAGCATGTCCTCATGCTAAAATAAGAAGGAGCTAAGGGGTATGGCATTTATTGAATGCAACTAAACTATATGAGTCCTATCTAAATGCAACTATCTAAAGCAATTGGAAATACTTAGTTCAAACAAATCAATTCCCAAGAGAGCATGTGTAAGTACAAGAGCTAAGTAATAAGGACCAAGTCCAAACCACAATTGTATTGAATTGTTAAAAGGAGTTCAAACTTGCAAGGATATAGATAATGTGGGTGAAGACATGTGGTTGAACTTTTGAACCCTCACCGGATGTGTATCCGCTCTATTCACTCAAGTGTTTAAGGGTTAATTCACTCAATTCTCTTCTAATCATGTTTTCCAAGATTTGATTTTCTTCTAACAATCAACATTTATTCAATGCATGCATACATTCATCATGAGGTCTTTCATTTAGGTTGTAATGGGGTTAGGGTCAAGGTAGGATCATTTATGGTCAAGTGGGCTAGGATTTGAGTCTTTGATTAGCATAGACTTTCCCACCTAACCTAATTAATGACCTATACAAATGCGAGCTATTCTAACTACCCATTCTTCACTTTTTCTTACATACTCATGCATTTTTTTTTTCATTTCACAACACTTATGCATTGATTCCTTTTTATTGACTTCACTTTGGGGCATTTTGTCCCCTTTTATTTTTTTTCTCTTTTTTTCTTTCATTTTATTTTTCTTTTCATCATTATCATTTTTTTCTTTTTCTTCTTTCAAGCTAAATACAAGAACATCAATGCATAAGGTCTCTACATTTGATTAATACATGAATATGTGCCCAATTCCTAAACATAAAAGTGTATTGCCCCTTTTTATCCCATCCAATGTTCCCAAGCCTCACCAACTCGAATAATACACACTCTCACTAGCCTAGGCTAATCAAAGATCCAAACAGGGACTTTTCATTGGTTTTCCGCCTTGGGCTTGTAATGAGCTAAAATAAGGATGAGTTGGTTAAGCTTAGGCTCAAAATTGGCTAACAATGGAGAGTAAAAGGTTGGCTATTTGGGTAAGTGGCAAATGAAATAATGGCCTCAATCATATAAATGCACAAACACAAGAAATAAACGGATATATAGAATCAAGCAAATTAAGAATCACAATCATGGAAAGAGAACAATTTCACACAAGAATGGAAAATAGGTGGTTATAAAATGTAACCACATCAATAGGCTCAAGTCTCACAAGCTTGTGTTCTCAATTCAATACATGCTTCAAAAGGTATGAATTTCAAGCAAGTTTCAAAAATTTTCTTTCAATCAATTGGGTTAATGCTCTATATTTAAACTTTCTTGAAAAACCTCAATGTTTGACTAAGCATTATTGTGATTGAAAAATTCAAAAAATTTTTTTTCTTAGTTTACCCTTTTCTTTTTCACTCAAAACCAATTTCTTATGCAAAAAGGGTGACTAAGTTTTACTTAAAACATGATTTCTAATCACAACCACAAACTAAAAGGAGAATATACAAAAGGAGATGTGCAAAAATGTATAAAGGAAAATCAAACTAAAATATGGAATCTATCATCCAAAATATCTAAAAATATCCAAAAGCATCAAAATATCTAAAATCCAAAATAAGCAATAAAAGTATCCAAAGCAAACTAGAAATGCATCAAAATATATACAAAAATGTGCAAAATGAGATAACTAGGCCGAAAAAAAAAAGTTCACCGGTTCCCGAATAATGCTACCGGTGCCCTCCCCACACTTAAAATTAAGCATCGTCCTCGATGCTAAACCGGAGGATCAGTGGGAGGTACAACGATAGGCTCTGGCTCTGACTGTGGCTGTGGGACCGGCTGAGTCTCCTGTGTCTGAGGTGGTGCCTCCATGTGTGCTGGCTCCGTAGTGTTAGGGGCATCCTGCTGAGCTGGTGCCTCCGCGTCCTCCTCCTGATGATCCTGCTCATCGGAGGCCGGAGAATCGGGAAGCGGAGGTAGCTCAGCACCCAGAGAGATAAGGGCCTGGTCCATCCGATCCAAACGGCGTCAGACATGGTGTCGCTCTCGCTCTAAGAACCGGAAGAGACGCTGGACCAGGAGATATGTAGGCTCAGGTGCTGCTGGAGGGTCTGTAGATGGTGGAGGAGCTGCGGCTGTAGAAGATGATGGGCCAGCTGCAGGGGCTGGTGGTGAAGGTGTCCCTACGGTAGCCCTAGCCCGAGAGCGGCGGCTAGCAGGTGGCTTCTCGTGCACCCAAACACCCCAGGGGATAGTAACCTCCCTGTCATCGGTATCAGCTGGTGGTGGTCGCACATCATCATCTGACCACGGGACATCGGCCAGGGCTGCCATACTCGTGACCAAGGTAGGAAACGGAAGTAGGCCACGAATATGCGCCCGCCACATGCACTGTCGGATAAGTCTAGGGAAGGAGACATCCTTCCCTTCCATAACACACCCGATCAGCAGAAGCATCTCCATGGGGACCTCAGAAAAGTGGGTGGTAGGCAGGACGTAGTGGGCGAAGATCATCTGCCAAGTCTTGGCCTCCCTAGTCAAATGATTGAACAACATCCCCTTTGGCTTGGTGTTGCCCGCATCCATAACCCAAGAAGCCTCCGGTATCCCAATCACGCGCCGAAGCGCCTCATAATCAAAAGTCATGGTGTGGATGGCTATCTCAGCCTGATGATGGGCACACTGGTCATGTGGAATGTGCCGGCAATGTAGTGCCTCTCCAATGGCGGTCTCGGTGAGCAGAATCTCTCTACCCCTCACCTGAACTGAATCCAAGGTCGGACGGAAGAAGTTGCAGTAGAATTCCTTCACCCAAGATATATTGATGTCACCCAAGTCCCGGTCAACAAAATCAATACCTAACTCAAGGATCCGACCATTAATGCGCCGTCTCACATCATTAGGTAGGAGCAACTTCTTCTCAATATTCAGCTTCGTGGTTCGATACCTAGAGAACCGAAGCTCACAGTAGAGATTGGGGAATTTGCCCGGATTGGTAGAAGGCAACTGCTGATTCTCTTTATCCTCGTCCTGCAAAGGATTCCTAGCATAGTTCTTGTAGATGGAAGGAATGGAGGGGGTAGAGTGTTTTCTCTTCTTGGAGGCGGTGGCTACGGCTTGCCTTTATCCGACATCCTGAAAAGAATATGATAGAATATATAAAACATTTAGCATGTAACAAAGAAGACATGTTCAGGATATCATTATCAAAGAGCAATCATGATGTTGCACTGAATATGTAAAAGTGAACAAGTAAGCATAAGTGACTGAACCAAAACCGTAATCCTCATTAAAGGTAACACCTCATATGCAAAAGGCACTAATATCATCATATTCATGAAAGAATTGTTAAAGAGGGTTAAAAGTGAGTGTAAGTAAAATGGTGAAAGAAATTAGTGAGTTAGGAAAAATAGATTAGCGATATGATGATATATAGGCTCAATTGAACGAGAAATTGCGGTTCATGTTCAAGATGATTGTGCAAATCCGGGAAGTCAAAAAGGAAACGGAAATTTGCCCAAAACTGAAATAAAAATCAAAATGAAACTAATTTCCTTGAAAATCGGGCAGCATTCCGGCTTAAAATTGGACGTTCCCGGATAGCAGAATAGCACAAACAGTAAGAAAGCAGCATCAATTAAGCACACCAGCAGTGATACAGCATTCAGGTAGCAAGAAGTGCATAAAAAGCAGTCCAAAACCAGCATACAACATTCAAACAGACAAAGAGCAAGTAAGCACATACGGAGCACTTATCAGGCTTAGAATCCTCTATCCAGTCCTAGCTACCTAACCGCAAGTATTTCTAACTAATCCTAACATACAACAGTCCAATGCTAACTAATCATGCAATTCTAGGAATTAACAAAAAAAATGAGAAAGGGAAAATAGAAACAGAGATAGCAGAAATGGAGCAGGAACCTGGGAGCTGGGCCGAATAATAAAAAAAGAGAAAGGGGATTGGGGTCGGAACGGAAGCAGCAGAATCAGTGAGGCTGGCCGCCGTGGGTGGTGGCGGTAGCGGCAGGGCGGTGAAGGAGAGTCGCCGGTGGCGTTCGGAGGCGTGCGAGACTGAGCCTAATGGACGGGTGAGAGAGAGATGGAGTGATGAGGGAAGGCGAGTCGCCGGCGGTGAAGACGGCGCGGCGTCGAGGATGGTGGCGCGGTGGAAGGTTGGCCGAGAGGAGGAAGAGGGGAGTGAGAAAGAGAGGGAGAACGGGTGGTGGTGAGAGAAGAGGGGGGGAAGAAGGAGGGGAAGGCGAGCAGTGATGGCGGCGGCGGGGGTGACGGAGCGCTCGCCGGAGGTCGGTCGGGAGGGGAGGAAGGTGAAAGATGGGGGAGAAGAACTGGAACGTTGGAGGGGGGTTGCGCGACTGCGCAGTGGCTTCGCGAGCTAGGGTTATCCCTAGGATGCGCGTCCATGCCCATTTCTTCATCTCTATCTCTCTTTTTTTTTTTTTTTTTTTTTGCCCAAAAAGCAGAAAAAAATGCCCAAGAGCTCCCTATAATGTCCAAAACTCTTCTTTATTCAATCAAATATCAAACAATTCACAAAAATGCAATTTGATTTTAGGATTTATTCATCTACTACTAATGAATACAACATACTAACAACCAATCTTTACAAACAAATCAATATGAAATGAAAATCTACCTACAATGGCAACTTAAATCACTTATTAAGTAAATTTAAAAGAGTGGAAAGAGTTTACCATGGTGGGGTGTCTCCCACCTAGCACTTTTAGTTTAAGTCCTTAAGTTGGACATTTTGAGGGGCTCATTGTCATGGTGGCTTATGTTTGTACTCATCCTTGAATCTCCAAGGATCTTTGCCTCTCAATTGGTTGACAGAATATCCAACCGTCTTCACCAAGCTTGGGCAAAGTTCAACCCAAGATATGAGTCCCCATAGTTGGTCTTCATTCAGCGAGCCGGGATCCCATATCTTATCCTCACACCCATCTTCGATTTGATCTTCATACTTTTTCTTTCCGGGTGGTTGACATATAGAATTCTCTTTAGCACACCTAGCCTTCCGTCGAGACCCATGCAAAGTGGTATTCTTCCAATCATCGTTCCTATACCTTGAAGCTTTGACCTTAATGAGCCTAATTCCCAACTCGCAACCACTACACAACTCATTCTTGCTTTTAATTCCACAAAGAGCTCTAAGTTGTCCATCTGTTTCAATCAAACCATATTCAAGCGAGAAAGTAAAGCTTATGGATAAGAATTTTACCCACTTGAATGTTGTGTTGGATGGTGACTCGGAAAGGGAGACCTCCCCACACTTAGACAATGCAAGGTCTACTTCCTTGTGCTCTTCTTTGTGTATTTCCACCTCTTTGCGAGCTTCCTTGATTTCAACCTTTCCCCTTTTATCACATGGCTTGGTGTTGTCTTCAAGAACTTTGATTTCTTGCCTAATGGGAGGTGGTTCAATTTTGGATAGAAATTCATTGATGAATAAATCCATTTCTTGGTCAACCTCTTCATATTCTTCAATTTCGATATACACCATGCCAACGTTTTCCTCTTGGTAGCTCTCTTTCTCATTGCTCACCAAGGGTACGGGAGGTTGTGCACACTCTTTTATACTTTCAACTCCATGTCCAATGGGAGAGGATTCCATTGTAGAGAGAAATTCATCCATGATTGAATCCATCTCTTGATAAGCCTCTTCCAAGTCTCCAACGATGATATGCCTTGGAGGTTGCGCACCTTCTTCAACTTCAATATCAAGCTCCTTGGAAGAGTGCTCCATGAGACTACATTCCCTTGGACTTTCAACATCTTCTAAATCTTCAACCACTTCTTCCTTTTCTTCAATGATTATAGGTTCCTCTAGTTGCTCCAATACAAAATTTGACTCCTCCTTCTCCACCGAATTTTCCAATTTCTCCTTCATACTTTGCTCTTCTTTTGACTTTTCCCATGTGGTCATGGGAGTACCTTGAGTATTCAAGCATTGGTGGGCTAAAGTGTGCACCACCTTGGTCAAATTGGTCACAAACTCAAGTGTATCCCGCTTCATGGCTTCTTGTCCTTGGAGTAACAAAGTGAGAGGATCGTCTATTGGGGCTTGGGGTGAATAGGAAGGTTCATTATTTTGGAGGGAGGGTTCATGGTAGGAAGGTGGTTCTTCTTGGTAAAGGTATGGAGATGATGAGTATTGAGGTGGTTCTTGGTAGTAATCTTGATAGGGTTGTGGTTCTAGAGGTTCTTGCTCATAATGGCTATAAAAATATGGTATGGATGATTGGTTATATGATGGATATGGATCATAGGGTGGTGCTTGGTGATGAAAGGCTTGTGAGAATGGTCGAGGTTCATGTTGAGGATGAGATTCATAGGCATATGGTGGTGGTGCTTGGAAGTCACAAGGTGATTCACCATAGCCATTGAATTGACATGCATTAGGAGGAGGGTTATACCTATAAGTGTCCGGAGGTTGATGCCAATAGGAGTGATCAATTCCTTGAGGCTCCTCCCATCTTGGAGTGTTCCATCCTTGGTACATGTTAGCGTTGAAGTTCACATTCCCTACAACACAATTAGAGCCAAACTCATAGCCAAAGTGAGAATTCATTATGGAAAAGCAAAATAAAACTAACAAAAACTAGCAAATAAAGAAAAAAGCGAGATATTCACACTATTCACATATATGCAATAACCAATAACACAACACCATTGCAAGGTCCCCGGCAACGGCGCCATTTTGATGAATGGATTTTTGACGGTTTAGAATTTCACTAATGAAATCTCGTTGTAAAGTATAGTTTCTAAACCAATCACTAATCCTTTCATACAAAAAGTTGTTTGTCACAAGTACAAACCCCTAAAATTTATAAACCGAAGTATTTAAACCTCGGGTCGTTCTCCCTAGGACTTACAATGAAGTGTCTTGTTATCGGTTATGAGTTATTTTGGGGTTTCGGATAAGAAGCATGAAAAGTAAATGGCAATGAAAATAAACTAACAACTATAAAAGGCTCTTGGCAAGGTATGAAAATTAGAAGTCCTATCCTAGTTATCCTTTTCAATTGTGATGAGACTTGTTCATTGCTACCACTTAGTTAACCCTCACTAATTAAAGGAAAGTCAAGTGGATGAATCGATTTGGTTTCTCAAGTCCTAATCAACTCCTAAAGGAATGACTAGCTTTAGAGGTTTTCAAATCAATTAGCAATCTATCCAATTATCAATCAACAAGGGAATTAGATAACTCAAGTGTCACTAATTACTCTACCTAAGCCAAGAGGAACAAAATCTACACTAAAATCCAACCAAGCATTTCATCAAACACTTGGAAGGCACAAAAGAAAAACATAGTAAATCAACAACAAGAATGAAATCTAACAACAATTATTGAAAGGAATTAACAACAACAATCAAGGAAATCACAATTATCATGAATTACCTCAAATTGCATTATTGAAAGAAAACCAAGGAACAACAATATATCCAAAACAAAATGAAGAATTACAATTATTAAAGCACACATCTAGAAAGAGGAAGAGGAGAAGATTAAGAATTGGTAAATGAAAAGTGAATCAAAGCATGAGTTAAACCTAGATCTAAGAAGGGAGATTAACCTAAACCTAATCCTAATCCTAGAGAGAAGAGAGAGCTTCTCTCTCTAGAAACTAATTACAAAGATAAACTAAACTAATTGGTAACTAACATCTAAAGTGATCAATGATGCCTTCTCCTTAATCCTTCATCCTTTTATTCCTTTCCCTTAGCAATTTGGCGCCAAAATGGGTTCAGAAAACCTCTCAAATCGCCAGGCACGTGTTGCATTAATGAGGTCATGTGCCATCATCGGCGCGTGCGCGCATGGTACGCGTGCGCGTCCCTGGTCGATTCTGCAATGTGCGCGCGAGCGCCTTATGCGCGTGCGCGTGCATGGCTGACTTTGCTTCTTTGACTTTTTTATGCTTCTCTCCACTTGTATGCTTCCTTCCTTGCTTCCTTTGATCCATGCCTAGTTTCAACCTGAGGTTACTAGCAAACACATCAAGGCATCGTATGGAATCAAACAGAAACTAGAATTCACCAAGATAAGGCTTAAAAAGCATGTTTTTACACTTAAGCACAATCATGGAAGAGATAACAAAACCATGCTAATTCTTAGGCTAAATGTGACAAAAGGTTATCAAAATGTTCTAAATTCAAGGCAAAACAAACCGTCAAATTGGGGTTTGTCAGTCAGCTCCTTCAAGGAGGAAGATAGTCATAGAGGCTTAAATCCTCACCCCTCACTGCGAGCTTCTTTCTTGTGCTCTCATGGATCAGCTTAATATGCTCAAGAGACAGGATCCTGTTCACAGTATGAGGTAGAACTGGATTTCTAGTAAACACCACTCTTATCCCAGGTGAGAAGTCTTCAATATGATCTTTTTGTTCTTCCATCCCCTAGGCATCTTTCTCTTGGGACCTTCCTCCTTGGTGGATAGTGCACTCCCAACACCAAACTTAGGTTTGATGTTTGGGAGAACTATATGAGTTTCTACCAAGGGAGGAGCCTTCAGCATTGCACTCTGCATGCAAGTACCTCCTTTGTCAGGGGGTAGTGGAAGTTTAAAAACCTTGAAAACCATGTAGTCCTCATGTAACCTCAGCACCAATTTTCCTCTCTCAACACCAATGAAGTTTCTTCTAGTAGAGAGCGGCCTTTACTCCAAAACCTCAGTAAAAAGAATATTGATTTGCAGCTTCTTAAAGACTTCCAAGAACTGTGAGTAGTGCTCGTCCTTGGTCTCCTTTTGGAGCTTCTGAGGGTGTCTTACTTTAGGCTCCTGTTCCACCAATGGGGTGTGTAGCAATGTCCTTTCAATCTCTTCTTAAGCCTTTTTTTTCTTCAATTCCTCAGCAGCATACACCTCCTTCTACTCGGCCTCCTTGACCAAAACCATAATTTCATCTTCCTTCAGGACCTTCTTCTTAGAGAGTAGGCTTTTTATGAAGGCCTTATAGGAAGGCTTCTCTTTCAACACCACATCAAGAAGAATATTGTATAAGAACTGAATGAATTTCTCACCCTCGATCTCCTCTTGTGACTTCTGAGGGTGTACTTTAATGCTCTTAGCCTCTTCTGGTGTTTATGTTTGCTCTAATTCTTCAGCAACTATGGCCTTGCACTCTTCTCTTGGGGTAAGCACTGTGTCACTGAGAAGAGCGAGTGATGCACGGAAAACTTGTCTCATAACAAATTTCCTTCGGCAAGTATACCTAATTTATCGTCAAGTAAAAACTCACAATAAAGTGAGGTCGAATCCCACAGGGATTGATTGATCAAGCAACTTTAATTAGAGGAATGTTCTAGTTGAGCGAATCAGAATTTGGGTTGAGAATTGCAGAAAATTAAATGGCGGAAAAGTAAATAACAGAAAAATAAATGCTAGAAATAAAGAGCTGAATGTAGATGATGGAAAGTAAATTGCAGAATCTTAAATGGGAATGGGGTAATTGCTCATAAAAGTAAATGACAGAAATTAAAGAGAATGGGTAAGATCAGAAATGGGGAGTTCATTGGGCTCAGGAGATGTTGCATTCTCCGGATCAATTTTATTTTCATCTCTTCCTCAATCAATGGACTCATTAATCTCCTTGGCAATCTTAAGTGATCGAATTACAATTCCTTGTAATTCAATCTCTCAAATCTTGATCAATAGCCAATTCCTTGGTCAATTGCTCATGAGAAGAGATGAAGTATGGTCACTGATTATACCACATGTATTTCCCAAATCAGGTGTTGAGAGGATTATAGTCACATATCCATCCAAACCCAATTTGGTCCAGCATGAGAAAGCATTTCTAGCATGATCTCTTCATTCCTCTTTCAAGGTTCAGAAGAGATCCAAGTTTAAATAGCTTCTTTTCCAAGATAACTACCCAATTGGATGAAGATCAAAAGCTTTCAAGTAAAATCAAGAGAAAAGATAGAAGAAGAATAATGAAAACTAGTATTGATCCATCAAATTACAACAGAGCTCCCTAACCCAATGAAAGGGATTTAGTTGTTCATAGCTCTGGAAAATGAAAATGAAGATGGAGAATACATGATGAAACTAGAAGTGCCAAGAAAGTAAAATACAGAGAGTAGTTCTATGCCCAGAGGCTCCCTATAATTTCCAACTCCCTAAATAATTCAAAGCTACTCCTATATATACTACTCTTTTGATCTTCTAGTTGCATCTTCAAGTCTTGGGTATGGGCCTTTGGATCTTGAGTTTGAAGCAGTTATCTTCTTCATTGGGCTTGGCTTTACTTGCAGAGAGAAAGTGTGAAGTGGGCAGAGACTTTAGCTCAGGACGTTAGTGGTGTTAACGTTTAAGTGGAAATGTGGGTTCGACGCTAGTGACAATCACCTTTTTTACTAACATTCCTCACCAAAGTAAGAACGTTAACTCCAACGTTAGTGGCACAAACGTTGGTACTAACGTTGCCTCTTTGTCGTTCGCACACGTTATTGGGACTTACCTTTCCCAATAACGTTGAGAAGTCTCCCCCTTTCCTACGTTAGAGTCCACGTTAACTTAGTTAACGTGGCTCTTTTAACGTAGGCTTGCCAACCTTCGAGAACGTTAGTGACACTTACCTTTGTCACTAACGTTCCAATGTGCCCCTATTTCTCACGTTAGAGTCCACGTTAACTAGGTTAACGTGGCTTCTAACGTGGCCATGCTAGCCATCTCCAACGTTAGTGACAAAGGTGAATGTCACTAACGTTCGCTCATCATCTCTCCACCTCACGTTAGCTTCCACGTTAACTAAGTTAACATGGGAGTTAACGTGGCTCATTGTGGCTTGTGTGGGCTCCTTCCAATGTTAGTGACAATGTTAGGTGTCACTAACGTTGGCGATCACCTTCCTTCTTCACGTTAGCTTCCACGTTAACTATGTTAACGTGGGAGTTAACGTGGCTTATTGGGGCTTGTTTGGGTTAATCCCAACGTTAATGACAATGTTTGGTGTCACTAACGTTGTCGATCACCTACTTTCTTCACGTTAGCTTCCACGTTAACTAGGTTAACGTGGAAGTTAACGTGGCTTATTGTGACTTGGCCAACGTTAGTGACAAAGTTGAATGTCACTAACGTTGGCTTCTCCTTTACTTCTTAACGTTAGAGGCCACGTGGCCACTTATGAGCTTGGTCCAACGTTAGTGACAAAGGTAAGTGTCACTAACGTTGGCTCCATTTCCTTTCCTCCACGTTAGAGTTCACGTTAACTTAGTTAACGTGACTCTTAACGTGGGCAATGATGGCTTCGAGAGCGTTATTGGCGATTACTTTTCTCATTAACTTTGCAAGTTACTCCCATTCCACATTAGGAGTTACGTTAATTAGATTAACGTGTCTGCTAACGTGGTTCTTCCTTGCTTCCTTTGTCCTAAAATCAAGCAATAGAGTGCATCAAAGTTCTAGTCCAAGTCATGGGAAATACAACATCCAATTTGTCATTAAATTCATGCAAAATCCTCATGAAATCATGTAAAGTGCACAATGTATGCTTGAATCAAGATGTAAGTGAATATCTACCCAAAACTAGCTTATTTTCTAAGGAAATGCATGAAACTACCCTAAAAACAGTAAAGAAAAGGTCAGTGAAACTGGCCAAAATGCCCTGGCATCACAACACCAAACTTAAAGCTTGCTTGTCCCTAAGCAAGTACTGGAACAAGAGAATGATGAATGGAATGCCAAGAGAAATGAGTCATTCTTGTGGAGGTCATGTCCCTGGTTTTATGGTGGTTTCATGCATAGCAACTTAGATTCATTCCTTTACTGGCTTTCAGACCTTTATCATGTCCTAGAATACTCACTATGATTGTATCCCATGAGACTTTTATTCATTGATCCTTTTATTGTTATTTCAGGGCTTATTTGTGTTCTTAGGCTAAGTGCTCTGTAAGGGGGCGACTCTTTAAGATAAGCTTTCAGCCAACACTCCCGAACCAGTTGGTTCAAGGTGCTAGGTGTTAAGACACCCCTACGGACTTATTCCCTTAAGTCTTTTTCCCCCATACATACACACCACAGGCATATAGTTTATTTATTTTCTTTTCTTGAGACCTTGGTGTCCAGCACCTCTTTGGGTTACTAAATGCTCTGTAGTGAAGGTTACTCTTGATAGTGGACTTTCAGCTGATAATCCCGAGTTAGTTAACCCAAGTTACTAAGTGATAAGGCACCCCTAAGAGCTTATTCATCCAAGTAGATCCCTCACACAGGAGCACCACAGACACATGCCTCAAGATTAAAACCATTGGTGCCTAGCCTTATTGCTTACTCTTTTTTCTTTTATTTTTCAACCTTTATTTGTTCTTTCCCTTTTTCTTATTAGGATCTTCTTATTTAGATAGTCTCATGGGGTGTGTCTCAAGCATAGTATTCATGACAGATAGTTGTCTTCCCACCTTGTGGTTGAACCAACTTAGCTAACTTATGATCACACCATAAACTCATGAACTTACTCCATAGTATGAACTCCACTCTGGTCTTTTGTAAAAACTCATTCTCTTTTTCATTTGATTTAAAGGGACAAGCATACAAGTAAGCAAAGTAAGGATGCAGTGACATAAAGACTAGCAAACATAGACCTATTCAACCAAAAACTTAAAAGACAGAATTGAAAAAAGTTCCAATTAACGAGTCACTATTGATCAAAAGTGCATTCGGACTTCCAATTTTTAACATTCTAAGTACAATAGAATTAAGTAACAATACAACCTTCGGGTGATGATTTCTAGTTGCCCTCTTTTTTTGTCATCATCCTAGTCCTTGCTACCTCATTTCCTTGGGTGAAGGTGCACCATTGCCTCATAAGATTCCTGCAAAGTTATTGGAAGTTGCTTGTTCCCAAAGCACTTGAGAAATAGTTAGCTTGCATGTATGCTTGTGACTTTTGACTTTAATTTGGTGTGTGAACACCAAACTTAGTTCCTTGCCTAGTACAAAACCTTGCATATATGCAGAGAACCTCATATCTTGTTTAACAAAATAATTATTAACTAAAGACTAACTACATCTAAGTGGTTTTCCTTGATTGGTTGGAGCTGGCAATGTTCTTTGGGAGTGGAGTGTGATTCTAACTAATATCCTTTGGTGGAACACCAAACTTAGAATTACACTTTCACTCTTGGATTGTGTTAGTGTGGAACACCAAACTTAGCTCCTCGCAATACAGGGGAAACAGCTTGTGACCTTTATTGAAATAAAGCTGAAAAGAAAACTACCTGAGGTTGGGTTGCCTCCCAACAGAGCGCTCTTTTACCGTCGCTAGCTCGACGATTCCTCCTTTACCTGAGATGATACTGTACTCTAGGGTTTTCTCCCATGTTGCCCAGATAATGCTTGAGTCTTTGTCCATTCACTGTAAAAGTCCTCTCTGAACCTTCATCCATGATTTTGATGTGTCCATATGGCGAAACTTTTTGTGATAAGAAAAGGGCCGAACCACCTTGATTTGAGTTTTCCTGGGAACAGTCTCAATTTGGAATTGTAAAGGAGTACTCGCTGCCCCTTTTCGAAACTCCTGGGTGCAAGATGTAGGTCATGTCTTCTCTTTGCCTTCTCTTTATACATCTTGGTATTTTTATAGGCTTGTGACCTGAATTCCTCCATCTCTTGCAGCTGCAAGATCCTTTTTGCACCAGCAGCAATGCTGTCAAAATTTAGTATCTTGATAGCCCAGAGAGCTTTGTGTTCCAGCTCCAGTGGTAAATGACAAGCTTTCCCATACACTAGTTGATATAGGGACATTCCAAGTGGTGTTTTGAATGCTGTTCTGTATGCCCAAAGAGCATCATCCAGCTTCTTCGACCAATCCTTTCTTGATGCACCCACAGTCTTTTCCAGAATCCTCTTTAGCTCTCTGTTGGATATCTCAATTTTTCCACTTGTTTGGGGATGGTAAGGCGTGGCTACCTTGTGTTTTACCCCATATCGTAGGAGAAGAGCTTCTAGTGGTCTGTTACAAAAATGGCTCCCTCCATCACTGATAAGTGCTCGTGGGACTCCAAACCGGCTAAAGATATTCTTCCTGAGGAAGTTCATGACCACCCTGTTATCATTCGTTGGGGTTGTAATAGCCTCTACCCACTTGGAAACGTAATCCACTGCTACCAAGATGTACTTATTTGCATATGATGTTGGGAATGGTCCCATGAAATCGATTCCCCACACATCAAACAATTCCAATTCCAAGATGAAATTTTGTGGCATCTCATTTTTTTGGGCAAGTTTCCAGATCTTTGGCATTCATTGCAGCTCTTTACTAGTTCTTTGGCATCCTTGAAAAGGGTGGGCCAAAAGAATCCGCTTTGTAACACCTTTGCTGCAGTTCTGTCCCCTCCAAAGTGGCCTCCATAGCATGAGCCGTGGTAATTCCATAGGACCTCTCGTCCTTCTTCTTCCGAAACACATCTCCTAAGGATTCCATCTGAACACTTCTTGAAGAGATATGGCTCATCCCAGACAAAGTATTTTGCATCATTCATGAGCTTCCTTTTTTGATGTTTATTGATCTTTGGAGGTAAGGCCCCAGTTGCCTTGAAGTTGGCAATGTCTGCGAACCATGGTGTTTTGTGAACTGTCATCAACTGCTCATCAGGGAAGAGCTCGTTCACACTTGTATCATGTTCTCCACCTTTATCATGAGGAATCCTGGATAGGTGATCTGCTACCTTATTCTCTACTCCTTTCTTGTCTCTGATTTCAATATTGAATTCCTGCAGCAATAAGATCCATCTTATTAGTCTTGGTTTTGATTCTTACTTGGTAAACAAATATTTAAGTGCTGTGTGATCTGTAAAAACAATCACTTTAGCACCAATGAGGTATGATCTAAACTTGTCAAATGCAAAAACTATTGCTAGTAACTCCTTTTCAGTAGTGGTGTAATTTCTTTGAGTATCATTAAGGACTTTGCTAGCATAGTATATCACATGGACTAAGTTGTCTTTCCTCTGTCCTAACACTGCCCCAACTGCAAAATCAGATGCATCACACATCAATTCAAATGGTAAATTCCAATCAGGTGGGGAAATGATAGGAGTAGAGGACAACCTCATTTTCAAATTTTCAAAGGCTAACATGCATGTTTCATCAAAGATAAATGGTGTATCAGATACAAGGAGATTGCTTAAGGGCTTGGCTATCTTTGAAAAATCTTTAATAAACCTTCTGTAAAAATCAGCATGCCCCAAAAAGCTCCTAATTGCCCTGACATCACTGGGTGGAGGCAGTTTTTCAATAAGTTCTACTTTAGCTCTGTCAACCTCAATGCCTTGGTTAGAAACTTTGTGACCAAGGACTATTCCTCCAGTCACCATAAAGTGACATTTCTCCCAGTTCAAGACCAGATTGGTCTCTTGGCATCTTTTCAATACCAAGGCGAGGTGATGTAGGCAACTAGGGAAGGAATCTCCGAATACCGAGAAATCATCCATAAAAACTTCAATGAATTTTTCTATCATATCTGAAAAGATAGAAAGCATGCAGCATTGGAAAGTCGCAGGTGCATTACATAGCCCAAATGGCATGCGCCTGTAGGCAAACACTCCATATGGGTAAGTGAATGAGGTTTTCTTTTGATCCCTGGGATCAACCACTATTTGGTTATATCCTGAATAACTGTCGAGAAAACAATAATATGCGTGCCCTGCAAGTCTTTCCAACATCTGATCCATGAATGGAAGGGGGAAATGATCTTTCCGTGTAGCCTCATTGAGCTTCCTGTAGTCTATG
Organism: Arachis ipaensis; assembly: GCF_059453495.1. Lineage (NCBI taxonomy): Eukaryota > Viridiplantae > Streptophyta > Magnoliopsida > Fabales > Fabaceae > Arachis > Arachis ipaensis. The sequence goes on from NC_142443.1 coordinate 113,212,455, forward strand.
CACATCCGCCATCCTGTGACTGTCCTTGTAGAAATTAGTTCGTTCTTCTCATTGGGAACCACGGTAATTCCTCCCTTTTTTGGGACGACATGCACGGGACTAACCCAGGGGCTGTCTGAAATTGGGTAGATTACCTCCCTTGCTATAACTTCATAACTTCCTTCTGTACCACTTCCTTCATGATTGGGTTCAACCTCCTTTGGGATTGAATGGATGGTTTGGCATCATCTTCCAGCAGTATCTTGTGCATGCATATGGCCGAACTTATCCCCTTTAGGTCAGCAAGTGTCCAACCAATGGCATCCTTGTGCTGTCGCAGTACTTTGATAAGTTCATCCTCTTGATCTTTGCTGAGGCATGAGCTTATGATCACTGGGTAATTTTCATTTTCTCCTAAGTATGCATATTTGAGAGTGGGTGGCAGTGCTTTGAGTTCAAGTTTAGGTGCTTCTGACTTTTCGTTCTCTTCCTTTGGTGCACCTGGTATGCCAATTTCTGTTGTTGCAACCACTTCACTTGTTGTACACTCTTCCTCTATTATTCTTTCGGGCTCTTCAGACTCTTCTTCTTCAAAACTCTCCTGCACTTCCTCTTCAAGTGAGTCCAACCTCATACATTCCCCCAGTTGTTCTTGTGGGTAACTCATGGCCTTGAACACATTGATTGTCATCTTTTCATTGTGTAATCTCAGGGTGAGATCACCTTTTTGGATATCAATGACAGCTCCAGTAGTGGCCAAGAACGGCCTTCCCAGGATAATGGAGGTCTTGGCTTCCTCCTGCATGTCCAGCACTACGAAGTCTGCCGGGAATATGAAGTCTCCCACTTTCACCAGCAAATCCTCTACTACGCCATGAGGGAACTTGAACGATCTGTCTGCTAACTGTAAGGCCATTTTTATTAGTTTAGCCTCCTCTATCTTCATCTTCCTCATCATAGCTACTGACATCAAATTGATGCTGGCTCCTAAGTCACAAAGAGCTTTCTCCACTGTGATTTCCCTTATAATACAAGGGATCTGAAAACTCCCAGGATCCTTCAATTTCTGGGGCAGTTTATGCTGAATGATAGCACTACATTCTTCGGTTAGTATCACAGTCTCGTTGTTCTTCCAGCTTCTCTTCTTAGTCATGAGCTCCTTCAAGAACTTGACGTAGAGTGGCATTTGTTCTATTGCTTCAGCAAAGGGTATGTTGATTTGCAGTTTCTTGAAAATTTCCAAAAATCTCGAAAACTGATTGTCATCTCCCTTCTTCTTTAATTGCTGAGGGTATGGGACTCTTGGGGTGTCTGGCTTCAGCACTCCTTCCCCTTTTTGTGAACTCAAAGTGGGAACTCGAGCTTCGTCCTGCTCTTCTTCCTCTTTATTTGAGTCCTCTTCTTATGGTTTCTGGGGAATTTCCTTCAGTTCCTTCCCACTCCGAAGGGTGATAGCCTGACACTCCTCCCTTTTGGTTGAGTTAGTATTACTGCGAAGGTTGTGGCTGGAGATTTGCTTGAATAAGTAGCCAATTTGTGTCTCAAGTTTCTTGATGGCAGCATCCTGGTTCTGCATATTGGACATCACTTCTTCTCGGAACGCTTTACTGTCTTGAATCTCTTTGCCTATGCCTTCAAGTAGATTCTCAATCCTTGAGAGTCTGTCATCAAATGATGGTAGATTGGGATTAGAGGTGGAAGGATGAGGAGGGTTATTTTGGCCTTGGTAAAGGTTTTGAGAGGGTTGGTTATGTGGGTGCTGATATGGTCTAGATGTAAAATGTTGGTGTTGGGATTTGAACGTCTTTGATATAGGCCTTGGTCTTGTTGATTTCTCCACCCGAAGTTTGGGTGATTCCTCCATCCAGGGTTATAGGTCTTAGAGTATGGATCATGGTTTTGCCTAGGTGAATTCTCAATGTAGTTGGCTTGCTCCTGACTACCCTCTGCTTCTTCATTCACTCCTTCTTGGGTTGTTGGTGAAGTAGTGATTGCTGCTACTTGGTTCCTCTCCATCTTCTTGGTGAGGTCAGCCAGCTGCTGGGTAATGAGCTTGTTTTGGGCCAGCAGAGCATCTACATTGTTTAGCTCCATTACTCCTCTAGTGTTCCCTCTTTCGGAAGCATAGAAGTAGTCATTCTCTGCTACAGTTTCAATGACATCTATGGCTTCCTCAATGGTCTTCTTCTTGTTCAAAGATCCTCCAGATGAATGGTCTACTGCCTTCTTTGATTCATATGACAGGCCTTCATAGAAAATGTGCAGCTGCACCCATTCGTTAAACATGTCAGGTGGACACCTCCTTGTCAGGTCCTTAAACCTCTCCCATGCTTCATAAAGAGTCTCACCATCTTGTTGCCTGAAAGTTTGGACCTCAGCTCTCAGCCTATTGATTCGTTGAGGAGGGTAAAATCTTGCTAAGAATTTGTTCACCACATCTTCCCAGGTTGTCAAGCTCTCCTTCGGGAAAGACTCCAGCCACTTGGCTGCCTTATCCTTGAGTGAGAATGGAAATAAGAGCAGTCTATAGGCGTCAGGATGAACACCATTAGACTTCACTGTGTCACATATTCTCAGGAAGGTGGTTAGATGTTGATTGGGGTCTTCTTGGACACTTCCTCCGAACGAACAGTTGTTCTGAATAAGGGTGATGAGCTGTGGTTTTAGTTCAAAATTGTTGGCATGGATGGTTGGCTTTTGAATGCTACTTCCACAGTTTCCTGGGTTTGGATTGATGTAAGAGCCTAAAACTCTTCTATCCTCCCCAGCATGATTTGCTCGACCTCCTCCGCCATGGTTGTGAGTCTCTTCTTCATGATGGTTTTCCATGTTTTCATCCATGTTTGGTTCAAAGTATTCCTCCTCTTCCTCAGCACCAACTACTCTCTTTCCTCTTGCTTCCCTCCTTAATCTAAGGAAAGTTCTATCAGGTTCAGAATCAAAGGAAGTTGAAGCCCCGCTTCTTCTCCCTGTCATACAACCAACAAAGCACAAGCAAGGAAAGTAAATGCAGAAAGTATTCTGTTAGAATTATTGTTAGTGTGAGTGATGCAATATATCAAACAGTTAGTGGGTTAGTGAACTGAATTGTAAATAACAAAAATAAATGAGAAAGTAGGGGGAAGGGAAGAAATTAACTAAAACTGAAAATAAATTACTCAAACAGAAAATTAAATCAAATAAAACAAAAATGCTCAATCTAGTTATCTTCCAATTTAATCATTGTTGATGCACAATCAATCCCCGACAATGGCGCCATAAACTTGATGCACGGAAAACTTGTCTCATAACAAATTTCCTTCGGCAAGTGTACCGAATTTTTCGTCAAGTAAAAACTCACAATAGAGTGAGTTCGAATCCTACAGGGATTGATTGATCAAGCAACTTTAATTAGAGGAATGTTCTAGTTGAGCGAATCAGAATTTGGATTGAGAATTGCAGAAAATTAAATAGCGGGAAAGTAAATAACAGAAAAGTAAATGCTAGAAATAAAGAGCTGAATGTAGATGACGGAAAGTAAATTGCAGAATCTTAAATGGGAATGGGATAATTGCTCATAAAAGTAAATGACAGAAATTAAAGAGAATGGGTAAGATCAGAAATGGGGAGTTCATTGGGCTCAGGAGATGTTGCGTTCTCCGGATCAATTTCATTTTCATCTCTTCCTCAATCAATGCACTCATTGATCTCCTTGGCAATCTTAAGTGATCGAATTACAATTCCTTGTAATTCAATCTCTCAAATATTGATCAATAGCCAATTCCTTGGTCAATTGCTCATGAGAAGAGATGAAGTATGGTCACTGATTATACCACATGCATTTCCCAAATCAGGTGTTGAGAGGATTATAGTCATATATCCATCCAAACCCAATTTGGTCCAGCATGAGAAAGCATTTCTAGCATGATCTCTTCATTCCTCTTTCAAGGTTCAGAAGAGATCCAAGTTTGAATAGCTTCTTTTCCAAGATAACTACCCAATTGGATGAAGATCGAAAGCTTTCAAGTAAAATCAAGAGAAAAGATAGAAGAAGAATAATGAAAACTAGTATTGATCCATCAAATTACAATAGAGCTCCCTAACCCAATGAAAGGGGTTTAGTTGTTCATAGCTCTGGAAAATGAAAATGAAGATGGAGAATACATGATGAAACTAGAAGTGCCGAGAAAGTAAAATACAGAGAGTAGTTCTATGCCCAGAGGCTCCCTATAATTTCCAACTCCCTAAATAATTCAAAGCTACTCCTATATATACTACTCTTCTGATCTTCTAGTTGCATCTTCAAGTCTTGGGTATGGGCCTTTAGATCTTCAGTTTGAAGCAGTTATCTTCTTCATTGGGCTTGGCTTTACTTGCAGAGAGAAAGTGTGAAGTGGGCAGAGACTTTAGCTCAGGACGTTAGTGGTGTTAACGTTTAAATGGAAATGTGGGTTCGAGAACGTTAGTGACAATCACCTTTTTTACTAACGTTCCTCACCAAAGTAAGAGCCACGTTAACTCCAACGTTAGTGGCACAAACGTTGCTACTAACGTTGCCTCTTTGTCCTTCGCACACGTTATTGTGACTTACCTTTCCCAATAACGTTGAGAAGTCTCCCCCTTTCCTACGTTAGAGTCCACATTAACTTAGTTAACGTGACTCTTTTAACGTAGGCTTGCCAACCTTTGAGAACGTTAGTGACACTTACCTTTGTCACTAACGTTCCAATGTGCCCCTATTTCTCACATTAGAGTCCACGTTAACTAGGTTAACGTGGCTTCTAACGTGGCCATGCTAGCCATCTCCAATGTTAGTGACAAAGGTGAATGTCACTAACGTTCGCTCATCATCTCTCCACCTCACGTTAGCTTCCACGTTAACTAAGTTAACGTGGGAGTTAACGTGGCTCATTGTGGCTTGTGTGGGCTCCTTCCAATGTTAGTGACAATGTTAGGTGTCACTAACATTGGCGATCACCTTCCTTCTTTACGTTAGCTTCCACGTTAACTAGGTTAACGTGGAGTTAACGTGGCTTATTGGGGCTTGTGTGGGTTAATCCCAACGTTATTGACAATGTTTGGTGTCACTAACGTTGTCGATCACCTACTTTCTTCACGTTAGCTTCCACGTTAACTAGGTTAACGTGGAAGTTAACGTGGCTTATTGTGACTTGGCCAACGTTAGTGACAAAGTTGAATGTCACTAACGTTGGCTTCCCCTTTACTTCTTAATGTTAGAGGCCACGTTAACTAAGTTAACGTGGCTCTTAACGTGACCACTTATGAGCTTGGTCCAACGTTAGTGACAAAGGTAAGTGTCACTAACGTTGGCTCCATTTCCTTTTCTCCACGTTAGACTTCACGTTAACTTAGTTAATGTGACTCTTAACGTGGGCAATGATGGCTTCGAGAGCGTTATTGGCGATTACTTTTCTCATTAACTTTGCAAGTTACTCTCATTCCACGTTAGGAGTTACGTTAATTAGATTAACGTGGCTGCTAATGTGGTTCTTCCTTGCTTCCTTTGTCCTGAAATCAAGCAATAGAGTGCATCAAAGTTCTAGTCCAAGTCATGAGAAATACAACATCTAATTTTTCATTAAATTCATGCAAAATTCTCATGAAATCATGTAAAGTGCACAATGTATGCTTGAATCAAGATGTAAGTGAATATCTACTCAAAACTAGCTTATTTTCTAAGGAAATGCATGAAACTACCCTAAAAACTGTAAAGAAAAGGTCAGTGAAACTGGCCAAAATGCCCTGGCATCGGCGTGGAGTATCTGAAGTCACTGAGGGTTTGGCAATTTGGCTTTGTGCTTTGGGGCCTTGGGTAATGCAGGATGAGTGTCCAGAGTGACTGGAAAAAGGTTGTCAAGGTGCTTGGGGGGAACGTCTTTTGAATTGATGTCTATTGCCCCCCTCTCTGGGCGTTCAATGTCCACTCTACTCCCTCTTGGGCGTTTAACTTCCCCTCTGCCCCTTCTTGGGCATTCTACTTCCACTCTGCCCCCTTCGGGCCGTTTTACTTCCTTGGTGGTGTCCCTTGTTGCTGCAATTTCACTTTCTGGTATCTCTTTTTCAATCTACTTCTTAGTAATTTGTGCCTCTGTACCTACCACTTGATCACTTATCAAGGTGATAGTCTTGCACTCCTCTTTGCTATTTGGGACCATATTAATTTGTGCAAGTTGCTTAGATATTCATTGGTCCTTCTGTTTTATTTGCATCTCCAGGTTCCTGAGTAAGGCCCTGAATTCCTGGGTATAACTTTGTTGGCTTTGAGAGAGTTCTTGACAATTGTTGGCTGATGAGCAGAAAATTTATACGCTTTTTGGCATTGTTTTTACTTAGTTTTTAGTATGATTTAGTTGGTTTTTAGTATATTTTTATTAGTTTTTAATTAAAAATCACATTTCTGGACTTTACTATGAGTTCGTGTGTTTTTCTGTGATTTCAGGTATTTTCTGGCTGAAATTGAGGGAGCTGAGCAAAAATCTGATTCAGGCTGAAAAAGGACTGCTGATGTTGTTAGATTCTGACCTCCCTGCACTCAAAGTGGATTTTCTGAAGCTACAGAACTCCAAATGGCGCGCTCTCAATTGCGTTGGAAAGTAGACATCCAAGGCTTTCCAGAAATATATAATAGTCCATACTTTGCTCAAGGATAGATGACATAAACTGGCGTTCAGCGCCAGTTCCATGTTGCAGTCTGGCGTCCAGCGCCAGAAACAAGTTACAAGTTGGAGTTCAACGCCAGAAACAGGTTACAACCTGGCATTGAATGCCCAAAACAGCCCACGCACGTGAGAAGCTTAAGTCTCAGCCCCAGCACACACCAAGTGGGCCCCAGAAGTGGATTTCTGCACTATCTATCATAGTTTACTCATTTTCTGTAAACCTAGGTTACTAGTTTAGTATTTAAACAACTGTTAGAGATTTATTTTGTATCTCATGACATTTTTAGATCTGAACTTTGCACTCTTTGACGGCATGAGTCTCTAAACTCCATTGTTGGGGGTGAGGAGCTCTGCAGCGTCTTGATGAATTAATGCAATTATCTCTGTTTTCCATTTAAACACGCTTGTTCCTATCTAAGATGTTCATTCGCGCTTCACTATGAAGAAGGTGATGATCCGTGACACTCATCACCTTCCTCAATCCATGAACATGTGCCTGACAACCACCTCCGTTCTACATCAGATTGAATGAGTATCTCTTAGATTTCTTAATCAGAATCTCCGTGGTATAAGCTAGAATTGATGGCGGCATTCATGAGAATCCGGAAAGTCTAAAACTTGTCTGTGGTATTCCGAGTATGATTCAAGGATTGAATGGCTGTGACGAGCTTCAAACTCGCGATTGTTGGGCGTAGTGACAGACGCAAAAGAATCAAGGGATTCTATTCCAACATGATCGAGAACCAACAGATGATTAGCCGTGCTGTGACAGAGCATTTGGACCATTTTCACTGAGAGGACGGGAAGTAGCCATTGACAACGGTGACACCTTACATACAGCTTGCCATGGAAGGAGCCTTGCGTGTGTGAAGAGGAGTACAAGAGAAAAACTGAAATAAAGAAGACAAAGCATCTCCAAAACTCCAACATATTCTCCATAATTACACAATAAGTATTTATATTTATGCCCTTTGACTCTTTACAATTGAAGTTGAAAAACACTGTTGTTGGCATCCTGACTAAGAATAATAAGATAACCATAGCTTGCTTCAAACTAACAATCTCTGTGGGATTCGACCCTTACTCACGTAAAGTATTACTTGGACGACCCAGTGCACTTGCTGGTTAGTGGTACGAATTGTGAAAGGTGTGATTCACAATTCGTGCACCAAGTTTTTGGCGCCGTTGCCGGGGATTGTTCGTGTTTGGACAACTGATGGTTTATTTTGTTGCTTAGATTAGGAAAAATTTTTCTTTTTGGTTTAGAGTCTCTTATTATTGTTTTTGGTTAAAATTTTAGAATCCTTATTTTCTCTTTCAAGAATTTTTTTTCGAAAATTATATTTTTTTATTGAATTTTTCTTGTTTGATCTTTAGTTTTTCTTGTTTTGTGATTTTTCTTGTTTTTCTTGTGCCTTTTCAAAACATTAGTTTTCAAAAAAAAATTTTTTTTTTCATTCTTAGTTATTTAAAAATACTTCTTCAAAACAAGTTTTACATTTATAACTCAGTTGGCTAGAGCGTTAGTCTGTGTTCTTGGTAATTGGGTCAGAATCTTTTATATTCTTTTCAAAATCTTCTTTTTCAAAAATAATTTTTCTATCAAATCTTGTGCCAAACTTTAAGTTTGGTGTTTTCTTGTTGATTTTTCTTTGTTTTTAGAAAATTTTAGTTTGGTTTTCTAAAAATTTTAAGTTTGGTGTTCCTTCTTCATGTTCTTGTTGTTCTTGTGAGTCTTCAAGGCGTTCTTGAGTTTTTCTTGTGTCTTGATCTTAAAATTTTTAAGTTTGGTGTTTCTTGGTGTTTTCCCTCCAAAATTTTCGAAAACAAGGAGCATTAGATCTAAAAATTTTAGATTTTGTGTTATTTTATTGTTTTTCTCTTTCCTCATTAAATTCAAAAATATCTTTTCCCTCTATTTTAAAGCAATTTTTTGAAAATCAATTTTAAAATTCAGATTTTTTTTTTCAAAATTTAAAACCCTTTTAAAAAAAAAATCATATCTTTTTCAAAACTTCCTAACCACTTTCTCTCTCCTCATTTTTTTCGAAAATCTTCACCCATTTTTATTTATTTTAATTTATTTTATTTTCGAAATAAATAAATAATTAAATAAATAAAAATATTTCTTCTCTATTTTACATCATCTCCCTTTCTCCATCATGGATCTAAGTGGAAATAAACAGTTCAGAAGGACTCTGGGGTCATATGCTAACCCCTCTACTGCTTCATATGGGAGTAGTATCAGTATACCCTCCATTGGAGTCAGTAGCTTTGAGTTGAATCCTCAGCTCATTATCATGGTGCAGCAAAGTTGCCAGTATTTCGGTCTTCCACAGGAAGAACCTACAGAGTTTCTGGCACAGTTTTTACAAATTGCTGACACAGTACATGATAAGGAAGTAGATTAGGATGTCTACAGATTATTACTGTTCCTATTTGCTGTAAAAGACCAAGCTAAGAGGTGGTTAAATAAACAATCTAAGGCTAGCATAAAGACATGGAAACAGCTGACAGAAAAATTCCTGAATCAATACTTTCCTCCAAAACGGATGACACAGCTAAGGCTGGACATCCAAGGCTTTAAACAAGGAGATAATGAATCTCTTTATGATGCCTGGGAGAGATACAGAGAGATGCTAAGAAAATGCCCCTCTGAGATGTTTTCAGAGTGGGTTCAGCTAGGCATCTTCTATTATGGGCTTACAGAAAGAGCTCAGATGTCTCTAGACTACTCAGCTGGTGGATCTATCCACGTGAGGAAGACAATTGAAGAAGCTCAAGAGCTCATTGATACAGTTGCCAAAAATCAGCATCTGTACTTAAGCAGCGAACCTTCCATGAAAGAAGAGGCTAAAACAGTGACTACTGAACTCAGTCCTGCTGAACAAGCTACTGAATTCAATCAGCAATTGGATTTTCTAACAAAACAGTTAGCTGAATTCAGGGAGAGACTACAAGAGACAAGGATGGCTAATATAAATATGGAAGAACAATTAAAGCAAACAAAGCAGCAGCTGTCAAAACAAATAACAGAAGAATGTCAAGCAGTTCAATTAAGAAGTGGGAAAATATTAAATACCCCACCTTAAGGCAGCAGGAAGCCAAGAAATGAGCAAACTACCCAAATTCCATCTGAGGACAGTAAGAGCCCAGGGAAAAATAATTCTGGCGCTAAAACGCCAGAAATTGGGTGGAAGGCTGGCGCTGAACGCCCAAACCATGCTCAGTACTGGCGTTCAATGCCAGAAACAAGCAAGGAACTGGCGTTGAACGCCCAAAGGAAGCACAATTCTGGCGTTCAGACGCCAGGAACAGATGAGGAGTTGGCGTCTAACGCCACTCCAGCTTCCAACCCTGGCTTTCAAATGCCAGTGAGGGATCAGACACTTGCAAGTGCTGATAATAAATCCCTCAAGAAGGCTTCTCAACCTACCTCTGTAGGAAATAAACCTGCAGCAACTAAGGTTGAGGAATACAAAGCCAAGATGCCTTATCCTCAAAAACTCCGCAAAGAGGAGCAGGATAAGCAATTTGCCCGCTTTGCAGACTATCTCAGGACTCTTGAAATAAAGATTCTGTTTGCAGAGGCACTTGAGCAAATACCCTCTTATGCCAAGTTTATGAAAGATATCTTGAGTCATAAGAAGGATTGGAGAGAAACTAAAAGGGTTCTCCTCACTGAAGAATGCAGTGCAGTCATTCTGAAAAGCTTCCCAGAAAAGCTTAAAGATCCTGGGAGCTTTATGATACCATGCATATTAGAGGGTAACTGCACCAAGACAGCTCTATGTAATCTTGGGGCAAGCATCAACCTAATCTCTGCATCCACTATCAGAAAGCTTGGCTTGACTGAAGAGGTCAAACCAACCCGAATCTGTCTTCAACTTGCTGATGGCTCCATTAAATACCCATCAGGCATAATTGAGGACATGATTGTCAAGGTTGGGCCATTTACCTTCCCTACTGACTTTGTAGTGCTGGAAATGGAGGAGCACAAGAGTGAAACTCTCATTCTAGGAAGACCATTCCTAGCAACTGGACGAACCCTCATTGATGTCCAAAAAGGGGAGATAACCCTGAGAGTCAATGAGGATGAGTTTAAGTTGAATGTTGTCAAAGCTATGCAACATCCAGACACATCAGACGACTGCTTGGGCGTTGATATTATTGACTCCCTGGTAGAAGAGGTCCATATGACTGAGAGTCTCGAATCAGAGCTAGAGGACATTTTTAAAGATGTTCAGCCTGATCTGGAGGAACTAGAGGAAATAAAAGAACCTCTAAAAACTCCTCAGGAAGAGGAGAAACCTCCTAAACCCGAGCTCAAACCACTACCACCATCCCTGAAATATGCATTTCTGGGAGAAGGTGACACTTTTCCTGTAATCATAAGCTCTGCTTTAGGGCCACAGGAAGAGAAAGCACTAATTCAGGTGCTAAGGACATACAAGACAGCTCATGGGTGGTCCATAAGTGATTTTAAGGGCATTAGCCCAGCCAGATGCATGCACAAGATCCTATTGGAGGATGATGCTAAGCCAGTGGTTCAACGACAGAGGCGGCTAAATCCCGCCATGAAGGAGGTGGTGCAGAAAGAGGCCACTAAGTTACTAGAGGCTGGGATTATCTATCCTATTTCTGATAGCCCCTGGGTGAGCCCTGTCCATGTTGTCCCTAAGAAGGGAGGAATGACAGTGGTTCATAATGAAAAGAATGAACTGGTTCCTACAAGAACAGTTACAGGGTGGCGTATGTGTATTGACTATAGAAGGCTCAATACAGCCACCAGGAAGGATCATTTTCCTTTACCATTCATAGACCAGATGCTAGAGAGACTAGCAGGTCATGAATATTACTGCTTTTTGGATGGCTATTCTGGTTACAACCAAATTGCAGTAGATCCTCAGGACCAAGAGAAAACAGCATTCACATGTCCTTCTGGAGTGTTTGCCTACAGAAGGATGCCTTTTGGTCTGTGTAATACACCTGCAACCTTTCAGAGGTGCATGCTCTCTATCTTCTCTGATATGGTAGAGAAGTTTCTGGAAGTCTTCATGGATGACTTTTCAGTATTTGGAGACTCATTCAGCTCCTGCCTTAACCATTTAGCACTTGTTCTGAAAAGATACCAAGAGACCAACCTAGTTTTAAACTAGGAAAAATGTCACTTTATGGTGACTGAAGGGATTGTCCTTGGGCATAAAATTTCAAACAAGGGAATAGAGGTGGATCAAGCTAAAGTTGAAGTAATTGAAAAATTACCACCACCTGCCAATGTTAAGGCAATCAGAAGCTTTCTGGGGCATGCAGGATTCTATAGGAGGTTTATAAAGGATTTTTCAAAAATTGCAAAACCTCTGAGCAATCTGCTAGCTGCTGACATGCCATTTGTGTTTGACACAAAGTGTCTGCAGGCGTTTGAGACCCTGAAAGCTAAGCTGGTCACATCACCAGTTATTTCTGCACCAGACTGGACATTACCATTCGAACTAATGTGTGATGCCAGTGACCATACCATTGGTGCAGTATTGGGATAGAGGCATAACAAGCTTCTGCATATCATTTATTATGCTAGCAGTGTTTTAAATGATGCCCAGAAAAATTACACAACCACAGAAAAAGAATTACTTGCAGTGGTTTATGCCATTGACAAGTTTAGATCCTACTTAGTAGGATCAAAAGTGATTGTGTACACTGACCATGCTGCTCTTAAATATCTACTCACAAAGTAGGATTCAAAGCCCAGGCTCATAAGATGGGTGTTGCTTCTGCAAGAGTTTGATATAGAAATAAGAGACAGAAAAGGGACAGAGAATCAAGTAGCTGATCACCTGTCCCAGATAGAACCAGTAGCAGGAGCATCCCTCCCTCCTACCGAGATCTCTGAAACCTTTTCAGATGAGCAATTGTTTGCTATTCAGGAAGCTTTGTGGTTTGAAGACATTGCAAACTATAAGACACAAGGTTCTCCTTCTGTAACCATGGAAAGGAAGCATGAAAAGCTTCTCACACTGCAGAGTCAACCAAAGCCCCCACAGTCAAACTCTAAGTTTGGTGTTGAGAGGTCCCAACCTTGCTCTGATTATCTGTGAGGCTCCATGAGAGCTCACTGTCAAGCTATTGACATTAAAGAAGCGCTTGTTGGGAGGCAACCCAATGTTATTTAATCATATCTATTTATTTTCCATTGCTATTTTATGTTTTCTTTAGGTTGATGATCATGTGAAGTCACAAAAACAAATGGAAAATCAAAAACAGAATGAAAAACAGCATGAAAAATAGCACACCCTGGAGGAAGATCATTCTGGCGTTTAAACGCCAGAAACAAGCATCTGTCTGGCGTTTAACGCCAGAAACAAGCACCAAGCTGGCGTTTAACGCCAGAAACAAGCATCAGTCTGGCATTAAACACCAGAAACAGGCTACATTTGGGCGTTTAATGCCAGAAACAGGCAGCAGTCTGGCGTTAAATGCCAGGATTGCACAGTAAGGGCATTTTGTACGCCTAATTGGAGCAGGGATGCTAAATCCTTGACCCCACAGGATCCCCACCTACCTCACCATTCAAATTCAAACCATTCCCCTCCCAAACCCACCCATTCACACACTTCCATCTCCTCCATCTTCTCCACTTCTTTCTTCTTTTGCTCGAGGACGAGCAAACCTTTTAAGTTTGCTGTGGTAAAAGCATTGCTTTTGTTTTTCCATAATTCAGTGGTAGAGCAATTGACTGCAGATCAAAGAGCAACAAAGGCAAGAAAGAGACATAGAGGAGCTCAAGAGCACCATTGGTTCTTCAAGAAGAGGAAGACGCCACCCTCATTAAGGTGGACCCATTCCTTAATCTCCTTGTTCTTATTTTCCTGTTTTTCGTTTACTATGCTTCATGTTTAATTATGTTTGTGTCTTTACTATATGATCACTACTATCTAAGTGTCTATGTCTTAAAGATATGAATGTCCTATGAATCCATCACCTTTCTTAAATGAAAATTGTTTTCTGAAAAAGAAAAAGAAGTACATGAATTTCGAATTTTAAAATAGTTTAATTATTTTGATGTGGTGGCAATACTTTTCGTTTTCTGAATGAATGCTTGAACAGTGCATATGTCTTTTGAATTTGTTGCTTATGAATGTTAACATTGTTGGCTCTTGAAAGAATGATGAAAAAGGAGAAATGTTATTTAATAATCTGAAAAATCATAAAAATGATTCTTGAAGCAAGAAAAAGCAGTGAAGAACAAAGCATGCAAAAAAAAAAAAAGAGAGCAAGAAAAAGAAAAAGCAAGCAGAAAAAGCCAAAAGCTCTTTAAACCAAAAGGCAAGAGCAAAAAAAGCCAATAGCCCTTAAAACCAAAAGGCAAGGGTAATAAAAAGGATCTAAAGCTTTGAGCATCAGTGGATAGGAGGGCCTAAAGGAATAAAATCCTGGCCTTAGCGGCTAAACCAAGCTGTCCATAACCATGTGCTTGTGGCGTGAAGGTGTCAAGTGAAAACTTGAGACTGAGCGGTTAAAGTCGAGGTCCAAAGCAGAAAAAAAACAGAGAGTGCTTAAGAACCCTGGACACCTCTAATTGGGGACTTTAGCAAAGCTGAGTCACAATTTGAAAAGGTTCACCCAGTTATGTGTCTGTGGCATGTATGTATCCGGTGGTAATACTGGAAAATAGAGTGCTTAGGGCCACGGTCAAGACTCATAAAGTAGCTGTGTTCAAGAATCAACATACTGAACTAGGAGAATCAATAACACTATCTGAATTCTGAGTTCCTATAGATACCAATCATTCTGAACTTCAAAGGATAAAGTGAGATGCCAAAACTGTTCAGAAGCAAAAAGCTAATAGCCCCGCTCATCTAATTAAGACTGATCTTCATAGATGTTTTTGGAATTCATTGTATATTCTCTTCTTTTTATCCTACTTTATTTTTAGTTGCTTGGGGACAAGCAACAATTTAAGTTTGGTGTTGTGATGAGCGGAAAATTTATACGCTTTTTGGCATTATTTTTACTTAGTTTTTAGTGTGATTTAGTTGGTTTTTAGTATATTTTTATTAGTTTTTAATTAAAAATCATATTTTTGGACTTTACTATGAGTTTGTGTGTTTTTCTGTGATTTCAGGTATTTTCTGGCTGAAATTGAGGGAGCTAAGCAAAAATCTGATTCAGGCTGAAAAAGGACTGCTGATGTTGTTGGATTCTGACCTCCCTACACTCAAAGTGGATTTTCTGAAGCTACAGAATTCCAAATGGTGCGCTCTCAATTGCGTTGGAAAGTAGACATCTAGGGCTTTCCAGCAATATATAATAGTCCATACTTTGCTCAAGAATAGATGACGTAAACTGGCGTTCAATGCCAGTTCCATGTTGTAGTCTAGCGTCCAGCGCCAGAAACAAGTTACAAGTTGGAGTTCAACGCCAGAAACAGGTTACAACCTGGCGTTGAACGCCCAAAACAGCCCAGGCACGTGAGAAGCTTAAGTCTCAGCCCCAGCACACACCAAGTGGGCCCCAGAAGTGGATTTCTGCACTATCTATCATAGTTTACTCATTTTCTGTAAACCTAGGTTACTAGTTTAGTATTTAAACAACTGTTAGAGATTTATTTTGTATCTCATGACATTTTTAGATCTGAACTTTGCACTCTTTGACGGCATGAGTCTCTAAACTCCATTGTTGGGGGTGAGGAGCTCTGCAGCGTCTTGATGAATTAATGCAATTATCTCTGTTTTCCATTCAAACACGCTTGTTCCTATCTAAGATGTTCATTCGCGCTTCACTATGAAGAAGGTGATGATCCGTGACACTCATCACCTTCCTCAATCCATGAACATGTGCCTGACAACCACCTCCGTTCTACATCAGATTGAATGAGTATCTCTTAGATTTCTTAATCAGAATCTTCGTGGTATAAGCTAGAATTGATGGCGGCATTCATGAGAATCCGGAAAGTCTAAACCTTGTCTGTGATATTCCGAGTAGGATTCAAGGATTGAATGGCTGTGACGAGCTTCAAACTCGCGATTGTTGGGTGTAGTGACAGACGCAAAAGAATCAAGAGATTCTATTCCGACATGATCGAGAACCAACAGATGATTAGCCGTGCTGTGACAGAGCATTTGGACCATTTTCACTGAGAGGACGGGAAATAGCCATTGACAACGGTGACACCTTACATACAGCTTGCCATGGAAGGAGCCTTGCGTGTGTGAAGAGGAGTACAAGAGAAAAACTGAAATAAAGAAGACAAAGCATCTCCAAAACCCCAACATATTCTCCATAATTGCACAATAAGTATTTATATTTATGCCCTTTGACTCTTTACAATTGAAGTTGAAAAACACTGTTGTTGGCATCCTGACTAAGAATAATAAGATAACCATATCTTGCTTCAAACCAACAATCTCCGTGGGATTAGACCTTACTCACGTAAGGTATTACTTGGACGACCCAGTGCACTTGCTGGTTAGTGGTACGAATTGTGAAAGGTGTGATTCACAATTCGTGCACCATTGGCATAATTCGATTGCTGTCTCTGAGGTTGCTTGCTCCACCGAAAGCTTGAGTGACTCCTCCACCCTTAATTAAAATGCTGAGAATAAGGAGTATCATAGGGGTTTCTGGAGGGATTCCCCATGTAATTGCTCTCCTCATGTGCATAGTGGTCATAGTTACAAGTTTCACCTTGAAGGGGGCTACCACGCGTATCACAAGGAACATCTGGAGAGGTGATGCGTGAGCATCTTTCCTATCTTTTTCTAGTAAATTTGCATTCGAATTTGTAAGTTTAATCCATATTTAAATACTGTTTAGCTACTATGAATCCTACTTTGAGTTGTGTACAATTCTGTTTATTTCAAGTAGCATTCAGATGGATTTGATGGAGTTTTATAGAAGAATAGAAGAAAGTGAATGATGTTGTCAACCCTGACCTCCTTGCACTCCAACAAGAATAACGTGAGCTAAAGAGATCCAATTGACGTGATTTTAGTGGCATTAGAAAGCTAACTTTCAGATCTTTTCAACAATGTATAATAGTATACACTTCTTCTCCAACCTGTACGGCCATATTGGCGCCTAACTTGGATTTTCCCAAGTTAGGCGCCGGAAGAAGAACTTACATGCTAAAGCGTGCTGCCAAGGCCATGCCTAACTTCAATTTCCTGAAGTTAGACATGAAGATCACTTAATGCACTCCAGGACATGCTGCCAAGGCCAAGCCTAACTTCAACTTGAAGTTTAGGCGCCAATCCAAGGAAAAGGAGTGGTCCCCGCATCCATCAATTATTATGCTCGAAGATTTTAATTAATCTCGATTAAATTTTATTTTATTTATAAATAGGAAAAGATATTATTTAGTTTTAGAAAATATATTTTATATTAATTAGGATTAGATATAAAAGGGGAAAAGAATCAGCCCTTCAGGCTCTTCTCTTCTCTTACCTCATTCCGCACCTTTACAGTTTTTTTTAATCCTTGTTTTCTCTCTGAGCCATGAGCAACTAAACCTCCACTGTTAAGGTTAGGAGCTTTGTTTATTGTATGAATCGATACTATTATTCTTCTATTTTAATTATTGTTTTTGATTTCAATTTCAAGAATTTGTTTTCGTTCTTCACCTTATGAATCTGGGTGGAACGGAAGTATGACCCTTATTATAGTTGAGTTCTTGTAAACCGTGGAAAAGCAATTTACTTGAACAACAGCTTCAAAATAATTTCTCCTAAATTTCTAATTATCTGGACTTAACGGGATACGTGACATATAATCCTCTTATATTTGGATAATTAGGGTTTCTGTGGCACATAAACTAGTTTTGAACTAAACCCTCTAATCGAAATCAAGTGACCAAAAAATTGGCAGTTGATAAAAGTTAGAGGAGACTAAAAAGGTCTAAGGAATTAAGGTTTAGTCACATATAGTTTGCCATGAATTGAATCTTACATGATTAAAATAGTTGGTAAGAAAAGTTAATCCGAAAAATAAACATCTCTGAAACCTTAACTGTTTTTTCATATATATTTCACAACTTGTTTATTGGTTGCTTTCTAATTCTCTGAATTTACTATTTATGCAATTGAACTCTTGAAACACCATTTTCTGCTTGTGTGACTAAGTAAATCAATTAACCACTGTTGATTAATCCATCAATCCTCGTGGGATCGACCCTCACTCACCTGAGCTATTACTTGGTACGACCTGGTGCACTTGCCAGTTAGTTTGTAGACTTTAAATTCTGCACCAAGTTTTTGGCACCATTGACGGGGATTAACTGTGATTGACAACTACTGGTTGTTTGATTTAAAAGATTAGGCGTTTTTGCTTTAATTTCATTTAACTTATTTCTGCAGGTGGATCACTCCACTTGAAGAAAACATCTGCAGAAGCAAGAGAACTCATTGAGATGGTTGTAAATAACCAATTCATGTACACTTCTGAAAGAAATCCTGTAAATCATGGGACCTCTCAGAAGAAAAGAGTTCTTGAAGTTGATACTCTAAATGCCATATTGGCCCAGAACAAGATCTTGACCCAACAGGTCAATATGATCTCTCAGCATCTGACTGGACTGCCAACTGCAGCTGGCAGTACCCAAGAAGTATCTCCTGATGTAGATGCTTATGATCCTGACCAACCTACCATAGAAGAGGTGAATTACATGGGAGAACCCTATGAAAACACCTACAATCCTTCATGGAGAAATCATCCTAAACTTTCATGGAAGGATCGACAGAAACCTCAACAAGGTATCAATAACAATCAAGGTGGAATGAACCAGACTAGGTTCAATAACAGACCACCATTCCTATCTTCTCAAGGGAATATGGAAACCTCTAAGTAGGGCATCTCTGACTTAGTCACTCTAGTTTCCAGCCTCTCTAAGACCACTCATAGTTTCATAATGAAATAAGGTCCTCTATTAGAAACTTGGAGGTACAAGTTGGTCAACAGAACAAGAGGATCCCTGAGACTCCTTCTGACACTCTTCCAAGTAACAATGAGGTGAATCCAAGATAAGAGTGCAAGGCCATAACCAAGAATGCGACCGCGTCACCCATGCGATCACATGGCTGCCAGTTTCTTCAAAAACTCTATTTTGTGCTTTCCTTCCATTTTTGTATGTTTCCTTTCCATCCTTTAAGTCATTCCTGCCTTAGAAGATCTGAAACTACTCAACACACTAATAACGGCATCGAATAGAAATAAAGGTAATTAAAATAATTAATTTTAAAGCATAGGAAACATATTTTTCACATACATCACATAATAAGAAAGGGAAAGTAAAACCATACAAATAATATGAATAAGTGGGTGAAGGATTGAATAAATCACTCAGATTAAGCACAAAATATATCATAAAATATGGGTTTATCAACCTCTCCACACTTAAACAATAGCATGTCCTCATGCTAAGTCCAAGAGTAATGTTAGGTTAAAGTGGTGGAATGCCATGCAATGCAATCTAATCTAAATGCAACTACCTAGATGCATCATGCAATTCTAATTTTTACTCACTTGTATATAAAGCTTGCATGTAGTTGAATTAATTCACATTCTCAAGGAGTCATATATATATATATATACAGCCAAACCTTAGATAGTTGATAAAGTGCCTTTACAATTGAAATGGGAGAGAAAAACATTTTATAAACTTGCAAGACAATTAATAATTTCAGCAGAGATATATGTTAATGAGCTATTGAACCCTCACTGAATTTTGTGTTTATTCTCTAGTCACTCAGTGTTTATTGGGCTAATCACTCTATTCTTCTTTTTATTCTTACTTTCTATAACTTTGTTCTTCATCTAACCAATCAACAATTATAGAATATAGACATACCAAAAATTATGAGGTCTTTAATTAAGGTTGTAATGGGGCCAAGGTAAAGGTAAGGGTATATGTATAAGGCTAAGTGAGCTAATAAGTGAATCCTTAATTAGTCTAAGATCTCACCTAACATACATACTTTGTAAAGCAAAGTTTCTTTACCTATTTTCTTATATTTTCCCACTTTTGATGTTACATGCTCATGTTTCAATGTTTATTATTTTTATCCCATGTGCATTTATTTTGCATTTGGGGAATCCTTTTGTATCCCCTTTATTCCAATACTGAAAAATAACACCTTTTTTTTAATGCACATGGTAATTCAATTATTTTGATTTTACATGAGCATGCTTCCCAAAATTTTTATTTGAATAATTTTATTCTTCTCAACTTTTCTACCTTTTGTTTTTATCATCCATGTTTCCAATAGGTTTCCCACACTTAAATAATTACACACTTTATATCTTAAGCTAACCAAGGATTCAACTTGGGATTTTTATTTTATTTTTCTGCTTAAGGCTAGTAATGTGGCTGATAGAATAAAGGGGGATTTAAAGACTCAAGGGTGATGTAAAGGGTAGGCTAATTTGGGATAAGTGAGCTAAAATTAAACAATGGCCTCAATCACTCTCTTGGTATGTATTTCTATTCTATAATCGGACATATAGATTAAAACAAAGTAAAGAACACCAGAATAGAAAAGAAGGGTTTGAATAAAAATTATGGTTTGAATATAACCATACAATTAAGCTCAAAACTCACAGGCTGTGTGTTCTCTAACTCAGAAATCATATATCAGTTATGTATGTCATGCAAGTAAAATTAAAAGGTCCCATTATTCTCAATGTAAAATTTATTTTGAATGGCTTTAAAGTTCTAGTGTTTCTCCTTGATGAAATGTTGTTAACTAACTAACATGTAATGCTATATATACAAGTTGTCTGGATTGTTTCTATTATGTTCAAGTTCCTAGTTTACTCCCTTTTTATATTTTTCAATTTAAACTAAGCTTTCTTATGCTAAAAAGGGTAAACTATACTAATTAATCCACAATTTCTATAACTAATAAGTTAGAATTGCTACTAAACTAAATGGCTAAAATATGAACTAAAAATGCAAAATGCAGAAAATAGAGTATAAATACATAAAAATAGAAATATATAAGTACTGAGAAAATAAAAATAAAAATAAAAAGAAAAATACAGAAAAATAGCAAAATAAAATAAAAAGAGTCTGTAGTGGTTCACCAAAAAAAATACGCCAGAGATGGAGACCTCCCCACACTTAAAATGAAGCATCGTCCCTGACGCTCACTCAAGCAGGGTGTGAAAGGGTGTCATCCCTGGAAGGGTGGGTAGCTGGAGTCTCTGTGGTGGCGGTCTGAAGATCTTTCTGCTGCAGAGGAGGTGCTGACTGGATAGGGATCTCGGGGTCTACAGCCTGAATCTGAGGCGGAGCCTCCTGATGTGATGCGGCCTGCTCTGTGCCTGCCTGTGCAGCCTCGCTCTGTGGATGGGTCTCTGCCTCGTGATCATCTGCCTCCTCCTCAGATTCCTCGGATGGTGTCTCAGGCTCGGAGGAAATGTCGCCAGATCGTATCATCAGCTTCAGGTGCTCATAGCGTCACTTGTTGCGACGCTCCATCTGGTCAAGCCGTCGAAACAGGTGGTGCACTAGATGATAGACGGGCTCTGGGGCAAGTGGAGGTGGCGTGGTGGTGGCAGGGGTAGCTGTGGAAGAAGAGGGGCCGGCAAATGGTGTGGCTGTCTCAGCAATAGCAGTGAGGAAGGGAGGTCTGTAGCCCAAAGCCAGAAAGTTTCTGCTGTGAGGGATAATCTTCTTGCATTCTGCAGCAGGTGGCTTTTCATCAGCATCCTCCCAAGGCACGTCAGCTCGACGGCCTAGCTGTGTAATCAGATAAGGAAAGGGAAGAGTACCTCGGACGTGGACCCTAGCCATGTAGTACCGGATAAAGCGTGGCAGGTACAGGTCCTTACCCTCCATGACACACCATAGGAGGGTGATCATAGCGGCAGGTATCTCAGTCTCGTGAGTTCTCGGCATGATGAAGTTGCTAAGTATCTGATGCCATAGCCGAGCCTCATCATTTAAGTAAATCCGCTTGATTCCCTTTGACATGGTAGTGTTCTGACCCATAATCCAAGGAACGGTCGGGTCAAGGGCTATCCTGGCCTTGACTGCATTCCAATCAAACTTCATGAAGTGCATGTCCTCCTCAGCTTTTTGATAACCATCTAGCTGATCAGATTTAGGCAGAAGTTTCAGAACATCCTCTATGGCCTCTTCAGTGACCAGAATCTGCTTCCCCCTAAGGTTCACTGCATCTAGGGAAGTCTTGAAGTAATTGCAGTAGAATTCCCTTACCCAAGATGCATTGACCTCAGTCAGGTTTCTTTCCAGGAAGAATCAGCCTCTTTGTTTGATCTAATCAGAGGTGTATTGCTGGAGTTCTTCTGGGATCTTCAGAGTCCTCTCCAAGTATAGGTTCCTGGAGGCTGCAAACACTGGATACTTCAGCTCACAGTATTGGTTTGCAAACTTTACTGGATCAGTAGCAGGGAGCAGCTGGTCGGCCTTCTCCTACGGGGTAAAGTTTTTCTCCCGCCAGGAGTTATCGTGCATGATATCCAGGATGGACATGGCGGATTTTTCTCTTTTACATTTGCCAGTAGTTTTCTTTGCTTTTCCCTTTCTCTGGGTGGCAGACATCCTGAAAAAGAGAAAACCAGAATATAATAAAAACAGGAAAACAAATAGGCAAATAGTCAAAAGAAACACAAAGTGGCAAAGGAGCAATAGGATAAGGAAAATGAGTTAAGTAAATGTGCATTAAGGATTGTAAAGGAGTTAAAAGTCTGAAAAAAAGAATGCACAATCCAAAATGTAATAGAAGGCATGTTAATTAGGAAAAATTATCAATATGCCATGGTTAGAAGGTTAAAGAGAAAGTGAAAAACTAAGAAAAGAGAGTATGAAAGGTTAGGTTGGTTAGAATTGAAAAAGAGTGTAAGAAGTTAAAATTAGTGAGTTAGTAAAAAGTGGGTTAATGTAAGTGGCATAATGATAAGTTTCTAAGTAACAAGCATTCACAATTAAAGGCTACAGGTAACTCATAACCAAATAAGGAAATTAGGTTGATGATTATTCAGATAGATATAAAAATAGCAAAAATTAGAATCTTAAACATCAAAAATGCAGATTAAGAACTAGGAAATAAAAAAGAATAAGAAAGCTTGCCCTGGCATTCATGAATTGGTTTGGTTAAATCTAAGGAAAGTACAGTTGAAAATGCCAAAACCAAGACATGAATGGAAATATTTTACAGAAATTTGGGCAGCATTCCAGCTAAAATTGGATTGTTCCAGAAAATAAACAGCACAGAATAGTTCATATGAATCAAAAGTAAAGCTGCAATTAAATAGTATGAATAAGAAAGAGCATAGC
Organism: Arachis ipaensis; assembly: GCF_059453495.1. Taxonomy (NCBI): domain Eukaryota; kingdom Viridiplantae; phylum Streptophyta; class Magnoliopsida; order Fabales; family Fabaceae; genus Arachis; species Arachis ipaensis. The sequence continues at coordinate 113,235,387 of NC_142443.1, forward strand.
GGCATGAACTTGAAAAGCAGCATATGAACATTACTAAACTTCACAGCAACAGCAGAATTGCAAATTGATAAAACAAGAAACACGAACAGTGCAATTAAACAGGCCTAAATCCACTAACCACATCCTAGGCTACCTAACAACCTAAAATCCACTACAACATGCATATCTAACTAGCCTAAATAAGAACATAAACAGAAAAATATGAATTAACTACGAATGGATAGAAGGGTGGCGTTCGTCGGAACCTGGTAGGCGAATTAAGGAGAGTGGGGGCAGAGAGGTGGCTGGGGATGGTGGCGGCAGTGTCTGGCGCGGCAGAGGAGGGTGGCGCGGCGGCGGTGGCTGCTGTTCGGGGGCAGGGAGGGAAAGGTAGGGGTAATGGAGGTAGGGAGAATACGGGAAGGAAGGGGGGTGGGTGGCGCTGGGCGGTGACAGCGGCGCGGTGGTGGTGATCGCAGAGGAGGGCAGGGGCGGTGGAGGGAGGAAGAAGAAGGAAGAAGAAGAAAGAGGGGGGGGAAGGAAGGGGGTGGGATGCAGCGGTGTCTAGGTGGTCGGCGGGGTGGCGGTCGTTCGATGATGGTGGCTGGGTGGTGGTGGTGTGACCGGAGAAGAAGAGAGGAAGGAGAAGGGTTTGAGGGGGGGCGCGAATGGTAGGGTTCGCGTGACTGGGGGGTTATAATTTGAATCCACGTGATCGTGTGGGGCACGCGGTCACGTGGCTAGAGTAAAATGGGGGTCGACGCGATCGCGTGAGTGGCGCGATCGCATGGGATAGCTAAAAGAGTGAATGACGCGATCGCTTGGGGCATGCGATCGCGTCGCTGGAAATTGTGCTAAACGCACGAATCCAGCATCGTTTTAGCGCAACTCTCTGTCTCCTTTTGGGGTGTTGTGCAATCCATGCGACGCGATCGCGTCGCTCACGCTGTCGCGTGGGATTGATGTTGTGCAAGTGACGCGAGTGCGTTAGGGATGCGAGCGCGTCAGGGACGCGATCGCGTGGGCATTTTGTGCAAAATGCACAATGGCCGCACGATTCCAGCCTAACTTTCTGGACGTTGGATGTTTACGCCGATCTCCAGATCACGCGGCCGCGTGAATGACGCGATCGCGTGGGAAGTGTTTTTCGCAACTTGACGCGATCGCATGAATGATGCGGTCGCGTCACGCACCCTTTTTTTGTGTAAAATGCAGAATGCAATGCTAATATGAATGTTATGCATGATTCCAGGTTCAATGAAGTAAAATAAAATAAAACTCAAAAATAAACAAAACGGAATAAAATTAAAATTGAAAAAAGGAACGATCATACCATGGTGGGTTGTCTCCCACCTAACACTTTTAGTTAAAGTCCTTAAGTTGGACATTGGGTAAGCTTCCTGTTATGGTGGCTTGTGCTTAAATTCATCCAGAAATCTCCACCAATGCTTAGAATGCCAATAGCCTCCGGGGTCCCAAACTAGGCATGTGAAGCTGCTGAGCAGCTTCAAACAAATTGTCAGGCTCCCGGGGTGATGAATGTTAGCATAGATTCCAGGATCCAAAACTTGGCTATTAAATCCGCCTTCATCTTGATCTATACTTTTCCATTTGGGCGGTTTAGAAATTAGATTCTTACCAGGATAACCAAACGTTTTCCGAGATCCATCCGATTTATCATGATGCCAATCCGTGCACTTCGAGTTGAAGCGTGGAACCTTATTAAACCTTGTGCACCAGCTCTGAGTACAAGCCATTTCCCGCTTACTCTTAAAGCCGCAGAGAGCTCTAAGCTGGCCATCTGTTTCAAGCAAACCATATTCAAGTGGAAAAATAAAGCTAAAGGTTAAGGATTGTACCCACTTGAAACTTGTATTGGGTGGTAATGGCCTTGGGATAGGTGGTTTCAGTGGTTCTGTGAGTTCTACTCCCTTGTGCTCTTCTGTGAATTTCTCCACTTCTTTGCAAGATTCTTCAAATGTATCCATGTCCTGATCAAAGCCATCTATGTCTTCCTCATTACTTAAGTCATAGACTGGAGGTTGAGAGAAATCTACCTCCGCATCGTCTTCGTATTCACTTGGGGAAGATTCTTCGATCTCAGAGAATTCACTTGCTGGTGCAAGTTCACTACTGGGAGAACTTGACTTGAGATCATCATCATCAAGGAAACTTACTTCTTGGATTATTCCGTCGAGTTCTTCATAAAAGACTTGCCTTGGGAGCTGTGTACTATCCTCCTTAGCATTAATTGTAACGTCCTTGACAGAATTCTCCATAACTCTGGATTCCCATGGAGGCTCAGCGTCTCCTAGGTCTTCAACCAACTCTTCTTCTTGTGTAATGACAACTTCCTCTACTTGTTCCAGTACGAAGTCATGCTCTGTTCTGTCCACTGGAGTTTCTAGTATCTCCTTCATGATACGCTCTTCGTTAGATTGTCCACATGGGGCTGTGGGAGGTCCTTGAATGTTGGAACGTCTAGAAGATAATAGACTTACTGCTTGCTCCAGTTGATGAAGGGTTGTTTGAAGTTGATCTACTGTTTTCTTGAGGCGAACCTCTGATTCTCGGGGTGATAGATTTGGATATGGTACATGGGGAAGTGGTGATGTTCGGGAGTAATTGGACTGGAATCTTGGTAGATGAGGATCATACGGTGGTGAATGGTGAAAAGGAGATTGTGAGTGTGGTGGTTCGAAGTTATGTTGAGAGGATGGTCTATAAGCACATGGTGGGGCTTGTTGGTGACTACGAGGTTGTCCACCATGTCTATTGGCTTGGTATGCATTGTAGAATGGTCTTTGTCCATGATATCTTGGAGGGTGTTGTTTCCTAAAGGGTTGATCATATCCTCTTGGCTCCATCCATCTTTGATTGTTCTGACCTTGATGCATGTTCCTGTGATAACTTCCATTCCTTTCAATAACATTAGAACCAAACTCAAAGCGAAAGGGGTGAGAATTCATAGTAGCTAATGAAGATAAAAGAAGAAAATAAAAACAAATAAACACGTAAAAGAAAAATATTTACAATAACCAATAATAAGGCACACGATTGCAGTTCCCCGGCAACAGCGCCATTTTTTGACGTTGGAGATTTTTGCCAGTAAAGAATTTTATAAAAACAGTCGCGTTGTAGATATAGTCTCTAAACCAACAGAAATCCCTTCGTACAAATGTTTTGGTTGTCACAAGTAACAAACCCCTAAATAAATTGATAACCGAAGTATTCAAACCTCGGGTCGTCTTCTCAAGGAACTGCAGGAAAGTATGTTCTTATTATTGGTTATGAATATTGTAAATTGGGGTTTTGAGAATGAGGAGCGAATGGTTTAATTAGCAATTAAAATAAATGAAGAGCAAGTAATTTAAATGGCAAGTAAAATAAATAAATAACTGTAAATAAACTTTTGGCAAGGTATGAGAAATTAGAGGTCCTATCCTAGCTATCCTTATCAATGATGATGAAAATTGAATCTTAGTTCCACTTTGTTAACCTTTACTAAGATAAAGGAAGGTCAAGGGATTAATTGGTTTGATCTTCGAATCCTATTTATTTCCTACGAAAAGATTGGGATTATTGAAGTTCAATTTAATTAACAAAGATAACAATTATCAATCATGTTTGAGTTTGATAACTCCTGAGTTACTGATTTCTTAACCAAGACCAAAAGGGGAAAAGTAAATCTACCGGAATAAAAAATGTCTTCAGATGGGAATAACAATAATGTAAATAAAAGAAAGCAATATTAAACTGAAATACCTCAAATAACATTAATTCAAAAAGTAATCTGTAACATAGAAGAATTCATAAATAAAATTGGAAAAATAATAAAAAGGAATATTGAACCTGATAAAGAGATAATCCTGAAAGCGAATAAAATCCTAATTCTGAATCCTAATCCGAAAGAGAAGAGAGAGAGGAGAGAACCTCTCTCTAAACTAAATCTAAATCATGAAAACTAACTAAAGTGGAGAGTCTCTTTCTGAATGGATGCATTCCCCCATTTCATAACCTCTGGTCTATGCCTTCTGGACTTGGATTTGGGCCAAAAAGGGTTTCAGAATTCGCTGTGAGCGTTTTCTGCAATTTCTGGTGCGTGGCCTCTGTCACGCGTCCGCGTGGGTCACGCGGTCGTGTCATTCGGAGTTTTCCTTGTCACGCGGCCGCGTCAGTCATGCGACCGCGTCATATGTGTTCTGCTTAAGGTGCGCGGTCGCGTCAGTCATGCGGCCGCGTCAATTCCTTTTCGCGCTGGCATGCGGTCGCGTCGCCCATGCGATCGCGTGGCTGCCAGTTTCTTCAAAAACTCTTGATGACAAGTCATCTTAGCCTAGTTTCACTAGCCTTTTTCTTTGTTTTTATTAGGTTTTATACACTTTCTTGCATTCTAAGTAAGTAATTTGGAATGAAAATGCATGAATTCTTTGAATCAAACAACCACCAATTATTTGATGCAAAATCATGAAGTTTAAGCTAAATTTAATTGATAATTAATTGATTTATAAACCTTGTGAAATTAGTGATACTTTGATTGGTTGTTTTGATTACTTGTAGGTGAAGAAAGAAGAAAAGAAGAAAAGCGTGGCTTAAGGAGCGTGCCCAAAGGAAATAAGAAACGTTTCCAAGGGAAGCAAGAAGCGTGTCCAAAAGAAAGAGAAAGCGTGCCAAAAGGAAAGAAAGAGCATGATCACATTGAGGAAGAAAGGAAAGCTAAGTTAAGAAAGCAAACTGAGCTTCACAAGGAATGAAAGGAGAAGGCAAGCTACAAAGCTAAGTTCAAATAGTTAACTGAGCACTAAAGAAAGCAAGGAAATGGTGCAAAGCTAAGTTAACTAAGTTAACTTTATCGGGACCTCTCCATATTAATTCAAGAAGAAATTCCAAGGGATGAAGCCAACAAGATTCGAACCAAGGACCAAGGAGAAGCAAGGAACTCACCTTGCAAGGAAATTCAAGAAGAAATAGCCAAAATGCATCCTCCATGGTTCGCACTTGGAACCACACGCTACTCCTTGCAAGGGAATTTAAGAATAAATAGCTAGAATGCTTCCTCCAGGATTTGAACTTGGGTATTCTTTGAAACATAAGGAAGGAGTACCATCAAGCTTGCAAGGAAAATCAAGGAAAAATAGCTTAAATGCTTCCTCCAAGTTTTGAACTTGGGAACTCTTGGAAACACAAGGGAGGAACACCCACTCAACCAAGGAAATTAGCTCCAAGGCTTCATCCACCAAGTGTTGAACCTGGGACCTTGAAGTCTCAAGCAAAGCGCTACAAGAAAGCTCAGTTGGTTTTTCCAACTGAGCATTGCCTCTCCCATTCTTCTCCCCCACATTTTGACACGGACCAAGGCACCAAGGCTGGGACGCACGCACCAAATGACACGGATAGCAACAATGGAGTGCTCAGTTGGTTTTTCCAACTGAGCTTACCCCTGGGAGGTGCATTTGGGCTAAAAAGTGAATTAAAAATCCAACTTAATTCATTTCTTCACCAAATCAAAAGCCCATCCAAATTCCAAAATCCAAGAATAGAAAGTGTATAAATAGGAGTTAGTTTGATGTAATTAGGACCTTTTTGACAGAGCTAGATTTTACTTTGAATTCTTCCTTTTGAATGGTCATTTTCATTTTTGAGCTTTTGAACTTTTGAATTTAGATTTCTGAGAACTTGGAAGGAGAATTGCTCTCTCTTCTTCTTGGTTCTTGCTTGAGCACTCTTTTATTTTCTTGCTTTGGATCTTGGGTGGAGAATTGAAGAACTTCTGTTTCAATCTCACCTTGAAATCTCTTGTTTACTTTCTCTGCATAATTGAATTTCCATTTCTGTTTACTTCACTGCTTCATCTTTAATTTACTTCTGCAATTTACTTTTCTTTACTTCTTTTGCAATTGTTCTTGTTGGATCAAGGAAAGATTTGAGATCTAGACTTGTTATCTAGTCTCTTCCACCCTGAGATCTTCAACCTCTTTTACTTTGCTGCAAATTAAGCACTGCCTTTCTGTCTTTACAATTCTCAAAGCATTTTTACTCTTCTGTTTGAGATCCATTCCAATTTAATTCATCTTTTACTTTGCTGTTTGATGCAATTTAATGCTGCTTGTTTAAATTCTGCAATCCCAATTCCCAAATCCTTTTATGATTCAAGCAATTTACATTACTTGCACTTTAAGATTCAGTCATTTACATTTCTTGCAATCTAAGTTTCTGCAATTTACATTACTTGTTCTTTAAGATTCAGCACTTTTACTTTCCCGCTCTTTAATTTACTACAATTTTCCCTTCCCCTTTTAGATTTCATGCAATTTAGTTTCTGCAAAGCACAAACCACTCAACCAATACTTGATTCGCTTGACTAAATCAACCATTAAACTAAAAATGCTCAATCCTTCAATCCCTGTGGGATCGACCTCACTCATGTGAGTTATTATTACTTGATGCGACCCGGTACACTTGCTGGTGAGTTTTGTGTTGGATCGTTTTCCACACATCAACTCTGTTTTGTGCTTTCCTTCCATTTTTGTATGTTTTCTTTCCATCCTTTAAGTCATTCCTGCCTTAGAAGATCTGAAACTACTCAACACACTAATCACGGCATCGAATGGAAATAAAGGTAATTAAAATAATTATTTTTAAAGCATAGGAAATATGTTTTTCACATACATCACATAATAAGGAAGGGAAAGTGAAACCATGCAAATAATATGAATAAGTGGGTGAAGGATTGAATAAATCACTCAGATTAAGCACAAAATATATCATAAAATATGGGTTTATCAAAGACACTAGGGAAGATCAAGTTGCTCGGTACCTAGGAGCTCTTATGAAGCTGAATGCCAAGTTATTTAGTACAAAGCGTCTAGAGGAAGAACCTCCACTGCTTACCAAAGAACTCCATGCTTTGGTTCAGCAGAAGCTACCTAAGAAGCTTCCAAATCCTAGACGCTTTCTGATTCCTTGCACCAAAGGCACCATGACCTTTGAGAAGGCTCTGTGTGACCTAGGGTCAAGTATAAACCTCATGCCACACTCTGTAATGGAGAAGCTGGGAATCCTTAAGGTACAAGCTGCAAACATCTCATTAGAGATGGCAGACAAGACAATGAAGAAGCCATATGGCTTAGTAGAGGATGTCTTGGTAAAAGTTGAAAGCCACTACATCCCTGTAAACTTCATAGTCTTGGATATTGGAGAGGATGAGGATGACTCTGTCATCCTTGGAAGACCTTTCCTAGCCACTGCCAATGCTATCATTGATGTGGCTAAGGGAGAACTGACTCTACAACTAGGGGAGGATCACATCTTGTTCAAGATGCCTCATCCTAATTCTCCCTCTAAAAGAGAGATAACTGTGCAACACTTACTGTTCCAATCCTCTCTTTCTGTGTAGAGCCTTACAGAGCCCCCAAACATCAATTCTAAGTTTGGTGTTGGACAGCCATCAACAAGCTCTAAGCACAAAGGTGCTAGGAAGAAAGTACCTAAAGGCTGGAGGGATAAGAAAGCCCCCACTGAAGGCCTCTCACCTGGCATGAGAGTTTTCTTCACAAAGAAACCATTCTTACCACATACAGTGAGTCGTATCATGTCTCTAGAGCATGTGGAACTCATTCATGAGAAGACAGGAAAAAAGTTCACTGTAACGGGTGAAACTCTGAGCCCATACTCACCTCCGTAAGGAACTAACCGTCAAGCTAATGACGTTAAAAAAGCACTTGTTGGGAGGCAACCCAACCTTAATTAATTATTTTTATTTTCTTTTATTTTGTTTTTCTTTAATTTTCATTTTAGGTTCATGATCATATGCTACAGTCAAAACAGAGACAAAATTGTTCAACAATGAAAACAGAACACTCTGGATGGAGTGTTATTGAAAGTTGAACGCCAGCTAGGGAGCTCTGGCTAGGCGTCCAACGCCCCAAATGGGCAGCATTGCTGGCATTGAACGCCAGCCAGGGAGTAGACTCTGGGCGTTCAAACACTAGTACTGAGAGCAGGGAATCTGAATTCCCTAGCTTCTCAGGACCAGTGAGTCCCACAGCATCTTCACCTACCCCACTTATTTTCACACTTCTCCATACACACTTCCCTATACACCCTAGCCCAATCACATCCATACCACTTTTCCAAAACCATCATAACTCTTACCAACCTTCACCCACTTCAAAATCAAATTTCCCACCCAAAACCCAACCCATGGCCGAACCCTACCATTCCCCACTCCTATAAATACCCCTCTTCATAACCCTTCGATCATACACACACCTCTCATATACTCATAAACCCCACTTAGCCGAGCCCTCTCTCTCCCTCTATCTTCCTCTATTTTCTTCTTCTACTCCATTCTTCTCTTTTTCTTTATTTTTGCTCGAGGACGAGCAAAGTTTTAAGTTTGGTGTTGGAAAAGTCTAGCTTTTTTCTTTTCATTCCCATTCATGGCACCCAAGGTTGGAGAACCCTCTAGAAAGAGGAAAGGAAAGGCAGTAGCCACCTCCTCTGAATCTTGGAAGATGGAGAAATTCATCAACAAAGCTCATCAAGACCACTTCTATGAAGTAGTGGCTGAGAAGAAAGTGATCCCTGAGGTCCCTTTCAAGCTCAAGAAGAATGAGTATCTGGAGATCCGAAGAGAGTTCCGAAGAAGAGGTTAGGAAGTTGATAAACCCTAATTTTGTGGTTTATCTTGTGCTTATTTTGGGAGATTTTATCACCTTTTCTCACATTTATTCAATGAAATAGCATGATTTCGTAATTCTCCCTTAATTTGTGCTTAAGTGTAAAAACATGCTTTTTAGGCCCTAAATTGGTGATTTTAATTTACTTTAATTCCATTCGATGCCTTGATGTATTTGTTGAGTGATTTCAGGTTCATAAGGCAAGTATTGGGGGGAAGAAATGAAGAGAAAAGCATGCAAAGTGGAGAATTCATGAAGAAATGAGCATTTGGAGAATTGAGGGCCATGCGCACGAGTCATGCACGCGTACGCGTGAGTAGGAGTTTGCCAGCGACGCGCACGCGTTACCCACGGGTACGCGTGACGCTTGGCACGTGACTCACTTAAAGTAAAATCGATGGAGGCAATTTCTAAGCTTCCCAGGCCCAAATCCAACTCGTTTCTGAAGGTATTTCTTGCAGAATTCAAGCTTGAGCAAACAGGGAGCACTTAGTTATTCTTGACGAGCCTTTAGTTAGTTTTCTAGAGAGAGAAGCTCCCTCATCTATCTAGAATTACTTTAGGATTAGGTTAATTTCTCTTAGATCTAGATTTGATTACTTGATTTCATCTTGTTTCCTCTACAATTTCTTGTTCTTACACCTTCATTCTCTTAGTTTGTGATGCTAATTTTACTTTTATGCCTCTTGTATGTTCATGAATGCTCATGTTGGATTTGGATCTCCTTTAATGTAATTTGATGTTGAATGTTCTTTTTATTATTCATTTGAGTTGTGATCTTACTTTCCTTGCATTGGTACTTGGTAGATTTAATATTTCTTGCACTTTTACTATGCTTTCTTTTTATGCCTTCCAAGCGTTTGACAAAATGCTTGGTTGGATGTTAGAATAGATTTTGAGCATTCTTGGCTTGAAAAGAGTAATTAGGTGATCTTGAGTCATTAATATCCAACTCATGTTGGTGATCTAGAGTTGTTAGTTAATATGATTCCCATTGACTTGACTCTAATCTCTTGCTAATTCAATTAGTGAGTTGATTAGGACTTATGTATTGAGATTAGCTAGTCTTGTTAGACTTTCTTCGAGTATGAAGATAATATGTTACCTTCTTCCATCGTCAGGGATGACGTAATAAGATAAATTCTTGTTAATTATTGTTATTAGTGACTAGGATAGAAAGCTTATATTCTCAACCCTTGCCATGAATGTCTCTCTCTTTATTACTTGCTTTCTTTAGTCACTTGCTTGATTTACTCTTCTTGTCATTTAAATTCTTGCCCTTTTATCAATCAAACCCCTTGTTCTCTCATAGCCAATAATTGACCACTTCATTGCAATTTCTTGTGAGACGACCCGAGATTTAAATACTTCGGTTTATTTTCATTGGGGTTTGTACTTATGACAACTCAATATTTTGATGTGAGAATTGTTTGTTGGTTTGGAGCTATGCTTACAACGAAGTTCTTATTTCGATAAGAGAAATTCTAGACCGACACGATAATTCTTCACTATCAAAATGGTGCCGTTGCCGGGAAATTGCAATGGTGCTATGTTATTGGCTATTGTAAATATTGTGAATATATTTGCCTTTTTCTTCTTTGTTAGTTTTTGCTAGTTTTAGGATTTAGTTTTCTTTGTTTCTTGTTAGAATTTGTTTTTGTTTTCTCTTATCACCATGAATTCTCATCACTTTGGCTATGAGTGTGGTTTAAACTATGTTGTAGGAAATGGAAGCTTCAATGAGGATGTGCATCAAGGATTTGGAAATCAAAGATGGGAGGAGCCCCAAGCTTATGGACAACCTTCTTGGCAACAACCTCATTCTGAATCGAGTTTGACAAGAGTGCTTGGGGACATGACTACTCTCCTCACGGAGATGCGCAAGGAAAAAAAAGGCATTTTATTTCATCTAAGCCGTTCAAGCGCTACCCCAACATGACTACTCTCTGGATTCTTATGGGTATAATTCCAATCCTAATGCATACCAATCTAATGTGTGTGATGACCCTTATTGTGATTGTCAACCACAACCACCACATACATATGACCCCCCCTTCCTTCAACATAGCCCTCAACAACCATACTCACAAGCCTCATACTACCATCCACCTCCATATGACCCCAACCCATATCCACCATACCAACCACCACATGAACTATATCTAGAGCCACCACCATTCCAACACCAATACTCCCAAGAACCACAAATTTCGTATACACCACCTCAAGACTTTCACCAATATGAACCACCTTCCAACTACAATACCTTTTCTTCAAACAATGAACCCTCTCTTCCACCACCGCCGTCCAATGAAGCCCTCATGCTAAAACAAAGAGATCTTAGATCTTATATCCTAAGGCAACAAGAGGAGACGGAAAGGGAGTTTAAGGAGCTAGAAGCCAAGATGGCTATCATAGCGGAAGCCGTTAGCAACATGGTCTCATCCCGCCTAAGCCTATGTGATCAAGGCACTCCCATTGTTGAATGTGGAGAAGCACCCAAAGAGCTTAGAGAGGAAGTGAATTTGGAGCTTCAAGGGGAAGAAGAGTAGTTAAAGCAAGAAGTGCAACAAGAGGAGGAGGTAGAGATTATTGAACAAAAGGAAGTAGTGATTGGGTGTTTAGGATATGTTGAGCACATAGAGAAATCTCAAGTTGAAGAGCCTTCTTCCACGGAGTTTGGACAGGATGTTAAAGAGGAGAGTGATGTTAAGGAAGTGGATAGAGAGTTGAGGGAAATTGATCAAGAAGTAGATTCCATCATTAGTGATTTTTTGTCCACATTGATCAATCCCCTTGATGATCTTGTTGATCCTTCTTCCATTGGACTAGAAAGCAATGTTAAGGAGGATGTGCAACCTCCAAGGCATATTGTGAGTGAAGAATTGGAAGAATTATTCCAAGCAACAAGCCCTCCTATCTATGATGATTCCGCATCAACATGTGATCCTTTTGAGCATGATGAGTCCTTCCCCACTGTGCTTGAAATTAATGATGAGGTGGACTTCACTAAACCTCCTATTTATGAAATGAGTGATGGGAAAGAGATAGAAGAATTTGGTGAAGAAGAATGTGAACTTGAGGAAGCTTGGCAAGAGGTAGAGTTTGAAGAACCTTGCCAAGTGGTGGACGCCTCTAGAAGAGGATGGACGGGAGTGGAGCATGCTTTGTCAAGACCGTTGAAAACTCCTCCACCTAGGTTGTCATCTAATCCTTCATTTGAGTGGGTAAAACTTCTAACTCTTAGCTTTATTATCCCGCTTGAATTTGGTTTGCTTGAAACGGATGGCCAACTTAGGGCGCTTTGTGAAATTAAGCATAAGAGGAGAATGTTTAGTGGTTGGCAGTGTAAGTCTAGGCTCATTATTGTGGGAAGCTCAAAATTAAGGAGCACGGATTGGTGTAGTACTCAATTGAATGGGTCTAGGAGGATCGTTTGGTGCCTTCATGAGAATTCGGCTTCTCTACCACCCAGAGAAGATTACCATGATCAACTTGAAAACGGGTGTGAAAACAAAGTATGGGATCCCGGATTACAAGGTGTGGATCAACTTTGGGAGCCTATGGTTTGTGAAGGACTCCATCAAAGCATGGAGTTATTAACTTTGAATGATGAAGCACAATGGAAGTCCAAGCATTGGTGGATGTTCAAGGATGGATTCAAGCACAAGCCACCTTGATGAAGAGCTCCCCATAAGTCCAACTTAAGGACAATAAACAAAAGTGCTAGGTAGGAGACAACCCACCATGGTAAACTCTTTTCATTTTCTCTTTTGTAAATATTGGTAAAACTAGTTTAATTTCATATTTTGATTAGTTTGTTGAGTTTAATTGGTAGTCTACTATGTTAAATAAGGTTTTATGATATTTTGGTAGCTGTTTGGAGGTTTGGAATGCTTGGTTTGGTGCAAGAACATTGAAAAATTTTGAAAAACAGAACACCATCCATGCGTACGTGTGCCTCAAGCATATTCGACCACCCACGCGTACGCGTGGATGCAAAATTTTCACCTCCAAGCCAAATTCCAAAGAGTTGCGCCTACACTGCGCCAACACTATGCCTTTCGCGCAAGTAAACTCACGCGTACGTGTCGCTCTCTGAATAAGTCATCCACGCGCACGCGTCACTGACGCGTACGCATGGGATACCCTGCATCACCCATCTTCTTTTCTTCTCTTCTTTCCATTCCTTCCCTTCTTCTTTCTTCTTCCCTTTTCTTTCCACCCTTCAACCATCCTCCAACACTACCAAACACCATATAACACCATTTCTTTTAGTTAGTTAGTTAGTTTAATTTTTGTTTAACTTTTATTTTCCATTATAAGTGTTGGATTACTAATCTTGTTTACTGTTTACTGCTGCTGACTACTAATAGGATGTTATCTTAACATTAATTTTGTTTATATTCCTTGTTGGATTCTTTGTTGAGGTGATATTTGGTTACTTGGTTTAGAACTTTTCATGCTTAATGTATTTGAATACCAAGTACATGATACATTGCCTTCATGCATCTTAACTCTTTGAATTGCATGTTTTGGCCACCATGCATTCATCATCCATTGTTAGGCAATTGTACATTATCAATGCATTTTTTTAGGATGTTTGTTCTGATTGAGCATCACCTATTTCATGCATTGAGATTTTGGAATTGTGAAATTGGATCGAAAGCTTACCTAGTAACATAATTTTTTTTAGCTTTCCAAGCTTTGTGGACTATGCTTGCTATGTGATTAATTTTCACTTCTATATTCTTTTTCTTAAGCTCCATAGCATCCATGTGCTCCACCTCTATGTCACTTAGGTATTGCAAATAAACTTCAATACGTGTCATTATTTGATGTATAAGTTTCACATTTCATCTTGTTCATTAAAGTTACCTTGCACATCGATCAATGACCATCCATTATCCAATTCACAATTGCTTGACTTTGCTTGAATGCTTTTATGCTTCTTTATTGCTTGTTTGGTTGTCTTAACCTGCAAGTTCTCTTCAAAGTATCTCAAGAATACTAGAATGAGTGAAGTGTATATTTTCTTTGTGTAATTATGACATAGCTCTCTATGATAGTGTGTGGGTTCTAAAGGGTGCCTAATTTAGAATTCGCACACCTATTCTTCTTTAATGTCACACTAGTTCACTCACTCCATTCTAGTGATTTACCTCATTCCAATAATTCACGCTTCCTTGCTTCTATATTTTCTCATCTTACGGTGTTATTTTCTATTTTTCATGACTGATACACCAAAAGCAAAAATGAAAGTGGGAAGAAAGAACACGCAGCACCGGTTGATCCGCCAGCTGAAGGTGGCAACTCGGAGATCACCGTACCCCCTTGCTCATCTTTGAATGCACCGAGGACGGAGCAAACTTTTAAATGTGGGGAGGTCGTCCGACCAATCGGCGTTCTTGGGTGACAAATTTCTAATCCCAACACTTTTGCATCTCATTTTAAGTCTTCTAGGATTTTTAGTTGCATTTTATTATTTTGCATGTATATACATAATAAGCTTAGTCAAAATAACGAGATTTTTCAAGAAATTTATCTATAGGGCACCCCAATTGGTTGAAAAAAAAATTTAGAACTTGCTTGAATTACATATATTGTGGAATATGATTTTTGAGCTAAGAACACAAGCATGTGAGATTTGAGCCTAATTGTGTGGTTACATCATACAACCACTTATTTTCATTCTTGTGTGCATTATTCTCTTTCTATGATTGTAATCTTTGATTTGTTTGATTCTTTATGTCTATTATTTTGTGTATGAATGCATTTATATGATTGAGGCCATTGTTTCGATTAGCCCACTTACCCAAATAGCCTACCTTTTGTCTTCCATTGTTAGCCAATTTTGAGCCTATGCTTAACCCATTTGTTCTTAATTTTAGCACATTACAAGCCTAAAGTGAAAAATAATAAATGACCCTTGTTTGGATCTTTGATTAGCTTAGGCTAGTGAGAGTGTTTATCATTTGATTTTGGGAGAGTTGGGAACATTGGGTAGAGGTAAAAGTTTATTTTGTGGTTTTGTTGAAAATCATGGGAATTGGGTACATACTCATGCATTGAATGTTAAACCATATGCATTGATATTCTTGTATATATTTTTGTTTGAAAAGAAAAAAAATGAGAAAAATAAAAAGAAAAAAAATATATATATATAAGGAAAAAAATAGAAAAGAAAGAAAAAGAAAAGCAATAAAAAGGGGACAAAATGCCCTAGAGTAAAGTTCAATAAAAATCAATGCATATGTGTGGTGATCAAGGAGAGAATACATGAGTGTGTGAAAAAGTAAAGAATGGGTAGTTAGGTTAGCTTAGAAATTGTATAGGTTGTTATATAGGTTGGGTGGGAAGCTTATGTTAATCAAAGATTCAAATCTCAAGTTCAGTTGACCATATGCATCCTTACCTTGACCCTAGCCCCATTACAACCTATGGAAAGTCCTCATGATATTTGTATGCATGCATAAAATAATTGTTGATTGTTAGATGAAAAACAAATATTGGAAAGCATGATTAGGGGAGAATTGAGTGAATCAACCCCATACACTTGAGTGACTAGAGTGGATACATATCCGGTGAGGATTCGATCGCTCAATTACATGCTTCCACCCATGATCATCTTTTCTTGCAAGTTTGTAAAATCTTTTCAATAATTCAATTCAATTGTGGGTTTGCTTAAATTGCTATTACTTTAGCTCTTGTACTTATATATATACTTTCTTGGGAATTGAATTATTTTGACCAAGTGGTTGCATTCATTTAGATAGATTGCATATAGGTAGATTGCATTTAGGTAGTTTACATTGAATAAATGTTAATACCCTTTGTTTTTTTCTTGATTTTAACATGAGGACATGCTTGGTTTAAGTGTGGGGAGGTTTGATAAACCCCAATTTTGTGGTTTATCTTGTGCTTATTTTGGGGGATTTTATCACCTTTTCTCACATTTATTAGATGAAATAGCATGGTTTTGTAATTCTCCCTTAATTTGTGCTTAAGTGTAAAAACATGCTTTTTAGGCCCTAAATTGGTGATTTTAATTCACTTTAATTCCATTCGATGCCTTGATGTGTTTGTTGAGTGATTTCAGGTTCATAAGGCAAGTATTGGGGGGAAGAAATGAAGAGAAAAAGCATGCAAAGTGGAGAATTCATGAAGAAATGAGCATTTGGAGAATTGAGGGCCACGCGCACGCGTCATGCACGCGTACGCGTGCATTGAAGATTTGCAAGCCACGCGCACACGTCACCCACGCGTACGTGTGAGTAGGAGTTTTGGGCCAGCGATGCGCACGCGTCACCCACGCATACGCTTGACGCTTGGCACGTGACTCACTTAAAGTGAAATCGCTGGGGGCAATTTCTGAGCTGTCCAGGCCCAAATCCAACTCGTTTCTGAGGGTATTTCTTGAAGAATTCAAACTTGAGCAAACGGGGAGCACTTAGTTAGTCTTGATGAGCCTTTAGTTAGTTTTCTAGAGAGAGAATCTCCCTCTTCTCTCTAGAATTACTTTAGAATTAGGTTAATTTCTCTTAGATCTAGATTTGATTACTTGATTTCATCTTGTTTCCTCTACAATTTCTTGTTCTTACACCTTCATTCTCTTAGTTTGTGATGCTAATTTTACTTTTATGCCTCTTTTATGTTCATGAATGCTCATGTTGGATTTGGATCTCCTTTAATGTGATTTGATGTTGAATGTTCTTTTTATTGTTGATTTAAGTTGTGATCTTACTTTCCTTGCAATTGGTACTTGGTAGATTTAATATTTCTTACAGTTTTACTATGCTTTCTTTTTATGCCTTCCAAGCGTTTAACAAAATGCTTGGTTGGATGTTAGAGTAGATTTTGAGCATTCTTGGCTTGGAAAGAGTAATTAGGTGATCTTGAGTCATTAATATCCAACTCATGTTGGAGATCTATAGTTGTTAGTTAATATGATTCCCATTGACTCTAATCTCTTGCTAATTCAATTAGTTAGTTGATTAGGACTTATGGATTGAGATTAGCTAGTCTTGTTAGACTTTCTTCGAGTGTGAAGATAATATGTTACCTTTTTCCATCATCGGGGATGACGTAATAAGATAAATTCTTGTTAATTATTGTTATTAGTGACTAGGATAGAAAGCCTATATTCTCAACCCTTGCCATGAAGGTCTCTCTCTTTATTACTTGCTTTCTTTAGTCACTTGCTTGATTTACTCTTCTTGTCATTTAAATTCTTGCCCATTTAATTTCTTGCCCTTTTATCAATCAAACCCCTTGTTCTCTCATAGCCAATAATTGACCACTTCATTACAATTCCTTGTGAGACGACTCGAGATTTAAATACTTCGGTTAATTTTTATTGGAGTTTGTACTTGTGACAACTCAAATTTTTTATGTGAGAATTGTTTGTTGATTTGGAGCTATGCTTACAACGAAGTTCTTATTTCTATAAGAGGAATTCTAGACCGACACGATAATTCTTCACTATCAGAAGTCCTAACCAATCCCATTTAGGATGTTGGAATTCTAATGGTGCAAGAGTTCTATGCTAATGCATGGGTTACTAAAAACCATGACACTAGTGTGAACCAAAATCCAAGGAATTGGATCACCATGATCCGAGGGAGAATCTTAGATTTCAGCTCGGAAAGTGTAAGATTGGCGTTCAACTTACCTCTGATGCAAGGAGATCCACATCCTTACACTAGAAGAGTTAACTTTGATCAAAGACTGGATCAAGTACTCTCAGACATTTGTGTGGAAGGAGCACAATGGAAAAGGGATTCCCAAGGCAAGCCCATTCAACTAAGAAGGCTTGACCTCAAGCCCATAGCTAGAGGATGGTTGGAATTCATCCAACGTTCTATCATTCCCACTAGCAACCAGTCAGAAGTGACTGTTGACAGAGCTATCATGATCCATTGCATCATGATTGGAAGTGAGGTGGAAGTACATGAGGTGATTCCTCAAGAACTGTACAAGATAGCTGAGAAGCCTTCCACCAATGCAAGGTTGGCATTCTCACACCTCATCTGTAATCTATGTAATTCAGCTAGAATTGTCATAAAAGGAGATATCTCCATTGGGAAGGACAAGCCCATCACTAAGAAAAGGATGGAGTAAACTAGAGAGCATGCACAAGAGCCTGTGCAGCCGCCTCAGTATGAGACCCCTGAGATGCCTCAAGGGATATATTTTCCTCCTCAAAGCTATTGGCATCAATGGCATACTTCTCTTGGAGAACTAAGCACTAACATGGAGCAATTGAGGATGGAGAATCAAGAGCATTCCACCACCCTCAACAAAATACGAGAAGATCAAAGAGCATAAGGGAAGAACAAAGGGCCATGAGGGAAGAACAACAAAGGCAAAGGAGTGACATTGAAGAAATCAAGCATCACATTAGATCCTCAAGGAGGAGTACTAGCTGCCACCATTAAAGGTGGATTTGTTCTCTTTTACTTCCTTTCCTTTTATTTTTCTATTTTTTATTATGTTGTATTGTCTGTTCTCTTATTCCTGTTGTATGATCATTTGCATTTATGCCTTAAAGATGTAAAATGTTCCATATATCTCTCACCTTGCTTAAAAGAAAATTTTAATTGAAAAGAATTGAGAGATGCATGAATTTCAAGTTTAAAATAATAATAGTTTAATTATGTTGATGTGGTGGCATTGCTTTTATTTTCTGAATGTAAGAACAAACAGTGCATATTTGAAGTTGGAATTTTAGAATGTTGGCTCTTGAAAGAATGATGAAAAAGGAAAAGTATTATTGGTAATCTAAAAAATCTAAATAAATTTATTCTTGAAGCAAGAAAAAGCAGCAAAAAGAAATAAGAAAAAGCTTGCATGCAAAAAAAAAAAGAGAAAAAAAAGTGGAAAAAAAATAAACAGAAAAAAAAGAGAAAAAGCAAGCAGAAAAAGCCAATAGCTCTTTAAACCAAAAGGCAAGAGCAAAAAGTCAATTACCCTTTAAACCAAAAGGCAAAGGTAAAAGGATCAAAGGCTTTGAGCATAATGGATAGGAAGGCCTAAAGGAATAAAATCCTAGCCTAAGCGGCTCAACCAAGCTGTCCCTAACCATGTGCTTGTGACGTGAAGGTGTCAAGTGAAAAGCTTGAGCTGAGCGGTTAAAGTCGTGATCTAAACCAAAAAGAACGTGCTTAAGAACTATGGACACCTCTATCTGGGGATTCTAGCAAAGATGAATCACAAGCTGAAAAGGTTCACCCAATTAAAGTGTCTGTGGCATTTATGTATCCGGTGGTAATACTGGAAAACAAAGTTCTTAGGGTCATGACCAAGACTCTGAAAAGCTGTGTTCAAGAATCATAAAGAACTGAATTAGGAGAATCAATAATATCATCTAGATTCTAAGTTCCTAAGGATGCCAACCATTTTGAGTTTCAATGGATAGTGAGATGCCAAAACTATTCAGAAGCAAAAAGCTACTAAATCCCACTCATCTAATTGAAACTGAGCTTCATTGGAAACTCTGAGATTTATTGTATCTTAATCTTCTTTTTATCCTACTGTGTTTTTAGTTGCTTGGGGACAAGCAACAGTTTAAGTTTGATGTTGTGATGAGCGGATATTTTATACGCTTTTTGGCATTGTTTTTCATATAGTTTTTAGTATGTTTTGTTTAGTTTTTATTAAGTTTTTATAGGTTTTAGTGTTAAATTCACACTTTTGGCATCTACTATGAGTTTGTGTGTTTTTGTGCAATTTCAGGTATTTTCTAGCTGAAATTGAGGAGATGGAGCAAAAGTCTTATTCAAAGACAGAGAAAGCACTGCAGATGTTGTCCGGATCTGACCTCCTTGCATTCGTAAGAGCTTTTCTAGAGCTACAGAAGTTCCAATGGAGCGCTCTCAACGGCTATAAAAATCTGACTTCCAGAGATTTCCAGCAATGTATAATAGTCCATACTTTGCTTCAGATTAGAAGGCTCAAAACTGGCGTCCAACGCCAGCCTCCTGCCCCCTTTCATGCGTCCAGCGCCCAAGGACTAGAGACCAGCATCCAAACGCCCAAAGAGGACCCCCTAGCCAGTGTTCAACACCCTAGAAGCCTCATAGCACGTGGATCTCATCAAAGCTCAGTCCAAACACTCACCAAGTGGGCCCCAGAAGTGGATTTTAGCACTAAAAAGACTGTTTTACCCTTACTAGTAATTTGTTTAGTATTTAAGGGTTTAGATTTATGTTATTCAGTGGAACAGACTTAGAGGACGCACACCATATTCGAGTTTTACCATTGTATTTCCTTGCAGTGTGAGTTTCTAAACCTCCTAGGTTGAGGGGAGGAGCCGTGCTGAGTCCTATGAATTAATAAAAGTATTACTGTTTCTCTTCGATCCGTGTTTGATTTATGTCTAAGATGTATACTCATTCTTCAATATGGTGAATAGGATGATCAGTGACAATCAACTCTGTTCATCATACTAGGACCACGTGCCTGACAACCACCTGTGTCTACTTGAGTTCGTGTGAATACGTGACTGGAAAGCACGAACCGCCAGCTTGATTATGCATCTCTCAGACGGCTAATCCATGACTTCATTGGGGACTTCTCGAGACTCTAGTTCAGTCGATTTCTGAGGAGATTAAGGTCTCTGTGGTAGAGGCTAGAACCCAAAGAAGAAGCATTCTCTGATCTGGAAGATTTGACCTTATCTGTGGCGTTTTGAGTAGGATTGCCAGGAGAATGAACTGCTAGAGCTTCACCCTCCATCAGATTGGATGACTACGGCCAATGGCATTTGATTTGGAGCAGAGGAGATTGACGACCACGGCCCATGGTGTTGATCACATACAGCCTGCCATAGAAGAAATCATTCACAAGCAAAGAGAACAGTATTACCAGAGTTAATTCAGAAAGACAAAGCAACTCAAATCCTTAACCATATTCTTATTACTGATTTTAATTTATACAATATTACTTTAATGCAATTAAGCCTCAAACCACAATCCTCGTGGGATCGACCCTGACTCGCTCAGGTATTACTTGGACGACCCAGTGCACTTACTGGTACAGTTGTACGAAGTGTAGGGATTCGTGCACCAAACACCTTAGAATTGAATCAAACATAAACTAAAATAGAAGAATAATAGTTCTAAGCCATAGAAATAAACAGAGCTCCTAACCTTAACCAGGAGGTTTAGTTGCTCATGACTTACAGAGAAAATAGGGTTTTGAAACGTGTGGAAGGAAGAAGATCACTCATGCCCTCTAAAGGCTGGATCTTATTCCTTATATACTAACCTAAGTTGATACGAGAATAAAATAAAATAATAAATTCTAAATCTAAAACATATTGTTTGTAAATAAAAGTTACAAAAAGAAAATAAAATAGGCTAAGAAGTGCTAAATCCACTTGAGAGGCCCAAAGAGGAGTGATTCGGACTGCTGGGGGCGTTTTACTTCAGGGGTGCACGTTAAACATCCCAAGGGGGTCAAAATCCGTGCATTCTGAGGTCCCCTGCTAGCATTCAGCGCCGGCAGGGGGAAGTTTTTGGCGCTGGTTCTGTCCCTCTTGGGTGCTAAACGCCAGGCTCGGCGTTTAGCACCAGATTTGACAGTGATTCCAAAAGAAACGTATAGACTATTATATATCATTGGAAAGCTTTGAAAGTTGGATTTCTAACACCGTTGAGACCGCGTCAATTGGACATGTGTACCTCAAGTTATGCTCGTTAGAATGCAAGGAGGTCAGGGTTGACAGCATCTATTATCCTTTCTTCGTTGTTGCACAAAACTCTGCCAAATTTGCCCGAAATTCACCTGAAATCATAAAAACACCACAAAAACTCAAAGTAGCATCCAAAGAGGATTTTTGCACTAAAATATAATAAAACTTACTGAAATCTAACTAAAAACAACTAGAAAATTCTAGGAAAAATGGTATAAGATATTCACTTATCACTATACAAAAATTTTGAGGGGATCCGCAGCCTAAATCTAATCGTTTATAAGGTCATGGCAGTAATCAATCATACAAACAAATGCAATCACAAGTATATAACAGTATAATAGTCACATATACAAGTAAGCTGTCACAAGCAGAGAAATGCAGCAACCAAATATGATGTATGTCTGGTCCTACGCAGGTCATGAGCTCATGCGTCAGTTGGCTACCTGCAACCCGATGTTATCCGGCCCAAGTCCGGATATGGCTACTCCACTGGGTCATTCGTATACCGATGCCCGAAATACAGTCGCACCACTAATAAAGAATGGCCCAAAAATACAAGGTGCCCCAGTGAGTAATAGTCAATATGGCGGGCGTCTCCACGTTCATATAGTCTCTAGCCAGGTGGAATGGAAGTCTGCTCTGCCAGGTATCTCTTAGCACCTTGGGGTTTACAGTTTCTTTTTTCGTGGTACATCTCAACAAAATTTTTTTTCTAAGAGACTTCTCTGCCATTCTTTTATAAAAACTTGTGCCCGGTTCTTTCTTAAAATATCTCAGTCTTGTCACATTTTATCATTTTGCCCTTTTTACTTAACTTCTCTTTTTATTGTTTTCGTTAGGTTTTTAATGACGTTTTTACCACTAATGTCATTGTTTTACTATTATATCTTCATATTTTTTCTAACAGACCTTTTCTCCTTCATTAAGTTAATTAATCATTTTTATTTTGTGCTTTATGCCTAAAAATTTTATTTTTTTCCTACGTACTCTAGTTTTACCATTTAACCTTTTTAGCATCAAAATTTTATGGGATTAATTCTAATAGTTTTCTATGACAAAAATTACTCCTAATATTTTTATTAAAATCTAATTTTTACCATTAGGGACCTAAAAAAATAATTTATCTTTTATTAATTTATTTACATGCTCTAATTACCGCTTTTTATTGTTTTATCTCTAATTTTTCTAAAATTTTTATCTAGGCCTAAAACTTTATTTTAAATATAATTTTGACTAGTCGCAAAAAAATTATAATTTTGACCCAAATAATTTATACAATTATTATTTGACCCCTAAACCTATTAAATTTAGAATTTTACTTATATCTTGTTTATATTATGTTTTTAACCTCTTTTTTAATCGAAAATAACCATAACATCCGTTTTATTTTTACCTACTTGTTCCATAAGATTGAAACTATTTTTCTAACTATTTTAAACTCTTTTTCATCTTAATTTTTGTGCTCTTACTGGCTAAAATTTCCAGAGGTGCATTTTTTTACATTTTTCTTCACTTTTGTGCGTATAAAGTTTGAAACCTAATCCCAAGTGCTTCCATATTTTCAGCTGTTATCACACAAAATTCAGAGGCAATTATACAGTATATTACACATATTTAGCAAGCCAAAATAGTGATAATTCATAGAATTTTTAGAATTTCAAAATAAGCACAAATTCATCACAAAGTGGCTCGTATAAACACCGAAAACAAGCACAAACATATTCTAACTGGTTCTAACCCTTACTTCTTATTTAATTTAATTATTAAACCTTTCACACACTAGAAAACGTGCACACAAGGCCAGAAGCACAGCTTGTGGCGGAGAAATTTTGTTTTTTAGCCGAAAGTGTCGCAAAAATGTCAAAATTCAATGACTTTGAGCTTGAATTTCTCTAACTTCTTAGGCGTGCTCCATGGATGCTTCAAGAGGATTTTTCTATACATGGAGGAGAGTAAGAATTTATCATGGCTACTGTTGAAAAAAAAACAGAAAAGAAAAAGAGAAGGAACGAGAGTCTACCTTGCTGAAATTTCGTATAAACACAAGAATTAGCGAAAACGGACAAAGGTTTGTATTTATATGGCTTGAGTCCTTGAAGAACACTTGAATAAAAATATATGGACAGTGAGAAATAAGGAGTAGGACATGAAGAAGTAGTGCAGAATTTACTCTCTCCTTCTCACCCTAAAACACGGTAACAAGTAATAAAATGCATAAAGTGTTTGTAAATTTTGTGACCAATGCTTTCTTAAATAAAAAATAAAAGTCTTACAAAATTTATGATAGTAAAAGAGGCTAAAATTTTTGTAGTCAAGGGCTGGGCTTTAATGAAGAAGGGGCGTGAAAACGAGGAAGCTTGGTCAGCACTTGCGTGTCGAGCTTATCCACAATTAACCACAATTAGTTACTCGGGGTTAAAAACACACCAAAGAGGGGTGAGAGATTGAGATAATATCGGTCCAGAGGTTGAGAGGGAGGGGCGTGTTTCTTGGAAAACAAGCAAGAGGATTCAAGGTATCTAGGAGTTGTTTGCGGAATACTAGCTAGAAATTCGGTTCGGGTAACTTTTACCGTGCGGTAAAATAATTAATGGCTAATATTTATTCTTAAAGGAGTAAATCATGAATAGATGGCTGATATAAATCTTGAGACACATTTAGTTGGGTAAAAATTATTTTTACCATTGATTCCGAGGTTTTCGGTTACTAGAGTTTTTCTTGGCGCACGCAAAACCGTCACTAAAAGTGTTTTTTCCGTCTCAAAAAGTCTCTGGTGAGAAAAAGAAGCCAATAGTAAGCTAATATTTAATACTAACTAGTCAAATTTGACTTAGAATGATTAAATATCCTCATAAAGTAAATTTTGACCGTATTAATGGCCTTTTTTCTATTTAATTTTTTATTTAATTTTTGTTTTTTTTTTAACTATTGGGCCTGCCTCACTAATTCTTATTGAGTCAGGATTCAAGATTTTGCAGGATAAATTTTAAGAACCTAATTTTTGGTTAACAGCTCAACAAAAAATAGTGAGGCATGCCCAATAGTAAAAAAAAACTAAAATTAAAGGAAAAAAACCAAAACCGTGACTATAAACTCTTTTTAGGTCATCTTTTTATAAAACCGTAACTATAGATTCTTTTTTGTCACTCTTTAAAACCATGACCATAGATCCCTCTAAGTCACTCTCCAAAACCGTAACCATAGACCCTTTTTATAAAACCATGATCATAGACCCTTTTAATTAGGTCACTCTTTAAAATTGTAACTATAGATCTCTTTTGGTCACCTTCTAAAACCGTGACCATAGATCTTTTTAGTCACCCTTTTTTAAAAAACCGTGACCATAAACTCTTTTAGGTCACTCTTTAAAACTATGATAATAGATCTCTTTAGATCACCTTCTAAAACTGTGATTGTAGACCCTTTTAAATAACTTTTTTTTTAAATTATGACTATAGGTGTTTTTTAGTCGCAATTTAAAAAAAAAATTGACCAAAAACTATGATCATAAAAAATTTATGGTAAGATTTTTAAACGTGACCAAAAAAATTGTGGTCATAGATAAAAAATATTGTAGTACAATAAGACTGTTAAAGAACATCTACATCTAATCAATCTTATTGTAGATATATGATATATAATAGAATGCAATAATGTCATTGATATATATAATCGAATTTACTCAATAAAATAAGATTTTGTTGTTATAAACATCTATAATATGTAGTCATATTTTCGAATAAAATTTATTGATGTATATAATATTAACTAGCTAGGGATTTAGCTAAAAACTACTTTGCTATTTGTTAAGAGAAATAAAGAAAAAAGTTAACATTCAAAATTAAATTATCATTAATAATTACTCTTCGAAATATACTTGCTAGCACGACTTGTAAACTTATATCTGATTTGTTTACTTGCAAGTTTGACGTTGAAAAATTATTTTAATAACTTTTTATTGATGGTGTTTAATTAGATTGACTTGCGTTTTAATTTATTTGTTTAATTATTGTTACGTACTACGCCTTCTGATTACTGTTATTATTAAGCAGTCAAAGTCCATTATTATCATTTTCGCTGACCTCCTCATGAATTATTCTTAATTCCAATTGGGATTGGGAATTGAAGTTGTCTTCATGATCACATTGTGCTACAATAATAAATATTCATCCACTTGTTTTCTTTCCTTATTTTTACAACTTGTCGATCAAGTGTATTTTTATTTGAAGTGTATTTTTATTTGGATTTTTTTCATTTAAATTAAAAATATATAATATTTATCGATTTAAATAAACGTAGAACTATTTACTAAAATATATTTCAAGTCACATCTCGAATGCAGTGGGAATAACCACACTAAAAATGTATCATGGATGCACTTCTACTGTGTTATGACATGCCACGTGCTAGTCATATCTCGGATGCACCCGAGATATGAACAAAACTATATCTCGGATGCAGTGTGATGAGCGGATAATTTATATGTTTTTTGGTATTGTTTTTACATAGTTTTTAGTATGATTTGATTAGTTTTTAGTATATTTTTATTAGTTTTTAAATAAAAATCACATTTCTAGACTTTACTATGAGTTTGTGTGTTTTTCTGTGATTTTAGGTAATTTCTGGCTGAAATTGAGGGACTTGAGCAAAAATCAGATTCAGAGGCTGAAGAAGGATTGCAGATGCTGTTGGATTCTGACCTCCCTGCACTCAAAGTGGATTTTCTGGAGCTACAGAAGTCCAAATGGCACGCTCTCAATTGCGTTGGAAAGTAGACATCCAGGGATTTCCAGCAATATATAATAGTCCATACTTTGCCCGAGTTTAGACGACGCAAACTGGCGTTCAACGCCAGCTCTCTGCCCTATTCTGGTGTTAAACGCCAGAAACAGGTTGCAAAGCAAAGTTAAATGCCAGAAACAAATTACAAACTGGCGTTTAACTCCAAGGAAGACCTCTACACGTGAAAGCTTCAATGCTCAGCCCAAGCACACACCAAGTGGGCCCAGAAGTGGATTTCTGCATCATTTACTTATTTTTGTAACCCTAGTAACTAGTTTAGTATAAATAGAACTTTTTACTATTGTGTTAGGGATCTTTGGACGCTTGGTCCTTAGACCTTTATGCTTTTGTACACGTTTAGGGGGCTGGCCACTCGGCCATACCTGGACTATTTTTACTTATGTATTTTTAACGGTAGAGTTTCTACACACCATAGATTAAGGTGTGGAGCTCTGCTGTTCCTCATGAATTAATGCAAAGTACTATTGTTTTTCTATTCAACTCAAGCCTATTTCTTCTCTAAGATATTCATTCAAACACAAAAACATGATGAATGTGATGATTATGTGACGCTCATCACCATTCTCACTTATGAACGCGTGCCTGACAAACACTTCCGTTCTACATGAAAGCAAGCTTGAATGCATATCTCTTAGCCTCCTGATTTATGATCAGAGTCTTCGTGGTATAGGCTATAATTATTGGCGGCCATTCTTGAGATCCGGAAAGTCTAAACCTTGTCTGTGGTATTCCGAGTAGGATCTGGGAAGGGATGGCTGTGACGAGCTTCAAACTCGCGAGTGCTGGGCGTAGTGATAGACGCAAAAGGATTACTGAATCCTATTCCAGCAGGATCGAGAACCGACAGATGATTAGCCGTGCGGTGACAGCGCATTTTGGACCATTTTCACTGAGAGGACGGGATGTAACCATTGACAACGGTGATGCCCAACATACAGCTTGCCATGGAAAGGAGTATGAAGGATTGGATGAAGACAGTAGGAAAGCAGAAGTTCAGAAGGAACAAAAGCATCTCCATATGCTTATCTGAAATTCTCACCAATGAATTACATAAGTATTTCTATCCTATTTTATATTTCAATTATATTTTAATTATCAATTCTCTATAACCAATTGAATCTGCCTGACTGAGATTTACAAGGTGACCATAGCTTGCTTCAAGCCGACAATCTCCGTGGGATCGACCCTTACTCGGTTTATTACTTGGACGACACAGTGCACTTGCTGGTTAGTTGTGCGAAGTTGTGACAAAGAACTAAGATTATGAACGTGCGTAGTAAGTTTTTAGCGCCGTTACCAAGGAATAAACGATCACGATTCCGTGCACCACAGTGCATCCATGATATGGCTATAATTAGTTTTTACCCACTGCATCCGAGATATGCACAATTAGAATTATCAGGGGCAATAAATTCGAGATATGGTTAATTAGATAAAATTTTTAGAAAAAACATGTATGGATAGAGATTTTCATTATTATTATTATTATTATTAACAATTTGCAAGTAACTAAAAGATTGACAAAATGAAAACTTATCCAATAAAAAATTATTTTAAATTTTATTATTTTTTATCTATTAATTTTATTTTTTTTGTTCGTACATGAATTTTGATGTTTATTTTTGTAATATTTTTTTTAATGCTTTCATACATGTTAATATTTTTTTAATTATGATTTTATTAATTTTATTAGAAAGAGCATATTAAATAAAAAAACAAAAAAGAGTATTAAAATTTATTTAAATATCTAAAATAAAATAATAAAATAATATAAATAAAATAATTATTTAAATTTATACATTTTTAGTCATTTTTTATCTAAAAATAATTGAATAATATAATCCAAATAACAGTTAATTTACTGTAATATATTTTAATATAAAAATTGTCAAACATAAATTCTATTAATACTAAGTCATTTCTAATCAAAATCAAAGAGATATATTAATACAAACTAAAAAATTTTTATTAAAATATAAAAAATTTTACGTACTAAAGTTAAATTTTAGTTAACTTTTTTTTTTTGGCTATTAGCATGAGAGACCTTTAATTTGTTATTTTTTTTCTACCTTAGCATGTGGTTCAAATAGTCAAATTTAAGATAGCATTGTTACAGTTTTATGGAATATTTTTTATGATTAAGCGTATCTCAGACTGTTTCTGATCATTCTAATTGTGCATATCTCGGATGCAGTGGGTAAAAATTAATTATGACTATATCACGGATGCACTGCATCCGAGATATAGTTTTGTTCATATCTTGGATATATCCGAGATATGATTAGAACGTGGCGTGTCACAATACGGTAACAGTATATCCGTAATACGTTTTTAGTGTAGTTACCTCCACTGCATTCGAAATATGACCCAAAATATATTTTAGTAAATAGTTGTACGTTTATTTAAATTGGTAAATATTATATATTTTTAATTTAAATAAAAAAATCCTTTTTATTTGCTACCGTTTAAATGTTTTATTTATTATTTAACCCATTAACCTATATGGGCACAGTTTTCCTTTAATTTCAAGAAATAAATTTCATGATACCATCTATCATATAACCTATAGTTTACTTTCGGTACATAATAACACCTATATATTTACAAAAGGAAAAGCAACAATGATAATTTGGATCCTTTAATTTTCTCCACGTGGAAGAGAGGGAAAAAAAAGGGGTAAGTTCGAAAACTTAAAATTTCTAATTTTACAAATGTATATAAAATAATTCTTTAGTAAAATGACAAAGTTAATTAGAGAAAAGATGTTTATAAGAATAAAAGTTCTGAGTTCAATGATGAAAGCAATTGAATAGTTATATTTTTTTATATAAATTTGTAAAAAATTTTGTATAAATTTTTTTTTTGTCTTATGCCAAATTTTTTTGTATTACAGTCAATAAAAATTAGAATTTAAATTTTTAAATTAACGAAATTCTAATACTATATTATAAAATTACTTTTTTTAAAAATTTAAACGAATAAAAAAATATATAAATTATTATATGTCTAGCATGCCCAAAAATATTTGAGACAAGTTCTTCTCGAATTATTATTAAATCCATTCAAATTTTAGATTTTTATATGTCAAGGGACTAAAGTAATTAACATGGTTACATCGGATACAACTAATCATATTATGTATACATAAAGAATCAGTTATCAATTTAATTATTAGTATAAAATATATATTGAAATATAAAACATATATTAAAAATAAAGAGTAATTATTTAAATTAGTTTCCAAAAATTTTAAAAGCGGACATTTTAGTCCCAAAAAAATTAATATACAAAAATATCCTTAAGGTTTTACTCCGGTAAACAAATTAATCTCCAAAGATTTTAAACGCAAACATTTTTGCCTAAAAAAATTAATGCACAGATCAATTTCTAATATTTTTTTTTGTCAAACATAACAGCCTTCCGTCCATTTTCCGGTGTAATTGATAATTTGGTGATCAAGTTGAAATTCAAAGTGAAAATAGAAGAATAACTTTGACTATACTTAATTCCTAACTATCACACCAAACTAAGTTATATTAAATACAAAAATATCAAATGATTTCAACCTTAAATATTTTATAGAATAATCTATTACTTTATTGAATAACATCATTATTGTTGTTGTTGTTGTTGTTGTTGTTGTTGTTGTTGTTGTTGTCCCAAGGTTTTACTTCGGTAAACAAATTAATCCCCAAAGATTTTAAATGCAAACATTTTAGCCTAAAAAAAATTAATATACAGATCAATCCCTAATTTTTTTTTGTCAAACATAATAGTCTTCTGTCCATTTTCCGATGTAATTGATAATTTGGTGATCAAGTTAAAATTTAAAGTGAAAATAGAAAAATAACTTTGACTATACTTAATTCCTAACTATCACACCAAACTAAGTTATATTAAATACAAAAATATCAAATAGTTTCAACCTTAAATTTCTTGTAGAATAATCTCTATTACTTTATTGAATAACATCATTATTATTATTATTATTGTTGTTGTTGATGAGTGACAATATATATTTATATTTTTATGTAAATTTTTTTTATATTATAAATACATCCATAAGAATATAATGAATAAATTTATTATATTTTAGCCCAAAAATATGTAAAAAATTATGATATAGTATTATTGTGTAATAATAATAATAATAATAATAATAATAATAATAATAATAATAATAATAATAATAATAATAATAATAATAATAATTTTATTTTAGTTTATTTTTTATGTGTTGTAATTGATATTAATGAATGGTGATTAATTATTTACTTTATGGTACGGGCTTAGGTGGGACAGGGCGGATCAGTCCACTTTGCCACTCCTAATTTTTTTAAATGTATTTCCATTTTCTTAATTTAAGAGTGTTTAACTCCTCATTTTACCACTTTATCAATTTTCTTATTTTAAAGGATTTTAATTCCATGTATTTATACACAAACATACCGTGATGGGCTTTTAGTATTTAAATACTATTTTTAAATCGGATATCAACAACTGCAAGTAAATACATTTTTTAAAACAAAAATTTTTCATATTTATGATTGTGTTTGGTTTTATGGACAAGACACAGAGATAATAAATACCTAAGAAATGTTTGGATAGAGAGATATGGACACTAACACAATGTCTGTAGGATTTTTATTTTTTAATTTTTGTGTCCATTCTTAAACGAAAGATAATGATTGACACAAAATTTAAAAGGATAGACACAAATTTTTAATAATTTGTTTTTTGTCCATAGATAATTACCCCATTTTTTAACTCTAATTTAAGTTTTTTTTTTTCATCATGGTTCATAGAGAGGTCCTTAAAGAGGTAATCAGGGGAGTACAGAGAAGTAAATGTTAGGTTTTTTCTCTTCTTTGTGAGGCCCAAACCCAACTTTTTGAGGGCGTGTATTCTTGTACCCTAGTATTTCAACCCTAATCAAAGTTTTGGGATCTTTTGAGAGAGAGAGAAAGTAGCCACCAAAGTGAGAGAGAGAGGAGGGAAAACAGAATTTTCATTTTTATGCAAAGCAGTAAATTTTAAATGGTAGTTTTTTATTCGTTCACCGTTGGATTGGCTTGAAATTTGAACCGCGTATTTCTCTCATCTGTTTCTTCATTCTGGTTGGTGAAGATGTTGATTGTAAGTCTGCAGTGGGAGAAATTGGCTTCGCAAGAGAGAAAATAGGTTTTTCGTTTTTACACAGAGCAGCAATATTTGAACAACAGTTTCTCATTCTTTCACCGTTGGATCGACGTGCAATTTGAACTGTAGATTCCTTATATCTTGTTCTTCATTCTGAACGGTGAAGATTTTAATTGGAGTTCTGCAGAGGAAGAAATAGGCTTCGGACAGCAGCTCTATTTCTTGGGTATTTTTCATCTTCTTGCTTCTCATTTGTGAGTTTTGGTGTTTGATATTTTGGTTGGTTATATGCACGTTTTTGTGCTTTGTTTGAGACTTTCTTGTACTTCATTTGATTATAGTGAAAATATTTCATTGGTCTGGACGACCCGTGGTTTTTACCTCTCACATTGAGAGAATTTTCCACGTTAAAATCTCGGTGTGTTCTTCTTATTACTTTACTTGCTTTATTTGCTTGTTATAGTTGCTGCTATATTGTGTTGTGAGTGCTTCCATATTGTTCTTGTGTTGGACATTTGTATCGTTTCCACTGCTAGGCTCTTTCATACTGGTATCAGAGCTTGTTGGTATTTTTTTGGGCTTGTGATTCTGTGAAGAATGGAAGCTAATACTAATACTAGTAAGATGATCACTCTTAATGGTCCTAATTATGATTTGTAGAAGTCAAAGATGGAAGATTTGTTTTATGTAAAAAATTTTCATCAACCAGTTTTTGGTACAGAGAAGCCTAATGATAAATCTGATGATGATTGGACTTTGTTGCATAGACAAGTGATAAACCAATATTTCATGGTTTATCTTGTGTTTAATTGAGTGGTTTCATCAAGTCATCACCCACTTATTCATACTAATTGCATGATTTTACATTTTCCTTCCTAGTTTTATTGTATGGTTAAAAACTTGCTTCCTAAAGAACTTTAATTTATGTATTTTAATTTTTCTTTATACCATTCGATGCCGTGATCCATGTGTTAAGTGTTTCAGGCTTTATAAGGCAGGAATGGCTTAGGAAATGGAGACGAAGCTTGCAAAAATGGAAGGAACACAAGAAACTAAGGAGATGACCAGCGAACATCGACGCGCGTGCATGGCTCACGCGAGCACGCGGAATGGAGAAAATTACAGCGACGCGTGCACGTGCCTGACGCATACGCGTGGATTGGAGTCTGCACAAATGACGCAAACGCGTGGACGACGCATACTCGTGACAAGGAAAATCGCTGAATGACGCGAACGCGTGGATGACGCATACGCGTGACCTGCGCGATCTTTAGAATTAACAGAAAACGCTGGGGGCAATTTCGGGCCGCGTTTTGACCCAGTTTTTGGCCCAGAAATACAGAATAAAGCCAGGGAACATGTAGAGACTCAACACACCTCTTTTACACAACACAATTTTAGATACATTCACACTTAGGATAGTTTTTAGGTTTTTAGATCTGAATCTAGAGAGGAATTACTCTCCCTCTAGTTTCTCTTTACATTCCTAGTTTATTGCTTTTTCTTTTGGTTATTGAAGAGTCATTACCTCTGTTGAAGATACTATTCTAGTTTGTTTCCTTACTTACTCCTTTATTTATTCCATATTCTTAATTCTTGTTTAAAGTAGTAATTGGATTATTTTCATGGACTGTTAATGCAAAGGATTACTTTTACTTTTAATTAATTTAATTTAATTTATCATGTCTTCTTCTTATATTTTTATGAGCGTTATATTCATTTCAATGGAGTAGACTCCATACTTGACATGGGGGTTGATTAAAAGGAGACACTTGAGTTGGAAGGCTTAAGTGCTGATTAAACTGGAAGTTGTTGGCTAGTTCTGTATTTACTAACGCTAGACCTTCCCAAGGGAGAGAACTAGAATTTGCGAATAAGAGTTAGCTCAATCACTTGACTTTCCTTTATTTAGTAAGGGTTAACTAAGTGAAAACAACAACTTTTTTAATACTACACTTAAGAGACCCCAACAAGGATAGAACTTCCAATTAATCATTCCCCCAGTCAAGGCTTTTTATCTAGAATATTAATAATCATTCATAGTTTTTATTGCTTTAATTTACAATTATTTAATTACTCGTTATCCAAACTTAAACTCTCTTGGAAATTCCTAATTAATAAAATAGCACCCTTCCTTGCAACTCGTTGGAATACGACCTGGGACTCATACTCCCAGTATTTTTATTCTAAATTTTTGTGACACCTTTCTAAATTGGTGAGGCAGATTTTAGCTGGTTAAAAGCTATACTTGCAACACTGTTCTTATATTACAATCTCTTAATTGGCCTAACTTCTGCCACGCACTAGTTTTTGGCGCCGTTACCGGGGAATTGTAATTGTGTGCTAAATTATTAATTAGTGTACATATTTTTATTTTTATTTGCATATTTTATTTTTATTTTATTACCATGAGCTATACGTTTCTCTCATTGAATGACGCGTTTGCTACCTGATCCGAGCTTAGCCGCATTTGATCCTGAAATTGAAAGAACTATTTCACGTATTAGGTGAGCTCGACGTCGGTTAGCCTCTGAGGGTGGTGAAGTGATTGTTATCAATTTACCAGTCTCATCTGAGGGCAAATCTGAACCACCATCTGAGAGCGAAACAAGCTCCTTTACTACTGATTCAGTTGATTCACGTGCAGATAGAATGGCAGCACTTAGGAGGATTACTCTCCAGGAAGCCGGAGCCCCAGATTTTACACTGCAGCCGTATCAAGTGCATCATCCAACTCTGGCTGCAGATTTTGAGATGAAGACTGCATTAATCAACTTGATGCCCAAGTTTCATGGCTTACCTGCTCAGGAGCCTATCAAGCACCTAAGAGATTTTCAGACAGCCTGTTCTACTGTTAGGCGTCACAGTGCGAATGAAACTTCTATTTTGTTAACCGCCTTCCCGTTTTCTCTTGAGGAAAAGGCAAGGGAGTGGTACTACTCCCAACCTGAAGCAACTGTTACCAACTGGGATACGCTCAGGAGAGAATTTTTGGAAAAATACTTTTCAGCTGAAGTTACAAACAGACTAAGGAAAGAGATCTCATGCATTGTTCAAGGTGAATCAGAAACTCTTTATGAGTACTGGGAGTGTTTTAAGAACCTTTTAGACGCATGCCCCCATCACATGATTGACAGGCTAGTGTTGATCAGCTATTTCACTCAAGGCATGAAGCCTCGGGATAAAACTACACTAGATGGTGCTAGTAATGGTTATCTGAAGAAGTACAAGACCGCAGATGAAGCATGGCAACTGATCAGCGACTTAGCTGAGTCCACCAGGAATCACAGGCACAGAAGCAACCACTCCAAAGCTGTTGCAGAGGTTTCCTCTGGCACTGAGACCTCTGCTCTTACACAAAGTATATGTGAAATGACTAACCTACTGAAGCAAATGCAGTTAAATCAACAACAAACTCATCCTTCCCCACCACAACAAAGCCAACAGTTAGTTCCACAAAGAGTATGCGGAATATGTGCTGATTATAGTCATTATACTGATGAATGCCCGCAGCTCCAACAAGAAGACAACACTGTGGCAGCTACTCATAACTTCTATGACCGTCCGAATCAAGGATACAATCAACAAGGTGGCAACTACAACTAGGGTGGACACTATAACCAAGGATGGCAAGACAACTCCAACCAAAGTTGGAAAGATAACTCCAACCATGGCTGGAGGGACAACTATAATAGAAAAGGCCGAGATAACAATGGAAACCAGAGGTGGAATAACAACAACAGACAGCAGAATCAGAACCAACCTTACAGAGCTCCTCACCTAAG
The DNA here is from genome assembly GCF_059453495.1 of Arachis ipaensis. Classification (NCBI taxonomy): domain Eukaryota; kingdom Viridiplantae; phylum Streptophyta; class Magnoliopsida; order Fabales; family Fabaceae; genus Arachis; species Arachis ipaensis. The sequence goes on from NC_142443.1 coordinate 113,270,471, forward strand.
GCAATCACAAGGACCCCAGCACAACCAACAACAGGTCCCTTGGATCACTTATCCCAATTCCTCATCAAATGACGAGATGCTTCATTCTCTTGCACAAGGACAACAAGACATGCAGACTACACTAAACTCTATTCTAAATGGTCTGAATGCCACTTTACAAGCTCTCGCCGCCGGGATAGATTCATTACCTACTTCCACTAACCAACCTTTAAGCTCCAGTGGAATTCCTTCTCAAACCTTACCTAACCCCAAGGGTGGCATCAATGCCATCACTTTAAGGTCTGAAACCACACTGCCAGAGAGGAATCAGGAGGAGCCAAGCCCAATAGAACACGCCCCAATTGAAGCCTCAGTGGAAGTAGAAGATGCTGAAATGGAAGATGCTGAAGATGAAGATAAAGTACAAGACAAGTTTGAAGAAGAAGTAGCTCAGCAAAGGAATAGACCACCAAAGGATACAGAAGCTGCAAGTGGCGCCATCCCTATCCCATTCCCACATCTTGCAAGGAAGTCCAGAAAGCAGATGGAACTTGATCCTAAAATGGTAGAAATTTTCAAAAAGGTTGAGGTAACTGTTTCCCTTTTTTATGTTATTCAGCAAGTACCTAAATATGCAAAGTTTCTAAAAGATTTATGCATTCATAAAGAGAAAATTAATGAATTAGAAACTATCCCTTTAGGTAGTTCTATATCTGCTTTAATGGGAGGTATACCTGAAAAATGTAGTGATCCAGGTCCATGCATGGTTAACTGTACCATTGGAGTGTAATATTTTCTAATTGCATGTGTGACTTAGGAGCGTATGTTAGTATAATTCCATTATCTATATATGATACTCTAAGGCTCCCTCCATTAAAAAGGTCGGCAGCTCGTTTTGTGTTAGCAGATAAAAGCATTATTACAGTAGTTCAAATTGCTGAAGATGTATTAGTGAGTATTAAGGGGCTCACATTTCCCATTGACTTCTATATCCTGGAAATGCCCCCTAATGATTCAGGAAGACCATCATCAATCCTGCTTGGAAGACCATTCCTGAAAACTTCGAAGTTCAAGCTGGATGCATTCTCAGGAATTTACTCCTTTGAGATAGATGGCAGAACAGTAAGTTTCAGTTTAAATGAAGCTATGAAGCACCCTCCAGAAGATCATTCTATCTTTCAGTGCGACATCATTAATGAAACTATAGCTGAAGTTCACCGAGAAGAATTAGAAGAGAAGCACATAGAGCAAGGTCCAAGTGTAGGGACACCCTCTGAACATAATGAAGACACTTTACCATTATCACTAGCACCGGATGATCCAGAGCCTAGCCAAGAGCCTAAATCAGAATTGAAGCCCCTTCCTCCACACCTCAAGTATACTTACCTTGAGGATAATCAAAAGTTCCGGGTTATCATTGCAAGGGAACTCACTTCTCAACAAGAGGAACAACTGCTTAGTGTACTAAGAAAGCACAAGAAAGCAATTGGATGAAGTTTGGCGGATATAGTAGGCATCAGTCCACAAGTTTGTGAGCACAGAATATATCTAGAAGAGGAATCAAAACCCGTCCGTCAACCCCAAAGAAGATTGAATCCCACCATCTTAGAAGTTGTCAAGAAAGAAGTAATCAGGCTACTTGAAGCATATATCATTTACCCCATCTCAGACAGTGAATGGGTCAGTCCAGTACAAGTGGTGCCCAAGAAGTCCGGAGTCACAACAATAAAGAATGAGCATGGAGAGCTTCTGGCAACTAGAGTACAGAATTCATGGAGGGTTTGCATTGACTATAGGCGTCTCAACCAAGCTACTCGAAAGGATCACTACCCCTTGCCATTTATTGATCAGATGCTCGATCGCCTGTCAGGTAAATCCCATTATTTCTTTTTAGACGGTTATACAGGTTACTTTCAAATTCATATAGCTCCTGAAGATCAGAAAAAGACCACTTTTATGTGTCCCTTTGGAGCGTACGCATACAAAAAGATGCCTTTTGGCTTATGTAATGCACCGGTTACTTTCCAAAGATGCATGATGAGTATCTTTTCAGATCTTATTGAGAACTGTAAGGAAGTATTTATGGATGATTTTAGCATATATGGTGATTCATTTGACCTCTTCTTGGATAGTTTAGCTAGAGTATTAGACAGGTGTGTTAGTTCAAACCTTGTACTAAATTTTGAAAAATGTCACTTTATGGTAAAACAAGGGATTGTTCTAGGACATGTTGTTTCTAATACAGGTATTTCTATAGATCCAGCAAAGGTGGATGTCATTTCTAGTTTACCTTACCCCTCCTCCGTGAGGGAAGTCCATTCGTTCCTTGGCCATGCAGGTTTTTACAGGAGATTTATTAAGGACTTCAGTAAGGTAGCATTACCTTTATCCAGACTGTTACAAAAAGATATTAAGTTCGAATTCAGTGAAGATTGCATGAAAGTGTTTAATAAGCTGAAAATTGTCCTGACTCAAGCTCCAATTGTGAGAGGACCAGATTGGAGCCAGCAATTTGAAATTATGTGTGATGCCTCCAACTATGCAGTAGGAGCGGTGCTAGCTCAACGCGAAGGTAAGGAACCCTTCGTAATTGCTTATGCATCTAAGACCTTAGATGCTGCTCAGTCTAATTACACTACTACTGAAAAAGAGCTTCTAGCTATTGTTTTTGCTCTGGATAAATTTTGAGCCTATTTACTTGGTACTAAGGTAGTAGTATACTCAGACCATGCAGCTCTAAAATATTTATTAGCTAAAAAAGAGTCTAAACCAAGATTGATACGTTGGATACTGTTGCTGCAAGAATTTGATTTAGAAATTAAGGATAGGAGTGGTAACCAGAATTTAGTGGCAGACCACTTGAGTCGCCTTGAACACATTAAAGATGACTCCACTCCTATCAATGATACTTTCCCATTTGATAGTTTGCAAGCAGTATCTGAAGTAGTTCCTTGGTATGCACCTGTAGCTAATTATCTAGTTAGCCATACTTTCTCTCCCAATTTTACTAAGCATCAAAGGGACAAGCTGAAAAGCGAATCTAAATATTATATATGGGATGACCCATACTTATAGAGGTGTGGTGCTGACCAGGTAATTAGAAGGTGTGTGCTCCAATCAAAATTCCAGTCCATTTTAGAGGCCTGCCACTCTTCTGAGAGTGGAGGACATTTTGGCCCTCAAAAAGCAGCTAGAAAAATCTTAGACTGTGGATTCTGGTGGCCTACTCTTTTTAAAGACGCTGCTAAATTTTGTAAATCTTGTTCTCCATGCCAAAGGTTTGGTAATATATCCAAGAGGGATGAGATGCCTCAACAGATTATGCTTTTCTATGAAATTTTTTATGTTTGGGGCATTGACTTCATGGGTCCATTTCCAAACTCTAATGGTTACCTTTATATACTGTTAGCTGTAGACTATGTTTCTAAATGGGTAGAAGCAATTCCTACCTGTACTGATGATGTTAATACTGTTGTTTCCTTTGTTAGAAACCATATTATCTGTCGCTTTGGATCACCACGAGCAATCATGAGCGATCAAGGCACTCACTTTTGTAACAGGAGACTAACAGGATTACTGAAGAAGCATGGGATTGTTCATAAAGTAGCAATAGCTTATCATCCCCAGACCAATGGACAAGCAGAAGTGTCTAACAGAGAAATCAAACGCATTTTGGAGAAGATAGTAAAGCCTCATAGGAAAGACTGGAGTGCCAGGCTACAAGATGCACTCTAGGCATATAGAACAACGTATAAGACACCCATTGGGATGAGCCCCTTTCGCTTGGGATACTGAAAGGGTTGCCACCTTCCAGTAGAGGTGGAGCACAAGGCTTTCTGGGCTGTAAGGGAATGCAATATGAATTTTGAAGAATCTGGTGCTGAAAGAAAGCTGCAGTTAGCAGAATTAGAGAATCTTCGCCTAGAAGCATAGGACAATTCCAGGTGATACAAAGAGAAGATGAAGGCTGTCCATGACAAGCACATAAAAAGGAGAGAATTCAGACCAGGGGAGTTAGTTCTTCTTTATAACTCCAGATTGAGGCTTATGCCAAGCAAACTAAGATCAAGATGGGAAGGTCCCTATAGAGTAGAAAAGGCAGAGCCATACGGAGTTTTTCACCTGCGTCATCCTTCTAGCTCTAAATTCATCAAGGTCAATGGACATCGCCTAAAGCTTTATCATGGAGAAAAGACGAAGGATCATAAAGAGCTAGAGGTTTTCCTCTTGGAAGACCCACCAACAGAAGCAGAATGAGCCTGAAGAACGTCTGACAAATGAATTTTTGCCGGTATAGAAATTATCAAATGATCAATCGTAGTATAGTCTAAACCGACGCAAAATCCTTCATCAAACAAATCTACAATCTATATCCGAGAGTACTAGTCTCCCGAGTCGTTCTCCCTTGGAATTGCCAAAGTGTGCATCTTATTGATTTAGTAAGCCTTGTTGGAATTCCTTGAAGGTTTTAGCAAGGTAATGAGAAACAAACAATCAATTATCAAAAGACTTGGCTTAGGGTTGGCATTAGAAATTCTATCCTTATAGTCCATTCAATGTTGACAACAATTAGGCCTTGCTTCATTTAGTTATCCCCTAGGTATAGAGGGAGGTCAAATGAAAGCAATCAACTTGAGTCACAAGTCCTAGCTTCACCTTATGGGAATCTAGCTTTAGTGCACTCCAAGCCAACTAGCAATCCCTAATTCCAAATCAACTATTGATACAACTATTCAACTTCTTCCAAGGACCAAACCCTATGCCAAGTGTGAAAATTCTACTCCATAGCTAGTGTTGTCATTTTATCAAACATGTGATGAGCAAGAAGGAAAGTCATAGTAAAATGAGAAGGAAAGTCGAATTGAAAGTATTGCAACACAAAGATCTAACAACAAGTCTCAAAGAGTAGCAATGAAAGTCCAAAATAGAGACGAAATCCAAAATTACAAAGTTGAATTCTAGATCTATGAGAATTGATCAATTGCATCTACTACTTGAAATTGGAGAAGAAAATCTATGACATGAACAAAGTGGAGTGAGAATTGTAATGGATCTCACCAAAAAGTCATTGAAAATTCAGAAATTAGATGAGGATGAACCCTAGTGAAGCTTGGAATCTCCCTCTTCTTCTCCCAAAAAGTGTAACTAACTCTCCTCTCCCCCAAAAAATATCTCGCTCTAGAAAATGAACTAACTAAGTGTCTTTAACCCTTGTTCCTTTGGTCTTCTTAAGCTTTTCCCACCAAGGTGTTTCTCCAAGAGTGGGATCCTTAACTGCCTCCACGCCTAAGTCACGTGACTTCTTAAAAAATCATATTCGCAAATCGGCGCGCACGCGCAAGGTACGCGCACGCGCCGTTGAGGCGTCTTGTAATGTGCGCGGAGGCGTGATGTACGCGTGCGCACCCATGAAGATCCTGGCTTAGCCGCTTCTCAAGCCGGCTCTTGGCTTTGGCTCCACGTTGCCCTATCCGCGCGGGCGCGCCAAGTGCGCGCACGCGCCCATGCGGAAATTTCCAAAGCTTAATCCTCATGCTTCCTTCCTTTGTACCCGTCTTCCTTCTCTCTTTCGGTCCATTCCTACTCTATATCCTGAAACCACTTAACACACAAGTCACGGCATCGAATGGCATCAAGAGAAGATTAGAAATGTATCTATTTTAGTGCGAAATAAGCATGTTTTCATTCATGAGGCGAAACTAAGAAAGGAATGCGAAATCTTGTATTTTCATATAGAAAGTGTGTGGAATCATTGATAAAACCCCTGAAATCAGCACAAGATAAACCCTCAAATTGGGGTTCGTCAACCTCCCCACACTTAGATTCTAGCATGTCCTCATGCTTAGAGAAATGCAAGGAAACACAGAAGACCGAGGGATTGCAAAAGTATAAGACTCATGAAGTGCAACCTACTTATATGCATGCAACTATGACTAGTGCCACTATCCACTTGGTTGGGAGCAAATTAACCTTCTTAGGACATATGCGAGCACATGGGATACGATGGTGGTCAAAGCATAGGACTTGCCACTTTCTAAGCATCGAATGCAATATGTGCAAGCTTGCATGAGGAATGCTCGCGAGAGCCGGGAATCAAAGGATTGAGCATCGAACCCTCGTCGGAAGTGTTTGCACTCTAATCACTCGGTGTTTGGGGTTTATTCTCTCAATTCTCCCCTAATCATGCTTTCCAAGATTTGTTTTTCATCTAACAATCAACAATTATTCAATGCATGCATACAATTATCATGAGGTCTTTTCCTAGGTCGTAATGGGGTTAGGGTCAAGGTAGGGTCATATATGGCTAGTGGACTTAGGATTTGAATCTTTGATTAACTTAAACTTTTCCCACCTAACCTACATAATGACCTATACAATTAAGTGCTAACCTAACTATCCATTCCTCACCTTTCCACATACTTATGCATTTTCTTTTCGTTTCACCATACTTATGCATTGATTCCTCTTGAGCTTCACTTTGGGGCATTTTGTCCCCTTTTTATTATTTTTCCTCCCTTTTTTTTTTCTTCTTTTTCTTTTTTTTTCTTTTTCTATATATTTTTTTTTCTTTTCTTTTCCATATTGTTTTCTTTTCTTTTTTTTTTGTTCTTTTGTTTTTCTCATTTTTCATTTTTTTTTCATTTTTTTTTATACAAGAGCGTCAATGCATAAGGTTTTACATTTGATCAATACATGAGTATGTACCCAATTCCCAATATTTTCAATAATAACACAAAATACCCTCTTATTCACCCGATGTCCCATGGTTCCCACACTTGAATGATACTCACACACACTAGCCTAAGCTAATCAAAGATCCAAATAAGGACTTTTATTGTTTTCCGCTTTAAGGCTTGTAATGTGCTAAATTAAGAACAAAGTGGGTTAATCGTAGGCTCAAATTTGGCTAACAAAGGAAGATAGAGGGTAAGGCCATTTGGGAGAGTGAGCTAATGAAATGATGGCCTCAATCATATAAATGCATGAATACACCAAATAATGGACATAAAGAATCAAACAAATCAAGGATCACAATCATAGAAAGAGAATAATGCACACAAGAAGGAAAAATAAGTGGTTATAAGATGTAACCACACCATTAGGCTCAAATCTCACAAGCTTGTGTTCTTAACTTCAAACCCATGTTCCAAAATATAATTCTTCATGCAACTTTGGCATCAAAGCATTAAAATTTGCAATGCCATGGTCGCCCCAAAGTGTTGGTTTCCTAAGAGAGAATTTCATTGTTCCAACCAAGCAGACTTATCATGCGAATGGTGCCAACTAAAACCTAATCATGCAACCTATCCTAATTTATTCAGATTTATTCAGATGTTACCTACGGAGATCGGTCGGCCGACCTCCCCACACTTAAAACTTAGCACGGTCCTCCGTGCTAGAGGTTAGGCGCACTGGGTGATTGAGCTCCGAGTGTGCCACATCACCAATGCCATTGCTATCTCCGCTTGAAGTCGCGGTCAAGGTGGAGATATCGGGTTCCTCCATAGGTGGGGTGATTATGCTTAGAAGCCTCTTCACATGAGCATAGCGGCGTTGGTTACGCCTCTCATAGCGGTCTAATTTGTTGTGAAGGTCTTCAAGGCGTTGGGCGGCCGATTTTTGTGATGTAGATGAAGTAGTAGCGTGGCCAGTCGGTGTGGGCAGTTCAATGTCCTTGGTGACTTCCGGAGGTTTGAGGCATCTCTTGGTCGGAATGATATCACCATCGACCGGTATTGAGGTTCGCCTATCTTTAGTCTCCCGGGTGACGCCGGCTTTCGCAACTAATGCCGTCACTAAAGCGGGGAATGGTAGATTTCCCTTGGCATGAATGCGCCCCATGGATTGGCGGATGGCGCGCGGAACGTCGACCGGTTTCTCGGTCAAGATGCACCATATCAATAAGGCAAGCTCGGCGGTGATGGATGACCCATGTGTGCTTGGGAGCACGTAGTGAGCTAGAATTTGGGCCCATGCCGTGGCTTCTTGAGTGAGGTGGCGGACATCTAAACCCTTGGGTCTTCGCTTTATGGTCCCCCGAATCCAATATGCGTCGGGTAAAGCAATGACGCGGAGGATCGCACTCCAATCGAATGCGCGGTCAACGCATGTAGCCAAGACTTCTTGGTAGGCGTCATACGCATCCGTTGACGGTTCAATCCCAAGGACTTCTCGGATGGTTTCCACTGTGACCGACACTTGTTTTCGGCGCACAAATATTGATGTGAGATGAGGTGAGTGGAAGTTGGAGTAGAATTCCACCACCCATGAGAGATTGGCCTCCGTTGGTTGCCTCAATAGGAACCTCCATTGCCTCCGGTCAATGTGTGGCATCACAATCGGACTGAGGTGAGCCGGTAAGACTAGGAGGGGTTCCGGATGGTAATTCCTTTCAATCATTCTGGAGTAAACAAGTTCGCAGTAACGGTTGGGAAACTTGTTTGAATCCTTAGGAGGGTTGTCCTTCTCTAGAACGTCAACGGAGCCCTTGGTCTTCTTCAGGAGGGGCCTGGCCGTTAGTTCTTGGCGCACTTTATTGGAAGCTGGCTTCTTGGGGCCTTTCCCGTTGTCCTTTTTGATGACCATCCTGTGGAAGCAAGAAAGGAAAAATATCAAACTCAAAGAGTGGAGGTACATGAGCTCTATGTAATGAAAAGTTATGCCATAAAATATGGGTATCTTTGTTACATGACAGCTGCAACACGTAACTAGGATAATGTGTGAAGAGCAAGGCAAATTATTTTCATGTGGTGCAAGGGTAGTTTAAGCATGCAAGGAAGAGGCATGAGAAGCGCACACCCTTGGGGGCCATTATTGGAAGGCAAGCTAAGAAAATGGGAAAGAATGGTTTGTGGAAAGTGGGGATGCACTCAAAAGTGATTAGTTGAGAGGCAAGGTAGTCACAATGAGTCCAAAATTCAAGTGTGCCTTTCATCGAACACTTGGTGTGCATCCTTCAAGTAGTATGTGATTATGTGAAAATGAGAGCAATGTAACTTTCCACAATCCATTATTAATGATTATAATGCATATTGAGTGCAAGAAAAGTAAGCAACACCATTCATCTATTCATGTAAGTGAGTTTGAGACCCAAATGCCCATGAAGAATTGGATTGAAAGAGAGGAGAGAGCAAAGACATCCCAAGGGAGTAACTAGAGAAAGAAGGAAGAGAGAAGAAAAAAAAAGAAGAAAGAAGCTACCTAAAAGATGGTGCAACTAAATGAATAAGAACTACAAGAGATTAAAGGACTAAGAGGGAGCCTAGTATAATACCTTGTGAGATGGAGAAGGATATGGGAGAAGAAGAGAGGTGGAATGAGAATGAAGGGGTGAGTGTGCCCCCTTTTTGTTTAAAGAAGGCGCCGATCACCGGCGCGTGCGCGCGCGGTGCGCGCTCGCGCAGGGAGCGCGGTGGACTAGGGGCGCGCGCGCGCACAGTGCGCGTGCGCGTCCATGCGCTTGGGCTGGCGGCACAGGAGAGGCACAGGGGTGGCATAACTCTCTGGACGAAGTACCAGAGATGGCTTCAGCGCTTTTTGGCGCGCGCGTCCTCGTGGTTGTGCCCCAGGCATGAGAAGGGCCTGGAGGGGGCTCAACTCTCTGTGAAGTGGCCCAGAGAGAAGTGCAGACAAGAAGGGCGCGTGCGCGGCGGCGGCGCGCGCGCGCGTTTCGTGCTCGCCTGGTATGGACGCGTGCGCGCACGCGGCAGAGCTGCTGGGCCGGTGGCTTAGTGTAAGCTTGAGAGTGGCTTAACTCTCTGTAGGATGTACTAGGGGGGTCATCAAGGCAATCGGCGCGGACGCGCACAGTGCGCTTACGCGTCGATTGGCAGATTTCGCCCATGTGCGCGGATGCGCCATGTGCGCGCATGCGCAGAGGGGTGGTTTTCTTTTTTTTTTTCTAAATTTGCAAGTGTTGACACCACTTTCGACATTCCAAACCCCCCCCCCCATACAGCCACTTAAGCACTATAGCAGGGCATTTTACTTGGTAAACTATCAAGGAAGTCAACAAATAAAGCGGAGTTGTCATTAAAATCTAGCTAACAAACATGAAGTCAAGTGTCTATGTACAAATCTCAAAGGAAGATCTTACCATGGTGGGGTGTCTCCCACCTAGCACTTTTGTTTAACGTCCTTAAGTTGGACTTTCAGTAGCTTATAGTATTTGTTCAAGAGTTGCATCCCTCAAGAGGAACACTTCAAATTCCTTGGCGTTCTTTCTTTGCTCACCATGATACAATTTGAGACGGTGCCCGTTTACCTTGAAAATGTCCGGGTTTGATGGGTGGCGCAAGTGGTAGACTCCATAAGGTTCTACTTTCTCCACTTGGTATGGCCCATCCCACCTTGATCTAAGCTTTCCGGGTAGTAATCTCAACCTTGAATTGTAGAGAAGGACTAGGTCACCGGGTTGGAATTCTCTTCTCCTAATGTTCTTGTCATGGATGGCTTTCAACTTTTCCTTATAAAGTCTAGAGTTGTCGTAAGCTTCCAATCTCAAACATTCTAATTCTGCCAATTGAAGCTTTCTCTCTACTCCGGCTCCACCCAAGCTCATATTACACTCCTTTACGGCCCAATAAGCTTTGTGTTCAATCTCCACCGGTAAGTGACATGCTTTACCATATACAAGCCGGAAGGGGCTCATGCCAATGGGTGTCTTGTAAGCCGTTCGATAGGCCCACAGTGCATCGGAGAGTTTAATGCTCCAATCTTTCCTATTCAGCTTTACAATCCTTTCTAACACATGCTTGATTTCCCGGTTAGAGACTTCGGCTTGGCCGTTTGTCTGAGGGTGGTAAGCCGTGGCGACTTTGCGGATGATGCCATATTTTCTCATGAGGCCGTCTATTCTTTTGTTGCAAAAGTGGGATCCTTGGTCACTTATGATTGCTCTTGGGGCGCCAAAGCGACAAATGATATTGTTCCTCACAAAAGAATACACAACATTAGCGTCATCCGTTCGGGTGGGGATTGCCTCCACCCATTTTGACACATAATCGACGGCTAACAAGATGTAGAGAAAGCCATTGGAATTTGGAAATGGTCCCATGAAGTTGATTCCCCATACGTCAAAGATTTCGCAAAAAAGCATATTTTGTTGGGGAATTTCGTCCTTCTTGGAAATATCTCCAAACCTAATACATTGGGGACAAGATTTGCAATAGAGAGAAGCATCTTTGAGGAGAGTTGGCCACCAAAATCCGCAATCAAGGATTTTTCTTGCCGTTCTTTGGGGCCCATAGTGACCACCTCCTTCGGAAGCATGACAAGCGTCCAAGATTGCTTGGAATTCGGTTTGAGGTATGCACCGTCGCATTATTTGGTCCGCTCCACACCTCCACAAATAGGGATCATCCCAAATATAGTATTTGGATTCGCTTTTCAGCTTATCCTTTTTGTTTTTGTCGAGATTGGGAGGGAAAGTGCGTGAAACCAAATAGTTTGCTATTGGGGCATACCAAGGAACCACTTCCGAGATTGCATGCAAAGCGTCTAAAGGGAAGGAATCATTGATAGGAGTGGTGTCGCCTTTTGTGTGTTCGAGGCGACTTAAATGGTCTGCCACTAGGTTTTGGGAACCGCTCCTATCTTTGATTTCCAAGTCAAATTCTTGTAATAAGAGCACCCAACGAATTAATCTCGGTTTTGATTCCTTTTTTGCCAACAAGTACTTTAGTGCCGCGTGATCCGAATATACTACTACCTTGGAACCAAGAAGATAGGCTCGGAACTTGTCCAAAGCAAAAACAATAGCTAAAAGTTCCTTTTCGGTAGTAGTGTAGTTGGATTGGGCTCCGTATAATGTTTTGGAAGCATAAGCTATGACATAGGGAATCTTACCCTCGCGTTGTGCTAACGCGGCTCCTATCGCATAGTTCGAAGCATCACACATGATTTCAAAGGGTTGAATCCAATTGGGTCCTCGTACAATAGGGGCTTGTGTCAATGCTACCTTGAGTTTGTCATATGCCTCCATACATTCCTTGCTCATCTCAAATTCGGTGTCTTTTTGTAGTAATCGAGAGAGAGGTAAGGCTACCTTGCTAAAGTCCTTGATGAATCTCCGGTAGAATCTTGCATGTCCAAGGAAAGAACGGACTTCCCTCTCGGAGGAGGGGTAAGGTAAACTGGATATGACATTTATCTTTGCCGGATCTACGGAGATGCCTTCCTTTGATACTATGTGTCCCAAAACAATGCCTTGTTTGACCATGAAATGACATTTTTCAAAATTCAAGACAAGGTTTGTTTTGGTGCATCTTTCTAAGACTTTTTCAAGGTTATCTAAGCAATGCTCAAATGACTCACCATACACACTAAAATCATCCATGAAAACTTCCATCGATTGCTCTAGAAAGTCCGCAAATAGGCTCATCATGCATCTTTGAAACGTTGCCGGTGCATTGCATAGGCCAAATGGCATACGCTTGTAAGCATACGTTCCAAAGGGGCAAGTAAATGTGGTTTTTTCTTGGTCTTCTAGAGCAATATGAATTTGGAAGTATCCGGAGTAGCCATCAAGAAAACAATAGTATGATTTACCGGCTAACCGATCAAGCATTTGATCGATAAACGGTAGTGGAAAGTGATCTTTTCTTGTGGCCGCATTCAATCTTCGGTAGTCTATGCATACTCTCCAAGAATTCTGCACTCTTGTTGCTATAAGTTCACCACTTTCGTTTTTGATTGTTGTCACTCCGGACTTCTTTGGCACTACTTGGACCGGGCTTACCCATTCACTATCCGAGATAGGATAGATGATGTCCGCTTCAAATAGCTTAGTGACTTCTTTCTTTACCACCTCAAGAATGGTTGGGTTAAGTCTCCTTTGAGGTTGTCGGACCGGTCTTGCTCCTTCTTCAAGAAATATACGGTGCTCGCATACTTGGGGGCTTATTCCCACTAGATCCGCCAAACTCCACCCAATTGCCCTTTTGTTTTTCCTCAATACATTCAGCAATTTTTCTTCTTGTTGAGGAGTTAACTCTTGTGCAATTATCACGGGTAGCTTTTGGGCTTCATCAAGGTATGAATACCTTAAGTGAGGTGGTAGTGGCTTCAATTCCATCCTCTTGTCATTCCTTGAAGTTTGAGTTTCCGGATGGTTTGTATGATGTGTGGTATTTAGTTCGCTTGACTTTTCATTTGCTTCGTCGACCATGCACTTCTCATCTAGTCTTGCAAGATGCACTTCGGCTACTATGTTGTCGATTGGGTCACACCGAAATAGAGAGTGGTTCTCCGGTGGATGCTTCATTGCTTCCTCTAGGCTAAAGCTTACAATTCTCCCATCTATTTCAAATGAGTAGTTCCCCGAGTAAGCATCAAGCTTAAATCTAGAAGTCCTCAAGAATGGCCTTCCAAGTAGGATAGATGATGCTCTCTTGGTTTCGCTTGACGGCATTTCAAGGACATAGAAGTCAATCGGAAACACCAACCCCTTTATATTCACCAATACATCTTCCGCAACACCCGCTACGGTTATTATGCTTTTATTCGCTAGGACAAATCTTGCCGTCGACCTTTTTAGTGGGGGCAACTTCAATACCTGATAAACGGAGAGCGGCATGATGCTAACACATGCTCCGAGGTCACACATACAATCTCTAAATTGAACTCCATTGACGGTGCAAGTGACCATACAAGGGCCCGGGTCATCACACTTCTCCGGTAATGTTCCCATCAAAGCGGAAATAGAACTCCCCAATGGGATGGTTTCCAATTCAAGAATTCTATCCTTGTTTATGCATAAATCTTTGAGGAATTTGGCATATCTAGGAACTTGATGGATGGCATCAAAAAGGGGGATGGTTACCTCAACTTTCTTGAACATTTCTACCATTTTGGGGTCGAGTTTCATGCGCTTTTTAGCTTTCTTTGCAAGTGTTGGAAATGGAAGTGGTTGAGCAATTTCTTCTTCCAAGGTTCTTTTGGCCTTGGTTGTCTCCCTTGTTGGTTGGGCTTCATCCTCAACTATGGCTTGTGGTGTCTCCTCTTCCACTACCTCTTCTATATCTATTCTCTCTTCCTCTTGGGCGGTTGTGATAGGACTTGGGTCCTTTGCTTCCTTTTCTTTTAGTTGTGTACCGGATCTAAGGGTGATGGCATTGATGCTCCCTTTTGGATTTGGTTGAGGTTGAGAGGGAATGACACTTTGGATTGGGGGTTGAGGAGTGGGGGTCGATGGTGTGTCCATGCGTGCAATAAGAGCTTGTAGTGTAGAGGTGAGGCCGGTGAGGCCGGAAGCAAGTGTGTTTTGTAATTCCTTTTGGCCTTGGATAATGGTCCAGAGTGTTTCGTCTTGGTTGGAGGGGGTGGTTGCATATGTGAGTTGAGGAGTTTGTGATTGGTTGGGTGGTGGTCTTTGATGTGGTGGTTGATATGTTTGGTAGTTTCTTTGTGGGTTTTGTTGATTGTATGGTTGATTTTGTAAGTTGTATGGTCGGTTTTGTGAGAAATTTTGCGGGTTGTTATTCCATCTTTGACCTCCTCCATTGTTGTTGTTGTCCCTATTCCCTTGTTGATGATTGTCTTTCCAATTTTGATTATTGTGTCCACTTCCTTGGTTGTAGCCTCCCCCTTGATAAGGGTGTCCTTGGTTAGGATTACCTCCTTGGTAGTACCCTTGATTAGGGCGGTCATAGAAATTATGGGTAGCCGCCAAGGTGTTGTCTTCTTGAAGGCTTGGGCACTCATCCGTGTGGTGAGAGTAGCAAGAGCAAATGCCACATACTCTTTGAGGGACCAATTGTTGGTTGTGTTGTTGAGGTGGTGGAGGGTGTTGTTGATATGATTGAGGTTGTTGTGGTTGTTGTTGGTTCAATTGGAGTTGCCTCAAAACGGATGTCATCTCATTTAAGGATTGAGTTAGAGCGGTGGCTTCACTACTAGTTGATACCTCGTTCACGGTCCTTGGACGGTTGACTCTTCGCCTCATATGTTGATTGGATTCGGCTAAGTCAATAATAAGTTGCCATGCCTCCTCCGCGGTTTTATATTTGGACAAAGAACCATTGCTAGAAGTGTCCAAGAGGGTTCTATCTTGCTCCCGCATCCCTTGACATATGTATCCAAGCAATACTTGAGTGTCGATCATGTGATTAGGGCATGCATCTAGTAGTTTGCGAAACCGTTTCCAATACTCATAGAGTGGTTCCGTCTCACCTTGCACAATACAAGACATTTCCTTCCTTAGCCTATCCATCTTTTCCGGAGGCAAGAATTTATCCAAGAACCCCCTTCTAAGTAGGTCCCAATCGGAGGTAACTTCACTAGAGAGGGTGTAGAACCATTCTTTGGCCTTATCCTCAAGAGAGAAAGGGAAAGCAAACAACCATATAGCAACTTCATCGGACCCTTCCCGTCTAGTAGTCGAGCATATGCGATGGAAGTCCTTGAGATGTCGAATAGGGTCTTGTGCGGGAAGCCCGTGAAACTTGGGTAGGAGGTTGATCAAAGCGGTCTTCAATTCAAAGTTCGCATTCAAATTGGGGTGAGTTACATGAAGGGGTTGAAGGACATAATCCGGTGCACCCGCTTCCTTGATGGTAACTCTCCTTGGAGCGTCCATGGTATTAGTACCTAAAACAAAAGAAGAGTTGTTAGTGAGATTGATGGGAGTATGATTAATGCCTTCTTTGAGTGACGGTTCAATGTTCACTTCTAGTAAGGTGGTTGAGGTGGTGAAAACCTCTTCACCTTTTCCAAATCTTAGCCGCCTCCGAGCTTGTCTAATATGAAACAAAGTTCGTTCTATTTCCGGATCAAAAGGGGTTAAGCTCGGATTCGGTTGTGAACGCGTCATGCAATGAAGGGGAAATGGAATTCATTGTAACGATGAGGAGTTAGTCAATTGAGTAGTTTACAATGAAGTGCAACTATGTACATATATACACACTTAATCCAAAACAATAACATGGCACACTAAGCAACTTCCCCGTCAACGGCGCCATTTTGACAAATGAATTTTTGCCGGTATAGAAATTATCAAATGATCAATCGTAGTATAGTCTAAACCGACGCAAAATCCTTCATCAAACAAATCTACAATCTATATCCGAGAGTACTAGTCTCCCGAGTCGTTCTCCCTTGGAATTGCCAAAGTGTGCATCTTATTGATTTAGTAAGCCTTGTTGGAATTCCTTGAAGGTTTTAGCAAGGTAATGAGAAATAAACAATCAATTATCAAAAGACTTGGCTTAGGGTTGGCATTAGAAATTCTATCCTTATAGTCCATTCAATGTTGACAACAATTAGGCCTTGCTTCATTTAGTTATCCCCTAGGTATAGAGGGAGGTCAAATGAAAGCAATCAACTTGAGTCACAAGTCCTAGCTTCACCTTATGGGAATCTAGCTTTAGTGCACTCCAAGCCAACTAGCAATCCCTAATTCCAAATCAACTATTGATACAACTATTCAACTTCTTCCAAGGACCAAACCCTATGCCAAGTGTGAAAATTCTACTCCATAGCTAGTGTTGTCATTTTATCAAACATGTGATGAGCAAGAAGGAAAGTCATAGTAAAATGAGAAGAAAAGTCGAATTGAAAGTATTGCAACACAAAGATCTAACAACAAGTCTCAAAGAGTAGCAATGAAAGTCCAAAATAGAGACGAAATCCAAAATTACAAAGTTGAATTCTAGATCTATGAGAATTGATCAATTGCATCTACTACTTGAAATTGGAGAAGAAAATCTATGACATGAACAAAGTGGAGTGAGAATTGTAATGGATCTCACCAAAAAGTCATTGAAAATTCAGAAATTAGATGAGGATGAACCCTAGTGAAGCTTGGAATCTCCCTCTTCTTCTCCCAAAAAGTGTAACTAACTCTCCTCTCCCCCAAAAAATATCTCGCTCTAGAAAATGAACTAACTAAGTGTCTTTAACCCTTGTTCCTTTGGTCTTCTTAAGCTTTTCCCGCCAAGGTGTTTCTCCAAGAGTGGGATCCTTAACTGCCTCCACGCCTAAGTCACGTGACTTCTTAAAAAATCATATTCGCAAATCGGCGCGCACGCGCCGTTGAGGCGTCTTGTAATGTGCGCGGAGGCGTGATGTACGCGTGTGCACCCATGAAGATCCTGGTTTAGCCGCTTCTCAAGCCGGCTCTTGGCTTTGGCTCCACGTTGCCCTATCCGCGCGGGCGCGCCAAGTGCGCGCACGCGCCCATGCGGAAATTTCCAAAGCTTAATCCTCATGCTTCCTTCCTTTGTACCCGTCTTCCTTCTCTCTTTCGGTCCATTCCTACTCTATATCCTGAAACCACTTAACACACAAGTCACGGCATCGAATGGCATCAAGAGAAGATTAGAAATGTATCTATTTTAGTGCGAAATAAGCATGTTTTCATTCATGAGGCGAAACTAAGAAAGGAATGCGAAATCTTGTATTTTCATATAGAAAGTGTGTGGAATCATTGATAAAACCCCTGAAATCAGCACAAGATAAACCCTTAAATTGGGGTTCGTCAACGTCCAACTTAAGGACGTAAAAGCAAAGTGCTAGGTGGGAGACAACCCACCATGGTATGATCGTTCCGTTTCAGTCTTAGTTTTATTTTACCTTATCCTATTTTTGTTTTTGTTAATGACTCTTTTCATAGCCTGCATTTGCATATTGCAAAAAAAAAAAGAAGAAAGCACGCGATGCGTAAGCGTCGCTGACGCGTCCGCGTCATAGTGCATTCGAAACAAGGAAGAAAAGAAGCAAAGAGTCACGCAGGAGCGTGGCTGGAGGCGTGCCTTAGGCACAAACATGCCCACGCGAACGCGTCCCTAACGCGTCTGCGTCACTTGAAAAACCAGCCCTCCACGCGTGCGCGTCACCCACGCGCACGCGTGGCCCTGCAAAAACGACGTAAAGAGGTGTATGGCAGAGAGTTATGATGGAGTGGGGCTGGAATGGTGCTATAAGCACAAGCCCTATCACGCGAACGCGTTCCCCACGCGTCTGCGTCGTTTTTCAAAATATGGCCATTCACGCGATTGCGTCACCCACGCGCACACGTCACCCAGATTTTTGGCAAAATGCGTATAAAACAGAGAGTTGTGTGTACACAAGGCTGCACTCGTGCCAATAGCACAAATCAGACCACGCGATCGCGTGACCCACGTGATCGCGTGACCCACGCGTCCGCGTCACATGCGATGCACAGCTTATCCAGATCAGCGCAAGATATCATATCTTTTCTTCCCCAAATCCTAATTTTTCTTTATCCCTTCTTATTTCTTTCTTCTCTCTTCTTCATTCTTTATCCCTTCTTACTTTTTACTTTCTCCTTCCTTATTTTTCACATCCATTATCAAGATTCTTTTCTTTCTTTCCTTACTTTTTACTTTTCCATTATTTTTATTTATGTTTTCTTCTTTTTCTTTTTACTTTCATTATCTATATTTTCTTTTTCTTTCTTTTTCTTTTCTTTTATTCCTTTAATTGGTGTTAGAAATTTTATTGGGTGATTATTTTCTTTTATATTTTGCTTGAGTTATTGTGGAATTGTTTGACAATTTATATCACTTCTTAAAGGGTTGCTTGCATGTCCAATTTAATACTTTCAATAACATATTCACCATGCATGCTATGTGTTTGTGAAAAAGCCCGTATGGCACTGTGCATTATTTTTATATTACTACTACTCTAATGCCTGTTTTTCACAAAACCTCTTTTATATTTTATTGATTAAATATAATTTTCAATACAAACAGATTGTTAGTTTGAAAGAGTTGATAATCTAACTTGGACATTTAATGCTTGATCTATGCTACTCATGCCTTTGCCGGCATGTCAATAAACATCTTGCATTTAATTGCCATCACATGCACTTGCTATATTTCCATAGATGCACTTTTCACATGTAGTCATGACCATGTGTTAACGACATCCTTCTTTACCGTGTATTGATTATCACCTATACTTTCCTCTTCCTTGCTCGAACCCTTAGCTTTACATATTACTCTCTCTTTCCCTTTTCAGGATGGCCACTAAGAAAGGTAAAAAGAAAGCTACTCCCAAACCAACAGCAAGGAAAGGAACAAAAAGAGTACTAGTGGCAGAGCCATCTTCAACCGCAGTAAAGCCCTCAACAAAGTGAATCAAGAGGATTATCAGGGTCGATGAAAAAGAGAAAGCTTTTCCAGCAAAGGACACTGCGCGGTTCACTAACCACTGCTGTGAGCAGATGTTCCCTATCCTAGCTGAGAGAAACTATAATAATGAATACCTTCTCATCCTCCTGACCAACATTGCTGAATTTGTTGAGCCCCGCATTGAGCGAAGACAATGGGAATTCCTACGGAGACAGCCACGGCAAGTTAATCTTTCATGGGTAGTAGAATTCTACTCCAATTTTCACATGCCTACCATGCAGTCTGTCTATGTCCGTCAGAAGCAAGTCCCCATAACAGAAGAGACCATTCAACTAGCTTTAGATCTTCCCCCTACTCCAGAAGGATTGGACGCATTTTAAGAAGCCTCATTCAAACGCCAGACATATTAATTTGACTGGGACACCGTTCTCAGAGTTATAGCACAACCTGGCAGCAGATGGATCTATGGATACCATCGATCTCGACCTAAGAGCATATTGGCTTCAGCACTCACCTTGGAGGCTCGAGTATGGGCACAGATTATGTCCCATTACATCTTTTCGAGCACTCACGAGTCCTCCTTCACTGGAGACATGGCTGTTCTACTCTGGTGTATCCTTACAAACCGGCACCTCAATTTACCAAGACACATTCGGCATGCTATGGGACACGTACAGATTGCGGGCAACCTACTTTTTTCCGCCTTGGTTTCAGATCTAGTCTCAGCAGTCAGAGTCTCCTACAGAGCTGGGGACACCAAGGCCATGATTCCACGAGATGATCAGATAGTCCCTAACGGGAAGTATATCAGACCTCCAGCAGCCACTACTAGCCGGCCTTCAGAACTGGCCGAAGATATTCCTACTCCTTCCACATCATAAGCACCTTCAACAAACCAACTGCTCCATCAGATACTTGAGAGGCTAGACCGGCTTGACCGAAAAGGAAAACAAAGGGAGCGTCGTAACAAGCGCCATTTTACATACCTCAAGGAGCTACATGTTGGTCACCACCCACCTAAAGAAGACCCAGACACCCCGGACTCCACTTCATTTACCAGCACAGGGAGTCATGACAGTCCCGATTGTGGAGATGCTGCTACCAGGCCCCCTTTGTTCCTGACTGATGGCATCGAGGACGGTGCCAAGCTTTAAGTGTGGGGAGGTCGGTCAGTAGCTGACTTCCGGAGGTAATTTCTCTTTCTTAACACCAATAAAATAGGATATTTAATTATTTTTCTTTTATTAGGATAGAATAGATAGCATAGTAATAAGTAATTGCATGCATGTTCTATTTAGTTAGAAAATCAATAAGTTTCTTTTAAGACCCTATTTTTGAAAATTTTCACTAATTTAAATCAAAACTTGTGTTAAACTTGTTTGGAAGTTATATTTGGAACATAGTTAAAAAGCTAGAACACACAACCTGTGAGACTTGAGCTTAATGACATGGTTACATTATTTAACCATAATATTTTATTCTTGTGTGTTTGCTTCTCTATGATTGTGATCTATATTTTGTTCCATCCTATATGTCCAATATTTAATGTGTTATATGCATGCATATGATTGAGGCCATCAATTGATTATTAACTCACTTATCCTAAATAGCATACCCTTCCATTTACCTTTGTTAGCCACTTTGAGCCTTTTTAATCCCATTTGTTCTATATTTTACCACATTACTAGCCTTAAGCGGAAAAATAAGTAATACCCCAAATTGAATCTTTGGTTAGCTTAAGATAGAAATTGTGTGTCAATTAAGTATGGGAAATTGTAGGAACATGGGTTAATAAGAGAATGTGTCATGATAAAATATTGGGAATTTGGGTACCTACTCATGTGAAACTAGAAAAATTAAAAATTCATGTGCATTGGCAATATTATATTTATTTTTATGCTTCAAAAAAAATAAATAAAATAAAATAAAATAAAATAAAATAAAATAAAATAAAAATATATTCAAATAATTAAGTGATTAAATAAATGAATAAGGGGACAAAATTATCCCAATGTTAAGCTTAATGAAAAATCAATGCACATGTGATACAAGTTAAAAGAAGAGTTGATGCATGAGTATGTAATACAAAAGTGGGAAAACTTTGGGTAACTAGGCATGAATTTAAAAGTATAGAGTGTATGTATAGGTAAGAGCTTAGGTTAATTAAGGATTCAATTTATAGCTCACTCGGCCATATATATACCTTCACCTTTACCTTGGCCCCATTACAACCTTAAAAAGACCTCATGATGTTTGCATTGGTACATTAAATACTTGTTGATTGGTTAAGTGAAGAACAAGGTTTAGAAAACATTATTAGAGAAGAGCAGAGTGATTACCCTATACACTAGAGTGACTAGAGTGCATATACACCACCAGTGAGGGTTCAATGCTTGATTCTGTTTTCCCTGCTTTCATGAGCTGTCTTCCTACAAGTTTAATTGCTTTTATTGTATAATTTGAGTTAGTGGAATTTGATTTATTTTTGTCTTGAAGAACTTATTTATTTTTAACTAAATAGACAAAATCATTTTAGCATATAGTTACATTCATATACATACGTTGCATTGTATTGCATGAGTCTTACTTTTTTCTGCTCATTTATTCTATCTCCTTAAGCTAAGCATGAGGACATGCTAATGTTTAAGTGTGAGGAGGTTGATAAACAACTATTTCATGGTTTATCTTGTGTTTAATTGAGTGGTTTCATCAAGTCATCACCCACTTATTCATACTAATTGCATGATTTTACATTTTCCTTCCTAGTTTTATTGTATGGTTGAAAACTTGCTTCCTAAAGAACTTTAATTTATGTATTTTAATTCCCCTTTATACCATTCGATGCCGTAATCCGTGTGTTAAGTGTTTCAGGCTTTATAGGGTAGGAATGACTTAGGAAATGGAGAGGAAGCTTGCAAAAATGGAAGAAACACAAGAAACTAAGGAGATGACCAGCGAACACCAACGCGTGTGCATGGCTCACGCGAGCACGCGGAATGGAGAAAATTACAGCGACGCGTGCACATGCTTGACGCGTACGCATGGATTGGAGTCTGCACAAATGACGCGAACGCGTGGACGACACGTACGCATGACAAGAAAAATTGCTGAATGACGCGAACGTATGGATGACACGTACGCGTGACCTGCGCAATCTGCAGAATTAACAGAAAATATTGGGGGCGATTTTAGGCCGCGTTTTGACCCAGTTTTTGGCCCAGAAACACAGAATAAAGCCAGGGAACATGCAGAAACTCAACACACCACTTTTACACAACACAATTTTAGATACATCCATACATTAGGATAGTTTTTAGGTTTCTAGATTTGAATCTAGAGAGGAATTACTCTCCCTCTAGTTTCTCTTTACATTCCTAGTTTATTGCTTTTGCTTTTGGATATTGAAGAGTCATTACCTCCATTAAAGATACTATTCTAGTTTGTTTCCTTACTTACTCCTTTATTTATTCCATATTCTTAATTCTTGTTTAAAGTAGTAATTGGATTATTTTCATGAATTGTTAATGCAAAGGATTACTTTTACTTTTAATTAATTTAATTTAATTTATCATGTCTTCTTCTTATATTTTTATGAGTGTTATATTCATGTCAATGGAGTAGACTCTATACTTGACATGGGGGTTAATTAAAAGGAGACACTTGAGTTGGAAGGCTTAAGTGCTGATTAAACTGAAAGTTGTTGGCTAGTTCTGTATTTACTAACGCTAGACCTTCCCAAGGGAGAGGACTAGGATTTGCGAATAAGAGTTAGCTCAATCACTTGACTTTCCTTTATTTAGTAAGGGTTAACTAAGTGAAAACAACAACTTTTTAATACTACACTTAAGAGACCCCAATAAGAATAGAACTTCCAATTAATCATTCCCCCAGTCAAGGCTTTTTATCTAGAATATTAATAATCATTCTTAGTTTTTATTACTTTAATTTACAATTATTTAATTACTCGTTATCCAAACTTAAACTCTCTTGGAAATTTCTAATTAATAAAATAGCACACTTCCTTGCAACTCGTTGGGAGACGACCTGGGACTCATACTCCTAGTATTTTTATTCTAAATTTTTGTGACACCTTTTTAAATTGGTGAGGCAGATTTTAGCTGGTTAAGAGCTATACTTGCAATGCTGTTCTTATATTACAATCTCTTAATTGGCCTAACTTCTGCCACGCACCAACAAGTTTATGGATATATTAGGCAGTGGGTTGACGATAATGTGTTGAACCATATTATTGGAGAGACATATGCTCGGACCCTTTGGATTAAGCTTGAACAGTTGTATGCTCAAAAAACTGGAAATAACAAGATGTTTTTGATCAAGCAGTTGCTGGCTGTGAAGTATACAGATGGAAAATCAATGACAGATCACTTGAATAACTTTCAAGGAATTATGAATCAGTTATCTTCCATGGGTATCAAGTTTGATGAAGAAGTTCAAGGATTGTTACTTCTTGACTCCTTACCAGATTCGTGGGAAATTCTCAGAATGTCATTGTCTAATTCTGCTCCTGATGGTGTAATCTCTATGGATCTTGCCAAGAGCAGTGTTTTGAATGAAGAAATGAGAAGAAAGTTACAAGGTATATCGACTACACATTCAGATGTTCTTGTTTCTGAGTCTAGGGGGAGAAACAAAAGTCGAGGTCCTAAAAGTAGAGATCAAAGCAGAAGCAAGTCTCGAGGAAAGTACAAAAATATTGAGTGTCATCATTGTGGTTAAAAGGGACATGTGAAAAAATTTTGTTGGCAGTTAAAGAAGGAGAAAGCCAAGGCAAGTAAAGATAAGAGCACAAGTAAAGATGATGGTAGCAAGAAAGACAAGGTTAATGTAACTCATGGTGATTTTCTTCTTGTTGAGGAGTTTGAATCTGTTAACCTTGTTGATAATAGTACTAGTTGGGTGATTGATAGTGGTACTTCTATTCATGTTACATCTTATACTCCTGGTGATTTTGGTGATGTGAAAATGGCTCATCAAGGTGTTGCAAAATGTGCCGGTGTTGGACAAGTTTGCTTAGAAATCTCCAACGGTACCAAGTTGATTTTGAAACACGTGAAGCATGTTCCAGATATTCGGTTGAACTTACTTTCTGTTGGTAAGTTGTGTGATGAAGACTTGGATAGCTCAGTCTCTCGTGATAGTTGGAAGCTCACCAAGAGTTCCATGGTTGTTGATAGAGGTACACGATACTCTACTCTTTTTTAACTCAAGTAAAGATTGTGAAAGATGTTGTTAATGCTGCTGAGTTTGTTGATGAAACTGATTTATTGCATAAGAGATTATGTCATATGAGTGAGAAATGTATGAATATGTTATCCAAGAAAAATGTTTTATCTGGTTGTAATAAGGTTGCTTTACAAAAGTGCAACCATTGCTTTGCTGGGAAACAAAACAGGGTTTCTTTCAAAAGTCATCTACCTTCAAGAAAGCCAGAGATACTTGACTTGGTGCATTCTAATAATGTATGTGGGCCAGTGAAGACAAGAACACTTGGAGGGTTTATTTATTTTGTAACCTTTATTGATGATCATTCTAGAAAATTATGGGTTTACACTTTGAAGACTAAAGATCAAGTTTTGAATGTGTCTAAGCAATTTCAAGCTTCTGTTGAAAGAGAAACTGGGAAGAAGTTGGAATGCATTCGTACTGACAATGGTGGTGAGTACTTAGGTCCATTTGATCCTTGTTGTAAAGAGCATGGTATAAGCATCAGAAGACTCCTCCAAAGACTCCTCAGTTGAATGGCTTAGCTGAAAGGATGAATAGAACATTGGCTGAAAGAGTTAGGTGCTTATTGTCACAGTCTGGATTGGCAAAATCCTTTTGGGTGAAGTTTTGAGCACTGTTGTTCATGTCTTGAACTGGATACTATATGTTCCTTTGCAATTTGAAGTGCCAGAGAAGGTATGGTCAGGTAAAGATGTTTCTTATGATCATTTAAGAGTCTTTGGATGTAAAGCCTTTGTTCATATTCCTAAAGATGAGAGCTCCAAACTTGATGTAAAGACTGGGCAGTGTATTTTTATTGGCTATGGCATGGATGAGTTTGGTTACAGGTTTTATGATCCTGTTCGCAAGAAGATGATTCAAAGTAGAGATGTTGTCTTTGTTGAAGACCAAACATTGAAGGATGTTGATAATGCAGAAAAGTCAATGGTTCAGCCTAGTAGTGATTTTTCTGACTTGGATATTACTCTCTCTCTGCCTATGGTAAAAGATGGTAGAGTTGAAGCTCAAAATAATGAGATGATACAAGTGCATGTGAAGATGGAACAGTTGATCCGATACTTGATGAAGTTGGTGATGATGATCAAGATGAAGAACCAGCTTTGGAAATTCCTGCAAATGCACTTAGAAGGTCTACAAGAGAGGGGAAGCCTTCGTCAAGGTATTCTCCACATGAGTTTGTTTTATTGACTGATGGGGGAGAACCTGAATGCTTTGGAGAGCTGTTGAAGATGAAAGCAAAGCTCAATGGCTTGAAGCTATGTAAGAAGAAATGAAGTCCTTACTTGAGAATGATACCTATGAGTTGGTGAAGCTACCGAAGGGTATGCGAATTTTGAAGAACAAATGGGTATTCAGAATCAAGAATGAAGAACACAATTCTAAGCCTCGGTATAAAGCTAGATTGGTTGTTAGAGGCTTTAGCCAGAGAAAAGGTGTTGATTATGAGGAGATCTTTTCTCCTGTTGTGAGGATGTCATCCATTCGTGGTGTGCTTGGATTAGCAGCTTCTCTTGATCTGGAGATTAAGCAAATGGATGTGAAGATAGCTTTTTTTCATGGTGATTTGGATAAAGAGATCTACATGGAGCAACCGGAGGATTTTGTTGTTAAAGAAAAGGAATATTTTGTGTGCAAATTTAAGAAGAGTCTTTATGGGTTGAAGCAAGCTCCAAGACAGTGGTATGAGAGCCGATGGTTACTCGGTCTGGTAATTTTAAGGGGTATTCAAGGTGAAGCATCGAAAGTCTTCCCGGCAAAGGTGGTCCGGGCGGCGTGTCCCGCGGTGTTTTGCGGCGGTGTGATGGACGAATACTCATGGTGGAGGAGCTAGAAAGAGGGGGAGTTGGTGCTTGATGTGGAGGCTCACACTTGAGGGGGGGAGATTGTTAATGTTACAAGTGTGAGGAATGTATGAAATTAGTCCCACATCAAAGAAAGCATGGAAGAGTGAGAGAACATAAGATGAGATGACACCACATCCAACTCAAAACCTTAAGGTAGTAAGTTAATGGGTCTCTTATCTTATAAACTCCTCACTCTTCCATGCTTTCTTTGATGTGGAGATGTTGAACTGCGTGTTCCTCTCATCTTGTTCTTCATTCTGGTCGGTGGGGTAGTAGTTGCTGCCATATTGTGTTGTGAGTGCTTCCATATTATTCTTGTGTTGGACATTTGTGTCGTTTTCGCTGCTAGGCTCTTTCAGTAAAAAGACCAAATTCCTGTGTTTTTCTTCTTTTATTGTGTTTTTCTTTCAATTGGGGTAAAAAGACCAAATTCAACCCCTATTAAATCTATCAATTTACACAGACAAACAAATAAAAAAATTAGCAAGTATCATTTGTCTACCGTGCAACTGAAAAAAAGTTAGGCGACAAAGAAGGAGTGAAAGACAAAAAGAAGAAAAAGAAAGTATGAGAGATATGTCTATTTTAATTATTTTGCATAATATTTTAATCTTATCCATATATATTCAAACATAATATTAAACATTATATTAACATTTTGTATATTATATCCTAACATAATACATAAAAAATAAATTTTAGTATTTCTATTTTATTTTCTTTATCACAGTATCATATTCTATCACGTGCATAATTGGAATAATTATTTGCAGTATAAAGCATCATGATAAAGATATCATTTGCGTTATTATGAGTAGAATCTTTACATTCCTTATTCATTGAGGGCGACAATTTCGAATTAATTAACTAATAATTTTGGACAATAATTGCTTTCGGGTTGTGTTACTTCAACTAGCTTCTTTATAATTCCATATTTTCATGTATGATGAGAATGGCATAGTGATGTTGAAGAAGAACAAAAGGGAGAATACAAAACTTGCTTGTTATGGATTCAATTGCAACGGAATCACTGAAATGCCACACACAAGAAAGAAAGAAGAATCTCGACATCATGAAAAGGTCAATGCTTAAGAATATATATGTTTTTGTTTTTTGGACCATTATGTTTGCATTTTTTCTTTCGCGAATAATAATTTCTCCTCATCCTCCTTTTATATGATTATATATCCTGAAAAAAAAATTGAAACTTTGCTGGCCAAAATCACAATTTGAATTTTTTTTTCATTTAATCCTATAATATATTATATTCAGTAATCAGTACCCACTTATTGTATGTTCTTCTTGTCATCTATATTTTGTCAATCAAGTCAACGTGGTTATGTGTTGAGTTGATTTTTTCTTTTTATTTATTTTGACATCCTCAATGTCAGCAAAAAATAAATAGGTGTCAACATCTATCAACAAATATAAACAATATTATGCGTTAGAAAAATAAGAGAGTAGTGAAAAAAAAAAGTATCTGTATTCAACTTGTATAAAATAATATAATATTAATAAATATTAAAATAATTAAAATAATAAAAATATAATATCTTATAATAAATATTCAAGTATACTAAATAATTTTAATAAAAATTAATAAATTATAATATATTCTAACATTAGGCAGATAAGAGTGATTATAAGTGAATTACATAATTTTATGAGTTTGACTCAGGGAGGAAGACCTGGCCAACTATGCTCTTGATACTAAATTTTTGAACGATCGCTAAGTTGAAGAAAATACTAATTAAGAGGTCATGAATTAGAAACTTATTATATATGACCACTAATAAGAGTAGATCAAGTGGAGAAGGAAAAGTATTTGGAACTAAGAGGTTACTAACTAAAAACTAAACAAAATCACATTAATTTATATTAATAATTAATTTTAAATTTTTTAAATTTAAAATTTAAAAAATTTAAAATTCATTAACTAAACCTAATTGAAACCTATAAAAACATTTTCCTTCTCTCTCACATTAATCTACCCCACCTCTAACAATTACACACACAAACCTCTCTCTCTTTCACCATCAAGCTCTCTCCGTCTTCCCACCGCAATCCACTCTTCCGATGGCTTCCGCTTCTATTTTGTAGCAGTGAACATAACATTCCGAAACAAAGCAGGGCCAAGCAAGCACCAAGCAGTTACCGTTAGAAGCGGAGCCGACTTATCAGCCTTCTACATGTGCAGCTTCGAGGGCTACCAAGACACACTCTACGCCCATTCCATGCGTCAATTCTACAGCGACGGCCACATTTATGGCACCATTGATTTTATTTTCGGTAACGCCGCCGTAGTCTTCCAAAATTGCAACATCTTCTCCCGCCTCCCTATGACTGGCCAATTCAACTCAATTACCGCACAAGGCAGAACCGATCCCAACCAAAATACCGGAATCTCCATACACAACGCAAAGATTCGACCCGCTGACGATTTGGCCCCTCGCGTTGGTGTTGTGAAAACGTACCTTGGTAGGCCGTGGAAGCAATACTCGAGGACGGTTTTATCGAAAATTATAAAAAAAAACATTCATTTAATATGAAAAAAAACATCCTAATACTTAACAAAAGAAATATCCAATTATATTTTAGCAAAAATAATTAACTATTTATAAAATTTAAAAAAAATATAAAATTTTTAAAGAAATGGACACATTCATATTTGCAATACAAAAAAAATTGAAAAATATATAAAAGAACATCCATTTAGTATGAAAAAGAAACATTCTGATACTTAACAGAAGAAACATTCATATATATTAATTCGTATAAATTTTAAATTCACCAAAGATATTTTGACTGATTTTTTACTAATACCCTTTTGGTTTCTAGCATTGCTCACTGAAAAATAATCAAATAAGTTAAGAAGAGATTCGGAACGGGAAAACTATAGGCGAATTATGTCTTTTTTTTTTTTTTGGTCTCTATATAATAGGTCAACTATCATCTGGTAAAATTTTAACCCAAGAGTGTGGATCAATTTTATTCGGCAAGTTAAACGGGTTCAAGCCATATAACTTGTAACTTGTAAACTGAACCAAGTGACATATTTTTAAATAATAATATTATATGTTCAATAAATATTATTTTTTTGAGATAATATTTAGTTAATAATAATTTATATTATATTTATAAGAGTTTGTAATTTATACATAAGAAGCACATCATTTGTTCCTATATTTATTATAATTTATACGCATGAATTAATATAATTTGTACTTATATTTATTAAAATTTATAAATATTAATTAATAAAATTTATTTATTAAAAATAATTTCATATTTATATTGACTAAATACTAGCTAAAATATTAAAAATTACAGGCGTCCTAGAATTTTTTTATTTTTAAAAGTATATCTTCTCTTTTTTTGTCCTTCACTTTTTCATTTTACGGGGAAATCTTTATGCTTTTTATATTATATTTTTTAAATTTTTTAAGTGTTGAACAAACTCATTTATCATGCTAATTTTGTTATGTACACTAAAGAAAAGAATTATCATATTCTTTTTCTTTTTGGACGTGGAAAGTAATTGTATTTATTATTTCAAATTTTATCCATTGTAGGTCTATCCGTGTTAATTGGATTGGTCCACTTTAACTCTAAATACAAAATCAATTACATGTTTACATATATTTTATATATGTTAAAAAATTAAAATATACATAGAGACATATTTTGCTTTTTGTTATTGAGCATGATCTATTAATAAATCAATATGCTTTATTTCTATTAAACATGTATTTCAAACATCTATTTCGTTTGACTAAACATTTAAGTTTTGGAAAAATTAAATATATTTTTAATTTGTTTCATTTAGTGGTTGTTGTCATTTGACATTTTTTCTTTTAATTTCTTTTACCAAGGAAGATATGCATGACAACCAAATTAAAAATGGTATGTTGCTGAAAGCATCAAATCAATAGTCACTAGCATTACATAATCAAGCGTAGAGATTCAAATAAGATCCTTTTTCCTTTCGAAAAACCCAAAAAACCCAAAAATTTGATAACCTGTTATTCTAAGAGAGATTTTAGTACACATATGCAGGAAGATACGGATCATTAAGCATATAGCTGTTTTAAGAAATTTAATATTTATTTTGAAATATAACAACAAAAGCATTCAACAAGCACAGTTTTTTTTTTTAAATTACCAAAAATAAAACAAAATGTTTGTATTTTTGAAAAACACAAATACCTTTTTAAAATTTTGCCAAATCAAACCTAAGACAATTTTAATTTTAATCATGTCTTGTCTCTGATAGTCTCTATTTCAGTATAACCAAATATGTTTTTGTTTTATACTATGTATATAAGCCAGTGAACATAACTAGCTAAATGTAACCTAAAACACTCCAACTGATATTTTTTAATCAAAATATTATGTACACATAAAAAATTAGTTATTAAATCAGTTATAATATATTTGTGTATAATTATATATGTTATTTAATTTATTTTTAATATATATTTTATATTTTAATATATATTTTATAAAGTGAATGATTTGATAAGTTTTTATTTTATATGTGACACGGATATTTTTTTTATTTTTTATTTCTTTTTCTTCCTATCATACTTGAATAAAATGCTACATGCACTCCAAAAATCAATCACCAAATTTATTATTATGTATTTATGTATAAATACATGTATTATAAGTAATGTTAGTACGTCAGCAGAATTTATTATTTTTTTTAATCAATAGTTAGCCAACAATATAAAAAGTATTGGCTAAAAATATTTTTGTTGGGTTGATGGATTAAAAATATTGGGACTGCCGACTAAAAATATTGTCCAATATAAAATAAAATTATTAGTTCTTGAGTTTTTTTTATATATTATTTTATTTTTTATATAAATAACTAATTTGATAGTTTTTTTTTTTTTCAGATTATAGATCTTTTGACCGCATAAATGCGTCTTTAATTTATTCTTAATTGGATTTGATACCTTATTAGGGAGTTATTGACTAATTATATTTCTTTTTTGACTATTGAGTAATTATATTATTATTATTACGAGGGAGAATGATTATAGAGTGAAATAAAAAATAATATTGTTTTAGAAAACTTGACATAATTAAAGGAAGGTAAACAAGAAGAAACAGAAATGGACTTTTTGGGGAATAATGATGGGGAGTCAAAAAGCTAGCTACTACACATTTTATTATTATTATTATTAAATCCATTAAAATCCGAGAAATCTGATGATCCCTGAATCTATTTTCATTTTCCACTCAAAATATTAGTACTAGCTACCACATACCATATATAGCTTGCAATAACCATAACCTGGTCAATTCTCTCTCACTCACTGCATTCTCTGCTAAAAAGAAGGGAAAAAAGCGTAACTGCATTCTCTTGGTATTATTCTCTTCTCTCGATGCTTCTCAATTCTCATAATTCTTTTTAATTCATTTGTTTATGTTTTGCGAGAAAGTTATTTAATTTAATTTATTTGTTCTCTAATTCAATTAATAAAATATATTAGACAAGTAGCACTCCTTGTTTTGTATAGCCATGTAGCTAGCAGGCCTGCATGATTTCATTTTCCACATAGACCTTATATTATATGATAACTATTATAATATATTTTTTTTCTTTCTCTTTTCATATTATCTCATATGAAAGAACATACATGGTGTGGTGATATATGTTCCTTTTGTAGCAGGCCGGCATAGAGTGAGAGAGACAAAGATATCTTGTTTTTGTGTTATACGATGTCACATATATATTTATATGTTGGGGCATAATATATTATGGCAGACACATTAGATTAGATAGGTTGATTAAACAATAGGTGTTTGTGTTTGTGCCTCAAAAGAAAGAATAATTTGGTGGTGGTGGTGGTGTTTATTGCAGCAAAGGGAACAACAACAAGAACAAGAGCAACAAAGCAAGAAAGGAAGGCATAATAATAATGGAAGCGAAAGGTGAAGTGAGAAGGCTTCACATAATTTACTTTCTTAGTAACATAGGTGGTCGTGCAGATCATCCTCATCTCATTCGTGTTCTTCATCTTGCTCGTAATGGTGTTTATCTCAGAGGTATCATTATTTATGTTCCTTCCTTTAGTTTTATGATTTCTTCTTTTATTATTTGATTCTAATTAATTTCAAATAATCACACTGCCTTAAATCTGTATTTATTGAAAAAGATGTTAAGAGGTGGCTTGGGGAATTGAGAGGAAAAGACTTGCCAGAAGCATTTTCTTGGTCCTACAAGAGGTTGGTGCTTATCACACATAATTACTTACATACCCTTCAGTTCTTCCTTTTTCCTTTCCTTCCATTTTTGTTCACACTAATGTCATCATCAATTTAATGGAATTCATCACAATCCCTCTCTATTTGTTTAGGTGATATTCATCTCCTTTTATGGGAGGTTAAAATTGATACATTCATAATGTATCTAAATATAATTTATAACTAACTATATTGAACAAAAAATGTACCAAAATTTTAATAATGTGAAGAGACTTGAATAATGTGTGTTTATGAAATGAATTTGTAACTAACAATAATAATTGAATGGCAGGAGGTACAAAAGCGGGTATGTGTGGCAGGACTTGTTGGATGACGACCTCATAACTCCCATTTCTGACAATGAATACGTCCTCAAAGGATCACAAATCCATCCAACCCCATTTGGTATGTACTTCAACATAATCAACTTTTTTGCCACATTTATTTATATTATTCATCTTAACATTTGGATGAAGGAGATCGAAAATACAATAACTTAGTTTTGTCCATATAGACAGCCTCGCTTAGTAGGATAGGACTTTGTTATCATATTTGTTTGTAAATTATTCATGTTAATGCGATTTCAGAGTCTGTCGCACCCCAATAATCAACAAAAAACAATAAATAAGAATAATAAAGTCTTATCCCATTAGGTAAGGTCGGCTACATCATTAATCAAACGCTTGCTAAGTAATCCTATCTTGTATCATGTCTACATTGACCGTGTTTAAACACACTCCCAAAAAAGGATTAACAATGAATCATATTTTGCCATATATTAAAGTGACTGAGCTGTGTTTATATAATCAAATGGTTGTTTATAATTCAAACCAAACTTGTTATCTATATGCATATTTTAAATAAAAAATGTTACGTTAAAAAACCATGGAATAATGGCTTTAAAGTCACTCCCTAAGTTGAAATTTCCGGATTTGTCCGAGTATGGCCACCCATAATTTCTATCCATGGAACATGTGCAGATCATACAGCCCTTTTCTAACTTTTCCTCAATTTTGCAGAAAATTTTTCCCCTGATGGAAAGATAAAAAATGGTCATGTACTTGCGGAGATAAAATCTCCGCAAGTACATGTTACAGAGGGAAAACAGCAGCCATCTCTAATAGAAGAAGAATCTAGAATTATTGGACGAGACACGGAGTCCAAAATGAATACTCCTTTGAAAGTATCGGAGATCAGTCAGGACTCCTTGGTGTTTAGCTCCGAGAGGTCATCCGTGACGACGGACGGATACGAATCTTGCAAGGCAGAAGAAGAGAAGGAAAAGCCTTTGGTGAGAAGCAACAAAGAATGCAGCATTGAGAAAGAACACGAGAAACCGGAGAATTGTGTATTGCCTTCTTTGTACCACAAACTTCTGAGTAAGAGTATTGGTAACAAAGAAGAACAGAACAAAACTGATACACCTGATTCTTCTTTTTCTACCTCCTCCTCTTCGTCGTCGCAATCCTCCTTTAGCAAGCTTAGGAATAGTTCGAACCGAGTTTCGATGGCATTCCGGAACTGGATTTCTTGTGGGACAGTGGATACAAATGATGCAGCTCTAATAAGGATGGAAGATGCTAAGAAAATTGATTCAAATGAGTCTATGACTAACTTACCAGAAAATAAAGCACAGATTTGTAAAGGAGACAAATTTGGAGGATCAGCCAGGTGTTTTAGAACTTCTTGGAATAATGATCAACAAGAAAACCAACATGGGGCCAGGTGAGTTATTTAATCAGCAAGATGAATATTTTAATTTCTAAATTATGAATTTAATTTTGATGTACTGTTGTTATTGTAAAAAATAAAAGTAAAAATAAAAAACTAACTTTCACAAAAATCAAACCAATGCATGCTTACAATTGAATGATAACGTTAAATCATTTTATACTGTTACTGGCCATGCATAACAACTAAACTAAAAAATTTATTCGTCATCTTTTATTATCACATTAACAAAATTATTGATAGGTGTTAATAAGTCCCGAATCTTTGATCATTAAAAAAGAAATAATTAATTTTTCCCCCTTTGCTACAGAAAAAGTTTTGATGGAGAGGAAACAAACAGAAGCAGGAGAAAGCTGGGTGACTTCTTAAATCAAACTCATCACAAACCACTTGGTGAACCAATTTGCTCGTAAGTGACTAAACATATCACCTGTTTCAGTTCTTAGCAAATTGAACAATGTTACCAGAGAATAGAATTCAAATAGAGTAATTGACACTATTGGTAAACAAAAATACTTTATTGAATTTTAAATTTTATAGTAAAATGCTGAGACCGTAAATAGAACTTGATGATGCAGGCTATGTGGGAAGCCGTTCAAACCAGAGAAAATGTACAAACACATGAAGTCTTGTAAAGGAATCAAAGCATTGGGAACATCCACTGCAACAGCAGCACTTGCTGACAAGACACAGCTTCATAGATCATCAACTTCCAATCATACAAATTACCTTTTGACTAATTAGAAAGATGAAAATCCCTTTCACCCTCTAGAACCAACTTAGCATTTGGCTTTTATGTTTAGATGTAGCTATCACTTGATCTCTTCCACCTTATGAAAGAGCTCATCCTATTAGATATTCTTGTGTTTCTCTGCAAGTTCAAGTCAAC
Organism: Arachis ipaensis; assembly: GCF_059453495.1. Taxonomy (NCBI): domain Eukaryota; kingdom Viridiplantae; phylum Streptophyta; class Magnoliopsida; order Fabales; family Fabaceae; genus Arachis; species Arachis ipaensis. The sequence goes on from NC_142443.1 coordinate 113,305,510, forward strand.
GCCTGCTTCGAATGTGAGGCCTACTTGGGTCTATACCATCTTTATATAGCAAAGAGGTATATAATATAACGACTCCGTATATAAGACAAAATTATATAAATTTTTCATCCATAACTATTAAGAGTTACGTTTGACAAACATTCTGCTTGGCAGAAGATGTTGCTAAAATGCTAAGCATCACCTGTTTTTCAAATGAATGACCAGCAAAGCCAGAATCTAACAAACAAAAATGGCGGATTCAAAGAATGTCGAGAAAGGCAAAATTTTGTAGAATGCCCAAAAAATTGTGCCTGACCAGGGTAATTTTTGACAAAACTTCATTAATAGCATACTTTTCTTTTAATTTTATTTTTGAAACGGAGAGACAAAGACTAAATTAAGTCTCATATTGTGTTTGATGTAAAAAATACTAGACTGAATAATTATATCTCAGTATCATATTTGGTTTAAGATAAATATGGATACTGAAAGGTAGATTTAGAATTTGAAAAGTTAAATAATAATATTTTTTAAAAGAAATATTAAAATTTCAGTTTCTATCTTTAGAAATTTCAGTATCATATGTCCTCATTTTCTGTAAGTACTGAACATGCATTTGATTGGTGAGTGTGTCTATCCAAGACATAGATACGGTGGTACATGTCTACTGTTTGGTTAGTGAAACACAAATTTTAAAAGACACAGGAAAACACAAAAGCACATAAAGATACAAAATCTGTGTATGGCACCGAGGGGTGGAACACAAATGTTGAGACATAGACACAATATTTTTAACATTTATTTTCCAACTATACCATCATTTATCTTCTCCTTCCTCTCTCTCCTTTCCTCCCTTCCACTCCCAAAACACAGACATCTCTCATCTTCTCTTCTTGCCACAAAGGCCACCACCGCCTCTCCTCCTCCTTTCTTTCCATCCAAATCACTACCGCCTCTCCTTCTTTTTTTCCACTCAGACCACCGCTACCACTTCCCACCCTTCCTTCCTCCCTTTTCTCCTCCCTTTTGTCGACATGTTTCTAGATCTGCGCACTGTTCTCCCTTTCTATCTCTCAATCTGACTTCGTCTACTCTTCTATTTGCAGATTCGTATTTTTCTGCCTCTCTTCTCTATCACCATCTTCCTTCACTTATGCTTGTTTTTTTGTATAATTTAATGAATTTTAGCTAAATTTTGTTAAAATAATTTTGTATTGATTTTGTTGAATTGAATTTTTTTAATGATATTTGTTAGATTAAATTTGTTATTTAGTTTTAGATTGCTAATGGTGATTATTTGGTTGAGGTGGTGGCTGATTGTTGATAGTGGTGGTTTAGTTGAGATGGTGGCTATATAGTGGTGGCACTGGTAATAGTTTACAATAAGGGTAATATTGAAATTTTAACAAAATTAAGATTTGTGTGTTCTGTCTTGTACTCGATACCAAACAAGTTAAAAAAATTGTGTATTATTGTGTCTATGTCTTTAGTGTTTATGTTTCTATGTCTATGTTTTAAAGTATACACAAACAAACACAGCCTAAAGGGACTGAAATTCTATGTCTCGAGACTAAAATTTTAGTTCTAGTCTCTGATTACCAAACACAGTACTCAATCGCAATCTTGTTAAGAGTATTGAGATGCCACATGACAAGACACATGCAGCATATTAGAATTTGTTAGAGTAATCAATTAGAAGAAAACTGAGTTAGTTACATCTAATTAGAAGTAGTTAGAGCTCACTCACAATAAGTACCAATACACTATAACAAACTAGTTAGTTCAATGAATACAACTCATTTTCCAGAAAATCTCTCTCTCTCTCTCTCTCTCTCTCTCTCTCTCTCTCTCTTCATTCTTGTTCTTCATCTTCAAAGTCTGATACTTTCACATGGTATCATAGCTCAACGATCCATGGAGAACACTGCGCCAACACCAAAAGCTCCAACAAGCTTCCTCAATTAGAACACGTTCGCTGCGTTTTCAGTCATTAAACTCAACAAGAACAACTAAAAAGCACGGAAGAAGCAAGCACTAGTGTGCATAAAGGTGAACAAGCTTCAAAGTCATCTTGATCTAAGGAAAATACCTGTTAGGTTTAACTCAGAATCAGATAGACATGAAGGAATCGAAGCTCAAAGCTACAAAGACTGGGAAGTACAAGATCAGTGCCTTGTGGCTTAGTTAACAACGACAATGGAGTCTAATTTTATCAACCGTGTAATTGAGTACATTACATATACTAGATTTGGAATGTGTTGAGTGAATAATTTGAATCTAGAGTCAAATCGAAGATTAAGCAGCTCAAGACTTAGTTAAAGACACTCAAAAAGCATGGTTCTATAGTAATCGAATACAAGGCGAAGATCAATCAAGTTGCTGACGTACTTAGTGCACTTGGAGCTCCACTGACCAAAGACGAGTATATTGAAGCTGCACTAGGAGGACTTAGCGAAGAATACAATGTTTTCATCACCATGGCAAAAGCAAAGATTGAAGAGACGTCAGAAAGTGAGTTTGAATCTCAATTGCTTGCTCAAAAAGAATTAATTGACAGATTTAGAAGGATGGAGCTAGGACCAGTGCAGGTAAACATTGCTCAAAGTGAAGATACTTCAGAAAGGTTTAAAGGAAGAGGGTTCAACAACTACAGAGGAGGTTTTCAAGGCTCAAGAGGTAGAGGCTATTTCAGAGGCACTGGATGGTCATCATGGTGGCAGGACAGTAGGCCACAATGCCAATTATGTGGGAAACTTAGCCATACAGTAGTGCAGTATTTTCACAGGTTTAACCAAAACTTCATGAATCTAAAAATGCAGCCCCTCAATGCAATGCAAACACCCTCAGCAGCATTCCACAATGGTACAAGCTCTCAAAACTCTCAATAAAGATTCCAAGAAGTGAAGACTCAGCCTCCCGCACCACCCAATCCTCAAGCATTCCTTACACTACCCTCAGCTCTCCTAGACATAGTTTGGTACCCTGATTCGGGTGCATCTCATCACTTCACATTTGACAAAAGGAACCTCATCACAGGATCTGATTATGATGGCACTGAACAAGTGTTTGAAGGTAATGGCCAAGGTATGGATATTGAACACATTGGGAGTTCATTCATGCATGTATCTTTATCTAACAGACCTTTTAAATTGTAAACCTATTACATGTACCCAATATATCCAAAAATTTAGTGAGTGTAGCCAAATTTGCCTTAGACAACTATGTATTTTTTTTAGTTCTGGTCTTACCTGTGTAATGTCAAATGTCAAATCTCTAAGAAGATCCTCCTTCAAGGATTGCTTAAAGAAGGGTTTACAAGTTTGAAGGGATCGAAATTAGCCCAAGAACAAAGTCTGTACATGTTAATCCTACTTGTTTCAACGCAAACATTGTTGAAAACTCCGAAAATACATATGTTAAATCTGAAAATAAGCATGTGCAAGCCACTGGCAATGCGAGTTCAGTATTGAATAATAAAAAGAGAGCTGCTGCACCCTCTTACCTAACTAAATTGAATTTTAATTCAACGGCAAATAAAGTTGTCATAAGTCTAATTTTCATTTGTAATTCTGCCTCTCAAGTGTCTGTAAATACCTTAGTGAGTCCTGTTTCAAATGCAGAAGCCCATGTCACTTGTAAAAAAGTCAGTGGTACAAGCCAATTATGGCATAGAAAATTAGGACATCCATCTGATAAGGTGGTAACTCTAGTGATGAACTAGTATAATGCTTCAAGTTCTGATAATTCAATGAATAAATTAGCTATGATCCCTCATTATGCAATGCTTGCTGTATTAGTAAAATTCACCAACTACCTCATCTTGAGTCTTATTCTAACTATGCACCTTTAGGCCTTATATTTTCTGAGATTTGGGGCCGGCACCCTTATATAGCAGATTAGGTTGCAAGTACTATATCTGCTTTATTGATGCAAGTAGAAGGTATACCTGCACATACCTACTCAGGACCAAAAGCCAAGCATTTAAAGCATTTCAGCAATACAAGTCAGCAATTGAACTCAAAACTAGGCTAAAAATCAAAGCCTTATAAACAGATAATAAAGGAGAATATTTGTCCACAACATTCAAGTAGTTTTTGGTAACAAATGGCATTCAACACAAACTTACATGTCCCTATACCCATCAGTAAAATGGCTTAGTGGAAAGAAAACACAGGCATATCACAAAAACCTCACTCACATTGCTAGCCCAATTAAGCTAACCTTCCTTTAAACTTTTGGGATGAATCAACCCTCACTGCTATTTACCTCATTAATAGACTATCCACCCAAACTCTCAACAACAAAACACTTCTTGAAGCCCTCGCCAACACAAAACCAGACTACACTATCCTATAACCCTTTGGATGCACATGTTACCTGCTTCTCAAACCTTACAATGCACACAAGTTTGATCATAAATCCCAAAAATTCATTTTCATAAGCTATGCCCCCAACCACAAAGGTTACAAATACCTCCTGCCAAGTGAAAAAAAAATCATTTCAAGGAATGTCCTCTTCAATGAGTATGAATTTTCTTATAACCAACTCTTCAGGAATCAACCAAGCCAACCCCTCCCTCACACCTCACGTTTTACCTTCACACCTCCCTTGCCAAATCTACTACCTCAAACCAACCTCAATTCCACTCCCGAACCTAACATTATCCAACCTCCAACCACCATCTTGCCCAACCAGCCCACCCCATCTTTCTTACCAAGGTCATCAGCAAGTTTTCCAGTATAACCTCTTACCTCAGCAACAAGCACTTCTAGTCATTACAATGTCTTAGCCACCCAATTAACACCAGAATATTCAATTCGAGGCAACACCTCCACTCCTAATTCAGCGGCACCCCAAGTGACACTAACCCCTTACCATACATCATCTCCCAACCACACCATCATGCATTGCATACATTGAATGACACTTCCAATATGGTCAATTATATATCTGAATCATTATCTACTTCATCTTTTTCTTTGTCTATTAATCATGATTCGGATGCCATTGCTACTAATTCTTCTTCCCTTGAAACTTCCTTAGCTGCAGATGTGCCTGAGCAAGTCCCAACTGAGATAGTTCCCCCTGCACTATCAGCAGCTACCATAAATCATCATCCCATGCAAACAAGGAGCAAGTCAAGCATTTTCAAGCCGAAAACTTATGCACCAGTGCTCAAAGGGGCTAACACTAACCTCTCCCAATGCGTCCCTCAAACAGTTGAACAAGCACTGACCAGCGAGCATTGGAAGTGAGCAATGGAAGAAGAATCTGAGGCATTCATGAGGAATCACACGTGGACATTAGTGCCAAAGCCACCCCCAAGCATAGTCCCTACCATTGGCAACAAGTGGGTCTTTCGAATAAAAAAGCATCCAAATGGTACAATTCAGAGGTACAAAGCACGGCTTGTGGCGAAGGAATTTCATCAAAAAAGGGCATCAACTTCGATCAAGTGTTCAGCCCAATGGTCAGACCTCCCACTATTAGAGTCATGCTGAGTTTGGCACTGGCAAAAAGATGGAAGATCCGACAGTTCGACTTCAACAATGCCTTCTTAAATGGCGACCTCGAAGAAAATGTCTTCGTGACTCAACCAGAAAGCTTCATCTCCATCCACACTCCTCACCATGTTTGCAAGCTCCAAAGAGCATTATATGGGCTGGAACAGGCCCCTAGAGCCTGGTCACTGATGCACGGAAAACTTGTCTCGCAACAAATTTCCTTCGGCAAGTGTACCGAATTGTCGTCAAGTAATAACTCACAAAAGAGTGAGGTCGAATCCCACAGAGATTAACGGATTAAGCAATCAATGGTTAATTGATTATCCTAGTTAGACGAATCATATTGGAGTAATAAGCAACAAGGAATTGTAAATTGACAGAAAAGTAAAGAAAGCAATAAAGTGCAGAAAAGTAAAATGGCAAGAAAAGTAAATGTAAGAACTAAAAATAAAATGAACATTGGGATCAAGAGATATTGCAATCCTCTGGATCAAGTTCATTCTCATCTCTTCCTCAATCAATGCATTCATTGATCTCCTTGGCAATCTTAAGTGATCGAATTACAATTCCTTGTAATTCGATCTCTCAAATCTTGATCAATAGCCAATTCCTTGGTCAATTGCTCATGAGAAGAGATGAAGTATGGTCACTGATTATACCACATGCATTTCCCAAATCAAGTGTTGAAGGATTATAGTCACATATCCATCCACACCCAATTTGGTCCAGCATGAGAAAGCATTTCTAGCATGATCTCTTCATTCCTCTTTCAAGGTTCAGAAGAGATCCAAGTATGAATAGTATTTTCCAAGATAACTACCCAATTGGATGAAGATCGAAAGCTCTCTAGTAAAATCAAGAGGAAAGAAAGAAGAAGAAGAATAAGAACTACACTTAATCCATTGAATCACAATAGAGCTCTCTAACCCAATGTAAAGAGTTAGTTGATCATTGCTCTACAAAAATAGAAAAGAAAGAAAGTACAGAAAAGTAAAGATGAAGATTTAAACTGAAATTGAAAATTCAACATTCATAAATGAAAATTACAACTAAAAGAAAGAGAAGGAAAAGTGTGTGAGGGGAGGGAGTCCGAAGACCCCTCTTCAATCCCCCATTCCAGAATGCTTTCAATGTAAAGACTAAGGCCTTTATATAGGCTCTCCTAAATTATAAAATAAAATTTAAAAGCAAATTACAATTAAATGAAAATTCCTATTCTAGATGCTTCTTGTGGTCTTGATTGGTTGACAATTGTGGGATTGCTTGCTTGAGCTTTGAAGTGGACTTGAGAGAGAAGTGAGTCAAGTTGAGGTCCAGGTGCTAAAGTTAGTGCTAAAGTTAGCCACACTAACGCTACAAGTGTGGCGTTAGTGCTAAAGTTATTGTGGCTAACGTTGCACTTGCTGCCCAGTTGGTATTTTTGGGGCTTAAAAGATGACTCTTGTTTGTGCTCCAATTTCATGCCCACTATAGAGTATTATATATCTTTGGAAATCTCCGAATGTCAGCTTTCTAACGCAACTAAAATCACCTCAATTGGACCTCTGTAGCTCAAGTTATGCTCCTTTGAAGTGGACATGGTCACTGGCATAGTTGCTAGTGTTACTGGAAAACTTGAGTGCCAATAACGCTAGCGATCAGGGCTTCATTATTGCCAGTTTCTGAAGCTCAAACTTAGTGTCCACCCCATACTATTATATATTTTTGGAAAGCCCTGGATGTCTACTTTCCAATGCCTTTGAAAGCGCATCATTTGGAGCTCTACAACTCGAGTTACACTTCTTGGAAGGTGAAGAGGTCAGCTGGCCTTACTACAGGTTGATACCATGTTCATCTTTGCACTTTCAGGGCAGATTTTCTCCCTCAAATTTAGTGTCCACCATGTAGTGCCATATATTCTTGGAAAGTTCTGGAATCCTACTTTCCAATGCCACTGGAATCACCTCATTTGGAGTTTTGTGGCTCAAGTTATTCTTGTTTGAAGAAGGCATGGTCAGGCTGCCAGGTGGGACTTTTGGTCACGTTAACTACCACGTTAATCTAGTTAACGTGGAAGCTAACGTGGGTCTTTTTGTTTCGCAAATGTTAGTGGAGATCACCTTTTCCACTAACGTTGGCATCTCCCTTTCCTTCCACATTAGTTCCCACGTTAATCTAACTAACGTGGAGACTAACGCGGGTCTTCTAGCCTTCGCAAACGTTAGTGGCACTCTCTTTTTCCACTAACGTTGGCGTATACCCCTTTCGCAAGCGTTATTGGGGCTCACCTTCCCCATTAATGTTGCTTGGTGCCTTTTGTCCCTTCGTTAGAGTTCACGTTAGTGTAGCTAACGTGACTCTTAACGTCGGTCTTCCTTGCTATCGTTCCATGCTCTCCTTCTTCAAAGTTAATGCCACTAACTTTTCTCATTAACGTTGGGGCTTTCCTTCCTTCCACGTTAGTGCCCACGTTAGTGTAACTAACGTATCCACTAACGTGGCTCTTCTCTTCTTCTTTTGGCCTGAAATCAATCAAACAAAGTGCATCAAAGTCTTGCTCTTAATCATGGAATCATGCATCATCCAATTTATCATATAATTCATGCAAAATTCTCATGAAATCATGTAAAGTGCACAATGTATGCTTGAATCAAGATGTAAGTGAATATCTACCCAAATACTTGCTTATTTCCTAAGAAAATGCATGAAACTACCCTAAAAAACAGTAAAGAAAAGGTCAGTGAAACTGGCCAAAATGCCCTGGCATCACAACACCAAACTTAAAGCTTGCTTGTCCCTAAGCAAGTACTGGAACAAGAGAATGTTGAATGGAATGCCAAGAGAAATGAGTCATTCTTGTGGAAGTCATGTTCCTGGTTTTATGGTGGTTTCATGCATAGCAACTTAGGTTCATTCCTTCACTGGCTTTCAGACCTTTATCATGTCCTAGAATACTCACTTGACTGCACCCTATGAGACCTTTATTCATTGATCCTTTTTGTAATTTCAGGGTTTATTTATGTCATTAGGCTAAGTGCTCTGTAAGGGGGCGACTCTTTAAGATAAGCTTTCAGCCAACACTCCCGATCCAGTTGGTTCAAGGTGCTAGGTGTTAAGACACCCCTAAGGACTTACTTCCTCAAGTCTCTTTCTTCCATACATACACACCACAGGCATATGGTTTATTTATTTTTTTTCTTGAGACCTTGGTGTCCAGCACCTCTTTGGGTTACTAAATGCTCTGTAGCGAGGGTTACTCTTGATAGTGGACTTTCAGCTGATAATCCCGAGTTAGTTAACCCAAGTTACCAAGTGATAAGGCACCCCTAAGAGCTTATTCATCCAAGTAAATCCTTCACACAGGAGCACCACAGACACATGCCTCAAGATTAAAACCCTTGGTGCCTAGCCTTATTGCTTACTCTTTTTCTTTTATTTTTTTTTCACTTTCATTTTTTTCTTTTCCCTTTTTCTTATTAGGATCTTGTTATTTAGTTAGTCTCATGGGGTGTGTTTCAAGCATATGATTCCGGACAGATAGTTGTCTTCCCACCTTGTGGTTGAACCAACTTAGCTAACTTATGACCACACCACAAACTCAAGAACTTACTCCATAGTATGAACTCTACTCTGGTCTTTTATAAAACACTCATTCTCTTTTCATTTGATTCAAAAGGGACAAGCATACTAGTAAGCAAAGTAAGGATGCAGTAATGACATTCAGACTAGAAAACACAGCCTTAATCAATAAAAAGTTTAAAAGACAGAATTGACATGCTTATTCACAAGGAGAAAGCACACATACATACAAAGAACATAGAAGACAATCATGCAAATTAAAGTGCTGGAAATAAGTAAGAGGAGAAAGGAACTTTACCACCTTGTATTTTATCTTCATTGTTGTTGCCCTTTTCCTCCTATTCTTCTCCTTCCCACACTAGACATAGAATGATTGCTTATACTCAAGCAACAATTAAAATAGTGGTGACGGGGTCCATGATGGATCATGAATGTCTTAGAATGAAGTGTGAGTATGCATGTGTTTCAGCAAGCAAGGTTAAGGATACAATAAAGATACAAGAGATACAAACAGAGACATTTTGATTGCATTAATAAGTGGTGTTGGCATGGTACTTTGCATGAAAGTTAAGTGGCAACACCAAACTTAGTGTGCCACTGTCAATCTAGAATGTTGCAAGTACCCAGTGAAGATTGAAATTCAAATTGTTGCATGGAAACACCAAACTTAGAGTGCAATCATATGCCAAATTATTGAAAGTAAACTAAGTAAAGTAAGGAAATGTTACCTACGGTTGGGTTGCCTCCCAACAAGCGCTCTTTTAATGTCATTAGCTTGACATGTTGTTCACGACTTTCTTCCTCTTTTTCCAGTTTGTTAAGAGGAATGACCTCAAGAGGAAAGAGGAGCCAGTTAATGCCCCTTGTTTTGAGTGCCTCTCCCCAGCAAGCCTTCTTCTGTTGTTAGCTTGAGTAAACTTGCTTGTTGGGGTAGGGGTGGGATGGCTTTTGGTTGACCTTTTCTTCTTCATGAATATTATCCTTCTTTTCTTGGTCACCATCCTTTTGTTAGTATTCATGTTGATTGCCTTTACCACCTTGATTTCAGGATTTAGGTATTGTATGATGGGTGGAGCATCCTCTTCATCAAAAACTTCTTGAATTGGTGGTTCAATGAACTCACCCTCTATGCAACTCTCTATTTCATTGGAGTGTGGGCTCCCTTGATTGACTTCCTCCCTTTTTCTTGACCTTTGAATGAACTCCTCTGTTTTTGGAGAGAGTGGAGTGGTTTCTCTTTGTGATCTTAGCTCTTCAATGAATTGTTCTTCAGAATAGAGTTGTGCATTCTGTCTCAATTTTTCTTCATGGTCTCTTTCTGCTATTTTCTCCTCTTCAATTGTCTTCATTATTTCTTCAAGGAGGAGTTCTATCCTAGCGAGTCTATCTAAAGGAGGTTGGGTAGGTTGTAATGGTTGGTCGGGGTTGGTTTGTGAATGGAATTGGTTGTTTTGTGGTTGTGTGTTCTGAAAGTGGTATGACTCTTGTGGGTAGTGGATTGAGTTTTGTGGATGGTGAAATGAGTTGTATAGATTTGGGAAAGACTTTTGTGCTGAGGCATACTCAAATGATGAAGAATTTAAGCATGTAAAACTTGGAGGTGAGGTTGTATAATTGAGAGGTGATGGCTCTTGATGAATAGGGTATGAATGAGTGAAATCTCTTTGATTATGATCTTCCCAGCCACAACTTGAGTAGTGATCAATTTCACCAAAATATGGACCATTTTGTGGCTCTGGAAAGTACCCCATTTCATGTTCTTGATACTCTCACCCACCATGAGCATAGTAAAGTGAATCATTCTGTGGGGGTGGAGAGTTTCCCATGAAATTTGATTGACTAAAATACGATGGATGCTCCTTTCCTTCCTGCAAAAAGCTCTGTCTCAAACAATAATCACCAAAAGAAATTGGAATCTCCATTGTCACAGATTAGGAAATTCCCAGTGAGGCAATATCACAAACAGTTAGTTAGCACAAGAAAATAAAGAAACAAAAGAAAACAAAGACAAAAGAAAAGTGTCTAAGCTAGTAAATCAATCAACCGGTAGTTTGTTAATCACGATTAATCCCCGGCAACGGCGCCATAAACTTGATGCACGGAAAACTTGTTTCGTAACAAATTTCCTTCGGCAAGTGTACCGAATTTGTCGTCAAGTAAAAACTCACAATAGAGTGAGGTCGAATCCCACAGGGATTGATTGATCAAGCAACTTTAATTAGAGGAATGTTCTAGTTGAGCGAATCAGAATTTGGGTTGAGAATTGCAGAAAATTAAATGGCGGGAAAGTAAATAAGAGAAAAGTAAATGCTAGAAATAAAAAGCTGAATGTAAATGACGGAAAGTAAATTGCAGAATCTTAAATGGAAATGGGGTAATTGCTCATAAAAGTAAATGACAGAAATTAAAGAGAATGGGTAAGATCAGAAATGGGGAGTTCATTGGGCTCAGGAGATGTTGCATGTAACACCCTAACTATCAAAATGTCACGCTTCCGGCTGCGCCACTCTGATAGCTCGAGTATTACCACGACTTATATAATATTTAAGACTAAAATATGAGCCTGTTTCAAACTTAAAACCGCATAACACTTCGATAACTCTTTTTCGTGAAAACCTAAACATACATGCACATACAATTCAGATATAACCTTAAGATATATATATACATATACATAACACTAGTTTACAATTATACATATCATAATTTTCTATCCCTCTTACAAGCTTCATAAAGATAAAGGTGAGGGAAAAATAATAGCTACGGTGATACAAAAGACCGAATAAACAGAAAATAAACATAACTCTCCTGAAGCTTCGTCTTCCGTATCCTGAAAAGGAATAACCTGTAGGGGAGTGAGAACGTCGTCCTCGCTTGTTCTCACTATAGGATTACAGAATTTGCTATAACAAGATACGTAAAGATAAGATCATTCTTAGAGTTCAGTCATTACTCGTCTTATGAGTCTTTCCAAAACCCATAGGTTCACATTCGAAATCCAGAAAATTCCTTTTTGAAAAGACTTGCTAAATTTCTCAAATATTCTAAAACAAAACCTTTTTCCTTAAAAAAAATGTCTGAAAAGTTTTTCCTAGACCGCAATCATGAAAGCAGTTACCTACGCGGTATAAATGATCATCCCGTTTCAAGCATAGGTTCATTAAGTCTATGCTGAACCGATCAGATACTTTATACAGAACTAGGACTCAATATACCAATTACGGCCTCAAGCCCATCCAATCCAACACGGCCCCCGGCCCAAACAGCTAGATCAGCAACCAACTCTTCACAAACCAATCAATTCAAACACAATCACAATTAATGTGGTTCAAGCACAATCAAGAGCAATTACAACAAGTATAACAGTTAGCAGTTAACATAAGTATTCACATAGGCAAACCAAATACAATATGCACACCCAAACAATATCACATAGATGCAAATGATGAATGCCTGTCCTACTGGCTGTGATATCACATTGTCGGTTCAATTGCCAACCCGACACATTCCCATGGGAATGTTGCCTTTCGATCACGTATAAATGGGAACCCTCTGGGATAACGTGCCCGCCACACGGTCCAGGATGTCAGTGCCTACACACTCCTGTGATCCGAAACGATGTGAGCGGGATACTTTGCCTCTGACCTCACATCTACATGTAAGCGGGATTAACCACCGTCCTTACGCGGGCACCGCAACCTCGACAAGCGGGATTAACCACCGTCCTTGCCAGGCGCAAACGAATTATCAACAATCTCGTCAATTATCAAATCTCTCAGCAAAAGCAGGACGAACCCGGCCCTTACGCCTACCAAACAATAACTCATCAATCTTGATGATATCTACAATCAATCAGGCTCAAAATCTTAATTCAAAATCATTATTGGCCCATTTACTTTTAAGTAACAAATGTAGTCAATTCACAGCTAGCCAAGAATCACTTTTCAAAACGGAGCCACTTTCCACATCTTTCCAATACTTCCAAAGATCTCAAAACCATGCCAAGTTCAAAATCTCTTTGAAAGACTCAAAATCATTCATTTCTAAATCAAGATTTGGTCGTAAGATTCCTCAGCGGAGTCTCAAGACTTCAGGGGAGAATAACCTAACTCATTTCTTAAATTCCTTGAAAACCTCCGAAACTTTAACTTCTTGAGTTGAATAAATAGAATAGGGTTTAAACCCAAAACCAAATCGTGTTTCCAATTATTCCGCACCAATTTCAAAACCAACCAAACTTAAGCCAAAACCAAATCATTTTTAAACTGAAAACCAATTTCAGTTTCATTCTTAAATCTGTTTCCAAGGGCTCGGAAAGTGTTTCAATTTTAACAAATCAAAGTTCCAGAAAATACTTCAAGCTCTTCCTAAATGTCGTAAAGTGAAATAGATTAATTGAAAACCACGTTTATTTTAAACCCATTAAAATCCCCTCCAAAATCTGTTTACGTAAATCAATTTCCAAAACATAAAAATTTCATATTTAAATTGATTTTTAAGGCATAATTCCTTTCTTAATAATTACATCCAAGATATAGAGATTTTCCTACTAAGGCAAGTTCAAACATAATTTATTTCTCAAATATTTAAGTCAAAGCATAATTCATTCTTTTCCAAAATAACAATTCCAATCAAAATCTCAGATTTTCTAGAAATTTCGGCAGCATCTCCCCTAAAACTTGGACTTTGCCACCCTTTTCGGGTCCCAACAAAACCAATCATCAATCCTTTCTGACGGGTTCAAGACTAAATCAGTTTCCAATAAAACAAAACTCAACTTTCAAATTATCAAAAATCATTCAAATCAACCAATCCAGAAATCTCCAATTTATCAAAATCAGACATTGTTACAATCAAACAAGCACCCATATTCATTCAAGATAAAACCAGACAATTCATAAGACTCACATAACCACCAGAAATACATTTTGTACAGCATATCTATTTATAACAACTTCCACTTTAAAATGAATCAGTTTGTATAAAAATCTCCTACCTCGATACGTTGAAATCACAACCCAAACTCGCTAACTAACTCCTTTCGTATTGACCCGAATCGACTGCAGTCAAAACCTCAGCTCTAACCCGCTTTCTCAGTAACCACAACCACTCTAATCGCAACATATAATAGCCGAGATTAACTCTCATAACAACGAATGCTACAACACCTCAACGTATAATGGAGCAGTAACTAGAGGGCTTTCAGATCGAGACGCTTACCAAACGAAGAAGGAACGGCTGAACCGAAACAGCGGCGGTCTCCGAACCGGCTTGGCAGCAGCCCAGCAGCCACCTCAAATGGCAGCGGCGACCCAGACTTCGGCAATGGTGGCTGAAACCCACATACGCAAACGATAAAGTTTCAAGAATTTTAAACGAATGAAAACCAAATTCAAAACCCTTACTGGCAGAGTTTTCCGGCGATAGTAGAAATGGCCAGAAGCTCCAGCGATGGTCCCAGAAGTCACAGAACCACTCCCGACAGTCAGAGTCACGGAGACGCAGCTCCTTTCTCCGGCAGCGGCACCTACGACGGCAGTTCCGACGGAGGTAGCGCCGGCGACGCGAACGGCGACGCGAACGGCGGCTGGGCACGATGGTTAGACTCCCAACTCAGCCTCAGATCTCTCTCTTGTTTGCTCTGTGACGGCGTAGGGACGGCGGCGCGGCTAGAGGTGACGGCACAACGAACAGAGGCGGCGGCGGATTTGGCGGCGACGGCTCCTCAACGGTGACACACCCCACGGTGGCAGCTTCCTCGCGATGGTGTTGGGTCAGGACGGATCGGCGGTGATAGGTCAGACCCGCGCTTCCCCTTCTCGCGGCTGAGCTCTCCACGCTCGTTCTTCCTCCCTCTCCCTCAGCCTAGTTCGGCGGCTTCATAGTGGCAGGGACGGCAGGACGCGACGGCAACAGTGGCACCAGGCCGGCGACACACCTCCTCCCCTCAGATCTCCCTTCCCTCTCTTCTCCCGGCGCAGCTCTCTTCCCTCTCTTGCCTGTTCTTCGCTCTCTCACCCTTCCCGGAGCAACACGGCGGCGCGGCGGCAGTGATGCCCGCCGGCGCCATCCCTTTCTCTCTTCTCATACCGGCGCTCCCTTTCCCAGCTCCCCCCTTTCTTTCTTCTTTTCTTTCTTTCATAAAAAGGAAACCTTGGGTGCTTGCTGATGAGTTAGGGGAAAGGGGGATCTTCGGCGGCTACTGGGTGTGGGGAAAAAGGGAACCGGGTCGGGTAACGGGTTGCTGGGTTAGGGTTTTATTATTTTGAAAATTAGGGTTAGGGGTAACTTGGTAATTTCAAATAAAATTGGGAATAATATAATAATTGAAACCCAAGTTAAATCCAACATTAATTGTATATAGAAAATACTATTTTCTCGTCAATTTTACAAATTATTTTCAATAAAATGTCCAAATCAAATAATTAGAAATAATATACTTAAATCCTTTGTTTTTCCAAAACAGTAGTATCAATATTTTAAAATATTAATTATTTAGTCCAAATCATATAAAAATCCTTATTATTTCACAACTACAAACTTTACAATTTAAATATATAAAATAACTCAATAATTATAAAATTAGATAAAATCTTAATTTAAATAGCCCAAACTCATTATTTTTAGATTTCTAGAACTTTAAGTTGTAAATAGAGAAATACTCCATAAGCATAGAGTTTGGATAAAAACCTTAATTTATTTCAAATCCAATTAATCAAAACTACCTTTAATTACCTTCAATAAGATAATTTATGAAATTAAAAATATAAATAAATATATGACTTGAGATTAGTTCAAAATAGGACTTCTCAAAAGTCTTGGGTCTTACATTCCACCCACCTTATAAAAATTTTCGTCCTTGAAAATTAAAGTAATACATAATATAGTACATAGCCTTAAATACCTTTTAGAAAAGTAAGAGATCTTAACACATATATATACATAAGTTCAAATACATGATATCCATAAGATTTAAATGTAAAGGTAAGGTATAGTGTAAGGTGAAGGATACAAGATAGGCTCAATGCAAAAGGTTATATGGTTTCAAAATCTTACAAAAGCTTGGAGAAACAATATAAGGTGCAAGTCAAGATAGGCATTCACAAAGCAGAGCTATAGTTAATGTGTCAAAAGGCTACAAGACAAGTTGGTATTAAAACAACGGATATAACATTTCCTCACAGATCTCTTACCCCTTCGAAACTTCCACTTCCCAACTCCATCAATCACTTCACAACTCCATAACCGGTCACAAACCTAACATCCGCAGACTCTTCCACGAGAAACAAAACTCCCACGAACAGGCCTTAAAGAACTACGCATCGCATTACTATACCTAAAGATCGCACGTGACATCAAAACAATTCTCGAGTTTACTCAGAAAGGTAAAAGACTTTGAAATAGCATGACAAACAACAAGGATAATCTCCGCAAGAGTTCTGAAAGAATTGTTGAGTCTACAAGTAAACAAGGATGTACAATCGATGAAGAGTATTGGAAAGAAATTCAGTTTAACAACCTCAAAGATGACTCCTGAATCAGAGACAACTGATAGGAACACAAAAGGATAAGCAAGACAGTAATTTGGAATTAAATCAAGCTGAGTTAACAAGTATAAAATCATAGAAGAAGGTCAACTAAAGCTAGTGATGACAGTCTCAAGATTTAAAATTTTTGATCAAGTTCACATAATACATTTTAATATAAAGAATGAAAAACTGAAAGAAGATCACCTCCTGTGCTAAAAGAAAAGTATGTAACTCGCAGTTCACAAAAGGGTAACATAAATATATATCAAAACTGCAATATGGTTAAAAAAAAACTAAATTGCGTTCTGTCCAAATAGTTTCCAAGTAAAAGATAGAATAAGTGAGGGTTGAAAATTGAAAGTCAATTGGGTTAAGGCCAAAACAATCTTTCGAAAATCTTGAAAGACATTTAGGTACTCAATCAGCTAAAAGTATACACTGATATTGTGGCAGGGTTGTAAGAAAATCAAACGTTTGTTCAAGAACTCTCAAAGTCTAAATTCAAACAAGTGTGTATAAAATTTTATAGCAAATATGGAACAAGTTAAACTCTATTTAGAAAAGGAAACCCTGAGGTAAAAATTTACTTATCAGTTGGTTCCAAAACTTTATTTAAAATAATGCATGTCAACTCCAAAATAACTTTTCCAATTTAAAGGATAGCTATGGATGCAATTTTTAAGCGAGAAGAATTGATTTAAGTTTCTTAAGAGAATCCAAAACTTGCTTCAAAAGTTCACATCAAAACTCTAAGAATACACTTGAAATTGCCATCACATAAGAATATTCAAGAGTATTAAGATGTACTTAAAAGGGAATTAGACCAAACAAGAAAGGATCTCAAGTCAAGGGAGTTCAAACAAGATCCACGAAGCATGGGACACCAAACAAGCTTTCCATTGGTTCAAAATGATGCAACACTCGTAAGGAAAAACAACTCAATCAACAGTGAATTTTCAAGAAAGAACCTTTGACTAAAGAAGGACAATTGGGAGGATGATGAGCGAATAATTTATATGCTTTTTGGCATTGTTTTTAGTATGTTTTTAGTAGAATCTAGTTACTTTTAGGGATGTTTTCATTAGTTTTTATGTTAAATTCACATTTCTGGACTTTACTATGAGTTTGTGTGTTTTTCTGTGATTTCAGGTATTTTCTGGCTGAAATTGAGGGACTTGAGCAAAAATCAGATTCAGAGGTAGAAGAAGGACTGCTGATGCTGTTGGATTCTGACCTCCCTGCACTCAAAATGGATTTTCTGGAGCTACAGAACTCGAAATGGCGCGCTTCCAATTGCGTTGGAAAGTAGACATTCAGGGCTTTCCAGAAATATATAATAGTTCATACTTTGGCCGAGTTTAGACGATGCAAACTGGCGTTCAACTCCAGCTCTCTGTCCAATTCTGGCGTCCAGCGCCAAAACAAGTTGCAAAGTGGAGTTCAACGCCCAAAATGGCACAAAAGTTGGCGTTCAACTCCAGAAAGAGCCTCTGCACGTGTAACATTCAAGCTCAGCCCAAGCACACACCAAGTGGGCCCCGGAAGTGGATTTATGCGTCAATTACTTACTTCTGTAAACCCTAGTAGCTAGTTTATTATAAATAGGACTTTTTACTATTGTATTAGACATCCTAGATTGTATTTTGATCCTGTGATCACGTTTTGGGGGCTGGCCATTTGGCCATGCCTGGACCTCTCACTTATGTATTTTTAACGGTAGAGTTTCTACACTCCATAGATTAAGGTGTGGAGCTCTGCTGTTCCTCAAAGATCAATGCAAAGTACTACTGTTTTCTATTCAATTCAACTTATTCCGCTTCTAAGATATTCATTCGCACTTCAACCTGAATGTGATGAACGTGACAATCATCATCATTCCCTATGAACGTGTGCCTGACAATCACTTCCGTTCTACCTTAGATTGAATGAGTATCTCTTAGATTACTAATACAGGGGACCGAGTCCGAGATATTGGGATCTTCGTGGTATAAGCTAGATTGATGGCGGCATTCATGAGAGTCCGGAAAGTCTAAACCTTGTCTGTGGTATTCCGAGTAGGACTCTGGGATTGAATGACTGTGACGAGCTCAAAACTCGCGAATGCTGGGCGTAGTGACAGACGCAAAAGGATAGTAAATCCTATTCCAGTATGATCGAGAACCTCCAGATGATTAGCCATGCAGTGACAGCGCATCAGACCATTTTCACAGAGAGGAATAGGATGCAACCAACGACAAGGGTGATGCCTCCAGACGATTAGCCGTGCTGTGACAGAGCATTTGGACCATTTTCCCGAGAGGATTGAAAGTAGCCATTGGTACCGGTGACATCCTTACATAAAGCCAGCCATAGAAAGGAGTAAGACTGATTGGATGAAGACAGCAGGAAAGCAGAGGTTCAAAGGAACGAAAGCATCTCTATGCGCTTATCTGAAATTCTCACCAATGATTTACATAAGTGTTTCTATCCTTCTTTTATTATTTAATTTCGAAAACTCCATAATTATTTTATATCCGCCTGACTGAGATTTACAAGGTGACCATAGCTTGCTTCAAGCCGACAATCTCCGTGGGATCGACCCTTACTCACGTAAGGTTTATTACTTGGACGACCCAGTGCACTTGCTGGTTAGTTGTATCGAAGTTGTGACAAATTATGAATTGAGATTAGAGCACCAAGTTTTTGGAGCCATTACCAGAGATCACAATTTTGTGCACCAGAGGACAAACAACACACTAGATAGAAATAATTTAAGTTGACTTAGAGGAGCATGAAATTCACAAGAGAAGAAAAACTGTGACTGCTAGTGGTGTTCATAAAAGAAAAAGAGTAGTTAAAAACAAAATCAAGTATCATGACCATAGAAACACAAGCTTAAAGAATTAGCCCATACTTGAGAGGAAAGGTATGAACCTAATATTTTCAAAAGAACAACAATTACGTAAATAATGTATCATACTAAATTAAAGTCAATTTGTCAAACGAAAACTAACTGGAAATAAAGTGAAAAGCCTTTCCTTTAAGAATTTAAAAATACCTAAGTACGTAATCAAATAGAGTTACGTATAGGGACCGTAATAAAATTATTTTGAAAAGTCAAATTGTATTTAAAGTAAGTGTAGTTCCGTAAACCAGTAAAAGAACATGTGAGGTATTAGAAATAAATAGTTTTTAAATTGCATAAGGAATTTTCAAAGTTTTATATAGATAGGTGTATATCAAATCAAAAGCGATTTTATAAAAGTCTGAAAATTGGTTATAAATATAGTCAATTAAGAGAAAAACTGAATCACCATTTTTTTTTAAAGACTAGAAGTAAGGACATAAAAAGACACGTTGCATCAAGACAAGTTCAAAATCATGTCGAAAAATTACATAAATCAAGAAAAGAGCTCAAACAGAGAAAGACGGATACACCAAGAAATTCAAACCGGCATATGCAATTTAGAATTAAGAAGAATGCATATGAACAGCAAAATAGGATTGAAAACATCAAACTGCTTCCCAAAAGAATTGACAAGAACATCAAAATAGGCTAAGAAACAATAAGTCACATGACATCCAACAGAATCCAAAGCACATAACTGAGTAACCTCGAGAAATAGTTTCTAACGTTTCCAAAACCCGCGATTTACTTTACTCAAAACTCGTATATCATCTATGATAACCCATCAGTGCTTTCATATACATAATTCACTAGTATTAAGCTGGCCAAACTTAATATCAGGAATTATGCAACGCAAGACTAATGGCATTAATCAATAGATAGTCATGTGCATAAAGCTCTAATTCTCGTCATTCAACAAGACCTATTACATGACAAACGCTCAGAGTATGCAATTGAAGCATAGTCGGTCCATTCCTCAGGCTCTACAGGAAAGACCGCTCTGATACCACAAATGTAACACCCTAACTATCAAAATGTCACGCTTCCAGCTGCGCCACTCTGATAGCTCGAGTATTACCACGACTTATATAATATTTAAGACTAAAATATGAGCCTGTTTAAAACTTAAAACCGCATAACACTTCGATAACTCTTTTTCGTGAAAACCTAAACATACATGCACATACAATTCAGATATAACCTTAAGATATATATATATATATACATATACATAACACTAGTTTGCAATTATACATATCATAATTTCCTATCCCTCTTACAAGCTTCATAAAGATAAAGGTGAGGGAAAAATAATAGCTACGGTGATACAAAAGACCGAATAAACAGAAAATAAACATAACTCTTCTGAAGCTTCGTCTTCCGTATCCTGAAAAGGAATAACCTGTAGGGGAGTGAGAACGTCGTCTTCGCTTGTTCTCACTATAGGATTATAGAATTTGCTATAACAAGATACGTAAAGATAAGATCATTCTTAGAGTTCAGTGATCATTGCTTGTCTTATGAGTCTTTCCAAAAACCATAGGTTCACATTCGAAATCCAGAAAATTCCTTTTTGAAGACTTCCTAAATTTCTCAAATATTCTAAAACAAAACCTTTTTCCTTAAAAAAAATGTCTGAAAAGTTTTTCATAGACCGCAATCATGAAAGCAGTTACCTACGTGGTATAAATGATCATCACGTTCCAAGCATAGGTTCATTAAGTCTATGCTGAACCGATCAGATATTTTATACAGAACTAGGACTCAATATACCAATCACGGCCTCAAGCCCATCCAATCCAACATGGCCCCCGGCCCAAACAGCTAGATCAGCAACTAACTCTTCACAAACCAATCAATTCAAACACAATCACAATTAATGTGGTTCATGCACAATCAAGAGCAATTACAACAAGTATAACAGTTAGAGTTAACATAAGTATTCACATAGGCAAACCAAATACAATATGCACACCCAAACAATATCACATAGATGCAAATGATGAATGCCTGTCCTACTGGCTGTGATATCACATTGTCGGTTCAATTTCCAACCCGACACATTCCCATGGGAATGTTGCCTTTCGATCACGTATAAATGGGAACCCTCTGGGATAACGTGCCCGCCACACGGTCCAGGATGTCAGTGCCTGCACACTCCTGTAATCCGAAAGGATGTGAGCGGGATACTTTGCCTCCGACCTCACATCTACACGTAAGCGGGATTAACCACCGTCCTTACGCGGGCACCGCAACCTCGACAAGCGGGATTAACCACCGTCCTTGCCAGGCGCAAACGACTTATCAACAATCTCGTCAATTATCAAATCTCTCAGCATAAGCGGGACGAACCCGGCCCTTACGCCTACCAAACAATAACTCATCAATATTGATGATATCTACAATCAATCAGGCTCAAAATCTTAATTCAAAATCATTCTTGGCCCATTTACTTTTAAGTAACAAACGTAGTCAATTCACAGCTAGCCAAGAATCACTTTTCAAAACGGAGCCACTTTCCACATCTTTCCAATACTTCCAAAGATCTCAAAACCATGCCAAGTTCAAAATCTCTTTGAAAGACTCAAAATCATTCATTTCTAAATCAAGATTTGGTCGTAAGATTCCTCAGCGGAGTCTCAAGACTTCAGGGGAGAATAACCTAACTCATTTCTTAAATTCCTTGAAAACCTCCGAAACTTTAACTTCTTGAGTTGAATAAATAGAATAGGGTTTAAACCCAAAACCAAATCATGTTTCCAATTATTCCGCACCAATTTCAAAACCAACCAAACTTAAGCCAAAACCAAATCATTTTTAAACTGAAAACCAATTTCAGTTTCATTCTTAAATCTGTTTCCAAGGGCTCGGGAAGTGTTTCAATTTTAACAAATCAAAGTTCCAGAAAATACTTCAAGCTCTTCCTAAATGTCGTAAAGTGAAATAGATTAATTGAAAACCACGTTTATTTTAAACCCATTAAAACCCCCTCCAAAATCTGTTTACGTAAATCAATTTCCAAAACATAAAAATTTCATATTTAAATTGATTTTTAAGGCATAATTCCTTTCTTAATAATTACATCCAAGATATAGAGATTTTCCTACTAAGGCAAGTTCAAACATAATTTATTTCTCAAATATTTAAGTCAAAGCATAATTCATTCTTTTCCAAAATAACAATTCCAATCAAAATCTCAGATTTTCTAGAAATTTTGGCAGCATCTCCCCTAAAACTTGGACTTTACCACCCTTTTCGGGTCCCAACAAAACCAATCATCAATCCTTTCTGACGGGTTCAAGACTAAATCAGTTTCCAATAAAACAAAACTCAACTTTCAAATTATCAAAAATCATTCAAATCAACCAATCCAGAAATCTCCAATTTATCAAAATCAGACATTGTTACAATCAAACAAGAACCCATATTCATTCAAAATAAAACCAGACAATTCATAAGACTCACATAACCACCAGAAATACATTTTGTACAGCATATCTATTTATAACAACTTTCACTTTAAAATGAATCAGTTTGTATAAAAAGCCCCTACCTCGATACGTTGAAATCACAACCCAAACTCGCTAACTGACTCCTTTCGTATTGACCCGAATCGACTGCAGTCAAAACCTCAGCTCCAACCCACTTTCTCAGCAACCACAACCACTCTAATCGCAACATGTAATAGCCGAGATTAACTCTCATAACAACGAATGCTACAACACCTCAACGTATAATGGAGCAGTAACGAGAGGGCTTTCAGATCGAGACGCTTACCGAACGAAGAAGGAACGGCTGAACCGAAACAGCGGCGGTCTCCGAACCGGCTTGGCGGCAGCCCGGCAGCCATTTCAAATGGCAGCGGCGACCCGGACTTCGGCAATGGTGGCTGAAACCCACATACGCAAACGATAAAGTTTCCAGAATTTTAAACGAATGAAAACCAAATTCAAAACCCTTACCGGCAGAGTTTTTCGGCGACAGCAGAAATGGCCAGAAGCTCCAGCGATGGTCCCAGAAGTCACAGAACCACTCCCGGCGGTCAGAGTCACGGAGATGCAGCTCCTTTCTCCGGCAGCGGCACCTACGACGGCAGTTCCGACGGAGGCAGCGCCGGCGACGCGAACGGCGGTTGGGCACGATGGTTAGACTCCCAACTCAGCCTCAGATCTCTCTCTTGTTTGCTCTGCGACGGCGTAGGGACGGCGGCGCGGCTAGAGGTGACGGCGCAACGAACAGAGGCGGCGTGGATCTGGCGGCGATGGCTCCTCAACGGCGACATACCCCACGGTGGCAGCTTCCTCGTGATGGTGTTGGGTCGGGACGGATCGGCGGCGACGGGTCAGACCCGCGCTTCCCCTTCTCGCGGATGAGCTCTCCACGCTCGTTCTTCCTCCCTCTCCCTCAGCCTAGTTCGGCGGCTTCATAGTGGCAGGGATGGCAGGACGCGACGGCGACAGTGGCACCAGGCCAGCGACGCACCTCCTCCCCTCAGATCTCCCTTCCCTCTCTTCTCCCGGCGCAGCTCTCTTCCCTCTCTTGCCTGTTCTTCGCTCTCTCACCCTCCCCGGTGCAACACGGCGGCACGGCGGCAGTGACGCCCGCCGGCGCCGTCCCTTTCTCTCTTCTCATACCGGCGCTCCCTTTCCCAGCTCCCCCCTTTCTTTCTTCTTTTCTTTCTTTCATAAAAAGGAAACCTTGGGTGCTTGCTGATGAGTTAGGGGAAAGGGGGATCTTCGGCGGCTACTGGGTGTGGGGAAAAAGGGAACCTGGTCGGGTAACGGGTTGCTGGGTTAGGGTTTTATTATTTTGAAAATTAGGGTTAGGGGTAACTTGGTAATTTCAAATAAAATTGGGAATAATATAATAATTGAAACCCAAGTTAAATCCAACATTAATTGTATATAGAAAATACTATTTGCTCGTCAATTTTACAAATTATTTTCAATAAAATGTCCAAATCAAATAATTAGAAATAATATACTTAAATCCTTTGTTTTTCTAAAACAGTAGTATCAATATTTTAAAATATTAATTATTTAGTCCAAATCATATAAAAATCCTTATTATTTCACAACTACAAACTTTACAATTTAAATATATAAAATAACTCAATAATTATAAAATTAGATAAAATCTTAATTTAAATAGCCCAAACTCATTATTTTTAGATTTCTAGAACTTTAAGTTGTAAATAGAGAAATACTCCATAAGCATAGAGTTTGGATAAAAACCTTAATTTATTTCAAATCTAATTAATCAAAACTACCTTTAATTACCTTCAATAAGATAATTTATGAAATTAAAAATATAAATAAATATATGACTTGAGATTAGTTCAAAATAGGACTTCTCAAAAGTCTTGGGTCTTACATTGCATTCTCCGGATCAATTTCATTTTCATCTCTTCCTCAATCAATGCACTCATTGATCTCCTTGGAAATCTTAAGTGATCGAATTACAATTCCATGTAATTCAATCTCTCAAATCTTGATCAATAGCCAATTCCTTGGTCAATTGCTCATGAGAAGAGATGAAGTATGGTCACTGATTATACCACATGCATTTCCCAAATCAAGTGTTGAGAGGATTATAGTCACATATCCATCCAAATCCAATTTGGTCCAGCATGAGTAAGCATTTCTAGCATGATCTCTTCATTCCTCTTTCAAGGTTCAGAAGAGATCCAAGTATGAATAGCTTTTTTTCCAAGATAACTACCCAATTGGATGAAGATCGAAAGCTTTCAAGTAAAATCAAGAGAATAGATAGAAGAAGAATAATGAAAACTAGTATTGATCCATCAAATTACAACAGAGCTCCCTAACCCAATGAAAAGGGTTTAGTTGTTCATAGCTCTGGAAAATGAAAACAAAGATGGAGAATACATAATAAAACTAGAAGTGCAGAGAAAGTAAAATACAGAGAGTAGTTCTATGCCAAGAGGCTCCCTATATCTTCCAATTTAATCATTGTTGATGTACAATCAATCCCCGGCAACGGCGCCATAAACTTAATGCACGGAAAACTTGTCTCGCAATAAATTTCCTTCGGCAAGTGTACCGAATTGTCGTCAAGTAATAACTCACAAAAGAGTGAGGTCGAATCCCACAGAGATTAACGGATTAAGCAATCAATGGCTAATTGATTATCCTAGTTAGACGAATCATATTGGAGTAATAAGCAACAAGGAATTGTAAATTGACAGAAAAGTAAAGAAAGAAATAAAGTGAAGAAAAGTAAAATGGCAAGAAAAGTAAATGTAAGAACTAAAAATAAAATGAACATTGGGATCAAGAGATATTGCAATCCTCCGGATCAAGTTCATTCTCATCTCTTCCTCAATCAATGCATTCATTGATCTCCTTGGCAATCTTAAGTGATCGAATTACATTTCCTTGTAATTCGATCTCTCAAATCTTGATCAATAGCCAATTCCTTGGTCAATTGCTCATGAGAAGAGATGAAGTATGGTCACTGATTATACCACATGCATTTTCCAAATCAAGTGTTGAAGGATTATAGTCACATATCCATCCACACCCAATTTGGTCCAGCATGAGAAAGCATTTCTAGCATAATCTCTTCATTCCTCTTTCAAGGTTCAGAAGAGATCCAAGTATGAATAGTTTCTTTTCCAAGATAACTACCCAATTGGATGAAGATCGAAAGCTCTCTAGTAAAATCAAGAGGAAAGAAAGAAGAAGAAGAATAAGAACTACATTTAATCCATTGAATCACAATAGAGCTCTCTAACCCAATGTAAAGAGTTAGTTGATCATTGCTCTACAAAAATAGAAAAGAAAGAAAGTGCAGAAAAGTAAAGATGAAGATTTAAACTGAAATTGAAAATTCAACATTCATAAATGAAAATTACAACTAAAAGAAAGAGAAGGAAAAGTGTGTGAGGGGAGGGAGTCCGAAGACCCCTCTTCAATCCCCCATTCCAGAATGCTTTCAATGTAAAGACTAAGGCCTTTATATAGGCTCTCCTAAATTACAAAATGAAATTTAAAAGCAAATTACAATTAAATAAAAATTCATATTCTAGATGCTTCTTGTGGTCTTGATTGGTTGACAATTGTGGGCTTGCTTGCTTGAGCTTTGAAGTGGACTTGAGAGAGAAGTGAGTCAAGTTGAGGTCCAGGTGCTAAAGTTAGTGCTAAAGTTAGCCACACTAATGCTACAAGTGTGGCGTTAGTGCTAAAGTTATTGTGGCTAACGTTGCACTTGCTGCCCAGTTGGTGTTTTTGGGGCTTAAAAGATACCTCTTGTTTGTGCTCCAATTTTATGTCCACTATAGAGTATTATATATCTTTGGAAATCTCTAAATGTCAGCTTTCTAACGCAACTGGAATCACCTCAATTGGACCTCTGCAGCTCAAGTTATGCTCCTTTGAAGTGGACATGGTCGCTGGCATAGTTGCTAGCGTTACTGGAAAACTTGAGTGCCAATAACGCTAGCGATCAGGGCTTCATTATTACCAGTTTCTGAAGCTCAAACTTAGTGTCCACCCCATACTATTATATATTGTTGGAAATCCCTAGATGTCTACTTTCCAATGCCTTTGGAAGCGCATCATTTGGAGCTCTACAACTCGAGTTACACTTCTTGGAAGGTGAAGAGGTCAGCTGGCCTTACTACAGGTTGATACCATGTTCATCTTTGCACTTTCGGGGCAGGTTTTCTCCCTCAAATTTAGTGTCCATCATGTAGTGCCATATATGCTTGGAAAGCTCTGGAATCCTACTTTCCAATGCCACTGGAATCACCTCATTTGGAGTTTTGTGGCTCAAGTTATTCTTGTTTGAAGAAGGCATGGTCAGGCTGCCAAGTGGGACTTTTGCCCACATTAACTACCACGTTAATCTAGTTAACGTGGAAGCTAACGTGGGTCTTTTTGTTTCGCAAACGTTAGTGGAGATCACCTTTTCCACTAACGTTGGCATCTCCCTTTCCTTCCACGTTAGTTCCCACGTTAATCTAACTAACGTGGAGACTAACGCGGGTCTTCTAGCCTTCGCAAACGTTAGTGGCACTCTCTTTTTCCACTAACATTGGCATATACCCCTTTCGCAAGCGTTATTGGGGCTCACCTTCCCCATTAATATTGCTTGGTGCCTTTTGTCCCTTCGTTAGAGTTCACGTTATTGGGGCTCACCTTCCCCATTAATGTTGCTTGGTGCCTATTGTCCCTTCGTTAGAGTTCAGGTTAGTGTAGCTAACGTGACTGTTAACGTGGGTCTTCCTTGCTATCGTTCCATGCTCTCCTTCTTCAAAGTTAATGCCACTAACTTTTCTCATTAACGTTGGGGCTTTCCTTCCTTCCACGTTAGTGCCCACGTTAGTGTAACTAACTAACGTGGCTCTTCTCTTCTTCTTTTGGCCTGAAATCAATCAAACAAAGTGCATCAAAGTCTTGCTCTTAATCATGGGATCATGCATCATCCAATTTATCATATAATTCATGCTAAATTCTCATGAAATCATGTAAAGTGCACAATGTATGCTTGAATCAAGATGTAAGTGAATATCTACCCAAATACTTGCTTATTTCCTAAGAAAATGCATGAAACTATCCTAAAAACAGTAAAAAAAAGGTCAGTGAAACTGGCCAAAATGCCCTGGCATCAGTCACCAAGTTGAAACTCACTCTCAAAAAGTTTGGCTTCGACAACACCAAATCAGACACGTCACTCTTCACCAATTCACACCTGCATCAGCAACTTATGTTCTCGTATATGTAGATGACATTCTAGTCACGGAAAACTCTCAAGCAGAAATCACAGCCTTAGTCAACCAGTTACATGCAGTATTTTCACTAAAAGGCTTGGAAAAAATGAACTACTTTTAGGGAATTGAGGCAGTAAGGAACAGCGACCAAGTAATGATCCTATGCCAAACAAAATATATCAAAGAACTCTTAGTTAAAGCAGGGATGCAAGAAGCCAAAGCAATGCTTACTCCAATGACATCCAGTCTGAAACTCTCAGTGCAAGGAGGAGAATTATTTCAAAATCCAGCACAATATAGATCAGTTATTGGAGGATTCCAGTATGCAACAATCACAAGGCCAGAGATCTCTTATGCAGTAAACAAAGTATCGCAATTCATGCACCAACCGTTAGACAGCCACTGGAAAGCGGTAAAGCGAATCCTCAGGTACTTAGCAGGAACACTTCAGCATGGATTAAAGTTCCAAAAGTGATATAGATGATAGAAAGTCAACAAGTGAATTTTGTGTCTTTTATGGACCAAATCTTGTCTCTTGGTCCAGTTAAAAGCTTAGAGGGATAGCTGCTGGACTTGTTGAAGTCATTTGGTTGCAGAACTTGTTGAGTGAAATGAGGATACCTTGCACCACCAAACCAAACCTATATTATGACAGCTAGAGTACTGTACTACTTTCAGCTAATCCAATCCTACACACACAAGAGTAAGCACTTCGAACTCAACCTCCACTTTGTCAGAGACTATGTGACCAAGAAGAGACTATATGTAATCCATATTCCAGCTGAAGAGCAGATAGCAGATTGCCTAACAAAACCTCTGTCAAGCGCTGCCTTCCAAAAGTTTAAATTGAGATTGAGAATTGCTGACAGAAGATGTAATGGCAGCAAGACAATTGGAAGTCCAAACAACAGAGCTGATATTAAGAGTTTAAAGAGCACAATAGACAAGAAGGAACATGTGCAACATACTCTCTCTCTCTCTTTCTATATATATATATATCTATTCAATATTTCTGTATCCTTTCTGTCAGAAAAGACACAAAATACACTAATTCAAAATTTGAATGTGATAATAAAAGAAAAAGTGAAAAAATAAATTGTGTCTCTATTCAATATTTCTGTATCATTCCTGTCATAAAAGACACAATATACTAATTCAGTGTCTTATGACATAATGTTTCTGTTTATATCTCATTTAACAAATACGATTTTGTGTCTCTGTATTCATGTCCTAGTGTCCTGTTCTCAAAACCAAATGCAGCCTAAGAGACACCCCCCTCCTATATCCTTTCCATATAGCCATTGAGATATGAGTAGGCCAGCCCCCATGACCGTACGGCATAGCCATCAAGCCACAGAAACTGAAGAATCACTTTTGTTTCTAATAAGAATCACCTTGAATCCATTCATCAAGGTTTTCGTCTCAAACTCCTAAATCACCCTCCGTAATGGACCTACAGCATATGCTATCCTATTACAATGTCTAGGGATACAGGAACAAGTAAAGCACCTGAGATATCTGCCCCTAGTTCACCTTTATATGGGTGTATTGGCCTTTTCTTTTTACCCTTGCCAGTTTGGGGTTAGCATGCTTTTGTATACAACATTACAACTGTACAAGATGATTGAGAAAAAAGATATCCAAGGTAAACAAGACATTGATAGAGAAAGAAGCAAGTGTACTAAATGTCAATAAATTTGAAGTTCAACATGAATTCATTCTAACAATAACCTAATAATGACCGAGTACAGCTCAAAATTGTATAAACTTAGTGGTAAGATTCATTCAATGATTAAGTTAGAATAAAGTATACTACAACATTCAGGATCCTTAAATGGTCATAGCAATATCTGAGTAAGGTGGTGTTAAACTATTGACTCTGTTAGTGAAGTCATCTGTTCAAAGCAGTGAGTCAGCTGAGCAAAGGTGTACTCCGTTTCTGTTAGTTCTGTTAGTTCTTGTAGTGCTCTATTTACTAACTTGATGCAACTGCCGAATCAACGTGTTCAAGTAGAAACCGGTACAAACTTTTCCTTAAGTTCTCTACCCGATGATCAACCTTATCTCCGCCAACCGAATTATCTAACCAGTGATTCACATTTTTCAGCTGTCCAAGAAGACATGCAATTTCAGTGCTCCCTTCTTCACTTTTCAAACCGAATCCATCATCGAGCGATTCCTCCAAGTACTTCAAGAACCATTCTCGAGAAGCCTCAAGCAATTTTTCTGCCAAAGTTGCTGCCTCCTGTATCTCGCTTTCTTTACTTTGATACTGCTTATTATCTGTGTACTTGTTCTTCGCCACCAACAGGTTCCGCTTTGAAGGAAGTCTTTTAGCAGTTGAATTTGGCAAGAGAGTTGTCTGAGTTGCACGATTTTGGTTATTCTGAACAGCGAGATTCACAGTAGGCATTTCCTCGCAAGAATTCTCAATGACAACATAATGACATTTTTCACCATTCAAAGTCTCACCTTTTCCTTGTGCTCTGAAAAGATTGAATTTAGAAAGATTGGTTACAATGGCAGCTTGTACCCAAGATGTAGCATTTTTGTGAAAAGGAACCTCTAGGGTAGAGTGGCTGCTTTGCTTTGTCTCAGGAGATGGGGTGAGCAAAGAATCCAACACCATTGTTGCTCTCTGCAAACTCTGGTGAAGCTCTAGAAACTGCTTCACAAGTAATCCAGCAGAGAGAATCTGGGTAGACTCACAAAGTTCCGCAAACAAGCTGAAACACAATAGTCAATTACATTTGCCAAATGTCAATGCAATTACAAATACATCCAATTACATAATGTCATGTTAGAAAAAAGAACTATTTTTTATATTGACCGCGTCAATAGTTGTCCAAAAGAACGGATGTGATTGAACGACTATGTAAAACGTTTTACATAAGATATTACATAAAACAAACCACAAAAGGCACAATAGGAATAGAAAGTATAAATAATGCCAAATGCATTCCTCCACCTTCCATTTTAAACTAGGGGGAATATGTTACCAAACAAAAATTTATGCATATAAAACCAATAGTTGCAACTTCATATGTTACCTCTAATGCACTAACAAAATACTCAAATAGAAAAATATGTTCAATCAGCTACAGAGAACACGTTATTTCTTAGAATCCATAAGACAGGAAATTGCAGAAGCCAAGCGAACTGTATTTCCACATACTGGACTCATAGACTCGTATCTAAGGATACTATAATATATAATGATCAAAGTTATTAAATACTTGGAAATATAAACCAAAGTCACAAAAGAGAATAATACCACATGCATTGGATTACAGTATCTGCAGCAGATGCCTCATGAAGAGCCCTCACAGCAGCAACAAAAGCAAGATTTCTATGAGTTACAACTTGCTGGAAAAGAAACAGAAAAAATTTCAAACTTTCCATGTGAGATGATGGCATGTAAATTTGAATCTAAGCCATACATATTAATCTAGATCATTATTACCTTCCCAAGATTACACATGGGAGATGGAAGATCCTCCCATGATACAGACACACCACTCCAATTCTTGACATTGATGGGCACCTTAACAAGTTGGCTATTAACAGTGCCAGCACTTGGTGACTTAGAACTCTTACTGCGCGGTGTACTTTCACTCGAAGGAGTGCTTGTCGGCTTCGGACACAAGTTCTCATTTTTATTCTTCAGTGGTGAGACACTCAAAGTTGGGGATTTTAATGGAGACTCAAATTTAAGAGGGAGCTTCTTGTGAACCACCTACAGCGAGCAAATACAACCTCATAAGATAAAAAGAAGTTATATATGAAAGATACACCTAAAAATCAACAATTAATTTTTGTCTTAAAACTAAAATCACTTTTACTCTATCCAGACCCATTGCAGAAGATGCAGAATCTTCCAGAGTAAAGGGCCTACAAGAATGCATTGCAGAGAGACACAGTCATCATACATTCATGGAACTCGTTTTAAACACTATTTTACAAACTAGATTTCTGACTCAAATGAACATTCCAAAGGTTAGCGTAATAGAAAAACAACAAAATAGCCTGATTGCTGGGTCCAACAGCCACCAAAAAGCATTTCAAAATCACAAAAAAGAAAAAAGTGAGGGCCCTCATTCAACATTATAGAAAACACCCAAAACGGTGAATTATTCAACTACAAGTGAAAACAGGTGGGGAAAATAAATAAAATAAAACACTCTCCCCATTAATAAAACCCTACATAAAACACAGGAACATAAAAAAGAGAAACACCATAATGGAGTGTGAGAAAAACAGAAAAGGCGAAAAGGGTATCAAAAGGTTAAAAGCTTTTTCAGTTTTCAACATCACATCACATACATTAGGTGAAGACGAAGCAGATTTCAGCATGAATCTCGAACTAGGAGTCCCAGAACCATTCTTAGAAACAGGGCTTTGATCCCAAGCTCTTCTAGAAGAATCCAAACTCAACCTCCTCATCTCCACCACTACCTTCTCACAGTTACCATTATTATTCCTCAAACCCAAACCCTTCAACTTCCCCTTTGAACTCTCTTCACCCTTCCTCAAACCCTTGTTCTTGTTGACATTACTACCCTTCTTGCTTCTTCTAAAATCAACATTCACATTGGCTCCAACGTGTAACAACTCGCTTGAAACCAAGTCAATGGGGTTCCCAACGCAGGGCCTTCGTTTCGGAAGGGGATTCAAGCCATGAACAACGGGAATAGAGGAAGAGGGTTTTGCTGAGTCAAGGCGAGTCACGTAAACGAACTGACCGAGTTGGACCTTGTCGCTCCAGATCAATTCGGCGTCGTTTTCAGGTACGGAGACGTAAGCAGAATGCAAGGAATCAGAGACTTTGAGGAAGTAGCCCTTGCTCTGCCACGTGTCCTCGTGGGAAAAACGAGGGACGATCTCGATCACTTGGAGGAGCGCGTGGCGGTGCTCCCCGGTCACCCTAGCCTCCTTGTTCCCCGAAGATTCTAGAAGCTTCGAGAGCACGCCAGGTGTTAGTGACGCCATTGCAATGTAGAAGAAGAAATTAGTGGTGGTGGTAGTAGTAGTAGTAGTAGTGCTGTGTTTCTCTGTTTCTTCTAACAATGGTTTTGTTGGTCATGGAGAAATGGCTAACAAGGGAAAGACAGTAAAAATTCAAAACATATGTGAAAAACGCAAATTTAATTTAACTTTTATAAGTAAAGTAACTAATAGCAATTTAATTTATCTAAACTATGCGAATGCGAATAACAATGCGAACACGCCAGCATTGGTGTGTGGCGAATCTCAAAATGACATGGGGGAAGGTGTAAAGTGTGGCATTGAGGAAATCAGGGAAAAAAACCTAAAGTTAATTACAAGGTAATATTTAATTTCATCCCCAAAATTTGATATCGGATTTAAATTGATTCTTAAAATTATGATGAACTCAATTCAATTCTTAAAATTTATAATCGTAATTTATATTCATTTTTTAAGTAGATTTTTATAAATAATATATTAATTTTGCACGTTAACTTATTAAAATTTAGATTCTTCATTTAGATTCTTTAGGATTAAGATCTACTAAACTTCCTAAAAGTTTGATTGGTTCTACAACATCTTCTTGAAGATGATAATAACTTGTAACTTTGGAAGCAACAATTAAAATTTTGGAACTCTAATAAATTTTGATCACATAGAATCTTAGTGAAAAATCTAAATCACAACAAATTAATGTACCAAATCAATACATCGTTAATGGAAATTAGTTTAAGGGTTAATGTGAGTTACGATTATAAATTTCGGAATTCAATTTGAGTCCGTTAAAATTTTAAGGGTCAAATTGAGTCCGACTTCAAATTTCAGAGGTCAAATTGAGTGTTAACTCATTAATTACAAATAAATTGAGTTAAGCCTTAGAGTGACTACCAAAGTTGTATTCGAGTCCCAAAGTAGTCTCTGAAGTTAATAGTTATCCAAATTTGTCCTCGAAGTTACACTTCAAGACTCATAGTAATTCGCAAGATATTTTCCGTCCATCAAAAAGTTGAGTTAGAGTGATTCTTGCCATACTAACATTGTAACAGCTGATGTGGCGAATTTTTTTTTTTCGCAATTTAGTCATTTCTCTCTTTTAAAACCCTAATCCTATTACACTAAATCTCTCCCTCTCAATACTATCCGAACCTAATCCTAGTGAAGATGGTCTCCAACACTAAACGAAAAAGGCTCAATCACCGGAGGACTTGAATGCTATTGCCATGGAACCGGTTGATAGAGGAGTCTGTGGTTGAAGTGGAACCATGGAAGGTGATCGGTGATAGACAAAATAACCGTATCTGCAAAGACCAGCCGGACTTTCAAGTGACGGCAGTCTCAGACTGTTCCCTGATGATGGTGATGGCAAAAGAAGAGGACGCAGAGATGGTGAGGGTTTCTCCTCTGCGATCCTTCCTCCTGTGTTACACGCACTACAAAACAAGTGGGAGACGACACGCAGCTGCCAGGTTTACTGTTGCTGCTCCAACAACACTTCCGTAGTCGGCTGTTGCCACTGGAGACTGGACGCGGCTGTGGGGGCGATGGAAGAATACTGAATTGTCTAGCTTCTTCTGCAATTTGGCTGGGTTATGCAGGATTGAAAAAGAGCTTGAACTGAAAATAGAAGGCTTAAAGACATCAAGGAGACTCCCCTTCTGATTTTGCTTCTATGAAAGTCATATTTTCTTGATTTGTCTTATATTCTCTCTTGTTTGTATCCCATTCTGTTGATTTGTACTAGTGGGACAAATTGTTTTATTGAGACCTTGTCAAGTTTAGGTCAAGCTTAGACTCTTGAGTTGTTGAAATTTGTTGGTGTGAGTGTGAGATAACAATTAAAATTGGCTTCTGTAAACTTTTTTTTGTTGCTAAAACTTCTGCAATCACCTGCATTTGAAGAACTGAAGTCATGTTATATTATTATTCTAGAAGCAAAGTAAAAATTCAAGGCAGAAGCTACTGTCAAATATTCTTCATATGATGACATTCTAACATTTTCTATGGATAACTTTGAAGGTAACATGTTTTTTGGATATTAGAATGAAGATCAAATTAGTGGTACATGACTTTCGTATTTGCATTTGGATATTTATGGCATTTTAAAGTGTTTTGCATTTGATTTGGCTTCTCAATTGCACATTATTATTTCTTATGGGTTGTTCTGCATTTGATTTTTAAGTGTTCTGTATGTGATTAAGTTCTCCCGTTGTTGGAGAAAGAAAAATATTCTCAAATGTTACTGGGTTTGGATTCGTTATTGCTCATGATTCTCCATTCTCGGGAGTAAACTACCATTTCTACCCACAAAAGTGGAAAACGCTGACATATCTACCCATAGAAAAAGGAAATTACCATTTGTACCCATGAAATATGGATTTCGCACAGCAAAATTATCCAAACACTAAAAGATTACCTAAAATTCCTAAATTACCCTTATCTTCACCACCACACCACCCCCTTCACCCCAGCCACCTTTCTAACCCTAACCCTCTTCACCCAGCCACACCCCCTTTTCCTTTCTAATCTCAAATCCCACCACCACTCCCCTTCACCTAGCCACCTTTCTAACCCTAACCCTCTTCACCCAGCCACCACCTCCTTTCCCTTTCTAATCTCAAATCTCACTACCACCCCCTTCACCCAACTACCTTTCTAATCCTAACCCTCTTCACACAGCCACCACTTCCTTTCCCTCTAAAACTCACACATGGAGACATTACACACACACACCCACCCGAGGAAGAAGAAGAGAAGAGCAGGGAGAGGGAGACCGTACTGGCAATGTGGGGACTCGCTGCCACTATCGCATCATCGTTGCCATTGTTGAGGAAGCCCGAAGAGGAGATGCGAGCCAGAACCAAGGAATGAAGGAAGGGGGAGCTGTCGTCGCTGTCGTGCCCTGCTGCTGTCGGCTCCGTCGCGTCTGTCGCCACCATTGATTGAGTCCGTCGCTGTCGTTGTCGCTGGTCTGGAAGGAAGAGAGCGCGCAAGAGATCGGAGAAGGAGGAGAGGGCGACGGCGCCGGTGGGTGTCACTGCCACCATCGTCGTCGATGCTGTTCAGTAAGGGAGGAAGAACCATTTTTTCTCTTTGCTTTTTCTATTGTTGTTGTTGTTGTTGTTGCTTTATATGAAGAAGACGATGATGGAGGTATAGTGGTGGTGGTAGTGATGGTAGTGATAAAGGAAATGAGATGTGGTGCCTTTGAACTCAGAGTTTGGCTCAGGCGAGGGTGAGACAGGGAAGGAGGGAAGGAGGGGTGGATGATGCGGATGATGATAAGGGTAATTTAGGGATTTTATGTGATTTTTTAGTGTTTGGATAATTTTATTATATGGAACTCATGTTTTATGGGTACAAATGGTAATTTCCTTTTTCTATGGGTAGATATGTCAGTGTGTTCAACTTTCGTGGGTAGAAATGGTAGTTTACTCCCATTCTCAAAAAAGAAACCAAATTGCAAAAAAATAAATTTTTCTTTACCACATTAGCTAGTCGTTACAGTGCCAGCGTGGCTTCTAATGGATGAAAAGTGTCTTAGAGACTACTAAGAGTTTTAGAGTGTAATTTTGAGGATAAATTTGGGTAACTATTAACTTCAGAGACCACTTTAAGGCTCAAATATAACTTCAGATACCACTTTAAAACTTAACTCCAGATAAATTTGTAATTTTTATTAGATTTTAATTTTAGAATAAATTACATAATTAAATAAATAAATTTTAAAATTATCTAAATATAACGATTAAAGATTGGTTATATTTTAGGTGTATATTTATACTATAAGGTAAAAAAATTTTCAAAAATTAAACATAAATTGTTTTAAAGTATAAAAATTTATATATAAATAAAAATAAATGTAAATCGTACATGAATTAAAAATGAAAAATAAAATGATAAAATATTTTTGCATATTTAATGTCGTAAACCCATGAAAGATTATAAGCCACAAGTTTTTTCTTTATCACTTTCTTTCTTATCCAAAATGTAATGAGCATAGTTATCGAAATCGAATGAGTAATCGATCTGCTTAAGATACTAGTTACTGGGTTAGTAGCTCAATTAGTAAATTATTAGTTAAATTGTTTAAATTATAATTGATAAATATAAATTTTACAAATATAATTTATTTTGTATATGTGATATTTAAACAAATGCTAAATATAATAAAAGCAACTTGTCCTAGTGGTTGCTAAGCTGCTGCTAAAGTTTTGAAAACTGAATTGGTCATCAAAATAACTATTTTATAATAAAATATAAATAAAAATACTAAAACATAATAATAGTCTAATAAAAATTTTAAAATATCATCTAACCAATACAGCTATAAAGAAGGATCACTTCCCACTTCCTTTTATTGTTCAGATGCTATAGAGGTTAGTCGGACATGCATTTTATTATTTTTTAGATGGATACTCCAGCTACAACCAAATTGCAGTAGACCTTCATGATCAAGAGAAGACAGCATTCACATGCCCTTTTAGAGTCTTCGCTTACCGCTGTATGCCTTTCGGTTTGTGCAATGCTCCTACGATTTTTCACAGGTGCAAGCTTTCCATCTTATCTGATATGATTGAAAAATTTATTGAGGTTTTTATGGATGACTTCTCTATTTTTGGTGATTTCTTTGAAGGGTGCTTGCAACATCTAGCCTTAGTCTTGAGAAGGTCCAAAGAAACTAACATGGTTATGCATTAGGAAAAATGCCACTTTATGGTTACGGAAGGTATAGTTCTTGGGCACCACATCTCAAGCAAAGGTATAAAAGTTGACAAGGCCAAAGTGGAGGTAATTGAGAAATTATCCCCCTGTAAATGTAAAGAGCATAAGGAGTTTCTTAGGTCATGCAAGTTTCTATAGAAGGTTCATCAAAGATTTTTCTAAAATAGCAAAGCCATTAAGCAATCTTTTAGTTACTGATGCACCTTTTTATTTTGATGATGAATGCTTGCATGCCTTTGAAACTCTCAAAACCAAGTTAGTCTCCGCATCCATTATTACCCCTCGTAATTGGACATCACCATTTGAATTGATGTGTAATACAAGTAATATTGCAATTAGAGGTATTTTGAGGCAAAAGCAAAATAAAATTTTGCATGTTATATATTATGCAACCAGAGTGTTAAATGAAGCTCAAAAAAATTATACAACTACTGAGAAGGAATTACTTGCTATGGTATTTGTAGTTGATAAGTTTAGATCTTATTTAGTTGGTTCAAAGGTTATTGTTTACATTGTTTACACTGATCACTATGCTCTTAAGTACCTTTTGACTAAGCATAATTCTAAACCAAGATTGATTAGATGGGTACTCCTCTTGTAAGAATTTGACATTGAAACCAGAGATAAAAAGGGTTCTGAGAATAAAGTGGAAGACCACCTTTCTCGGACTAAACCAGTGAAAGCTCAAGTACTTCCACTCCCCCTTCATGAAGTGTTCCCTAATAAGCATTTGTTTATGATTCACAAAACACCCTGGTTTGATGATATAGCCAATTACAAGGCTGGA
Organism: Arachis ipaensis; assembly: GCF_059453495.1. Taxonomy (NCBI): domain Eukaryota; kingdom Viridiplantae; phylum Streptophyta; class Magnoliopsida; order Fabales; family Fabaceae; genus Arachis; species Arachis ipaensis. The sequence continues at coordinate 113,344,196 of NC_142443.1, forward strand.
AAGATACTACCAAAGGGACTTACTAGGAAACAAATAAAAAAGCTACAACATGATGTCCGATACTTTCTTTGGATGACCTGTATTTGTTCAAGAGGTATTCGGATGGCATCATCCGGAGATGTATTTCAAAGAAAGTGACTCCACAAATTCTCTGGCATTGCCATGGTTCCGAGTATGGCAGGAACTTCGGTGGAGAAAGGACAGCGACAAATATTTTTCAATGTGGATTTTACTGGCTCACACTCTTCAAGGATGCAAGAGAGTTTGTCAAAAAGTGTGACTCTTGCCAAAGGGCTGGGAGTTTGCCAAAGAAGAATGAATTAGCTCAAAATCCCATCTTGGAAGTAGAGTTGTTTGATGTATGGGGTATAGACTTCATGGGACCATATTCCTCCTCTTATTCAAACAACTACATTTTGGTGGCCGTTGACTATGTTTCCAAGTGGGTGGAGGTAATGTCTTTGCCTACTAATGATGCTAAAGTTGTGCTTAACTTTCTCAAGAGGCACATCTTTAGTAGATTTGTTGTTCCAAGGGCATTGATTAGTGATGGTGGTAGCCACTTTTGTAACAAACAACTAGACACACTCTTCCAAAGATATGGAGTTAAACACAAAGTGGCCATCCCATACTATCCTCAAGCCAGTGTCCAAGTGGAGATTTCTAATAGAGAATTCAAGAGAATTTTAGAGAAAACAGTAGGAGCCTCAAGAAAGAATTGTGCAAGGAAGCTTGATAATGTCCTCTGGGCTTACCAAACGGCTTTAAAGTTGCTCAACTTTAATGCGAAGGCTGTGGGGAAAAGAGATTGCTCCAGCTAAATAAACTTGATAAATTTAGACTGGGAGCTTATGAAAATGCCAATATTTACAAGGAGAAAACAAAAATGTGGCATGATAAAAGAATAGCTTCAAGAACTTTTGAACTGGACAATTGGTGTTTCTTTTCAATTCAAGATTGAAATTCTTCTCGGGCAAATTAAAATCAAGGTGGTCTGAGTCTTTCACCATTACGAAAGTCTCACTATACGGTCATGTGGATCTTTTGGAAGAAAGCTCAGGAAGGACATTCACTGTCAATGGTCAGAAGCTCAAGCATTATTTTGGAGGGGAGATAGATCGCTAGAGAACCACTCAACTCCTCACCTAGAAGGGTTCAACCGTCAAGCTAATAACGTTAAAGAAGCGCTTATTGGGATGCAACCCAATTTTTGGTACGCTTTACCTATATGTTTTGTTTAGCTAATTTTTAAATTTTTTACATGTTTGCTTGAAACAAGTTTAGTGTAACCACACCTACATGGAGTTCTACTCTCTAAGTATTTGGCCCAAAACTAAGTTTGGGATTGCCAAACTAAGTTTGATGTGACACACTCACAGAGTTTGGTTCATGCAAATCTTATAGTTTTACTTTTTTTTCTCTCAGTTTAATACTTTATATGTTTAGCATCTTATCTTTCATAGTACTTTGATTACTCTTGATTACTTTGATTACTTGCACAAGTTTGTTAAGTGTGTTTCCAGATGACAAGGTGCATAAGGAAAGATGGCATTACACAATTTACTCCCCAGGCATGCATGCAAATACATTTTGGTTCATTCCATGCATCACTTTAAGTTTCATGATTGAACCACACTACCATGCATGCGCCACATACCCATGCAACCTTTCTTGCACCATTCACATGCACCATTAGGAAAGGTCTTAAGTACACTATACATTAGTCATCATTATCATAATAGCCTTGTATACATAAGTCTTCACATAAATAATGACATTTATGACCATGCCACCAACCATTGTAACTTTACTCTTATAAGTTTTGTTCTTAAGCCTTCCACCACCTACATACTTTTTTTCTAGCCTTACACCCTACACGTTAGCCTCTCCATCCCACCACCCACACCCAATCCCCTTTACCTACACGCTCTTACACTATTTTCTACTTCCAAAAAGACTCCTCAGTATCCACACTCACATGCACACCCTTATATCTTTTTTTTTCATCCTCACCATTCGTTTCTCCCATTCTTTTCCTATAAATATCACCACCATTCTTTTCCTCTTACCATTTCCACTTTTCTCTTCCTATTCTACTTTCATACATTCTTCTTCTTGCTTGAGAACAAGAAACCCTTTAATTTTGGTAAGGTTTATCCATTATATTCATATTTATTCATTTCAAGGCCCCTCACAATAATGCATCCTCCTCAATAAAGAGAAAGGGAAAGGCATCCGTCGAATCCCAATATGATGAAGAAAGGTTCCATTCTCATTTCCATGAGCATCAATTCTATGGATGGATAGCAAACGAGATAGTAATTCCTGAGGTGGAGTTTGATATTTTATGGTACTTATATCCGGGCATACGAAGACAAATCCTAATAAGAAAGTGGCAACTTCTATGTAAGCCACTAAGGAAAGTGCGGACTTTGCGTGTCCGCAAGTTCTATGCCAATGCCACCATGGACGGGTATGCGGAACCCACTTATATGAGCTATGTAAAAGGCAAGAGGGTGGACTTCAGACCCGAAACAATCAGAAGAGTCTTGTGGTTAACAGACTCTCCTTCTTCTTCTATTTCCTCCTCGTCATCCACCATGAGCTATGCACAAAGACTGAGTGCCTACCCAAGGTATGATGATGTCTTTAGTGATATTTGTGTCTTTCGGACTGAATGGACAAATGATAAAGATGGACTCTCAAACCAATTGAAAAGCAATGATCTTACTCTAGTTGCTAGAGGTTGGTTTGAGTTTGTAAGGAGGTCTATTAGCCCCTCCTCCAATAACTCGGAGGTGGCTAAGAAAAGAGCCATTCTTATTCATTGCATTATAATCGGAGAGGAAGTGGATATAGCAAAAATTATTCCTCCCAACATCTAAAAGATAACTAAGAGCATTCAAAAGAAGTCAAGGCTGGGGTTTCCAGGCCTCATTTATAGATTGTGTGAGCATGCAGGGATAAATCTTGATTTTGGAGATAAAATAGTCAAAATGGACAACTCCGTTACACTTGAAAGCATGGAGAGAGTAATGCTCAATCCAAGAACACCAAGACCAAGACTGCAACCAAGAAGAGAAGTTCCACCAACCACTTCTCTTCCACAAACACAAGAAATCCAAACTTTCATGCCTCAAGCTTCATCTTTGCCTGTTCCTAAATATTGGCAACAACTAACCTCATGTATGGACCAACTAAGGATGGAGCAACTAAATCAAGAAAGGCTTATCAACCATATGATGCATGAGCAAGAAAACCAACAGGTTGTAATCCACAACCTGAAGTTAGGCATTGAGGGTAAGTTGAATTATCTTTGTGTAGGACAACAAATAACAAATCCCGCAATGGGTCCATATTCACAAGTTGGTGAGTGGATCCATGATCAACTCTATAAAGAAAATGTCAACATCACTCAACAAGCTCTTGAGCAATAGTAAGAGATGGAGGACCAGAGAACCCCAATAAGATGTTGATGAAGATGATGAAGGAGATCAGGAGGAAAACAATGAAGACAATGAGAAAGATAATGGAAGCAACAACTAAGGTGGTGGAGCTCTGTTTACATGTTTTTATGCCTTGTCCTTTTTACTTCATGCATGCATGTTGTCTTCATTTCAATGAATGAAATTATGATTCCTATCTCTTAAGTGCTTTTCATGACTTGTCTAACAATTCACAATCATAATTATTCTTGTCACATAAAGAAAGTAAGGATCATGTGAAAAGAAAGAAACACCAAGGAACAAGGTGTGAAGATAAAAAGCATGATAATATGAGTTTGGAAAGCCAAACTAACTGAAATATTCAACACTTACTGAGAAAAATTGTTTTGGACCTCAGTTTAGAGGACTATTATAGGATCTTCATACTTGACAAAGCCTTGGATAAGCAAAATATGATAAACAATAATTAATATAAAAAAAAGGTTAAAATGGAAGGCTAAGGCTCTGAGCACCACTAACTAAGGATACCCAAAAAAAAAAAGCTTAAAGAGCCCTCCTAAGTCAAATGCTTGTGGCGATTATATATTAAGCAAAAGCTTGAAAATAAAGCATTTAGAGTCACAGCTAAGATCAAAGGTGCAAAGCAACCCTGCCTAAAAGAAGAGAAGCCAAAGAATCCAAGCACCACTGACGGGGAATATCAAAATAAAAATAAGCTAAAAGATCCTGCAATCAAGTGCTTCTGGTGCTTATGTAACAAGCAAAAATGTGAAAACAAAGCATTTAGAGTCACAAATAGGCTCAAGGTACAAAGTGTAACACTAACTTTTAGCACCTCATGATTGTACCAAAAGCTTAGGCGTTACTTACCTCTAAGCCTTTTATTATATACTATCTTTATTTAATATTGAGCATTTGCAAATACGAAATGAAACTTTAATTAAGAAAATAAGAGGAGACTTTATTTCACATAGCTTTATATACATAGAATTATTCAAAAAACCTCAATTTCAAGTCCTACCCCTCTAAAAAAACCAAATAATAAACGATGAGGGAAAAATAAATTCTAACAACTCAACTCGTGAATATAATATTCTATACTCATGTAGCTCTGCACTAAACCTTTGTACCTATAGCTAAAAGAGGTGGAAATAGGGGTAAGAACAGGGGAGTTCTTAGTAGGGTCGGGGTGTATAGTTATACTCATTTTAATTCCATAGCCAACAGCAACGGACAATATAATACATTTAGACTTAACAAATAAAGGACACAGAAATCAAGCAATCATATAGCACACCTACAATCACAAGAAACACACTCACAAACAAATATGCGCAAACAAGTATGATTCATGTCTATTGATATAAAAGATTTTTACCGGCTCGAAATTTAGCAAAATAATTTCGTTGTGAGCATAGCCCAAACCGATAATCGATCCTTGATGACATGTCACCATGTCATGTTTTTCTATGCTTTTTCATTTGTTTTCAATAGGTTTTATGCACTTTCTTGAGCCATAAGCAAGCCAATTGGGTAGATTTTCATGTTTCCTTTGATTTAATCAACCATGTATGAATTCATGCTATTTCATGAGGTTTTATGCTATAATTGTCACATATTATGAAAGAATGAATATCTCATGATTTTGAGCATAGCTTTGATGTGTTTGGTTGATTAATGATAGGTGAAGAAAGCTTGGAGAAAGGATGAAGCAAGAAGGAATGGCTAGGAGGAAGAGAGAACAAAAAGTTTGAGCAAAAGTTTGCCTCAAACTTTAGCTCAAACTTTTGGATTAATTGAAAATGAACCAGGAAGCAAAAAGCTCGACCAAAAGTTAGCCCCTAACTTTTTGGCTAACTTTTGGGCAAAAGCTGGAGCAAAAGTTAGCCCCTAACTTTTTGGCTAACTTTTGGCATGAAAAACACTCCCTGGATGAGCAAAAGTTTGCGTCAACGTTAGCCCCTAACTTTTTGGCTAACGTTGGCACATGAAAAACACTCCCTGGGCTAGCAAAAGTTTGCGCCAACGTTAGCCCCTAACTTTTTGGCTAACGTTGGCGCCATGAGTGTGCAAGGGGTATACTTCCAACAAGAATAACTTGAGCTACAGAGCTCCAAATGAGGTAATTCAAAAAGCAATGGAAAGTAGGAATCGAGAGCTTTCCAAGCATATATGGCACTGCATGGTGGATACTAAAATTAAGGGAGAAAACTGCCCCGCAATGAGCATAAACGAACATGGTGGCAACCTGCAGTGAGGCCAACTGACCTCTGCACCTTCGACGGAGTATAACTCGAGCTGTAGAGCTCCAAATGATGTGCTCCCAACGGCATTGGAAAGTAGACATCCAGGGCTTTCCAACAATGTATAATAGTATGGGGTGGACAATATGTTTGAGCCTCCATAACTGGCGTTTTCGACCACGTTTGAGGCAAACGTCGCCTCAAACGCTGCACACCAAAGCCAGCAACCTTGTCCTCTTCAAATGAGCATAACTTGAGTTGTAGATGTCCAATTGAGGTGATTTCAATTGGGTTAGAAAGCTGACATTCAGAGCTTTCCAACCATATATAATAGTCTATAGTTGGCATGAAATTGGCAATGTTGACAAGAGGACAAAGTAGCACCCCACACATGCACACAAGGGGGCCAACGTTGGAGCAAAAGTTTGACCCCTAACTTTTGCCCCAACGTTGGTATCAGCAAGGAAGGGTGCTGATGTGAAAAGTTGGAGTAAAAGTTAGACCCTAACTTTTACTCCAACTTTTACTCAAGCTTTCATGATTCCAACCCGGTTCAATTCGGTTCTTCTCCAAACTCCAAGAGCAATCAACCAAGGCCTCTATCAACCCAATTCCATCAAGAGCAAGGGCCCAATTGTCATCACTCAAAGGCACAAGAGATAGATAAAATAGGAATTTTATTTAATTGTAAGTTGTTTTGAATTTCATTTTCATTTTGTAAAAATGCCTATATAAGGAATCATTCTCATTTTAGAAAAAAAGCCCGAATAGAGAGAATAGGGGCGAGCTCCACTAGGGAGCATTAGGAATACATAGCTCTCTCTTTAGTTTTTCTCTTTGTTTTAAATCTTGGGTTGAGAATTGAAGGAATTCTGTTTCATTCTCACTTTGAGATTTCTCTTGTTCTTCTTCTACAAACTTTCAGTGAATTGCAATTTGAATTAAAACTCTCTTTACTGCTTTCATCTCTATTTCTTTTACAAATTGTTTACTGTTGGATCAAGGAAGGAATTGAGATCTAGACTTGGTCTCTAGTCTCATCCAAACCCTGAGATCTTCAACTTTCCTTTAGTTATTGCAATTGAGCTGCATTTCATTTTCTGTTCAGTTCCTCAATTCAATTTACATTAAGCCTGCTGCAAATCTCATTTACTTTCCTGCACATGTGTTCCTCTGCATTTTACATTTGAGCCACTGTGATCTGAATTTACTTTTCATGCAATTTTAATTTCCTTGCAATTGTTCTAAGCTTTGATTTACTGCTTTCATTTAATTTCCCTGCACCCAGTCCCCTTTACTTTCATGCAATTTATATTTCTTGCAATTCAAGTTTCAGCTATTTTACTTTCTTGCTCTTTAAGTTACTTGCAATTTTACTTTCTGCACTTTATAATTCCTGCAAGTTTACATTCCGTTGGCTTCAATTGTCACTCAAATCATTCAATGTTAGCTTGACTAAACCAATCACCCACTAAAGTTGCTTGATCCATCAATCCCTGTGGGATCGACCTCACTCACGTGAGTTTTATTACTTGATGCGACCCGGTGCACTTGCCGGTTAGTTTTGGGTGTTTTGGAGAAATTCGTTTCTTCCGCAAAAATATCCCATCAAGTTTTTGGCGCCGTTACCGGGGATTGATTTAGATCAACAATGATTATGTGGGTGAGAAGTCTAGATCAAGCATTTTCTTTATTTTGTTCTCTGTTCTAAGCTGAAACCAAGGTGTTTGTGTTTTTGCCTCACTAAGAAATTCTCATCTCTGATATGAGTAATTTCAATTTTCATTGATGTTTGCAAAATACAAATGGAGTTCAACTCATCATTTGGTCAAACAAAATTTTATGGGATATCACCCACCATCACCAATCTCTAATGGTGGCTGGGAATATCACCAAGAAAATACCAATTCTGAGCACTCCAAGTCATGGAGCTATGCTTCAGAACCACAAGATGAGAAAGGAAATTATATGGGATATTTCCCTCCACCACAAAATGCTGCAAGTCATGATTTTAATGATGGATGGGAAGGGAATTCTAATGCTCCATATGATATTCATCCAAAAATATCATCACTTGACCACGTTTCTACAGAAAGCCTCTATCAAAACTCACCACCCACACAAACTTCCATGAACCAAAGCCTCTCAAAGCTTGAGTCCATGCTCAAAAGATTTGCGGAGGAGGAAGAGAGATACCATAAAGAACTAGAAAACTCCCTCAAAAATATGGAAGTAAAGGTAGGCCAATTGTTGAATGCAAGGAAGGAGAAAATGGAAAAATAAGAATGCAAGGTCCCTGTGTCAAGTGAAATTGCAAAAAAAGAAGAGGTGGTGAAAGTAGTGGAACCTGAAACTGCTCTTGAGGTGATAAAGGAACATGAACATTCATAACCCTCACAAACTTCCCTTGAATCTGTGATCAAAAAATATGAAGAGGAGATGAAGAAATGTTGGGAAGATCAATAAACCTCCTCCATGATAGAGCTATTAAAACAAATGTTGAGTGTAAAAGAGGAAGTGGAGGAGCAAGAAAGTGAGGAAGTCATTCCAGAAAATTTACACTCAAGTGAGGAGGAGTTCATGGAACCACCGATTCAAAAGGCTCTGGATGAATACAAAACTCCAATAATCACACAGCAACCAAGACTTGGATTCAAAGAAGTGAAGGCAACTAACAAGAGCACCAATCCTGTCCCTAATCCAGCAAGCAAGATCAATCAAGCCATTTGCAAAAGGAAGCTTGCTGAGGAAAAGCCAAGGCAAGGGACAGTAGCTGAAACTTCTCCTCCTTTGAAGTCATTTCTCTTAACAAATTGGAAGAAGAGGAAGAAAGTAAAGAACAGGTAGACAGTAGGTACATTTCTTTTCCTTGCTTTGTTTAAATTTCAATAAATTGGCATATGGTTACATTCTAAGTTTGGTGTTGCCATGCAACAAACTGTTTTCCATCTTCATGGATGATTGCATCAATTTTACATGAAAGTGACACACCAAGATTCTAAGTTTGGTGTGCCACCTATTTTTCTATGCAAATCAATCCAGCAACATCACTTGTCTGCATAATCATATTGTCTTTTACAGTGTTATTTTTCTTCTTAGTTGGATAATTTTTGTTTTCCCTTTGTTTCATTTATTTACTTGTTTTTAATGCTTTCCTTCATTAACTGTTTTTGTTAATACATCACCAAGACATCCTTATTCATAATAAACTCTTCATTTGGTGATTGTATTTAACATATAACAGTTTCTTTTGTTTAGTTTTAGTTCAAATAAATTGACATAGGATTGCATTCTAAGTTTGGTGTTGCTATGCAACAAAATTTGCTTCCAATCCTTACAAGATACTTGCATCAATTCCAAGTGAAAGTGTCACACTAAGTTTGGTGTGCCACTTATTCTTTATGCAAAGTATTATGCTCACCTTCTTAAGTTTGCAATCACAATGTCTCTGTCTCTTATGCCTTGATTATTATCTTTAATTTTGCTTGCTTAGAACACATATACTACTAACTTTTCATTGTGTAAGACATTCATGATCCATCTTAGCCCCTAGCCATTGTTCTAATTGTTGCTTGAGGATGAGCAAGCAGTCTGAGTTTGGCAGGGAAGGAGAAAGAATAGAGGAAAAAGGACAACAATAATAAAGATGAACTACAAGGTTGTAAAGTTCCTTTTCTCCTCATTTGTTTCCAGCGCTTAAAATGCATGATTGTCTTCATCTTTTCTGTTTACATGTGTGTATGAATAAAGCATAGCTTGAATATTGATTTATAACATGTTGCCATGCCATTGTGATTACCAACTTGAGTTTTGTGAATTCAAAAGCAGTAAAGCATCATGATCATAAACAAACAAGGAACTAAAGAAGAGTTTAGCATGTGCATACAAGTATTGGAAAGCTAGTATGATTAATTGTTGCTCAATTGCATTGGATTTTATTTAATTGAAGTTTTCATCTAGAACATTTTGTGAAATCTTTTAAAATCATGAAAACCTTGAAGAAGCAAATGCAAAATAAAGCAAGAAAAGAAAAAGGGAAAGAATGAGAAAGCTGAAGGCTCTGAGTACCAATGGCAATTCATTTGTTAAGTACTTGTGGTGTTTATGTATCAAGCCAAATGCTTGAAAACAAAACACTTAGAAGTCAAGGTTAGGCTCAAAGTGCAAAAGCACTCCCTCAAAGCTCAAGGCTCTGAGCATCAATGATTAGAGAGTCAAGAAAAGAAAAGAAAAATGAGCTTAATGAAGTCCTCTAATCAAATGCTTGTGGTGCTTATGTATCAAGTGGTAATACTTAAAAACAAAGCATTTAGAAGTCGTAGCTTTGTTATCAACTCATGGGGCAAAGCACCCAAAAGGAGAAGCTAATAAGAAAATCAAAAGCTTGTTTCAAGGAAGAAATATAAGAAAAAGATTTCATAAATTGAGCTAGATGGAAGCATCAATCATTTACATTTCTTTGGTGATTGTAGCATGCTTAGAAAACTAGCTTACCATGAACATTGAGTTGCTATTCTTCTTGCCTTGGATTGTCAATCTTTATTGCATGATTCTTTTCTTGCTTGGGGACAAGCAAGGTTTAAGTTTGGTGTTGTGATGACATGTCACCATGTCATGTTTTTCTATGCTTTTTCATTTGTTTTCAATAGGTTTTATGCACTTTCTTGAGCCATAAGCAAGCCAATTGGGTAGATTTTCATGTTTCCTTTGATTTAATCAACCATGTATGAATTCATGCTATTTCATGAGGTTTTATGCTATAATTGTCACATATTATGAAAGAATGAATATCTCATGATTTTGAGCATAGCTTTGATGTGTTTGGTTGATTAATGATAGGTGAAGAAAGCTTGGAGAAAGGATGAAGCAAGAAGGAATGGCTAGGAGGAAGAGAGAACAAAAAGTTTGAGCAAAAGTTTGCCTCAAACTTTAGCTCAAACTTTTGGATTAATTGAAAATGAACCAGGAAGCAAAAAGCTGGACCAAAAGTTAGCCCCTAACTTTTTGGCTAACTTTTGGGCAAAAGCTGGAGCAAAAGTTAGCCCCTAACTTTTTGGCTAACTTTTGGCATGAAAAACACTCACTGGATGAGCAAAAGTTTGTGCCAACGTTAGCCCCTAACTTTTTGGCTAACGTTGGCACATGAAAAACACTCCCTGGGCTAGCAAAAGTTTGCGCCAATGTTAGCCCCTAACTTTTTGGCTAACGTTGGCGCCATGAGTGTGCAAGGGGTATACTTCCAACAAGAATAACTTGAGCTACAGAGCTCCAAATGAGGTGATTCAAAAAGCAATGGAAAGTAGGAATCGAGAGCTTTCCAAGCATATATGGTACTGCATGGTGGATACTAAAATTGAGGGAGAAAACTGCCCCGCAATGAGCATAAACGAACATGGTGGCAACCTGCAGTGAGGCCAACTGACCTCTGCACCTTCGACGGAGTATAACTCGAGCTGTAGAGCTCCAAATGATGTGCTCCCAACGGCATTAGAAAGTAGACATCTAGGGATTTCCAACTATGTATAATAGTATGGGGTGAACAATATGTTTGAGCCTCCAGAACTGGCGTTTTCGACCACGTTTGAGGCAAACGTCGCCTCAAACGCTGCACACCAAAGCCAGCAACCTTGTCCTCTTCAAATGAGCATAACTTGAGTTGTAGAAGTCCAATTGAGGTGATTTTAATTGGGTTAGAAAGCTGACATTCAGAGCTTTCCAACCATATATAATAGTCTATAGTTGGCATGAAATTGGCAACGTTGACAAGAGGACAAAGTAGCACCCCACACATGCACACAAGGGGCCAACGTTGGAGCAAAAGTTTGACCCCTAACTTTTGCCCCAACGTTGGTATCAGCAAGGAAGGGTGCTGATGTGAAAAGTTGGAGCAACCCTAACTTTTACTCCAACTTTTACTCAAGCTTTCATGATTCCAACCCGGTTCAATTCGGTTCTTCTCCAAACTCCAAGAGCAATCAACCAAGGCCTCTATCAACCCAATTCCATCAAGAGCAAGGGCCCAATTGTCATCACTCAAAGGCACAAGAGATAGATAAAATAGGAATTTCATTTAATTGTAATTTGTTTTGAATTTCATTTTCATTTTGTAAAAATGCCTATATAAGGAATCATTCTCATTTTAGAAAAAAAGCCCGAATAGAGAGAATAGGGGCGAGCTCCACTAGGGAGCATTAGGAATACATAGCTCTCTCTTTAGTTTTTCTCTTTGTTTTAAATCTTGGGTTGAGAATTGAAGGAATTCTGTTTCATTCTCACTTTGAGATTTCTCTTGTTCTTCTTCTACAAACTTTCAGTGAATTGCAATTTGAATTAAAACTCTCTTTACTGCTTTTATCTCTATTTCTTTTACAAATTGTTTACTGTTGGATCAAGGAAGGAATTGAGATCTAGACTTGGTCTCTAGTCTCATCCAAACCCTGAGATCTTCAACTTTCCTTTAGTTATTGCAATTGAGCTGCATTTCATTTTCTGTTCAGTTCCTCAATTCAATTTACATTAAGCCTGCTGCAAATCTCATTTACTTTCCTGCACATGTGTTCCTCTGCATTTTACATTTGAGCCACTGTGATCTGAATTTACTTTTCATGCAATTTTAATTTCCTTGCAATTGTTCTAAGCTTTGATTTACTGCTTTCATTTAATTTCCCTGCACCCAGTCCCCTTTACTTTCATGCAATTTATATTTCTTGCAATTCAAGTTTCAGCTATTTTACTTTCTTGCTCTTTAAGTTACTTTCAATTTTACTTTCTGCACTTTATAATTCCTGCAAGTTTACATTCCGTTGGCTTCAATTGTCACTCAAATCATTCAATGTTAGCTTGACTAAACTAATCACCCACTAAAGTTGCTTGATCCATCAATCCCTGTGGGATCGACCTCACTCACGTGAGTTTTATTACTTGATGCGACCCGGTGCACTTGCCGGTTAGTTTTGGGTGTTTTGGAGAAATTCGTTTCTTCCGCAAAAATATCCCATCAATCCTCAAATCAAAGTTTAATTTGTTTGGTTGTCACAAGTCCAACCCAAATGAAAATTATCGTGAGTTTTAGTCCCGGGTCGTCTTCTCAAGGAATTGCAGTGAGGTATGCGTATTATTGGTTATGGTATCCAAGGGGTGGGTTGGTAAAAGGGCGAAAAATTAAAAAGGACAAGAAATGTAAATCAAACAACTAAATAAAGCAATTAATAAAGAAAGGCATTCATGGAAAGGATTGAGAATATAAGCTTTCTATCCTAGTCACTAATCATAACAATAATTAACAAGAATTTATCCTATTTCGTCACCTCCAACAATGGAAGAAGGTATAATGTTATCTTCACACGAGAGAAAGTCAAATAAGACTAGTTAATCTCAATCCAAAAGTCCTAATCAACTCACTAATTGAATTAGCAAAAGATTAGAGTCAATGGAAACAATATTAACTAACAACTCTAGATCACCAACATGAGTTGGGTATTAATGACTCAAGAGTACCTAATTTCTCTTTCCAAGCCAAGAATGCTCAAAAATCTACTCTAGCATCCAACCAAGCATTTTATCAAACACTTGGAAGGCATAAAAGAAAAGCATAATAAATTGCAAGGAAAAATATATCTACAACTACCCAATACAAGAAATTAACACCAACTCAATTAAACAATAAAGGAATATAAAACATAAATTGCATTAAATGAAAAGGGCAAATTAACAAGAGTGCTCATAAACATAAAAGCGGCTAGAATAAAGGAAATAGCAAGAGAAACTAGGAGAATTAAAGTACTAGAACAAGAAATTGAAAGGAAAACAAGATGAAAACAGGAAATTAAACCTAGATCTAAAATGCAATTAACCTAAGAACCCTAATTCTAGAGAGAAGAGGGAGCTTCTCTCTCTAGAAAACTAAACTACATGATGCTAACCTAAAACTAATTGCTCCCCGCCATTCCCTTGCCATCCTCGGGTTCAAAAGCATCAGAAATTGGTTAGATTTAGGCCTCCTTAAGCTCAAAAATCACTCTCAGCGTTTTGCCTTTAAGTGAGTCACGTGACCAACATCATGCGTACGCGTGGATGACGCGTGCGCGTCGCTTGATGATCCTCTGGTCACGCGTGCACGTGGGTGATGCGTGCGCGTCGATGGCAAATCTCCTTCTCACGCGTACGCATGGGTGACGCCTGCGCGTGGCTTTCAGTTAAGCAAATTCTCATTTCTTCATGAATTCTCCATTTTTGCATGCTTTTTCTTCATTCCTTCAACCTAATCTTTGCATTCTAATCCTGAAATCACTTAACAAACATATCAAGGTATCGAATGGAATTAAAGTGAATTAAAATTAGCAATTTAAAGGCCTAAAAAGCATGTTTTTACTCTTAAGCACAAATTAGGAGAAATTCACAAAACCATGCTATTTCATTGAATAAATATGAGAAAGTTGATAAAATCCCCTAAATTCAACACAAGATAAACCACAAAATTGGGATTTGTCAAACCTCTCCACACTTAAACTAAGCATGTCCTCATGCTAAACCAAGAAAGACAAGAAAAGGGGTATGAACATTTATTCAATGCAAATAAACTATATGCATCTATCTACATGCATGCAACTAAATGCAAAATGATTCTACCTACTTGGTTAAAAGTAAATCAATTCTCCAAGAACGTATATGAACAAGTAGGGCTAAGGTCATATGACGACTCATGAATCCTACCAATTCAAATATCAAAATGAAGTTCAAATAGACTTGCAAGAAGAAAGCTCATGAAAGCCGGGAATAAGGAATTGAGCATCGAACCCTCACCGGAAGTGTATCCGCTCTAGTCGCTCAAGGGTATAGGATTAATTCACTCAATTCTCTTCTAATCATGCTTTTTAATATTTGTTTTTCATCTAACAATCAACAATTAGGGTCAAGGTAAGGATATATATATATATGGTTAAATGAGCTTGAAATTTGAATCTTTGATTAACCTAAGCTCTCACCAAACACATATAGCAACCTATACAATTCTAATATACCACCTAGCTACCCATGATTCACACTTTTTCATATACTCATGCATTCTCTTTAATTCACATTCCATATGCATTTATTACTTTGCTTTGGGGTATTTTTGTCCCCTTTTTATTGCTTTTCTTTTTCTCTTTTTCTTTTTCTTTTATAGATTTTTTCTTTTTATTTTTATATTTTTTTTCTTTTCACTAAAGTATATACAAATGTATCAATGCATATGGTTTTACATATTTAATGCATGAGTATGTACCCAATTCCCAATATTTTTAATAAAAATACAAAAATACTCTTTTACTTCAACCAATGTTCCCAAGCTTTCCATACCTAAATGATACACACCCTCACTAGCCTAAGCTAATCAAAGATCCGAATTAAAGGACATTTATTATTTTTCACTTAGGGATAGTGATGTGCTAAAATTAAGAACAAAAGGGATTACATAGACTCAAAATTGACTAACAATGGTTGATGAAAGGTAGGCTATTTGGATAAGTGAGCTAAATGAAATGATGGCCTCAATCATATAAATGTATACATACACAAAATAATGGACATAAAGAATCAAACAAATCAAAGATTACAATGATAGGAAGAGAATAATACACACACAAGAATGAAAATAAGTGGTTATATGATGTAACCACACAATTGGGCTCAAAACTCACATGCTTATGTGTTCTTAGCTCAAAAACCATGTTCCAAAATAAATTCTTCAAGCAAGTTCAACACAAAAAATTTTTTCAAATTAGTAGGATGCCCTAAAAACAGTTTCTTGGAAGAGAAATTATCACCCTAACCAAGTAGTCCTAACATAAAAAGGAAGTGATAAAATATTGATACACACGAAAACTTGTCTCTCAACAATTTTCCTTCGGCAAGTGTACCGAATTTGTCGTCAAGTAAAAACTCAAAATAGAGTGAGGTCGAATCCCACAGAGATTGAATGATCAAGCAACTTTAATTAGAGGAATGTTCTAGTTGAGCGAACCAGAAATTGATTTGAGATTTGCAGAAAATTAAATGGCGGGAAAGTAAATAGCAGAAAAAGTAAATGCTAGAAATAAAGAGCTGAATGTAAATGGTGGAAAGTAAATTGCAGAATCTTAAATGGGAATGGGGTAATTGCTCATAAAAGTAAATGGCAGAAATTAAAGAGAATGGGTAAGATCAGAATTGGGAGTTCATTGGGCTCAGGAGATATTGCATTCTCCGGATCAAGTTCATTTTCATCTCTTCCTCAATCAATGCATTCATTGATCTCCTTGGCAATCTTAAGTGATCGAATTCCAATTTCTTGGTAATTCAATCTCTCAAATCTTGATCAATAGCCAATTCCTTGGTCAATTGCTCATGAGAAGAGATGAAGTATGGTCACTGATTATACCACATGCATTTCCCAAATCATGTGTTGGTGGGATTATAGTCACATATCCATCCAAACCCAATTTGGTCCAGCATGAGAAAGCATTTCTAGCATGATCTCTTCATTCCTCTTTCAAGGTTCAGAAGAGATCCAAGTATGAATAGCTTCTTTTCCAAGATAACTACCCAATTGGATGAAGATCGAAAGCTTTTAAGTAAAATCAAGAGAAAAGATAGAAGAAGGAGAATGAAAACTAATATTGATCCATCAAATTACAACAGAGCTCCCTAACCCAATGAAAGGGGTTTAGTTGTTCATAGCTCTGGAAGATGAAAACAAAGATGGAGAATACATCATGAAAGTAAAACTAGAAGTGCAGAGAAAGTAAAATACAGAAAGTAGTTTTATGCCAAAGGCTCCCTAAAGTTTCTAACTCGCAAACTAATTCAAAGCTACTCCTATATATACTACTCTTCCGATCTTCTAGTTGGCTCTTTAAGTCTTGGGTATGGGCCTCTGAATCTTGAGTTTGAAACAGTTATCCTTTTCATTAGGCTTAGCTTTGCTTGCAGAGAGAAAAGGTGAAGTAGGCAGGGACTTTGACTCAGGACGTTAGTGGTGTCAACGTTAAGTGAAAGTGTGGGTTCGAGAACGTTAGTGACAATCACCTTTTTCACTAACGTTCCTAACCCAAATATGATCACGTTGACTTCAACGTTAGTGGCACTAACGTGACCACTAACTTTGCCTCTTGGTCCTTCGCACACGTTATCGGGACTTACCTTTCCCAATAACGTGGAGAGTCCTCCCTTGTCCCTACGTTAGCGTCCACGTTAACTAGGTTAACGTGGCTTCTAACGTAGTAATGCCAATCCTTCGAGAACGTTAGTGACACTTACCTTTGTCACTAACGTTCCAATGTGCCCCTATTTCCCACGTTAGAGTCCACGTTAACTAAGTTAACATGGCTTCTAACGTAGTCATGCTAGCCATCTCCAACGTTAGTGACAAAGGTGAGTGTCACTAACGTTGGCTCATCATCTCTTTATCCACGTTAGCTTCCACGTTAACTAAGTTAACGTGGGAGTTAACGTTGCTCATGGTTGCTCTTGGTGGTTCACCCCAACGTTAGTGACAAAGGTAAGTGTCACTAACGTTGGCTATCAATTGCTCTCTCCACGTTAGCTTCCACGTTAACTAAGTTAACGTGGGAGTTAACGTGGCTTATGGAGGCTTGGCCAACATTAGTGACAAAGGTGAATGTCACTAACGTTGGCTTCTCTTTTGCTTCTTATCATTAGAGTCCACGTTAACTAAGTTAACGTGGCTCTTAACGTGGCCACTTATGAGCTTGGTCCAACGTTAGTGACAAAGGTTAGTGTCACTAACGTTGGCTCCATTTTCTTTCTTCCACGTTAGAGTTCACGTTAACTTAGTTAACGTGACTCTTAACGTGGGTTATGATGGCTTCGAGGGCGTTATTGGCGATTACTTTTTTCATTAACGTTGCAAGCTAGCTCCCATTCCACGTTAGTGGTCACGTTAGTTAGACTAACGTGGCTGCTAACGTGGTTCTTCCTTGCTTCCTTTGTCCTGAAATCAAGCAATAAAGTGCATCAAAGTTCTAATCCAAATCATGAGACATGCATCCTCTAATTTGTCATATAATTCATGCAAAATTCTCATGAAATCATGTAAAGTGCACAATGTATGCTTGAATCAAGATGTAAGTGAATATCTACCCAAAACTAGCTTATTTTCTAAGAAAATGCATGAAACTACCTTAAAAATAGTAAAGAAAAGGTCAGTGAAACTGGCCAAAATGCCTTGGCATCACAACACCAAACTTAAAGCTTGCTTGTCCCTAAGTAAGTACTGGAACAAGAGAATGATGAATGGAATGCCAAGAGAAAATGAGTCATTCTTATGGAAGTCATGTCCCTGGTTTTATGGTGGTTTCATGCATAGCAACTTAGGTTCATTCCTTCACTGGCTTAACGTGGCTGCTAACGTGGTTCTTCCTTGCTTCCTTTGTCCTGAAATCAAGCAATAAAGTGCATCAAAGTTCTAATCCAAATCATGAGACATGCATCCTCTAATTTGTCATATAATTCATGCAAAATTCTCATGAAATCATGTAAAGTGCACAATGTATGCTTGAATCAAGATGTAAGTGAATATCTACCCAAAACTAGCTTATTTTCTAAGAAAATGCATGAAACTACCTTAAAAATAGTAAAGAAAAGGTCAGTGAAACTGGCCAAAATGCCTTGGCATCACAACACCAAACTTAAAGCTTGCTTGTCCCTAAGTAAGTACTGGAACAAGAGAATGATGAATGGAATGCCAAGAGAAAATGAGTCATTCTTATGGAAGTCATGTCCCTGGTTTTATGGTGGTTTCATGCATAGCAACTTAGGTTCATTCCTTCACTGGCTTTCAGACCTTTATCATATCCTAGAATACTCACTTTGCTTGAATCCCATGAGACTTTTATTCATTGATCCCTTTTGTTTCTTGTCAATTCAGGGCTTATTTGTGTTCTTAGGCTAAGTGCTCTGTAAGGGGGCAACTCTTTAAAATATGCTTTCAGCCAACACTCTCGAACCAGTTGGTTCAAGGTACTAGGTGTTGAAACACCCCTAAGGACTTACTTCCTCAAGTCTCTCCCCCATACATACACACCACAGGCACATGGTTTGTTTATTTTCTTTCCTTGAGGTCTTGGTGTCCAGCACCTCTTTGGGCTACTAAATGTTCTGTAGCAAAGATTGCTCTTGATAGTGGACTTTCAGCTGATAATCCCGGGTTAGTTAACCCAAGTTACCAGGTGATAAAGCACCCCTGAGAGCTTAGTAATCCAAGCAGATCCTTGGTACAAGAACACCACAGACACATCCCCCAAAACTCAAACCCTTGGTGCCCAGCCTCTTTTCTTGCTATTTTTCTTTTATTCTTCACTTTAATTGTTTCTTTTCCTTTTTCTTATTAGGATCTTGTTATTTAGCTAGTCTCATGGGGTGTGTTCAAAGCATATGATTTAGGACTGATAGTTGTCTTCCCACCTTGTTGGTGAACTAACTTAGCTAACTTATGACTACACCACAAACTTAGGAACTTACTCCATAGTATGAACTCCACTCTGGTCTTTTATAAAACACTCATTCTCTTTTCATTTGATTCAAAAGGACAAGCATACAAGTAAGTAAGGAAATGATGCAGTAATGACATTCAGACTAGCAATCCTTGACCTAAGCAATGAAAAACTTAAAAGACAGAATTTAAAAGGGTTCCAACTAACGAGTAACTATTAATCAAAAGTGCATTCGGACTTCCAACTTTCAACATTCTAAGTACATGGAATTAAGTAACAATACAACCTTCGGGTGATGGTTTCTAGTTGCCTGGTGCACGAATTGTGAATCACACTTTTCACAACTCGTACCACTAACCAGCAAGTGCACTGGGTCGTCCAAGTAATACCTTACGTGAGTAAGGGACGAATCCCACGGAGATTGTTGGTTTGAAGCAATCTATGGTTATCTTGTAAATCTTAGTCAGGAAATCAATTATAATTATCAGTGTGAATTACGAAGAATAAAAGAGCATGAAATAAATACTTGTTATGCAGTAATGGAGAATATGTTGGAGTTTTGGAGATGCCTTGTCTTCTGAATCTCTGCTTTCTCCCTGTCTTCTTCTTCACGTACGCAAGGTTCCTCTTATGGCAAGCTGTGTGTTGGTGGATCACCGTTGTCAATGGCTACCATCCGTCCTCTCAGTGAAAATGGTCCAGGTGCGCTGTCACCACACGGCTAATCATCTGTCGGTTCTCGATCATGTCGGAATAGGATCCATTGATCCTTTTGCGTCTGTCACTATGCCTAACACTCGCGAGTTTGAAGCTCGTCACAGTCATTCAATCCCTGAATCCTACTCGGAATACAACAAACAAGGTTTAGACTTTTAGGATTCTCAAGAATGCTGCCAATGGATTCTAGCTTATACCACGAAGATTCTGATTAAGGAATCCCAGAGATATTCACTCAATCGAAGGTAGAACGGAGGTGATTGTCAGGCATGCGTTCATAGGTTGAGGATGGTGATGACTGTCACGGATCATCACATCCATCATATTGAAGTGCGAATGAACATCTTAGATAGAAACAAGCGTGTTTGAATAGAAAACAGAAATAGTTGCATTAATTCATCGAGACACAGCAGAGCTCCTCACCCCCAACAATGGAGTTTAGAGACTCATGCCATCAGAGAGTACAAAGTTCAGATCTAAAATGTCATGAGAACCAAATAAATCTCTAAAAGTTGTTTAAATACTAAACTAGTAACCTAGGTTTACAGAAAATGAGTAAACTATGATAGATAGTGCAGAAATCCACTTTTGGGGCCCACTTGGTGTGTGCTGGGGCTGAGACTTAAGCTTCTCACGTGCCTGGGCTGTTTTGGGCGTTCAACGCCAGGTTGTAACCTGTTTCTGGCATTGAACTCCAACTTGTAACTTGTTTCTGGCGCTGGACGCCAGACTGCAACATGGAACTGGCGTTGAACGCCAGTTTACGTCGTCTATCCTTGAGCAAAGTATGGACTATTATATATTGCTGGAAAGCCCTGGATGTGTAATTTCCAACTCAATTGAGAGCGCACCATTTGGAGTTCTGTAGCTCCAGAAAATCCACTTTGAGTGCAGGGAGGTCAGAATCCAACAGCATCAGCAGTCCTTTTTCAGCCTGAATCAGATTTTTGCTCAGCTCCCTCAATTTCAGCCAGAAAATACCTGAAATCACAGAAAAATACACAAACTCATAGTAAAGTCCAGAAATGTGATTTTTAATTAAAAACTAATAAAAATAAACTAAAAACCAACTAAATCATACTAAAAACTAAGTAAAAACAATGCCAAAAAGCATATAAATTATCCGCTCATCACAACACCAAACTTAAATTGTTGCTTGTCCCCAAGCAACTAAAAACAAAGTAGGATAAAAAGAAGAGAATATACAATGAATTCCAAAAACATCTATGAAGATCAGTGTTAATTAGATGAGCGGGGCTATTAGCTTTTTGCTTCTGAACAGTTTTGGCATCTCACTTTATCCTTTGAAGTTCAGAATGATTGGCATCTATAGGAACTCAGAATTTAGATAGTGTTATTGATTCTCCTAGTTCAGTATGTTGATTCTTGAACACAGCTACTTTATGAGTCTTGGCCGTGGCCCTAAGCACTTTGTTTTCCAGTATTACCACCGGATACATAAATGCCACAGACACATAACTGGGTGAACTTTTTCAGATTGTGACTCAGCTTTGCTAGAGTCCCCAATTAGAGGTGTCCAGGGTTCTTAAGCACACTCTTCTTTTTCCTTTGCACCTCGACTTTAACCGCTCA
The DNA here is from genome assembly GCF_059453495.1 of Arachis ipaensis. Lineage (NCBI taxonomy): Eukaryota > Viridiplantae > Streptophyta > Magnoliopsida > Fabales > Fabaceae > Arachis > Arachis ipaensis. The sequence goes on from NC_142443.1 coordinate 113,365,667, forward strand.
GTCTCAAGTTTTCACTTGACACCTTCACGCCACAAGCACATGGTTAGGGACAGCTTGGTTTAGCCGCTAAGGCTAGGATTTTATTCCTTTAGGCCCTCCTATTCACTGATGCTCAAAGCCTTGGATCTTTTTTATTACCCTTGCCTTTTGGTTTTAAGGGCTATTGGCTTTTTGCTCTTGCCTTTTGGTTTAAAGAGCTTTTGGCTTTTTCTGCTTGCTTTTTCTTTTTCTTGCTCTCTTTTTTTTCGCATTTTTTTCTGCAAGCTTTGTTCTTCACTGCTTTTTCTTGCTTTAAGAATCATTTTTATGATTTTTCAGATTATCAAATAACATTTCTCCTTTTTCATCATTCTTTCAAGAGCCAACAATTTTAACATTCATAAACAACAAATTCAAAAGACATATGCACTGTTCAAGCATTCATTCAGAAAACAAAAAGTATTTCCACCACATCAAAATAATTAAACTATTTTAAAATTCAAAATTCATGTACTTCTTTTTCTTTTTCAGAAAACAATTTTCATTTAAGAAAGGTGATGGATTCATAGGACATTCATATCTTTAAGACACAGACACTTAGATACTAGTGATCATATAGTAAAGACACAAACATAATTAAACATGAAGCATAGTAAACGAAAAACAGAAAAATAAGAACAAGGAGATTAAGGAATGGGTCCACCTTAATGAGGGTGGCATCTTCCTCTTCTTGAAGAACCAATGGTGCTCTTGAGCTCCTCTATGTCTCTTCCTTGCCTTTGTTGCTCTTTCCTCATAGCTCTTTAATCTGCAGTCAATTGCTCTACCACTGAATTATGGAAAAACAAAAGCAATGCTTTAACCACACCAAACTTAAAAGGTTTGCTCGTCCTCAAGAAAAAAGAAGAAAGAAGTGGAGAAGATGGAGGAGATGGAAGTGTGTGAATGGGTGGGTTTGGGAGGAGAATGGTTTGAATTTGAATGGTGAGGTAGGTGGGGATCCTGTGGGGTCCACAGATCCAGTGGGGTTAAGGATTTAGCATCCCTGCTCCAATTAGGCGTACAAAATGCCCTTACTATGCAATCCTGGCGTTTAACGCCAGACTGCTGCCTGTTTCTGGCGTTAAACACCCAAATGTATCCTATTTCTGGCGTTTAATGCCAGAATGATGCTTATTTCTGGCGTTAAACGCCAGCTTGGTGCTTGTTTTTGGCGTTAAACGCCAGACAGATGCTTGTTTCTGGCGTTTAAATGCCAGAATGATCTTCCTCCAAGGTGTGCTATTTTTCATGCTGTTTTTCATTCTGTTTTTGATTTTCCATTTGTTTTTGTGACTTCACATGATCATCAACCTAAAGAAAACATAAAATAGCAATGGAAAATAAATAGATATAATTAAATAACATTGGGTTGCCTCCCAACAAGTGCTTCTTTAATGTCAATAGCTTGACAGTGAGCTCTCATGGAGCCTCACAGATAATCAGAGCAAGGTTGGGACCTCCCAACACCAAACTTAGAGTTTGAATGTGGGGGTTCAACACCAAACTTAAAGTTTGGTTGTGGCCTCCCAACACCAAACTTAGAGTTTGACTGTGGGGGCTTTGGTTGACTCTGCAATGAGAGAAGCTTTTCATGCTTCCTCTCCATGGTTACAGAAGGAGAACCTTGTGTCTTATAGTTTGCAATGTCTGCAAACCACAGAGCTTCCTGAATAGCAAACAATTGCTCATCCAGAAAGGTTTCAGAGATCTCAGTAGGAGGGAGGGATGCTCCTGCTACTGGTTCTATCCGGGACAGGTGATCAGCTACTTGATTCTCTGTCCCTTTTCTGTCTCTTATTTCTATATCAAACTCTTGCAGAAGCAACACCCATCTTATGAGCCTGGGCTTTGAATCTTGCTTTGTGAGTAGATATTTAAGAGCAGCATGATCAGTGTACACAATCACTTTTGATCCTACTAAGTAGGATCTAAACTTGTCAATGGCATAAACCACTGCAAGTAATTCTTTTTCTGTGGTTGTGTAATTTTTTTGGGCATCATTTAAAACACTGCTAGCATAATAAATGACATGCAGAAGCTTGTTATGCCTCTGTCCCAATACTCCACCAATGGTATGGTCACTGGCATCACACATTAGTTCGAATGGTAATGTCCAGTCTGGTGTAGAAATAACTGGTGCTGTGACAAGCTTAGCTTTCAAGGTCTCAAACGCCTGCAGACACTTTGTGTCAAACACAAATGGCGTGTCAGCAGCTAGCAGATTGCTCAGAGGTTTTGCAATTTTTGAAAAATCCTTTATAAACCTCCTATAGAATCCTGCATGCCCCAGAAAGCTTCTGATTGCCTTAACATTGGCAGGTGGTGGTAATTTTTCAATTACTTCAACTTTAGCTTGATCCACCTCTATTTCCTTGTTTGAAATTTTATGCCCAAGGACAATCCCTTCAGTCACCATAAAGTGACATTTTTCCCAGTTTAAAACTAGGGTGGTCTCTTGGCATCTTTTCAGAACAAGTGCTAAATGGTTAAGGCAGGAGCTGAATGAGTCTCCAAATACTGAAAAGTCATCCATGAAGACTTCCAGAAACTTCTCTACCATATCAGAGAAGATAGAGAGCATGCACCTCTGAAAGGTTGCCGGTGCATTACACAGACCAAAAGGCATCCTTCTGTAGGCAAACACTCCAGAAGGACATGTGAATGCTATTTTCTCTTGGTCCTGAGGATCTACTGTAATTTGGTTGTAACCTGAATAGCCATCCAAAAAGCAGTAATATTCATGACCTGCTAGTCTCTCTAGCATCTGGTCTATGAATGGTAAAGGAAAATGATACTTCCTGGTGGCTGTATTGAGCCTTCTGTAGTCAATACACATACGCCACCCTGTAACTGTTCTTGTAGGAACCAGTTCATTCTTTTCATTATGAACCACTGTCATTCCTCCCTTCTTAGTGACAACATGGACAGGGCTCACCCAGGGGCTATCAGAAATAGGATAGATAATCCCAGCCTCTAGTAACTTAGTGACCTCTTTCTGCACCACCTCCTTCATGGCGGGATTTAGCCGCCTCTGTCATTGAACCACTGGCTTATCATCATCCTCTAATAGGATCTTGTGCATGCATCTGGCTGGGCTAATGCCCTTAAGATCACTTATGGACCACCCAAGAGCTGTCTTGTGTGTCCTTAGCACCTGAATTAGTGCTTTCTCTTCCTGTGGCCCTAAAGCAGAGCTTATGATTACAGAAAAAGTGTCACCTTCTCCCAGAAATACATATTTCAGGGATGGTAGTAGTGGTTTGAGCTCGGGTTTAGGAGGTTTCTCCTCTTCCTGAGGAGTTTTCAGAGGTTCTTTTATTTCCTCTGGTTCCTCCAGATCAGGCTAAACATCTTTAAAAATGTCCTCTAGCTCTGATTCGAGACTCTCAGTCATATTGACCTCTTCCACTAGGGAGTCAATAATATCAATGCCCAGGCAGTCGTCTGATGTGTCTGGATGTTGCATAGCTTTGACAACATTCAACTTAAACTCATCCTCATTGACTCTCAGGGTTATCTCCCCTTTTTGGACGTCAATGAGGGTTCGTCCAGTTGCTAGAAATGGTCTTCCTAGAATGAGAGTTGCACTCTTGTGCTCCTCTATTTCCAGCACTACAATGTCAGTAGGGAAGGCAAATGGCCCAACCTTGACAATCATGTCCTTAATTATGCCTGATGGGTATTTAATGGAGCCATCAGCAAGTTGAAGACAGATCCGGGTTGGTTTGACCTCTTTAGTCAAGCCAAGCTTTCTGATAGTGGATGCAGGGACTAGGTTGATGCTTGTCCCAAGATCACATAGAGCTGTCTTGGTACAGTTACCCTCTAATATGCATGGTATCATAATGCTCCCGGGATCTTTAAGCTTTTCTGGGAAGCTTTTCAGAATGACTGCACTGCATTCTTTAGTGAGGAGAACTCTTTCAGTTTCTCTCCAATCCTTCTTATGACTCAAGATATCTTTCATGAACTTGGCATAAGAGGGTATTTGCTCAAGTGCCTCTGCAAACAGAATCTTTATTTCAAGAGTCTTGAGATAGTCTGCAAAGCGGGCAAATTGCTTATCCTGCTCCTCTTTGCGGAGTTTTTGAGGATAAGGCATCTTGGCTTTGTATTCCTCAACCTTAGTTGCTGCAGGTTTATTTCCTACAGAGGTAGGTTGAGAAGCCTTCTTGAGGGATTTATTATCAGCACTTGCAGGTGTCTGATCCCTCACTAGCATTTGAAAGCCAGGGTTGGAAGCTGAAGTGGCATTGGACGCCAACTCCTTACTTGTTCCTGGCGTTTGAATGCCAGAACTGAGCTTCCATTGGGCGTTTGACACCGACTCCTTGCCTGTTTCTGGCGTTTGAACTCCAGAGTTATTCCTCTCTGGGCTCTTACTGTCCTCAGAGGGATTTTGGATAGCCGGTTGTTCATTTCTTGGCTTTCTGCTGCCTTGAAGTGAGGTATTTAATGTTTTTCCACTTCTTAATTGAACTGCTTGGCACTCTTCTGTTATTTGTTTTGATAACGGCTGTTCTGTTTGCTTCAACTGTACTTCCATATTCAAATTAGCCATTCTTGTGTCTTGTAGTATCTCCTTGAATTCGGCCAGCTGTTTTGTTAGAAAGTCTAATTGCTGATTGAATTCTGTAATTTGTTCTGCAGGACTGAGTTCAGCAGTTATTGTTTTAGCCTCTTCTTTCATGGAAGATTGACTGCTTAGGTACAGATGCTAATTTCTGGCAACTATATCAATGAGCTCTTGAGCTTCTTCAATTGTTTTTCTCATATGTATAGATCCACTAGCTGAGTGGTCTAGAGAAATCTGAGCTTTCTCTGTGAGCCCATAATAGAAGATGTCTAACTGCACCCATTCTGAAAACATTTCAGAGGGGCATTTTCTTAGCATCTCTCTGTATCTCTCCCAGGTATCATAAAGAGATTCATTATCTCCTTGTTTAAAGTCTTGGATGTCCAGCCTTAGCTGTGTCATCCATTTTGGAGGAAAGTATTGATTCAGGAATTTTTCTGTCAGCTGTTTCCATGTCCTTATGCTAGCATTAGGTTGGTTATTTAACCACCTCTTAGCTTGATCTTTTACAACAAATGGAAATAGTAATAATCTGTAGACATCCTGATCTACTTCCTTATCATGTACTGTGTCAGTAATTTATAAAAACTGTGCCAAAAACTCTGTAGGTTCTTCCTGTGGAAGACCGGAATACTGGCAACTCTGCTGCACCATGATAATAAGCTGAGGATTCAACTCAAAGCTACTGACTCCGATGGAGGGTATACAGATACTACTCCCATATGAAGCAGTAGTAGGGTTAGCATATGACCCCAGAGTCCTTCTGGACTGTTCATTTCCACTTTTGTCCATGATGGAGAAAGGGAGATGATGTGGATTTAAATTTTTTTTTCGAATATCGAAAATTAAAAGGAAGATAAAATAAAATAAATGAAAAATTAAATAAAATTCAAAAATTAGAAAACCAAAATAAATAAAATAAAAAAATTGAAAACGAAAATAATTAATTATTTGAAAAGATTTGAAAAATTTTGGATATAATTTTTGAAAATTGAGGAGAGAAAAAGTGGTTAGGAAGTTTTGAAAAAGATATGATTTGAAAAATTTTGACCAAGTCAACCCAAGTAATTCGAAAATTATGAGAAAAGATAAGATAGAAGATATGATTTGTAAAAGATAAATATGATAGGAAAAAGATATAATTGAAAATTGAAAAGATATAAAAGATATTTGAAAAAGATAAATTTGTTTTGAAAAAGATATTGTGAAGATTTGAAAAAGATATTTATGAGTTGAAAAGATTTTAAGAAGGAAAAGATATAGATTTGTTTTGAAAAAGATATAAAAATTTTTTTTAAAGGATAAGATTTGAAAAATTTTGAAATTGAAATCTGAATTTTTATAAAAAAAATTCGAAAATATGGCTTAAAATAGTTAGAAAAGATATATTTTTTTTTGAATTTTGAATTTTATGATGAAAGAGAAAAACACATAAAAGACACAAGACTTAAAATTTTTAGATCTAATGCTCCTTGTTTTCGAAAATTTTGGAGGGAAAACACCAAGGAACACCAAACTTAAGAATTTTAAGATCAAGACGCAAAGAAGACTCAAGAACACTTTGAAGATTCACAAGAACACCAAGAACAAAAGAAAGAACACCGAACTTAAAATTTTTAGAAGACCAAAATAAATTTTCGAAAATTATATAAAGATTAACAAGAAAACACCAAACTTAAAGTTTGGCACAAGATTAAATCAAGAAAAATTATTTTTGAAAAATATTTTTAATAGAACCGGTGCCCAATCATCAAGAACATAAACCAATGCTCTAGCCAATTGAGCTGTAAATGTAACACTTGTTTTGAAGAGGTATATTTTCACTAACTAAAAATAAGTTCCTTTTTGAAGTAGCTTTGGAAAAACACAAGAAAAACAAGAAAAGACACAGAACAAGAAAAACTAAAAATCAAACAAGACAAATAAACAAGAACAACTTGAAGATCAAAGAACACAACTTCGAAAATTTAAAAGAAAAATATAAAATATGCAATTGACACCAAACTTAAAACAAGACACTAAACTCACGAAAAAAATTAAAAATTGATAAAGAAAAATAATATTTTTGAAAAATTTTTGAAAAGGAAATAAAGGACTCAGAATTTAATGACTCTATAGCAACAAAAATAAATTATTCCTAATCTAAGCAACAAAATAAACCTTTAGTTGTTCAAACTCAAACAATCCCCGGCAACGGCGCCAAAAACTTGGTGCACGAATTGTGAATCACACTTTTCACAACTCGTACCACTAACTAGCAAGTGCACTGGGTCGTCCAAGTAATACCTTACGTGAGTAAGGGTCGAAACCCACGGAGATTGTTGGTTTGAAGCAATCTATGGTTATCTTGTAAATCTTAGTCAGGAAATTAATTATAATTATCAGTGTGAATTGCGAAGAATAAAAGAGCATGAAATAAATACTTGTTATGCAGTAATGGAGAATATGTTGGAGTTTTGGAGATGCTTTGTCTTCTGAATCTCTGCTTTCTCCCTGTCTTCTTCTTCACGTACGCAAGGTTCCTCCTATGGCAAGCTGTGTGTTGGTGGATCACCGTTATCAATGGCTACCATCCGTCCTTTCAGTGAAAATGGTCCAGGTGCGCTGTCACCGCATGGCTAATCATCTGTCGGTTCTCGATCATGTCGGAATAGGATCCATTGATCCTTTTGCGTTTGTCACTACGTCCAACACTCGCGAGTTTGAAGCTCGTCACAGTCATTCAATCCCTGAATCCTACTCGAAATACCACAGACAAGGTTTAGACTTTTCTGATTCTCAAGAATGCTGCCAATGGATTCTAGCTTATACCACGAAGATTCTGATTAAGGAATCCAAGAGATATTCACTCAATCGAAGGTAGAACGGAGGTGGTTGTCAGGCACGTGTTCATAGGTTGAGGATGGTGATGACTGTCACGGATCATCACATCCATCATATTGAAGTGCGAATGAACATCTTAGATAGAAACAAGCGTGTTTGAATAGAAAACAAAAATAGTTGCATTAATTCATCGAGACACAGCAAAGCTCCTCACCCCCAACAATGGAGTTTAGAGACTCATGCCGTCAGAGAGTACAAAGTTCAGATCTAAAATGTCATGAGATCCAAATAAATCTCTAAAAATTATTTAAATACTAAACTAGTAACCTAGGTTTACAGAAAATGAGTAAACTATGATAGATAGTGCAGAAATCCACTTCTGGGGCCCACTTGGTGTGTGCTGGGGCTGAGACTTATGCTTCTCACGTGCCTGGGCTGTTTTGGGCGTTCAACGCCAGGTTGTAACCTGTTTCTGGCGTTGAACTCCAACTTGTAACTTGTTTCTGGCGCTGGACGCCAGACTGCAACATGGAACTGGCGTTGAACGCCAGTTTACGTCATCTATCCTTGAGCAAAGTATGAACTATTATATATTGATGGAAAGCCCTGGATGTCTACTTTCCAACGCAATTGAGAGCGCGCCATTTGGAGTTTTGTAGCTCCAGAAAATCCACTTTGAGTGCAGGGAGGTCAGAATCCAACAGCATCAGCAGTCCTTTTTCAGCCTGAATCAGATTTTTTACTCAGCTCCTTCAATTTCAGCCAGAAAATACCTGAAATCACAGAAAAATACACAAACTCATAGTAAAGTCCAGAAATGTGATTTTTAATTAAAAACTAATAAAAATATACTAAAAACCAACTAAATCATACTAAAAACTAAGTAAAAACAATGCCAAAAAGCGTATAAATTATCCGCTAATCATTGCCCTCTTTTTGTCATCATCCTAGTCTTTGCTACCTCACTTCCTTGGGTGAAGGTGCACCATTTCCTCATAAGATTCCTGCAAAGTTATTGGAAGTTGCTTGTTCCCAAAGCACTTGAGAAATAGTTAGCTTGCATGTATGCTTGTGACTTCTGAACTTAATTTGGTGTGTGAACACCAAACTTAGTTCTTTGCCCAGTACAAAACCTTGCATATATGCAGAGAACCTCATATCTTGTTATTAACAAAACAATTATTAACTAAAGTCTAACTACATCTAAGTGGTTTCCCTTGATTGGTTGGAGCTAGCAATGTGCTTTGGGAGTGGAGTGTGATTCTAACTAAGATCCTTTGGTGGAACACCAAACTTAGAATTACACTTTCACTCTTGGATTGTTTTGGTGTGGAACACCAAACTTAGCTCCTCGCAATACATGGGGAACAACTTGTGACCTTTATTGAAATAAAGATGAAAAGGAAACTACCTGAGGTTGGGTTGCCTCCCAACAGAGCGCTCTTTTATCGTCGCTAGCTCAACGATTCCTCAATTACTTGAGATGATACTTTACTCTGGGGTTTTCCCCCATGTTGCCCATATAATGTTTGAGTCTTTGTCCGTTCACAGTGAACGTCCTCTCTGAACCTTCATCCATGATTTCTATGTGCCCATATGGCGAGACCTTTGTGACAAGGAAGGGTCCTGACCACCTTGACTTGAGTTTGCCAGGGAACAGTCTCAATTTGGAGTTGTAAAGGAGTACTTGTTGCCCCTTTTCAAAACTCCTTGGTGTCAGATGCAGGTCATGTCTTCTCTTCGTATTTTTTTTATAAATCTTGGCATTTTCATAGGCTTGAGATCTAAATTCCTCCATCTCTTGCAGTTGCAGGATCCTCTTTGCACCAGCAGCAATGCTGTCAAAATTTAGTATCTTGAGAGCCCAGAGAGCTTTGTGTTCCAGCTCCAGTAGTAAATGACAAGCTTTTCCATACACCAGTTGATATGGGGACATTCCAAGTGGAGTTTTGAATGCTGTTCTGTATGCCCAAAGAGCATCATCCAGCTTCTTTGACCAATCCTTTCTTGATGCACCCACAGTCTTTTCCAGAATCCTCTTTAGCTCTCTGTTGGATATCTCCATTTGCCCACTTGTTTGGGAATGGTAAGGCGTGGCCACCTTGTGTTTTACCCCATATCGTAGGAGAAGAGCTTCTAGTGGTCTGTTACAAAAATGGCTCCCTCCATCACTGATGAGTGCTCATGGGACTCCAAACCGACTAAAGATATTCTTCCTGAGGAAGTTCATGACCACCTTGTTATCATTCATTGGGGTTGCAATAGCCTCTACCCACTTGAAAACGTAATCCACTGCTACCAAGATGTACTTGTTTGAATATGAGGTTGGGAAGGGTCCCATGAAATCGATTCCCCACACATCAAACAGTTCCAGTTCCAAGATGAAATTTTGTGGCATCTCATTTCTTTTGGGCAAGTTTCCAGTTCTTTGGCATTCATTGCAGCTCTTTACTAGTTCTTTGGCATCCTTGAAAAGGGTGGGCCAAAAGAATCCGCTTTGTAACACCTTTGCTGCAGTTCTGTCCCCTCCGAAGTGGCCTCCAGAGCATGAGCCGTGGCAATTCCATAGGACCTCTCGTCCTTCTTCTTCCGAAACACATCTTCTAAGGATTTCATCTGAACACTTCTTGAAGAGATATGGCTCATCCCAGACAAAGTATTTTGCATCATTCATGAGCTTCCTTTTTTGATGTTTATTGATCTCTGGAGGTAAGGCCACAGTTGCCTTGAAGTTGGCAATGTCTGCGAACCATGGTGCTTTGTGAACTGTCATCAGCTGTTCATCAGGGAAGAGCTCGTTCACACTTGTATCATGTGTTCCACTTTCCTCATGAGGGATTCTGGATAGGTGATCTGTTACCTTGTTCTCTACTCCTTTCTTGTCTCTGATTTCAATATTGAATTCCTGCAACAATAAGATCCATCTTATTAGTCTTGGTTTTGATTCTTGCTTGGCAAACAAGTATTTAAGTGCTGTGTGATCTTTGAAAACAATCACTTTAGCACCGATGAGGTACGATCTAAACTTGTCAAATGCAAAAACTATTGCTAGCAACTCCTTTTCAGTAGTGGTATAATTTCTTTGAGTATCATTGAGGACTTTGCTAGCATAGTATATCACATGGACTAAGTTATCTTTCCTCTGTCCTAACACTGCCCCAACTGTAAAATCAGATGCATCACACATCAATTCAAATGGTAAGTTCCAATCAGGTGGGGAAATGATAGGAGCAGAGGACAACCTTATTTTCAAATTTTCAAATGCTAGCATGCATGATTCATCAAAGATAAATGGTGTATCAGATACAAGGAGATTGCTTAAGGGCTTGGCTATCTTTGAAAAATATTTAATAAATTTTCTATAAAAGCCAGCATGCCCTAAAAAGCTCCTAATTGCCTTGACATCACTAGGTGGAGGCAGTTTTTCAATAAGTTCCACTTTAGCCCTGTCCACTTCAATGCCTTGGTTAGAAACCTTATGGCCAAGGACTATTCCTCCTGTCACCATAAAGTGACATTTTTCCCAGTTCAAGACCAGATTGGTCTCTTGGCACCTTTTCAATACTAAGGAAAGGTGACTCAGGCAGCTAGTAAAGGAATCTCCGAATACCGAAAAATCATCCATAAAAACTTCAATGAATTTCTCTATCATATCTGAGAAGATAGAAAGCATGCAGCGTTAGAAAGTCGCAGGTGCATTACATAGCCCAAATGGCATGCGCCTGTAGGCAAACACTCCATATGGACAAGTAAATGAAGTTTTCTCTTGGTCTCTGGGATCAACCACTATTTGGTTGTATCCTGAATAACCATCAAGAAAACAGTAATATGCATGTCCTGCGAGTCTTTCCAACATCTGATCCATAAATGGGAGGGGGAAATGGTCCTTTCGTGTAGCCTCATTGAGTTTCCGATAGTCTATGCACATCCACCATCTTGTGACGGTCCTTGTAGAAATTAGTTCGTTCTTCTCATTGGGAACTACAGTGATTCCTCCCTTTTTGGGCACGACATGCATGGGGCTGACCCAGGGGCTGTCTGAGATCGGGTAGATTACCCTTCCCTGCCATAACTTCATAACTTCTTTCTGTACCACTTTCTTCATGATTGGGTTTAGCCTCCTTTGGGATTGAATGGATGGTTTGGCATCATCTTCCAGTAGTATCTTATGCATGCATATGGCTGAACTTATTCCTTTCAGGTCAGCAAGAGTCCATCCAATGGCATCCTTGTGCTTTCGCAATACTTTGAGTAGTTCATCCTCTTGATCTTGGCTGAGGCACGAGCTTATGATCACTGGGTAACTTTCATTTTCTCCTAAGTATGCATATTTGAGAGTGGGTGGCAGTGCTTTGAGTTCAAGTTTGGGTGCTTCTGACTTTTCGTTCTCTTCTTTTGATGCCCCTTGTATATGAATCTCTGCTGTTGCAACCTCTTCACTAAACGTTGACTCCTCCTCTGTTAACCCTTCAGGTTCTTCTTCTTCAAAACTCTCCTACACTGCATCTTCAAGTGAGTCCAACCTCATACATTCTCCCAATTGTTCTGGTGGGTAACTCATGGCTTTGAACACATTGAATGTCATCTTTTCATTGTGTAATCTCAGGGTGAGGTCCCCCTTTTGTACATCAATGACAGCTCCAGCAGTGGCCAAGAACGGCCTTCCCAGGATGATGGAAGCCTTGGTTTCCTCCTGCATGTCCAGCACTACAAAGTCTACTGGGAAGATGAAATCTCCCAATTTCACCAGCAAATCTTCTACTACGCCATGAGGGAACTTGAACGATCTGTCTGCCAGTTGTAGGGCCATCTTTGTTGCTTTAGCCTCTTCAATCTTCATTTTTCTCATCATGGCTAACGACATCAAATTTATGCTGGCTCCTAAGTCACATAGAGCCTTTTCCACTGTGATTTCTCCTATGATACAAGGGATCTGAAAGCTCCCCGGATCCTTCAATTTCTGGGGTAGTTTATGCTGAATGATAGCACTACATTCTTCGGTTAGTATCACAGTCTCGCTGTTCTTCCAGCTTCTCTTCTTAGTCATTAGCTCCTTTAAAAACTTGGCGTAGAGGGGCATTCGCTCTATTGCTTCAGCAAAAGGTATGTTGATTTGTAGTTTCTTGAAGATTTCCAAAAATCTCAAGAACTGGCTGTCATCCCCCTTCTTCTTTAATTGCTGAGGGTATGGGACTCTTGGGACGTCTGGCTTCAGCACTTCTTTCCCTTTTTGTGAACTCAAAGTGGGAACTCGAGCTCCATCCTTCTCTTCTTCCTTTTCATTTGAGTAATTTTCTTGTGGTTTTTGGGGGGTTTCCTTCAGTTCCTTCCCACTCCGAAGGATGATAGCCTGACACTCCTCCCTTTGGGTTGAGTTAGTATTGCTGCAAAGGTTGTGGTTGGGAATTTGCTTGAATAGGTAGCCAATTTGTGTCTCAAGTTTCTTGATGGCAGCATCCTGATTCTGCATATTGGACATCACTTCTTCTCGAAACGCTTTACTGTCTTGAATCTCTTTGCATATACCTTCAAGTAGGTTTTCAATCTTCGAGAGTCTGTCATCAGATGATGGTGGGTTGGGGTTGGATGGATGAGAAAGGTTAGTTTGGCCTTGGTAGAAGTGTTGAGAGGGGTGGTTATGTGGGTGCTGATATAGTCTAGGTGTGGCATGTTGGTAAGCTAAGTTGTTGGGATTTGGACGTCTTTGATCTATGCCTTGGTCTTGTTGATTTCCCCACCCAAAGTTTGGGTGGTTTCTCCATCCAGGGTTTTAGGTTTTGGAGTATGGATCATAGTTTTGCCTAGGTGAATTCCCAATGTAGCTGGCTTGCTCCTGACTACCCTCTGCTTCTTCATTCACTTCTTCTTGGGTCGTTGATGAGGTGGTGATTGCTGCTACTTGGTTCCTCTCCATCTTCTTGGTGAGGTCAGCCAACTGCTTGGTTATGAGCTTGTTTTGGGCCAGCAGTGCATCCACATTGTTTAGCTCTATCACTCCTCTAGTGTTCCCTCTTTCGGAGGCATAGAAGTAGTCATTCTCTGTTACAGTTTCAATGACATCTATGGCCTCCTCAATGGTCTTCTTCTTGTTCAGAGATCCCCCGGATGAGTGGTCTACTGCCTTCTTTGATTCATAGGAAAGGCCTTCATAGAAAATGTGTAGCTGCACCCATTCATTGAACATATCTGGTGGACACCTCCTTGTTAGGTCCTTAAACCTCTCCCATGCTTCATATAGAGTCTCACCATCCTGCTGCCTGAATGTTTGCACCTCAGCTCTCAGCCTGTTAATCCGTTGAGGAGGATAGAATCTTGCCAAGAATTTGTTTACCACATCTTCCCAAGTTGCTAAACTCTCCTTTGGGAAAGATTCCAGCCATTTAGATGCCTTGTCCTTGAGTGAGAAAGAGAACAGAAGTAGTCTATAGGTGTCAGGATGAACACCATTAGACTTCATAGTATCATATATCCTCAGGAAGGTGGTTAGATGTTGATTGGGGTCTTCTTGGACACTCCCTCCGAATGAACAGTTGTTCTGAACAAGGGTGATGAGCTGTGGCTTTAGTTCAAAGTTGTTGGCATGTATGGTTGGCCTTTGGATGCTCTACTCCCACAATTTCCTGGGTTTGGATTGATGTAAGAACCCAAAACTCTTCTCTCTTGCCCAGCATGATTTGCTAGACCCTCTCTGCCATGGTTGTGAGCCTCTTCTTCATGATGGTTCTCTATATTCTTCTCCATGTTTGGTTCAAAGTACTCTTCCTCTTCCTCAGCACCAACTACTCTCTTTCCTCTTGCTTCCCTCCTTAATCTAAGGAAGGTCCTCTCTGGTTCAGAATCAAAAGAAGTTGAAGCCCCGCTTCTCCTCCCTGTCATACAACCAACAAGGTACAAGCAAGGAAATAGATCCAGAAACTATTCTAAAAAAATTGCTGTTAGTGTGAGTGATGCAATATATCAAACAGTTAGTGGGTGAGTGAAACAGAGTGTAAACAGCTAAAATAAAGGGGTTAAAGGGATGGGAATACAAAACAACTGAAACCGAAAGTAAAGTGCTCAAACAGAAATTTAAATCAACAGAATAACAAATGCTCAATCTAGTGATCCTCCAACTTAATCATTGTTGATACAAAATCAATCCCCGGCAATGGCGCAATAAACTTGATACGCACGAAAACTTGTCTCTCAACAATTTTCCTTCGACAAGTGTACCGAATTTGTCGTCAAGTAAAAACTCACAATAGAGTGAGGTCGAATCCCACAGGGATTGATTGATCAAGCAACTTTAATTAGAGGAATGTTCTAGTTGAGCGAATCAGAATTTGGGTTGAGAATTGCAGAAAATTAAATGGCGGGAAAGTAAATAAGAGAAAAGTAAATGCTAGAAATAAAGAGCTGAATGTAAATGACGGAAAGTAAATTGCAGAATCTTAAATGGGAATGGGGTAATTGCTCATAAAAGTAAATGACAGAAATTAAAGAGAATGGGTAAGATCAGAAATGGGGAGTTCATTGGGCTCAGGAGATGTTGCATTCTCCGGATCAATTTCATTTTCATCTCTTCCTCAATCAATGCACTCATTGATCTCCTTGGCAATCTTAAGTGATCGAATTCCAATTTCTTGGTAATTCAATCTCTCAAATCTTGATCAATAGCCAATTCCTTGGTCAATTGCTCATGAGAAGAGATGAAGTATGGTCACTGATTATACCACATGCATTTCCCAAATCAGGTGTTGGTGGGATTATAGTCACATATCCATCCAAACCCAATTTGGTCCAGCATGAGAAAGCATTTCTAGCATGATCTCTTCATTCCTCTTTCAAGGTTCAGAAGAGATCCAAGTATGAATAGCTTCTTTTCCAAGATAACTACCCAATTGGATGAAGATCGAAAGCTTTCAAGTAAAATCAAGAGAAAAGATAGAAGAAGGAAAATGAAAACTAATATTGATCCATCAAATTACAATAGAGCTCCCTAACCCAATGAAAGGGGTTTAATTGTTCATAGCTCTGGAAGATGAAAACAAAGATGGAGAATACATCATGAAAGTAAAACTAGAAGTGCAGAGAAAGTAAAATACAGAGAGTAGTTCTATGCCAAAGGCTCCCTAAAGTTTTCAACTCGCAAACTAATTCAAAGCTACTCCTATATATACTACTCTTCCGATCTTCTAGTTGGCTCTTCAAGTCTTGGGTATGAGCCTCTGAATCTTGAGTTTGAAGCAGTTATCCTTTTCATTGGGCTTAGCTTTGCTTGCAGAGAGAAAAGGTGAAGTAGGCAGGGACTTTGACTCAGGACGTTAGTGATGTCAATGTTAAGTGAAAGTGTGGGTTCGAGAACGTTAGTGACAATCACCTTTTTCACTAACGTTCCTAACCCAAATATGATCACGTTGACTTCAATGTTAGTGGCACTAACGTGACCACTAACTTTGCCTCTTGGTCCTTCGCACACGTTATTGGGACTTACCTTTTCCAATAACGTGGAGAGTCCTCCCTTGTCCCTACGTTAGTGTCCACGTTAACTAGGTTAACGTGGCTTCTAACGTAGTAATGCCAATCCTTTGAGAACGTTAGTGACACTTACCTTTATCACTAACGTTCCAATCTGCCCCTATTTCCCACGTTAGAGTCCATGTTAACTAAGTTAACGTGGCTTCTAACGTAGTCATGCTAGCCATCTCCAACGTTAGTGACAAAGGTAAGTGTCACTAACGTTGGCTATCAATTGCTCTCTCCACGTTAGCTTCCACGTTAACTAAGTTAACGTGGGAGTTAACGTGGCTTATGGAGGCTTGGCCAACGTTAGTGACAAAGGTGAATGTCACTAACATTGGCTTCTCTTTTGCTTCTTAACGTTAGAGTCCATGTTAACTAAGTTAACGTGGCTCTTAACGTGGCCACTTATGAGCTTGGTCCAACGTTAGTGTCACTAATGTTGGCTCCATTTTCTTTCTTCCACGTTAGAGTTCACGTTAACTTAGTTAACGTGACTCTTAACGTGGGTTATGATGGCTTCGAGGGCGTTATTGGCGATTACTTTTCTCATTAACGTTGCAAGCTAGCTCCCATTCCACGTTAGTGGTCACGTTAGTTAGACTAACGTGGCTGCTAACATGGTTCTTCCTTGCTTTCTTTGTCCTGAAATCAAGCAATAAAGTGCATCAAAGTTCTAATCCAAATCATGAGACATGCATCCTCTAATTTGTCATATAATTCATGCAAAATTCTCATGAAATCATGTAAAGTGTACAATGTATGCTTGAATCAAGATGTAAGTGAATATCTACCCAAAACTAGCTTATTTTCTAAGAAAATGCATGAAACTACCTTAAAAACAGTAAAGAAAAGGTCAGTGAAACTGGCCAAAATGCCCTGGCATCAAATATGTACAAACTCTAACTAACATGCAACCTATCATGCAATGCAACAACTAACTAACAAAGAAAATTAAGCATTGGTGTTGGAAAAGGAAATTGTTACCCACGGAAGTCGGTCGGACGACCTCCCCACACTTAGAAATTTGCACCGTCCTTGGTGCATGCAAAGAAGAATACGGTAGACGGGTTGCTACAACTGATGAGCTCCTTCAAAAGGTTGTGCGGAGGACTTATTTGTTGCCCCATTTAGAAGCTTTTCCTTTCCCTTTTTGGTGGCCAACCCAAAAGGAAAGAAAAAGAAAGAAAATTAAGCCTACAACAAAGATACCAAAGTAAATAAAATATAGGCGGGGGCTAATGCCAAATAAGAGTAGGGTTCTCAAATACATGGTAGCTACAACATGTAAGTGAGAGAGCAATGTAAGCAAAGGGCATGTCAACTAACACTTGATGCAAGAGTAAAGTCAAAGCATGAAGAGCACTCAGAAGCATCAAGTTCAAGCAAGAATTGACACAAACAAGATTAGTGATAAGCATAGGAGCATTTGGTCCCATCCTAACTCAATGATAATGAGGCACAAAAACAAAGATTAATGAGTTAGGAAGGACTAAAGCACTAATCTTGTGTGTGGAACAAATATTACAATTAAGCTAAACAAGTTACGAAGCACCAAAATAATGCAAGAAATTCTCAACAATTGAGTAGGAGAATTCAACACCAATATTAAAATAAAAAACTTAGAAAGAAAAATAAGAACAAGCCATAAAAATAAAATTAAAATGCAATGAATGAAAAATAAACAAATGCAACATACAAAAGAAAAATAAGAAAAGTGAAAAGTAGAATTTTGAAGAGAGAAAGAAAAAGAAGGTAAGAAAGGAAGAAGAAAGAAGAAAGGAAAAAAAGCAGGAGAGAAACAGGGCACGTGGTGACGCGCGCGCTTCGGCAACGCGTGCGCACGAAGAGCAAGATGGTGAAGTGACGCGTAAGCGTCGTCCACGCATACGCGTGGAATGCAGAAAGTACAAGTGACGTGTAAGCGTCACCCACGCGTACGCATGGGGCCAAATTGTGCTATTCGCACAAAGGCAGCACCACTCCAGCGCAACTCTCTGGTTTTTGTACCAGGAGTTCAACATGGGCCTACGATGCGTGCGCGTCAGCCACGCTTGTCGCCCCCCTTTTTTTATATATATAGAAGAATAAAATAGAAACAGAGCACTCTCCTAACCTATTAGCATTCTAAAGTGCCCAAAATTCAAATTTAACAACAAATCTTTTGGTTTTTGAAAAATTTTCAAATACAAAACAAACAAACTTACACTTCAAGAAAAATACAATTCAACAACAACTATTCTAATCAACAATGAATCTAATAAGAAATCTATCAATCAAAGCAAAATGTATAAGAGTATAGAAAATAAGAAAAACTACCTACAATGGCAACTCAATTCATTCATTGATTATATATACAAGAGAGTGGAAAGAGTTTACCATGGTAGGGTGTCTCCTACCTAGCACTTTTAGTTATTGTCCTTAAGTTGGACAATTGATGGAGTTCTTCCTTTGGTGGCTTATGCTTGAACTCTTCCTTGAATCCCTACCAATTTTTGTATTTTCAATAGCCTCCGGGACCCCAAATTGTGCATGCCACTCTTTCAAGAAATCTCAAGCAAGTAGTGAAACCCCAAGATTGATGATTATTGATATGGATTCCAGGGTCCCATACTTTGCTTGTCAACACCCTTTCCTCTTGATCTTCATGCTTCCAATTGGGTGATAACATTATTGAATTCCCCTTAGAGCTCCTAATCCTCATCTTAAATCCATTGAATTGAGCTTTACTCCACCTTTAAAAAGTGAGCTTCCTTCCACTATGCACCTTGATTCTTGTTGCCAACCAACATCCAACTCTTTCTTACTTGCCAACCCACAAAGAACTCTAAGTTGACAATATATTTCTAACAAAGCATATTGATATGGGCCAAGGAAATTGAAAGATGAGATGATTACCCACTCAATTTGTAATTTGGATGGTGACTTAGCAGGGAAGGTATCCGATGGCTTTGATAATGTAAGCTCCACTTCCTTTAACTCCTCCTTGATGACTTCCACCTCTTGACAACTTTTTTCAAATCTCACTTGCTTGTCAACTTCTTCCAACTCTTCCTCATTGATCAAAACATGTATTGGAGGTTGTACACATTCCTTCTCAACATCGGTTTCACATCCAATGGAAGAAGCTTCAACAGGATCACCAATGTCACTTGGTGTAGAGTTGTCTTCAATGATGGGATTTGCCTCTTGCTCAACCTTTCCTAAATTTTCAACTATTTCTTCCTTTTCAAGGGTCTCTTCCTCCACCACTTATTGTAAGACATACCCCATCCCCTTGTCCTCATGTTGGGATTCTAAAATCTCTTTCATGCTCCACTCTTCGGTTGATTTCTCACATTCATCCGTGGAGATGCTTTGTTTGGTACATGAGTCCCATGAGTCCAAGTTAGCTTTAATTTCGGCAAGGTTAGCCATGATATCTTTGTGCCTCCTTTGGGCTTCCTCTTGCTCCTTTTGATGGATGATTGCTTGAAGCCGGTCCATTGCTTCCTTGAAGCGAGATCCCTTGGCTCTTGTTCTACTTGATTAACATAATTAGGATCATATTGCTCTTGGATCAATGGATATGGGTATTCTTCCATGGAGGGATTATGTGGTTAAAAGTTCTCATAAATGGGGAGTGGTTCAAGAGGGTTGTGGTGGTAATGGTGTTGGAGTGGTGATAGTTCAACGGGTGCTTGCTCATAATAGTCACAAGGGTGTGCATAGGGAGAATATGGATTTGGATTGTGTGGAGGTAATTGGTGGAAATAGGATGTGGATTGAGAGTGTGGTGGTTGGAATGATGGTGCTTGAGGGCTATGTTGAGAGTATGGTGCATGGAATGATGGTGGTTGAGGGACATAATCATAATAAGAACCATCATATCCATTGGAATGATATGCATTATAGGAGGGATTACAATCATGGATATGGCTCCCTTCTCAAGAATTCTTCCCTCCCATAATGTGAGCCATCATTAAAGTCTCCATTGCCTACAACATAGTCATAACCATATCCAAAACCACAAGGATGATAATTCATATGGAGAGAGAAAATCAAAACAAAGAGTATAAAAAAGACAAAGAAAAAGTAAACTCCTAAGTACTAGCAAAACCAAGAAGTAACCAAAAAGCAAGATATTCACAATATGAACATATTCACAATAGCCAATAATATAACACCATTGCAATTCTCTGACAACGGCGCCAAAAACTTGATATAAAAGATTTTTACCAGCTCGGAATTTAGCAAAATAATTTCGTTGTGAGCATAGCCCAAACCGATAATCGATCCTCAAATCAAAGTTTAATTTGTTTGGTTGTCACAAGTCCAACCCAATAAAAATTACCGAGAGTATTAGTCCCGGGTCATCTTCTCAAGGAATTGCAGTGAGGTATGCGTATTATTGGTTATGGTATCCAAGGGGTGGGTTGGTAAAAGGGCGAGAAATTAAAAAGGGCAAGAAATGTAAATCAAACAACTAAATAAAGCAATTAATAAAGAGAGGCAATCATGGCAAGGATTGAGAATATAAACTTTCTATCCTAGTCATTATTCATAACAATAATTAACAAGAATTTATCCTATTTTGTCATCTCCAACAAAGGAAGAAGGTACAATGTTATCTTCACACGAGAGAAAGTCAAATAAGACTAGTTAATCTCAATTCAAAAATCCTAATCAACTCACTAATTGAATTAGCAAGAGATTAGAGTCAATGGAAACAATATTAACTAACAACTCTAGATCACCAACATGAGTTGGGTATTAATGACTCAAGAGCACCTAATTTCTCTTTTCAAGCCAAGAATGCTCAAAAATCTACTCTAGTATCCAACCAAGCATTTTATCAAACACTTGGAAGGCATAAAAGGAAAGCATAATAAATTGCAAGGAAAAATAAATCTACAACTACCCAATGCAAGAAATTAACACTAACTCAATTAAACAATAAAGGAACATAAAACATAAATTGCATTAAATGAAAAGGAAAAATTAACAAGAGTGCTCATAAACATAAAAGAGGCTAGAATAAAGGAAATAGCAAAAGAAACTAGGAGAATTAAAGTACTAGAATAATAAATTGAAAGGAAAACAAGATGAAAACAGGAAATTAAACCTAGATCTAAAATGCAATTAACCTAAGAACCCTAATTCTAGAGAGAAGAGGGAGCTTCTCTCTCTAGAAAACTAAACTACATGATGCTAACCTAAAACTAATTGCTCCCCCCATTCCCTTGCCATCCTTGGATTCAAAAGCATAAAAAATGAGTTGCATTTGGGCCTCCTTGAGCTCAGAAATCACCTCCAGCATTTTTGCCTTTAAGTGAGTCACGTGACCAACATCACGCGTGCGCGTGGATGACGCGTGCGTGTCGCTTGATGATCCTCTGGTCACGCGTGCGCGTGGGTGACGCATGCGTGTCCATGGCAAATCTCCTTCTCACGCGTATGCGTGGGTGACGCGTGCGCGTAGCTTTCAGTTAAGCAAATCCTCATTTCTTCATGAATTCTCCATTTTTGCATGCTTTTTCTTCATTCCATCAACCCAATCTTTGCCTTCTAATTATGAAATCACTTAACAAATATATCAAGGTATCGAATGGAATTAAAGTGAATTAAAATTAGCAATTTAAAGGGCTAAAAAGCATATTTTTACTCTTAAGCACAAATTAGGAAAAATTCACAGAACCATGCTATTTCATTGAATAAATATGAGAAAAGTCGATAAAATCTCCTAAATTCAACACAAGATAAATCACAAAATTGGGGTTTATCATCTATCCCTAGTGCAGGTAATGAGCTCATCTGTCGGTTTCGACCCGTTCCCAACATAACTCAGCAACCTTTGTCTGAGTTTGGTATCTAATGCTATAACCTATGTAAGCAACCTCTGTCTTACAGGTGTGACTTTCTTGAGCCGATGTATGCAAACATAACCTCTGTAAGCAACCTAGGTCTTACAGGTGAGGCTCTCTCTAGCCAATGTATGTATCGATAACCTCTGTAAGCAACCTCTGTCTTATAGGTTCGACCATCCCTGGATTGGCTGATGTATCTCTAGAAAGTAAATCTCGATGGACTCACCACCATATCTCTGCTCGTTTTTAGTAGCTAAACAATCATCTCAGTTTGTTCTCAGTGTCAAATAATATCTCTGCTTATCTCCTTTTCTTTTTGTTCTTTCTTTCTTTTCTTATCTGTTCTCTGCTCTCCTGGGGCAGAGGTTCTTTCGATTCTTTTAGTATTTGCTCTCTGCTCTCCTGTGGTAGAGGTTCTTTAATATTTTTCTTTCTTTTTTTTTCTTTCTTCTTCTTTTCTTTCCTATCATTCCATAATATAATTTATCTTCACATTATTCCCTCGCCTTTCCCTAAGTATCTTATAAAAAAGAATTATAAAGTACTTTAATTAAGTCTGTGTTCTCTAAAGCTTTTAAGATCACTCTATTTGCCCTTCTCTAACTTATAATAATATTAATACTATCTTTACTAATTAATATTCATAATAAAATATTAACAATAATATAAATAGAATAATTTAAATGGTAAACAAATAATATGTATATCTTTTCTTAAAAACTTAGCTTCGTAAAACTTTTATTTCTAAACTCTTATTATCTATGTTTTAAACTCTAAACTTTTAAATACTTCATTTTTAACCTAAAATTTTTATAAAATTATATTTGAAACCTCACATATCTCAATATTTATAAAAGTAACCCTGTACTTTTATAAAATATCCATTTTATTCCTGTACTTTATTTATTACCCAAAATATCCCAAAATGTATATACTTACAAAACTAACTTTCATTTTTATTAAATTGCTATTTTAATTTCAAATATAAACTTTATTTTTCTGATTTTAACTTTACCAAAGGACTGAACCTTATTTCCAAAATTATTCAAGTTTTCAGTTTGAGTTTTAAGTCCATTTTTTAAGCTTTACTATTACCGATCTTTCACTGCTTTTCATTTAGCCTCTTGGTCATCAAATTTCATCAATTTTAATCAATAATTCTTATTCACAATAGCCCTAAAATCATCAAAATAACCCAGCTGGGCTGTTTTTCATGGCCGAACCACAATTCACAAGCAACAACAATAATTCAACAAAATTTCAACATAAAACTCAACCAAACTCAACAATAATCAATCAAACCAATATCTACTTATAAAATTCACATTTAATTATTATAAAATTACTAAACCCTACCTCCGTATGAAATCAAAACAATGGAAGCTCTGGAGAAGCTTTCTGACTGAGCGGCTAAAGAAAAAAATGTCAGAAATCGTCTATGCCTCCTAGAACTCCAATTGGCCGAACTCAAGAGGAAGGGGAGCTATGTCACCATCAACTTCTACCGAACAAAAGTAATTTCAACATGAAGAGGAAGAAGATACGAACACTTTTATCGGATTAGATTTTTATTGGAGTTACGGATATCAAAAAATCAAGCTTGGAAGCTCTCAGGTTCATGGAAACTCACGTTCTCTCTCTATTCTTTTCTTTCTTTTGGTGATGAAAAAGGAAAATTAAGGGCTGCTGGTGATGATTATATAGAGAAATAGTGGGCTACGTGTCATCAAGGAGGTTGGATGTCATAGTTTCAAGCTGTTGAGTTTGCGATTCAAGTTATAAATATCTTAAACGAATAATTATGAAAGTTGGATATATTAAAACATAAGTAATAATATATATGAGTTACTAATATAAATGACATTAGCAACATAACAATAAAAGATATACGATGAAGTATTAGCAAAGCTACGTTCACCGAGAATTACCGATATTTACTCATATCGGCGAATATCGAACTCGATAATAATATTATTAACTAAACTTTGTTTTTAAATTAAAAATATCAATTACTTAAATTAATATATATATATATATATATATATATATATATATATATATATAATTTTTATTATTTATAAATTAATAAAATTATAGTTTTAATTATGTAAAATATTTTATCATAATAAAAATATATATGAGAATCTGAATTTAATTAAATTCAAATAGTTATAAAATTAATTTAATTACTTATAATAAAATAAGGAACTCCAATTTATGAAATGAATTATAACTTATTTATATTTATATTTTTAAAATTATGGGTCATTACACAAAGCACCCAACAAAATAAGATGTGGAAAGAAAGTAAATAAGCTTGATTCAAGATAATGAGTTAAGGAAGGGTTCCATAATCTAATCCAGATAGAGGCTTTGAAAGATTTTAACCATTTATGTTGAATTGTGTATAAGTAAAACAGTTAACCAAAACCATTTGGATTGCTACCATTCACCCTTGTAATTTTAAGCTTTAATATTTTGATGATTAAAGTATGATTCTTTGCTTGCTTGAGGACAAGCAAGAACTTAAGTTTGGTATTTTGATGCATGAGCATCTTAAGTACTTTTCTTGGGTATTTCTAGATGGAATTTATGGCCTTTTGCTTGTTTATCATGTGTTTTATGTCTTATTTTAGTAGTACTTTGAGTCCTTTGATTTCTGGTTAAATATAGGAAAAGGACAGCAAAAGAGAAGCAAAGTACAAGCAAAAGAAACCAACTAGAAAAGCATTTGACGGGAGACAGAGAGCTGGTATTTTATATGTCAGACAGATGGCGTGCAACTCGTGCATGCATCCCAAAGCAGAAAATCTGGCGTTTTACACGCCAGACAAAGGTGTGGCATGCCAGGCCAAAGTCCTAGGAAGGAAAAGAAGTTTCATGCATGGCATTTCTCACACTATATGCTTGGCGTTTCAAATGCCCCATGAAAACACTCCTAGGATGCCCATTACCTTGGCATTGGACACGCGGAGAAACCGGCGTTTCAAACGCCCAATAAAGAACTCGGCGTGCAAAACGCCAAGACAGGGCGTCGCACACTGGGCCAACATCCTAGAAGACCAGACCCAAGGCAATTTGAGGGAGAAATGGGCGTGCGACACGCCAAGGAAGTGGCGTGTGACACGCCAAGAAATATTCACTGCCAAGGACGTGCATGGCATGGCATTTAACACGCCAGGAAGAGTGGGCGTGTAGAATGAAAACACCTTCGAAATGGCATTCGTGCGTACGCATGACCCATGCTTACACACAACACCCGAAGATTGAGGATTCATGCGTACGCACAAAAGTTGGAAAATTGAAGACTCATGCGTACGCACAAGTGAGAATATTTGTAATTTCATGCGTACGCACGACCCTGTGAACAGTGGACATTTCACACGCCAAAGAATGTGGGCGTGCAGCAACTAAACACCTTCGATGCTCATCTTTGAATACTTTACAAGGGCGTTTTGCAGCCACATATTGGCGTGTCACACGCCAAGATCACACTCTCACGATTTCATTTGCTAAGTGGCATTTCACACTCCAAGATACAGTGTTACATGCTGGATCAAATTTTCAGAAGATCACTCCAACTATCATTTGGGCATACCACACGCCGCAACAAGGGCGTGTCACACGCCAAGAAGAGGGAGCTCCATAAGACATTCAGGATGTGGCATTTCACATGCCACCTAGAGGACGTTCCACACGCCAATTATGGCACCTCCTAGGGATGAAATTTAGTGGTATCTTGCACGCCATGAAGTGGCATTTTACACGCCCTTGGCCCAGCCTCCACAAATCATATTTCAAATCTCCAAGCCTACTATGAATGTCAAACTTGGGAGCACTGAAACCTTAAGAAAGAGAACACAAAACTGAAGATTTAATGTGGAAGATTAGATTTGATTTGATTTGTTTTTTAATTTAAGTTTGAATTATAATAATTTTTATGTTTGAGATTTAGTATATAAGGTTCTTAGAAACACTTTGAGAGGGATCGGACCTTTTTCCGTTTGTGATACTTTTTTTTTTATTTTGAAGCATGAGCCACTAATCTTACATGTTAAGGTTAGAAGCTCTGTTGATTCCTATGGATTAATGTTATAGCTTTTCGATCTTGATTAATGCATTGATATTTTCTTAAGAAAAAGTTTTCGTTCTTCATCCTAGGGATTTAAATGTGTTGGAAAATAATTATCTTCTTATTTGAATTCTTTTAATATCTTGAAAAAGTTAATTAATTGAAGTGAGCTTGAAAACTTCTTCTCATGATTCTTAAGTTTTGAATTTGGACTTGATAAGTGACATCGAATCAACCAAGTTTGATTCTTGAGAATTATGTGGTTCTTAAATCAGTGGATGTTGTTAACCTCTTGTCACAATTACTTAATCAAGGAATTGATAATTGATTAGGATTAGAGAAATTAAATTATCAAGGAATTAGAGTTTGATTAATTATGATTTGCCAATAGAAATATCATTTCTTGATCAAGGTAAAAAGTGAAAGACATTTTTTTGGAAGTTTCAATATCTCTAAAATCTTAAATCTTTTGAATCATATTTTTCTCTCAATTATTTATGACTTGCTTTTACTCAATTTACTGTTTTTATGCCACTACTCTTGAAACTCTTATTTTTTATTGTCTAACTAGAGTAATCGATTGACCATTGTTTGCTTAGTCCGTTAATCCTCATGGGATCGACACTCACTCACCTGAGTTTATTACTTGGTATGATCCGGTACACTTGTCGATAGTATGTGATTTGAAATTCCACATCATCGGGCTGGATATCGTGGTTTGATTTTAGCTTGGTTCGGAAGCCATGATAATTTGAATTATGACTACTCTGGACTACTAAACTTGAACTATTTTATACTATATTACTGAAATTGGTCAATTGTGATATTAGGAGAAACTTCGAATTATGTTGCGAAGAGTTAAGAATCTGAAATTTTTTTATAAATGAGACTTAGTCTAATTTTGTTCTCTTTGGATTTAGAAAGGACACTAGGCTTAAATCTGGTGCATTTTGGACTTTAGGATTGCCTAGCGGGTTCATATCTTTTTATACTGTCTCTATTTGGATTTATTACCCTACTGGGTACCTTTGGGTTCTCACCTGTTGTCGAATTTTGTTTTCAGATGCAGGATGAAACGCATCTCATTGAGCATGCCAAGCTCTCTATGGAAAGTGAAGACTGCTTTTCATTTTGTACTTTGAGCTTTAGCATTTATATTCTCCACTTTTTTATATTATAATTATATATCTCTCTTTGAGGTTGATTATGGAAGCTGTATATTTTGTAACTTTTTGGGATGTATTATATTATCTAGCTGTCATTGTCTTCGCAGGTTAGGACTAGTGTTGTTATGTATCTATTTTGAATCCTATACATGTGTGTGTGTGTGTGTGTGTGTGTGTGTGTGTGTGTGTGTGCGTGTGTGTGTGTGTGTGTCATTCATTTCTATTTATCAGCGCTTGATATCTTCGACATTTTCGAGTGTGATGCACCTTTTGTTCTGTTATCTTTCTTCACAGGCTCCGAGCTATATTTCTATCCTTCAATTATATATGTATGCATTTTGCTTTTAGGGATTGTAATACCTCACCACCTCTGATTTACGAAAACAACGTAAGGTTTTGTGTGGTATGGTGTTACATATTATTTTGGGGATGATATAGATGGAAGCACTATATTTATGTGATTATTACATTTGTGCAATAGCCTTGTCTTTGTATATATATAGGAAAAAGGGACAAAAGTACACCTAAAAGTTCACACGCTGGACACGATTACACTTCAATCATTTAATGAGTCACGTGTGCATAGTATTTATACACTCCGACGGACACATTTATCTTTCCGGCCATCGGCGTGCGGCGTCGTTAAATGATTGAAGTGTAATTATGTCCAGTGTGTGAACTTTCAGGTGTATTTTTGTCCCTTCTTCCTAAAAAAAATAAACACGAAAAATATTGTGCCCACCGGAGTGTATAAATAGAAGTTCAATATTTTCATGTATTATATATAATATTTCAAAACCAAGTTGGGTTGGTCTAATGGTTGGCTCACTAGTCCGCTTAAGCAAGTGTCGGGGGTTCGAATCCCGTCTTGTGTATGCAGCAACCCATTGGCTAGCGGCAAACCTTTAAATGGAGCTCAGTACCGCGACGGATTAGTCCTTGGCCTGTCGGGTTGGGGGATACCGTGGGAAACCAAAAAAATATAAAATATAATATTTCAAATAAATCATATTTTTATAAATATTTTGATAAAAAGTTATATTATATAATAATATTTTTTACAAAAGTAGTTAGTTAATAAGTTTTAATTATAACAATTTAATTATTTATCAAGTAATATAATATAAAATTTGAATTTGTCTAAGTGCTACGGTTTGTTGTGCTAGGGTTTTTTGTGACTCTAATAGGGTTTCTTGTGAATCCTAATTCTAATTCCATTCTATTCTTTTCCCTGTGAATCTCAACCACTAAGAGTTCAAACCTTCTTCAAATAATCTGAGTGAACAGTGAGATTTTGTTGTTCTTTAATGTTATAATTATCTTTCATAACTTCTCCTATGGCACCACCTGAGGTGAAAGCTACGCAGAATCCAGAATTACTTGAAACAGAAGGGGAGGAGATTGTAGTATTGGAGGTGGAGGATGTGAGGGAAGAAGTTGAAATATGCTCTAAAAGCTTAATAGTGAGACTATTGGCAGATAGAGGGTTTAGTGGCGGGACAATGGAGGAAGGATTCAGAGCGATCTGGGATCAACCTGAGGGATTTAGAGTCAAAGTGCATGGAGAAAACATATTCCAATTTTTCTTTTCTAAGGAAGCAGATGTGATAAGGGTGGAAAGGGGATCTCCATGGCTGTTTAAGAATTATATGATTCACCTTAGAAGATGGCAGCCAGGTGTGGAAGTGGAACAGGAAGACTTTACTCGAATTCCAGTTTGGATCTAAATGTGGGGAATGCCTGAATTTTGCAAAACAATAATGGCGGCCCAGAGGATAGGTAAAAAACTAGGGGAGGTAATGAAGGCTGATA
Source organism: Arachis ipaensis (assembly GCF_059453495.1). Classification (NCBI taxonomy): domain Eukaryota; kingdom Viridiplantae; phylum Streptophyta; class Magnoliopsida; order Fabales; family Fabaceae; genus Arachis; species Arachis ipaensis. Next base: position 113,394,482 of record NC_142443.1, read on the forward strand.
AATTTTCCATGAGAGGCAAGGAGGATTGGAATATGAAAATAAGGGTTAATATGGATGTGACCAAGACACTATGCCAATCAATAAAAGTAGCTAGTCCGGATAATGCAGTTTTTGAAATTATGCTGAAGTATGAAAAATTGGGGATTTATTGTGGTTTTTGTGGTTACATTGGGCATGAAGCAAGGAATTACGGAGAGTACCTTGAATTGTCTGCCAATTAGCAAGAGATTAAAGAGAGATGGAGTAGAGAGCTGATGAGCGGATATTTTATACGCTCTTTGACATCATTTTCATATAGTTTTTAGTAGTTTTTGTTTAGTTTTTATTAAGTTTTTATAGGTTTTAGTGTTAATTTTACATTTTTGGATTCTACTATGAGTTTTTATATTTTTAGACAATTTCAGGTATTTTCTGACTGAAATTGAAGAGCTGGAGCAGAAGTCTAATTCAGAGACAAAGAAAGCACTCCAGATGCTGTTCAGATCTGACCTGCCTGTATTCGGAAGAGCTTTTCTTGAGCTACAGAAGTCCAAATGGAGCGTTCTCAATGGCTATGGAAAGCTGACTTCCATAGTTTTTCAGAAATATATAATAGTTTATACTTTACTTCGGATTAGAAGGCCCAAAACTGGCGTCCAACACCAGTCTCCTACCCCCTTCCAGGTGTCCAGCGCCCAAAGAGCAGAGCCCAGCGTCCAAAGGCCCAAAGAGGACCCCCTAGCTGGCGCTCCATGCCCCAGGAGCCTCATGGCACGTGGATCTCATCAAAGCTCAGCCTAAACACTCACCAAGTGGGCCCCAAAAGTGGATTTTAGCACTAAGTACACTATTTTACCCTTACTAGTCATTTGTTTAGTATTTAAGGGATTAGATTCATGTTATTCAGATACTTAGACATCATACACCATTCAGCCCTATTTTCATTTTTGTTTTGTTTTTACTTTCAATATGAGTTTCTAAACCTCCTAAGTTGAGGGGAGGAGACCTGCTGAGTCCTATGAATTAATAAAAGTATTTCTGTTTCTTCTTCTCCGTGTTTGATCTATCTCTAAGATGTATATCCGATCTTCATCGTGGTAAATAGGAAAATCTGACAAATTGGCTCTGTTCATCACATTAAGATGAACGTGCCTGACAAACACCCGCGTCTACTTGGGTTCATGTGAGTATCTGGAAGAAAAGCACGAGCCAACAGCTATGTTTATACTTCTCTCAGACGGTTAATCCACGATTTTGTTGGAAACTTCTCGAGACACCAGTTCAATCGATCTCAAGGGAGATTAAGGTCTCCGTGGTATAGGCTAGAATTCAAAGAAGTAGCGTTTTCTGGTCTGAAAGATTCGACCTTGTCTGTGGTGCTTTGAGTAGGATCGCCAAGAGAATGGACTGCTATGCACTTCACCCTTCGTCAGATTGAGTAACCACGGCTAATGGCCATGACCGTGTTCATTCTGTAGCAGAGGAGATCAATGACAACGGGCAATGGCTTTTACAGCCTGCCATAGAAGAAGATCATTCACAAGCAAGAAAGACAGTAGTACCAGAGTTACTTCAGAAAGACAAAGCAACTCTGACTCTCAACTCTATTCCTATCCCTGAAAACATTTGTTTTACAAATACAAATTATGAATAGTTTCCTCTAATCTAAAGATCTTATGATTCCGCCTGACTAAGACCTACAAGACAACCATTGCTTGCTTCAAGCCACAATCCTCGTGGGATCGACCCTGACTCGCTCAGGTATTACCTGGACGACCCAGTGCACTTGCTGGTACTGCTGCTGTACGAATAGTGTGGTATTTTGTGTACACGCACACCAAGAGCTGAAAGCAGATCAGATCAGGTGGAGAGTGGAAGAGCAAAAGGAGAATTCACACCCAAATCCACGTGGAAAGGAAACCGGCTTCTGCCAAGCCCATAATAAACTTACACCAGTAAGCCTTCTAAAAAACCTTGCTAACCTATCATTCAATGACCATAACCCCAAACATATCCATAATCCACCAAATTCTCAAATACACCTGAACCAAACCAACATTCTTAAACCATCAGCTCAGTATCATATTTCAAATCCACAGGAAAACCAAAACATTATTCCATACACTAGAACAGAACCGGTGTTAGGATGTATAGAAGGTTTGATATAGATAGAAGAAGGAGGGGCGTTTCACATAGGCAGCACAGAGAGAGGTATTAAAAGAAGTAGTAAACGACCAAAAATCAAACATTTGGGGGGAAATATGGAGGTGATTGAGGTAGGGAGTAAGATTGTTGGTGTTAAGCGAAATTCGGAGCAACAAGATGAGTCTTTAAATGAAGAAGACTCTATTTCATCCACTAAATTTTATTTTAAAGGGCTTTAGGGTACCATCCCAAAAGTGGCACCCCAAGGTTCATGAAGATGATCATGTGGAACTGTCGGGGTTTGGGAAAACCCCCAGTATCAAAGGGTTATCTAGGACCCATTTCCTCGAAGTGGTATTCTTATGCGAGACCAAAAATACTACTTCATTTATGGAGAAACAAGGCAGAAAAGCAGGTTTTCAGAGGTTCTATTGTGTTGAACCGAGAGGAATAGTGGGAGGGTTGGTATTAATATGGAAGGATGGTGAAGATATTAATATTATTCAGCATGATTATTTTTTTATTCATTTCACCTGGAGAGATAGTGTGCAGAACGGAATTTGGGAGATTTTTGGAGTACATTTGCATAATGAGGAGCCCCAACGAAATGTCTAATACAATCAGATCTTAAGAATGCTAGATACAACTGGAGAAAATCTTCTGATTATTGATGATTTTAATGCTATCTCAGCCTGTAGTGAAAAAGAATGAGGAAGAATGAAAACTATATCTTTTATTCAAGCTTTTCAAGACTTTATTAATGCAGGCAGCCTGGTTGATCTTGGATATGAAGGTAGTATGTTCACTTGGAGTAATAAACAAGAAGGAATTAAACTTATTAGAGAAAGATTGGACAGATGTTTGGCCTCGATTCAATGGAAACAGAACTACCCAAATGGCCCAGTTGTGCACTTAGATGACACAAGATCTGACCATAGACTGCTTCTGATTTCTTCGGATAGAGCAGGTTTTAAAACAAAGAGAAGGTTCAGATTTCAAGAAAGATGGTATGATAGTGAAGAAGCTAGGCATGTGGTGGTGAATTCGTGGCGTATGGAGGTTGAAGGTTCTCCGATGTTTGTATTATTCAACAAGTTTAAACAATGTAAACACAATTTGCTGGCATGGCAAAAAAATTCGTCTACTAACTCGAAGAAAAACATTGCTAAATTGACCTCAAAGCTAAATGCCGAGAAGGATAAAGATGCAAGGGCTAACACTACTGTGATTTGGGTCTTAGAGGCAGAACTGGAAGATGAATATGAGAGAGAGGAAAGATTCTAGAAAGAAAAGGCCAGGGTATAGTGGTTGCATTGACGTGATAAGAACACAAAATTCTTTCATGCCAAAATTTGTATGCGGAGCAGTAAAAACAAGTTGCACAGGCTGGAAAGTGATTCGGGTGACGTTGGTATTACTCCAGAACAAATAGCTAATATTGCGCAGTAATATTTTAAAAACCTATTTACTACTACTAACCCAAAGGAACCGACTGAGGAGCTGGAGGGGTTGAATAGATGGGTAGATAACAATACCAACCGAAGCCTAACTAGACCAGTCTCGGACCAAGAAATCAAAGATGCAATTTTTTCTATTAATCCTCTCGCAGCACCTGGAGAGGACGGATTTACTGCAAAATTTTATCAGTTTTTTTGGGATACTATTAAAGGGGATGTTCTCAACACTGTTCATAGCTTCTTTGAGGGAAGGAAGGTGCTCAGAGCCTTCAATCATACGTACATATGCTTAATTCCTAAATCCCCCAACATTAGCAAAATGAACCAGGTGAGGCCAATCAGTCTTAGTACTGTTTTTTATAAAATTATCTCTAAAATTCTAGTGCATAGATTACAACATACCATGAATAGAATTATTAGCGATAATCAAAGTGCGTTTATAAAGGGTCGGCTCATTAGTGACAATGTATTGATTGCTCACGAATTTATCCACTTCTTGAAGAATAAGAGGTTTGGGGATGAATAACTAGCGTTGAACGTAGATATGAGCAAAGCTTACGACTGGGTTGAATGGAAATTCGTTTGGGCTATTATGGAGAAATTGGGTTTTTGTAAAAGGTGGGTGGAGTGGATGAAGGAATGTGTAACGACTGTTTCCTACTTTGTTGTTGTGGAAGGACAACCTCATGGTTATTTTAAGCCATGTAGGGGATTGCGACAAGGCGACCCACTTTTCCCCTATCTATTCTTATTCTGTGCAGAGGGACTCTCCCATCTGCTCCACAGAGGAGAACAGAGGAATGAGATTACTGTAATTCATTTGAACTACAGATGTCCTTACATTACCCATCTATTCTTTGTAAATGACTCAATTATATTCGGTAAGGCAATACCCCAAGTATGTGCTAACATAGCCAAGATTCTACAATCTTATAGTGAGGTGAGTGGACAAGGGGTTAACCTACAAAAGTCATCCTTATTTTTCAGCAAAAATACCAATCCTGAAGCTCGAGATAATTTATCTGATATTCTCAACATTCCCCATGTTGGGAACCAAGATAAATACTTAGGTCTGCCCTCAGTGATACAAAGATTGAAGAAAGCAACCTTCAATTATATTAAAGATCGGGTGGCGAAGAAATTACAACATTGGAAAAAATCCCTCTTATCAGCAAGCAGCAGAGAAACATTGATTAAAGCCATAGCCACTGTCATTCCGATATATACGTTGGGATGTTTCAAGCTGCTTGAGACTCTTATAGAGGAAATACAACGTATGATAATGATATTTTGGTAGGGACAAAAAGAGAATGAAAGAAGACAACACTGGATTAGTTGGGATATAATCTATAGACCTCATACTCAAGGGGGATTGAATTTCAAGGATTTGAAAGCCTTTAATCTAGCTATGCTAGGAAAATAAGGCTGGAGAATCATCTCTCAACCTCACTCTCTATTGAGCAAAGTTCTAAAAAGCAGATACTTTAAATACACTTTCTTTCTAAGGGTAGAGATAGACTATAATCCGTCATGGGGGTGGCGCAGTATTTTAGAAGGGCGGAAAATATTCGAAGAAGGCTGTCTATGGAAGATAGGACGAGGTGACAAAGTCAGGGTCTTTGAGGATAGATGGTTAAAATAAGTGAATCCTAGATCAATTCACAACAATACTACTCTCAACAACTAAATTCAATGGGTTTCACAGCTAATAGACCACAACAAACAATGGCAAAGAGATATTATAGAAGCAACATTTTAGCCAGACTTTGCACAGATTATTCTACAAACTCTAATAAGCGAAGGGGAGGATTTGCTAACTTGGCCAGCAGAGTGAAATGGACAGTACTCTGTTCAATCTAGTTACACCTATGCCTTTAGAATGCTCCACGATCCACCGGAACTGCTACAAGAAATTTGTCAGCAGAAACAAATATGGCGAGCTCTTTGGAGGATCCAATGCCCTCCCAAAGCAAAAAATTTCCTCTGGCGCGCTCTTCACAATGGTCTTCCATTGCGATGGAACTTGAACTGTTGATTCCCAACAGTTCTGCCATAATGCCATAGATGCCCAAATCCTTCTGAATCGGTGACCCACTGCTTGGCCTCTTGCCCTCAATCAAGACAGGTATGGTGTTTGGCAAGGATCCAACCATCAGAAATGGCAGGAGATGATAGCATATTCTGGAAATGGTGGGTGCATGTGAGCGGAAGGATGATGAGAGAAGATGGAGGAAACAGGAAAATAGCAAAGATGGCTTTCACCCTCTGACAAATTTGGAAAGTGCGTAACATGAGAATCTTCGAAGATAAGAGCTTCTCACCTCTTGAAGTTTTTTCTATAGTAGATAAGATGGAAGAAGAATTTTCTACAAGGACATTACATGGATGAAGTAATTATTGAATTTTAGTTTCGGTTGTTTTAAAATATGTTAAGTGGGAGTGCCTCATTCTGCTTTCTTTTATTGTGCTGTCCAAAGTTGGACCAACTCTATTTGTTGCTTAATCTTTCAATTAATAATATTATATTCTATCTTTGAAAAAAAATATAATATAAAATTTAATTATTTTATATTTTTTATGTTACCATTTAAAATATCATTTTAATATATTTTTTAATATTATAAAAATTTTGTTGCATAATAATTTGTCTTAATTAGTATTTATATATTTTATATTTATTTATTTAAAAATAAAAAATTATGTTGTCATTTAAAATATTGTATATTAAAAAAATATTTATTTATATACTAAGATATTCTATATTTATTGTAATAAATTAATACTCTTTTTTATATCAGTCTGTGATCATTTTTTTATTTAATAAAATATAATAATTTAACAATATTCAATGCGAACAAAGTTGTTGTGGTCATTTTATACAAACCCTAAAAGTAGACTCTTATTATAATATTAGTGTAATAAACCTTTATTTAGATTAATTTTCAATGAATAGTTGTAGTCATTTCACCCTTTTTTTTTTTTAATTTCATTTTATTATTCTGGAATTTGCCTCTTCAATTTGACCAATGAATAGAGTATAGTTATGTAATATATTACCTCTTCACGTATTCAATAGCATACAAGAAAATATTATAAATGAAATGGGGAAAGGATGATTGAGTTAAGCGGTAATACGAGGAAAGTAATATGTTAGTAAAGGTAGTTATTTTGTTTCTCATCATGATGGGATTTTCAGCAACTATTGAAGCTGGTCGCCATCACCAGCAGAAGCTTGATCCAGACATGATCACAACACAAATGTTCAACAATGGCGCTACAAGTTATTACTCTTCATCACAAAAAGAGACGACTCTTATTTGCATGTGTTCAGGTATTGATGTTTCATGCAATCAATCTTGCAAAAATTGTAGTTGCCAAGATTATGATGAGGATGATCTGAAGTTGTGCAAGTGTGATGATGTTCGTAAAGATTCTTGCCCCGATTCTTGCACAAATAATTGTTCTTGTTATCCCTATAATATTAACTAGGAAAATGATGATAATGTTACTTCTACTTTCGCTTTTTACATACATGATGTTTTAACATTGTATTTTTATATAAATTTAAATAAACTATTAAAATAGTATTTAAAGATAGAAATATGAGATAAAGAAGTTTTTTTTGTTAACTAAATCTAACTAAGTTAAATTTGTATATGTGCATTTATATTCTGATTCTTGTTCTGGTTCTCATTCTTCTTCTTCCTCCTCATTGATGGCGGGATTTCACAATTCACAAAACACCAACAAGTACATTGGGTCGATCCTACGAGGAACAAAGGATTAAGCAATCAAATTCAATCAATAAATCTAGTCAGGCTAGCAAATTAGGGTTTTGAATGGATTTAAACATAAACAGCAAGTATCGGAACAAAAACAGAAGCAAACAGTGAGTTAAGAAGTGATGTATAATTGAGAAAATTAAGGTTTCAGAGATGTTAGTCAGCAGAATTAAGCTTTTCACTTTCTATTCCAATCATGCAATGATTCTTTCATGAAAAATCTTTAGTAATTAAACCACAATCCCTTGATGATTTAATTTCTCTTTAACCCAATTAAATGCTAATTCCTTAGTCATTTAATCAAGAAAAGAGTTGAATAACGTTTCTGATTTTTAAAACCATACAATTCATAAGAGTTTAGCCTGGGTTGATTCTTTGTCACTTACCAGTCCGGTTTCAAAACTTACAGATCATGAGAATCGGTTTTCAAGCTCAATTCAATTAATCAATTTTCTAAGAGATGAATTGTTTTCCAACACATTCAACCCTTTTTAGATGAAGTACGAAAACCATTCTTAAAGAGGAATTAATTGCATAAATTAAAATAGAAAAGCCATTGCATTAATTCATAAAACTAACAGAGCTCTTAACCTTAATTTAGGAGAAATAGAAACTCATGCTTGTTCTGAAATCCTCAAAATGAAAAATGTAAAATTCTTGGCTGCAAAGGAGTGCCTAACAAAGTGTCTGGCTCCTCCTTGAATACTAAACCTAACCTAAATTCAAATTCAAAATCAAACAGAATCAAAATTTCAAAGATAAAATCAAATCTTTTGTCCTAATTATTTTCCACCGAGAAGATCTCCTCCTTGATTATTTGTGATCTTTAATACCTGTTCGCATTTAATGAGCTTGTGAATGATCCTTCAAAGATTTACAATTTGAAAAGCAGAAGGTCTTGAATTAAGGTTCTAAAAGGTCTTCTTTGGGCCTTTAGCTTGCCTTGGCATTGTACGTGGAATTTTCATGTTGTGCCTGAAAACCAATTTGTGCGTACGCACATATGTGTGCGTGCACACACTCGCTAAAATCTTCATGTTGTGCGTACGCACGTAGGTGTGCGTACGCACGTAGGTGTGCGTACGCATACTTCCTGCGTTGTGCGTGAAAATTTCTACATACAACGTGAAACTTGAATTTGTGCGTATGCACAGACCTGCCCCTACGCATACCGGCTAAAGTCTCCTTCTTGTACATATGCACATATGTGTGCGTACGCACATCTCCCCTTTTGGCGTTGTACGCCAATTCTTCTACGTTCTACGTGAGGGTTTCTTTCTCCTGTGAGCTTTCTATTTTTAATAGAAAGCATTCTACTTCTAGGGAGCCTTCTGTTTCATCTTTTTCTTCTGTTTCTTCCTGTTTCCTTTAAAATTTCCTGTAATCAGTCAAATTCAATAAATGAAAGTAATATTCATTCTAACCTTAAATTTATTGATTAATTAACAGAAATTCTTAATAAATCACTAGAAAACAATAGGGAAAAACACTTAAGATGCGCACGCATCACTCATCCTCCAACAAAAAAAATGACGATGAGAAGGAAACGCGTAAAGAAGAAGAAACACGAAAAAGAAAAATGCATAATTTACGCGCACGTTGTGTGAGTAATTTTGTTGGATTTGTACTAACTTAGTTAGACTTGGTTGACAAAAACGCTTAAATGTGTAGCGGGACCAATTTGAAAATTCATATCCTTGACAAATAAATATCTCGAAAAGAAATAAATGACAAATAAATCACCAAAATATTTAAACAAATGAAAAAAATAACAAGATATTAAATATATATATATTTAGAGATTAGATTTTGATATATTTTTTGCAAGTATTTTTAGGAAAGTAAGACCTTTTATGAGTTAATACTTAAAATAGTCCCTAAAATTTGTCCCCGACTCAATTTAACCCTCTAATTTTTAATTGACCTAAATTGTACCCTGAAATTTTAAGACATGACTCAAGTTAGCTCCTCCATCTATTTTCGTCACTGAAGAGATGACATGGCACGATTAATGACGTCGTTTTGCTGTTTGCACTTAAAGGACGTCATTTACTCCTCCCCTTTTCTTCTTTCTTCTCCTCAATGTCTGAATCTCCCACTACCTCATTACTACCACCCTCAATCATACCTTTTCAACTTTACCACCCGCTCCTATTTCTCACCTTTTTGAGATATTGTTTAGAGTACCATTTTCGTAAAGATTCAGAGAAGAATTTCTTAAATATTTGACTATAAGAAAAATACAGAGTACCATCAATTTTACCATTGTCTTGAAGTTGACGGTATAAATGGCGCCAAAAATTATTTACCGACGGATTATTTTGTCTGATGCTAGTTATCGATAGACTTTCGTCAATTTTTTCAATGAATGTGTCGAGCCTGAGTTGCTGATAACCGTCTGATTATTCCGACAGCAAATTTGGCGCCATATCACGTGCTTTGGCACCAAATTACAGTCAAATTTATCTTCCGCTAAATTTGACGATAATATTTTTTGGCACAGTTAAGCCACAACTAGTAGTCAAATTAAAACACTTGTTAAGAAAATTAGGCGCAGAAATCAACAATATATTTTATTAAAAATAAATGGTCTCAATATAATAAAATATCACAAAAGTAGAATACAATAATCATCGTTGTCGTTGTCATCTTCCCCCTATTGAGACAGTGGAGTAGGTGCTGATGCCAGTGCCCCACCAATAGCGTTATCGCTGGTACCAACAGTGCCGCTACCTCCAGCCTGCATCTGCTCGTTGTACACCTGTATCTGCTCTCGTAATCTAGCTACTCCAACTTTTTTGTTAGGTCTAAGATGATAGCAATGGCTCCTCCCATACACGCAAAAAGGTCATTGTACCTCTACTCAAATTACTCCACTTGTTGGTGAAGCTCCTATGTTAATACTACATCAACCAAACTATTATTAGCTCATTCAAATACAAACTTAAAAGTTAAATACTAAAAAAATTATTCAAATATCAAATACCAATATTCAACATTATAAATAATTTTAAAATTTTTTAAAATATTTAAATACAAAAACATACTTTATCCTTTTTTTTCCTTCGTATATATAATATATTCAAGCCCTTTCAACGTAGCACAATGCAACAAAATAAATCAAAGAAAGAACGAGGTGTTCATGACAATAAGAAAAAGGCATTGGTTTAAAAAATTTACAAATTTAAGAAAAATTCAAGTACATTGTAGGTTTAAACAGGCAATTAACACTGTTAAAATTTGGTTAAAAAGATGTCTCAAATTTAAAACAATAACCGGAAAACTAATCTTGGGTTATTTTTCCGTGAAATTATAATTGAGTACTCAATCATTGGCTATAGGTAAATCAAAAGTTTGTTTGCAATTGACAAAAATTTAAATAGCAAGAATTTAAAGAAGAAAGAAATAACTAAATATCAAGAAAAATTAACCAAAGGACTATTAAGGAAATTAACTAAAAAAGAAAGGAAATTCAAATGCTAAAAAGATTTTGGTAAGGGTTGAGGGTTAAGGATCACTATCTTTGTTACTAACCACAACATAATAATTACAAAGAGAAAAGCTAATTCGTCAACCTCTACAAATTAAGAAAATTCAATTAGGCTTAATTAATTAACCCTAATCCACAAGTCATAACTAACTTACTAATTGAATTAGTAAAAAATTAGTGTTAGCAAAAATAAGATTAATTAATATGTTTAAATTATCAATCAACTTGGACACTAATGACTCAAGGTCACCCAATTTTTCAATCCTAAACTAAGAAAGAGATAATCTACTCTATAACTAAGTCAAGCATTTTATCAAATACTTGGAAGACATATAAACAAAACTTCATAAATTGCAAGAATAATGAAAAACTATAACTACCAAATGCAAGAAATTGATAATAACAACTGAAGTAAGTAAGAATAAAGTATAAAACATCAAATTCAATAAAGAAAATTGAGAATTCAACTATGGTTAATAAACTAAAATAGAAAACTAAAGGAAGTAACAAGAAATTCTAAAAAACTAGAGTAGCAAAACAAGAAATTACAAACAAAGAACTACAATTAAATAAACAAAAACTTAAAAACAAGAGATAAATTCATAAGAAACCCTTGAATTCTAGAAAAAAACTAGATTTCCTTCCTTAAAATTCAAGGTCCTAAACCCTCAATAAAAAAAAATAAGTGTGTATGTTGTAGTGTATTTCCTTTCTCCATGTTTTGGCTTCTAAATATTATCTCACACAGCTGTTGAGGCCATTGAGAAGCTCAAAATGTGAATGCACGTGTTTCATTAATTAAGACACGTGATTTGACTTCGCCACGTGAGAATCTCTCTTAAGCGAGCTGCCAGACAGCTTTCCTTTGAAATTATTTTTTGAATTCGCTTTTTTGCTCCATTCATTTTTATCCTTTGAGGTCGTTGATATATCTTAACCCTAAAACACTTAAAAAATTTTCATCATGGTATCGAATACCATAAAAAGAGATTAAAAATTAATAATTACGAGCACGAAAAGCATATTTTTCACATACAACTTCTTCAAAAACAAGATTCAAAAAATTCAATTAATTAAGCAAAAATTGTGTAAGTTCGTTGATAAACTGTATGCTTTCTAACAATTTAAAATGATAAAATGTAGTATATCAATCTCCTACACTTAAATATTAGCATATCCTCATGCAATAATATCCAAAAGATATAAGATTTTTATCCACTCAAATTGTATGTTAGATGGTGACTTAGCTAGGGAGATTCCCAAAGGATTTGCCAATGTGATTTCCACTCCCTTTGACTCTTCTATGATAACCTCTACCTCTTGATTTTCGACTTCTTCCCCATCATCTTCATTGCTCAAATTGTGTTATGCAAGTTGTGCACATCTCTCTTCAATATCACTTTCATAACCAACGGAAAAATATTTAAAAAGATCATCAAGGTCATTGGTTGGTGCAAAAGTATTCTTAATGATGGAATTCATCTCTTGCTCAATACTTCCTAACTTTTCAACCACTTCTTTCGTTCCTTTGATTCAATGTGCTCAACATCTTCTTATTATTGTAATTCATCCATCAACTTCTTTTCTTTCACTTGAAGTTCCAAACTTTCTCTCACTCCACTCTCTTCGGTTGACTATGTATCCACACATTCGTCCAATGATAGTACAAGAGAAGAGATGGTAAGTATGCTTGTAGCAATACAGTCTATCAATTTCTTGAGGTGATTCAGTTGCTCGTCTCATCCTTAAAAGATAGATTAAAGTTCTTTTTGTTCTTGGATCAACAATTGAAAAACTTCTTCTATGAAGGGTTGTGAGGGAAAAGAATGATGGTCATGTTGGAGGAAATCATGGTGTATGGGAGGTAGTATCTCAAGAGCATTATAAAAGTAAGGATGTTAGAATGGTTGTGGTTCAAAGGGTGATTGTTCATAAGGCTCTTAGGCTGCGTTTGTTTCTAAGAATAGGACAAGACAAGACATTGAGAACAAGACACAAAAGATAGAAATACAAAATTTTGTGTTCTTGTATTATGTTTGGTGATAAATTTGAACAAATTATGAAAATCTAATTTATGCTCATTTTTTTCATTCAAAAAATTTGAGACAAAAAATATAATTACGAAAAATTAAGAATAATAAAAAAATAAAAAATAAGTTTTGTTTTTTGTTAGTGTCTCTGTATACTTCCTGTCAGGATGGACACAAAATACACTAATTCATTATCTTTGGACACAATGTCTCTTCTGTCAAGCACGATTTGTATCTCTGTGTTTCTGTCTCAGTGTCCTATCTCTATAAACAAATGCAGCCTTAAAGGTGGTGATAATAAGGTAGATATGGATTTGGGTTGTCCCATAGAGGTAAAATGTGGTAGTGGGATGGAGTTTAAGAGTACTGTAGTTAAAGACAATGTTCAAAGTGAAAATCATATGAATATGGTGGTTGAGGTTCATAACCATAGCAAAGAACACTATAGTCATTGAGTTAATATGCACCATAGGATGGATTATGATCATAGTAGGGTGGATGAAGTTGATGTCATGAAGATTGTTCTTGAATATAAGCCTCCTCCATCAATTCATAATTCATTTCTTTGTGCAAATCGTCATTGAATTTTTCATGTTCAACAATATTTTCACAACCATACAACAAGAAAAAAAACAAATATGAGAATTCATTAAAAAAAGCAAATAAAAAGATATCGAGAAAAAAAGACAAATTTTTAACTACTAGCAAAGACAAGAAAATAAATAAAAAGCAAGCTTTTCACATTATTCACATGTTAACAATAGCCAATAACAAACACACATGGCAATTTTTCGACCAACGATACTAAAAACTTGATGAGCGCTAAATACTGGTTTAAAATAATCACAAATTTAAAAAATGCTCAAGTTCATTGTAGCTTTAAAACAGTAATTAACACTATCAAAGTTTAGGTAAAAAGATGTCACAAATTTAAAACAATAACTGAGAGTTTGATTTTTAGTCCTTCTCTTTTGAAATTACAATCAAGTGCCTAATCATTGGCTATGGATAAATTGGTGGTTTGTTCATAATTGACAGAAATTTAAATAGCAAGAATTTAAAGAAGTAAGTAATAATTAAATATCAAGAGAAATTAAACTAAGGATAATTAAGACAATTAACTAGAAAAAGAAAATAAATTCAAATGCTAAAAAGATCTTGACAAGGGTTAAAGATCATTATCCTTATTACTAACCATAACATGATAATTACAAAGAGTAAACCCAATTCGTCAATCTCTACAAATTGAAAAAAGTCAATTAGTCTTAATTAACCCTAATTCAAAATCCTAACTTACTTACTAGTTGAATTAGTATAATATTAGCGTTAGCAAAAACAAAATTAATTAATATCTTTAAATTATCAATCAACTTGAACATTAATGACTCAAGATCACCCAATTTTTCTATCCCAAGCCAAGAAAGAGATAATTTACTCTCTAATTAAGTCAAGTATCTTATCAAACACTTGAAAGGCATATAAATAAAACTTCATAAATTGCAAGAATAAAAAACTATAACTACCCAATATAAGAAATTGACAATAACAATTCAAGTAAGAATAAAGCATAAAAATCAAATTCATTAAAAAAAATTAAGAATTCAACTAGAGTTCATAAACTAAAATAGCAAATTAGAGGAAGTAACGAGAAATTCTAAGAAACTAGAGTAGCAAAACAAGAAATTACAAACTAAGAACTACAATTAAAGGGTAAAATATACTTTTTATCCCCAAAATTTGACAAAAGTTTCAAAAATACCCATAAGTTTTATTTTGTTTCAATTTTATCCCAAAAGTTTTCGATTTACATCAAATATACCTCTAAGGGCTAATTTTTTAAAAAATTTTAAGACCAATTCAACAACAATTTCATAAGAACAACCTTCAACACAAGCAAATCAAACATAATTTTCATGTATTATTATTAGATTGGTCTTAAATTTTTTAAAAATTTAGCCATCGAAGGTATATTTGATGCAAATAAAAAACTTTTGGGATAAAATTAAAATAAAATAAAACTTAGTGGTATTTTTGAAACTTTTACCAAACTTGAGGGACAAAATGTAACAACTCTAATTTTTGCACTAACGCGAGTTTTTCTTAAAATAATATTTTAAAAGTGATTAATTTTATTTAGACGAGCCGACTTCTAACCCCGAAGTAAAATAAATAATAAATAATTTTATTATGTTATTTATTTATTTTACTTGCTCTAATGATAATGGAACTTAGATAATAATATTAATATTATTATCAAGTCCGACTTTTGCCAATATATATAAGTAATTATCGATATTTTTTGATGAATTTAGAGTTGTTAAAACTTTATCAAATATCTTTTAATTTCTAAGTTACTAATGTTATTTATATTAGTAACTCATATATATTTAATCATATATATTATTATTATTATTATTATATTAGCATTGTTATCTTTATATTTATTATATGATCATTATTATATTAATATTTTTTTCTTTCTTTTTGGCCGAAAGCCATTATGAAAGCAAAAACAAAGGAAAAGAAATGAAAAAATATATATATAGCTTAGCGTGGATCACATTTTTATTGCATTAATCACAATCATTCATATATATATATATAGCAAAGAAGCAAGGTGCGGAGAAGCTATAAAACCTATTAGGTGTACTTTTATGTCAGCATTCTCACTTCTGATATCTCCAGGACTCTGCCACCGATAGGTGGCCGTTAAGTCTGAAGACTAACTTGTCTGTATCCATCTCTCTTACTCGAACTAGCCAATGCTATTATTAATCGGGGATGAGGATCCAGGATTTTAGTGTCACGGGTTTTGGAACCAGCAAACCCTAGAAGTCAAAATAAGGTTAGGTTGGTTCTAAAGCAGCTATGAGTACGTCGGAACCGCATGAGTTCACCGGGGTGGAGCTCATGAAAATGATCACCATCATCAAGTGCCGCTCTAGGATCTAAGGTTGGAAGGAGACCAACCATGATAGCTATTTATGCTATTGGTGCCTGAAAATGTGATGGATAAATGGGGCTTTGAAACTCGATTTGTCACAGTACTTACTTATGGTGTAACACCCTACCATACAGAGTCTTATGCTTAAGTCATAATTCAGAGATGGCAAGGTATTACGACCTCTAAAACAAAAATTTAGTACGTATAGTATTATGAATGATTGATTATAACTAGGAGCCTTTGAAGAAAAAGGGGTAAACAAAAACCGTAACTCGAAAACGCAACACTCCGAATGATAACGTAACGAGCAAAGGATAAGCTAGCGCAAGATCATATATATAAAGAGTGTCAAAAACGGGAATATCAAGACTCAAAACCCGGTTGCGAAGATAACCGGTCCGAGCATAGCAATATATACATATGATAAAATAAGAAAACCCCAAAGGAAACTCAAAGGGACACAAATACAGAAAACCTATTCTCCAAAAATCCCCTCTAGAAGGAGTCGTCACAGTTTGTATTATTTAATGGAGATAAAAGTATCTAAACAAGATATATAACCCAAAACAGAGTCCCGAGAACAAAGGATCTTCGCTAATCCAGAAGTCTCCAGCATGCCTCAACGAGAAGCCTCGCGTCCAGCATCTGAAAACCACAAAATCTACATGGGTGAGAACCAGAGGTCCCCAGCACGGTAACAGCTTCCACATATATAATACATAATAATAGAGGAAAGCCGAAGGCAATCCTAGAACTTCCTCCAGATAATATCAAAGCTTATAAACAAGCTAAACCGTAAGTGGCAACTGACTAAAGATTCTTCAGTCTAACTAATACTTCCCTTTCCAATTCCTTCAGACCTCCCAACCACCAGCAGGAGTATAATATAGCAAACACAGTTATATCAGACAAGAGATTTACAAATAGGAACAGATAAGGCATTTAGGCAATTAGCAAGTAATATGCAGTCAAATAGGCAATCTCAAACAATTCATGTAGTATGCTTATGATGCATGCCTGTCCCTAGTGGCTGATGATATCATCTATCGGTTATAGAGCCAACCCGACAAGTCCTGGTAGCTAGCCATTGGACTGTCCCTCTGTCGTGCATCCCCAACTCGAGTTATACTCATCATAAACTTGATCATAATCATGATCCATATCCATCACCCTCACTGGTGAATATTTATCCATCACCATCACTGGTGAATATTTATGGGGGCGAGCTCATCCGGGCCTTTCACAGTGCCCGGCCACACTTACGACATTGGGTTAACAGAGCTTCGAGTCTCAACCTGGAGCACATGGTGGCTAGCCATTGCTACTACCCAGGGAAACCCTCATCTCCAATGGTGGAAGTGCCAACATTCACAATTCATTCAACAGCATATATGCATTTATACTTAGCCATAAACATGGCTCCGCCGCCACACGGCATAATCCAGCTATCCGGCTCACGGTTAAATCCATAACCAGCCAATTCATTAACAATTACGGCCATTCGGCCCATGGCATAACAAGCACTTCCACCGCCATCCTCCACATCTCACATAATCATCTTTGATCCTCATGGATCATTCATTTTTCCCTTGCTTCACTCGCAAGTTACCACATTCACTAGCCCTTTTCCTCATGCTAGGCATATCATAATGATTTAAGACATAAGTGGTGAGATTGGAGGCTTAGAAGTATGAAGTTTGGCTTTTAAAACTCAAAAATCAACTTTGGGATGAAAACAGGGCCACGCGTACGCGCACTCCACGCGCACGCGTGGATGATGCTTTCTCGAAGAACGGCGCATACGCGCCAAGTGCGCCTACGCGCGAGGGGTCATTCTGCTAAAAATTTTCTAAGTTAAAAGCTGCAGAATTCACAGATTCAACCCCCAATCTTCCGACGGTCATAACTCTCTCATTTTAAATCATTTTTCACCCGTTCTTCGAACGGCATGGACATCCCGGATCCAATTTTATTTCTAAACAGAATTGGCACAAATCAAAGATCCGTAGTCCAAGTTATGTCCCGTCAAAGTATGCCCAAAAACCATATTTTCATTCAAAACCACAAAGTGCCATTTTCAAAACAAGCCACTTTCAACTCTTTTCAAAATCAATTAAAACATGCCAATTTCATCCCTTTTCTTTGAAATCAATCAAAGTGTACCAAATTCAACAACAAGCCATCCTCAACTCACGCATTGACATTTTACCAAAATTCTCAAAACTACCTCCAACCATTTTAACACTTCTCAATCAAAAGGCCAAAGGATAAACACAATATTATGTCATACATCCTTCTCATCCCAATTTCTAACAATATCAATTTTCAATCAACCATCATTATACATAATCATCATACTCACCAACAATATGGCACCACCCATCAGTTCAACCTCAATCATTCATCAAGCATATATCACAACATGCATTTTCTCACATATCACACAATCAAGGCATCAATATTCATAATCACACATATGATCACATCATATATCTCAACCATTCCACAACATCATCAATTCAATGCCTATCTTAGGGCCTCTAGCCTAAGTATTTCCTACCACATTACATATTAGATACGGGAAACCGAAACCATACCTTAGCCGATTTCCCAAGCTCAACCGGAGCACTTCCAAACCACTTTTCCTCAAGCTCTCAAGGTCTCAACACCTCCAAGAACAGATTTTATCACACAAAACCCTCTTCCAAGCTTTCCAAAATCACCAATCAAGCTCCAATATTCACATATACACAACCTAAGCCACAATCATCATACCCATACACAACATCTCAATGCCCAAACCTCATAGAACAACAAATTACACTAGGGTTGAGAATCTTACCACACCCAAGGTCCAAAGAGACAAGATTAACCTTCTCCTTCAAGAGAGTTGGGTCCTATAACATCAAAGAACCCAAAATCTCAATATTTTTACTCATGAAACTCGAAATCAAGGGCTGGAATTTCGAACAGTAAAACGTGGCTTACCTTAAGATTAATTGTATGGGTTTTATAGAGCTCTCCACGGTGAACGCGTGGCCGCAAACGGAGCGGCAATCGGAGCTCTAGATCAAAAGTTATGGTGGTTTGAAGATCAAGTGAGAGATAGAACTTGAGAGAGTGTTCTTCCCTCCATGGCCTCCATTTCAGCGTGTTTAGTGTCTCAAATGAGGAGAGAGAGTGCTGAAAACTAGGGTTTTGGTTTAGTTTAGTTGGGCCAAGGGCCCACTTTGGGTCCGGTTGGCCCGGTTTGGCCCGTTCGGTCCAATCTTGGTCCGATTTCTATAAAATTGGTACCGAAATTCTCGTCTCAATTTCCTCTATCATATTAAGCCATAAAAATAACATTTTTGGCTTTCTAGAATAAATTCTCATTTATGGGTTAATTAGCCGTTAATTAACCGGATCTTACATTCTACCCACCTAATTGGGAATTTTGCCCACAAAATTCAAATTCAAATTCAATTACCTGAGAATAAGTGCGGATAATCCGTTCGCATCTCCGACTCAAGTTCCCAAGTGTGTTCCTCAACACCGCCTCGACTCCAAGCCACTTTGACTAATGAAACCTCTTTTCCACGCAACCGTTTGATACTAGTATCATCAATTCTGACTGGAGCCACTGGAAGCGTCAAATATTCTCTTAACTGAACCGATTCGGGTTCTAACACATGGCTAGCATCAGAAGTGTACTTTCGAAGTTGCGACACGTGAAATACGTCGTGCAGGTTTGAAAGATGGGGTGGTAGAGCCACCCGATACGCCACCGGCCCAATCCTCTCCAAGATCTGAAATGGACCAATGTATCGAGGATTCAACTTCTTTGCTTTAATCGCTCTACCTACTCCTGTGGTCGGAGTAACTTTCAGGAAAACATGATCTCCTGCCTCAAATTCTAAGGGCTTCCGCCTTTGATCGGCGTAACTCTTTTGACGACTCTGCGCCGTAAGCATCCTATCTCGGATTTTCTTGACTTGTTCAGTGGTCTCAGCTATCATTTCCGGCCCCAACAAGCCTTTCTCTCCAGCTTCATACCAACATAGTGGAGATTGACATTTTCTCCCATACAAAGCCTCATACGGAGCCATTCCGATGCTCGCATGGTAACTATTATTGTATGCAAACTCTACTAACGGCATATACCGATCCCAACTCGCCGGTTGGTCCAAAACACAAGCTCTCAACATATCCTCTAGTGTTTGGATCGTCCTCTCGGATTGACCATCTGTTTGAGGATGGTACGCTGTACTCAAGCTTAATCGAGTTCCAAAAGCTTTCTGAAATGCACCCCAGAACCTCGAAGTGAAACGAGGATCTCTATCAAAGATTATAGTAGCAAGTACACCATGGAGTCTCACAATCTCCTTTATGTATAACCGAGCTAGATCCTCAAGGGTGTAAGTCATTCGAATGGGCAAAAAGTGAGCTGACTTAGTCAGTCGGTCCACAATCACCCAGATAGCATCAAAACCAGTCCTAGTCCTTGGCAATCCCGACACAAAGTCCATTGCAATACTTTCCCACTTCCATTGCGGAACCTCTAAGGGTTGCAACATCCCGGAAGGTCTTTGATGTTCAATCTTTACCTTTTGACAAGTTAAGCACTTTGAAACATATTCCGCCACATCATTCTTCATACCCGGCCACCAAAACATCGCCTTTAAATCATGGTACATCTTAGTACTCCCCGGGTGAATGGAGAATCCGCTTTTGTGTGCCTCCTTTAAGATATCTTGCCTCAAAGTGCCAACATCCGGCACAATGATCCTACCCTTGAATCTTCATAACCCATCTTTTTCTTCCGACACTCTCCACTGTTTTCCTTGCTCGATAACCGGTAACACCTTCCATAACGCTTCATCATTTTCATGAGCCTTTAGGAGTTCGGACTTAAAGTCACTCGAGATTTCTAATCGGCTCAAACACAAGGTTCCAGATACTTCTCGAGCACCAATTTTTAGACTCTCGAATCCCTTGAGCAACTTCTCCTCTTGAAGCATCATCCAAGACGCATATAACGACTTTCGACTTAATGCATCTGCCACTATATTCGCCTTTCCAGGATGGTAATTTAACTCAAAGTCATAGTCTTTCAACAATTCCATCCACCTCCTTTGCCTCATATTAAGCTCTTTCTGATCAAAGAGGTATTTCAAGCTCTTGTGATCGGAGAAGACTTGGAACTTAACCCCATAGAGATAATGCCTCCACACCTTCAAGGCAAACACAACCGCAGCGAGTTCCAAATCGTGCGTAGGATAACTAACTTCGTGAGGTCTCAACTGTCGTGAGGCATACGCCACCACATTATGATGCTGCATCAACACGCACCCTAGGCCCTTTAACGATGCATCACAGTACACCTCAAAAGGCTCGTTCGGCTCAGGTAACACTAACACAGGTGCAGTGGTCAACTTTTTCTTCAATGTCTGAAAGCTCTCCTCGCACTCAGGAGTCCAAACAAATGGAGTGTCTTTGCGAGTTAACTTTGTCAACGGCAAAGCTAATTGCGAAAAGCCTTTGATGAACCTTCGGTAATAGCCAGCTAAACCCAGAAAACTCCTTATCTCAGTTACTGTGGTTGGTTGCTTCCAATCCATCACAGCTTCTACCTTGGTTGGATCTACGGCTATTCCCTTCTTACTCACCACGTGACCCAAAAACTTCACCTCACTCTTCCAGAACTCACACTTAGACAGTTTTGCATAGAGTTTCTTCTCCTTTAAAATCTGCAACACGGTCCGCAAGTGTTCCGCATGCTCTTCTTCAGTCTTGGAGTAAATTAGTATATCGTCAATGAAGACAACCACGAATTTATCCAGAAACGGACGGAACACTCTATTCATGTAATCCATGAATACTGCAGGAGCGTTCGTCAACCCAAAGGACATTACAGTGTACTCGTAATGACCATAACGAGTCCTGAAAGCGGTCTTAGGGATATCCTCACCCCTCACCCTTATCTGGTGATAACCGGATCGCAAATCGATCTTGGAGAAAACCCCAGCTCCTTGTAACTGATCCATGAGATCATCAATTCTCGGCAATGGGTACTTATTCTTTATGGTGACCTTGTTCAGCTGCCTGTAATCCACACAGAGTCGCATACTTCCATCTTTCTTCTTTACCAGTAACACTGGAGCACCCCACGGGGAAACACTTGGTCGGATAAAGTTCTTACCCAACAATTTCTCTAACTGAGACTTTAGCTCGGCCATCTCTAATGGTGACATTCTATAAGGAGCACTTGAGATTGGTCCCGCCCCAGGCACCAATTCAATAGCAAACTCGACCTCTCGGTTAGGTGGAAATTCATCAATATCATCGGGAAACACTTCCGGAAAATCACACACTACCAGAATCTGATCCAACTTTTGATCATCACCCGAAACACCAGCGGTTAACAACAGGATACCCTGACATTCGATTCCAGAACAGTTCACCATCATCGAATTCAAGTAATAATTATTCACCACGACCGGTCCTTCTGTATCTTCCGGCATAAAGTACACCGACTTTGTAGAACAATCAAGCAGGACATGATTCTCAGATAACCAGTCCAATCCCAAGATAAGATCAAGACCGATCATCGGTAGGCAGATTAAATTATGGACAAAATCACGCTGCTTGAACCTAAACGAAACTTTCGGGCATCCTAGCCTAGTTACCATGGCTTCATGGGTAGCATTATACACTTTTAAGTCATAACCTAAGGTTACGATCTTCAACCCTAACTCATGGGCTTTCTCAAATGCAATGAATGAATGCGATGCTCCCGAATCAAATAAAGCATTTAAAGTTTGACCAGCCATTTCACAGTTACCTCGAATGAGTGTCTCGGATCCCTCTGCACCCACAGCTGAGGTGGTGAACACCCGACCAGTCTGTTGTGCTTTCCCAGCACCTTGCTTTTGCTTCTCTGGACAACTTGCGGCTTTATGCCCCGCCTTTCCACAATTGTAGCACAAACCCCATCCGACCTTACACGGTACTCCCGGATGGTGACTCCCACACCTAGTACAAGCTTGATCATTCTGAGGTTGCTTCCCAAACCTTTTTCCTTGGGAGTAGTTGTTGTTGGGCCTCCTAAAAGAACCTTACCTCTTGAAAGACGGACCTCTAGGTGCAAAGCTCTTGCCTCGGTTCTGTGGAAACGATCCTTTGTGACTTCCTTTCTCAGCGGCTGCCCTCTTCACACACTCTTCAGCAACCCTACACTTGTTCACCAACTCGGAGAAAGTTCTAATCTCCATTGGTCCCACTGAACTGAAAATATCACTCCGGAGTCCTCCTTCGTACTAAACACACTTCCATTCCTCATATTCCACCGGAGTCCCTTGACACATACGAGAGAATCTGAACAGCTCCTCAAACTTGTCAGTATACTCAGATACAGACATAGTACCCTGCTTCAGCTGCAACAATTCAAGCTCCTTGGCCTTCCTAGCAGAAGTCGGAAAGTACTTCTTATAGAATTCCTCTTGGAAGATGTCCAGGTGATATAATCATCACCCTGCTGTAGGAGGCGTCGAATTCCTTGCCACCAATGCGATGCTTCGCCAATGAGCAAATAGGTAGCGAACTCCACACGCTGCCCTTCAGGTACCACCTGCGCTTGCAGTGCTCGTTCCATGGCTTGAAACCATGTATCGGATTCAGTCGGACTAGTGGTTCCCTTGAACTTAGGGGGATTAACCTTCAAAAAGTTTGCCAGTGTCATCGGGCCCTGAACTCTACCTCCGTCATTACCATGGTTGTTCATCTGTTGACCAAGAGCCTTAGCAGTGGCTTGCATAGCAGCAGCCATGTTCTCCAACGCAGTCATAAAGTTCACCGGGTTATTAGGGTTAGTCTCCGGCGCACGAGCATTCGTATGTCCTCTCCCACGGCCTCTACCGCGTCCACGAGGCACCATCTGGTTCCTATACACACCAAACAATCGATATTAAGTTGATCAGTCTCAATATCGGAAGTTTAGTGCTTCAAAGTCCCAAATGCATGCTCATGAACGTTTATGCCAACTATATCAAGTAGATATACTAACAGCACATAACACACATACAGAGAATGCACAGAAGCATAGTCAGTCCATTCCTCAGGCTCTACAGGAACGAACTGCTCTGATACCATCTGTAACAGCCCAGACCACCCGCTAGCATGATATTGTCCGCTTTGCCACACAAGGCCTCACGGTTTTGCCTTTGACGATAGGGATGATAGCCTAAGCCCCCCACACTCACTCGTCAAAACGCGTCATGTTGGGGAGAGGTATCCACACCCTTATAAGGCATGCTTCGTTCCCCTCTCCAATCGATGTGGGCCTTACAATCCACCCCCCTAAGGGAGTCTAGCGCCCTCGCTGGCACATCGATCCGGGTTCTGGCTCTGATACCATACTGTAACACCCTACCATACAGAGTCTTATGCTTAAGTCATAATTCAGAGATGGCAAGGTATTACGACCTCTAAAACAAAAATTTAGTACGTATAGTATTATGAATGATTGATTATAACTAGGAGCCTTTGAAGAAAAAGGGGTAAACAAAAACCGTAACTCGAAAACGCAACACTCCGAATGATAACGTAACGAGCAAAGGATAAGCTAGCGCAAGATCATATATATAAAGAGTGTCAAAAACAGGAATATCAAGACTCAAAACCCGGTTGCGAAGATAACCGGTCCGAGCATAGCAATATATACATATGATAAAATAAGAAAACCCCAAAGGAAACTCGAAGGGACACAAATACAGAAAACCTATTCTCCAAAAATCCCCTCTAGAAGGAGTCGTCACAGTTTGTATTATTTAATGGAGATAAAAGTATCTAAACAAGATATATAACCCAAAACAGAGTCCCGAGAACAAAGGATCTTCGCTAATCTAGAAGTCTCCAGCATGCCTCAACGAGAAGCCTCGCGTCCTGCATCTGAAAACCACAAAATCTGCATGGGTGAGAACCAGAGGTCCCCAACACAGTAACAGCTTCCACATATATAATACATAATAATAGAGGAAAGCCGAAGGCAATCCTAGAACTTCCTCCAGATAATATCAAAGCTTATAAACAAGCTAAACCGTAAGTGGCAATTGACTAAAGATTCTTCAGTCTAACTAATACTTCCCTTTCCAATTCCTTCAGACCTCCCAACCACCAGCAGGAGTATAATATAGCAAACACAGTTATATCAGACAAGAGATTTACAAATAGGAACAGATAAGGCATTTAGGCAATTAGCAAGTAATATGCAGTCAAATAGGCAATCTCAAACAATTCATGTAGTATGCTTATGATGCATGCCTGTCCCTAGTGGCTGATGATATCATCTGTCGGTTATAGAGCCAACCCGACAAGTCCTGGTAGCTAGCCATTGGACTGTCCCTCTGTCGTGCATCCCCAACTCGAGTTATACTCATCATAAACTTGATCATAATCATGATCCATATCCATCACCCTCACTGGTGAATATTTATCCATCACCATCACTGGTGAATATTTATGGGGGCGAGCTCATCCGGGCCTTTCACAGTGCCCGGCCACACTTACGACATTGGGTTAACAGAGCTTCGAGTCTCAACCTGGAGCACATGGTGGCTAGCCATTGCTACTACCCAGGGAAACCCTCATCTCCAATGGTGGAAGTGCCAACATTCACAATTCATTCAACAGCATATATGCATTTATACTTAGCCATAAACATGGCTCCGCCGCCACACGGCATAATCCAGCCATCCGGCTCACGGTTAAATCCATAACCAGCCAATTCATTAACAATTACGGCCATTCGGCCCATGGCATAACAAGCACTTCCACCGCCATCCTCCACATCTCACATAATCATCTTTGATCCTCATGGATCATTCATTTTTCCCTTGCTTCACTCGCAAGTTACCACATTCACTAGCCCTTTTCCTCATGCTAGGCATATCATAATGATTTAAGACATAAGTGGTGAGATTGGAGGCTTAGAAGTATGAAGTTTGGCTTTTAAAACTCAAAAATCAACTTTGGGATGAAAACAGGGCCACGCGTACGCGCACTCCACGCGCACGCGTGGATGATGCTTTCTCGAAGAACGGCGCATACGCGCCAAGTGCGCCTACGCGCGAGGGGTCATTCTGCTAAAAATTTTCTAAGTTAAAAGCTGCAGAATTCACAGATTCAACCCCCAATCTTCCGACGGTCATAACTCTCTCATTTTAAATCATTTTTCACCCGTTCTTCGAACGGCATGGACATCCCGGATCCAATTTTATTTCTAAACAGAATTGGCACAAATCAAAGATCCGTAGTCCAAGTTATGTCCCGTCAAAGTATGCCCAAAAACCATATTTTCATTCAAAACCACAAAGTGCCATTTTCAAAACAAGCCACTTTCAACTCTTTTCAAAATCAATTAAAACATGCCAATTTCATCCCTTTTCTTTGAAATCAATCAAAGTGTACCAAATTCAACAACAAGCCATCCTCAACTCACGCATTGACATTTTACCAAAATTCTCAAAACTACCTCCAACCATTTTAACACTTCTCAATCAAAAGGCCAAAGGATAAACACAATATTATGTCATACATCCTTCTCATCCCAATTTCTAACAATATCAATTTTCAATCAACCATCATTATACATAATCATCATACTCACCAACAATATGGCACCACCCATCAGTTCAACCTCAATCATTCATCAAGCATATATCACAACATGCATTTTCTCACATATCACACAATCAAGGCATCAATATTCATAATCACACATATGATCACATCATATATCTCAACCATTCCACAACATCATCAATTCAATGCCTATCTTAGGGCCTCTAGCCTAAGTATTTCCTACCACATTACATATTAGATACGGGAAACCGAAACCATACCTTAGCCGATTTCCCAAGCTCAACCGGAGCACTTCCAAACCACTTTTCCTCAAGCTCTCAAGGTCTCAACACCTCCAAGAACAGATTTTATCACACAAAACCCTCTTCCAAGCTTTCCAAAATCACCAATCAAGCTCCAATATTCACATATACACAACCTAAGCCACAATCATCATACCCATACACAACATCTCAATGCCCAAACCTCATAGAACAACAAATTACACTAGGGTTGAGAATCTTATCACACCCAAGGTCCAAAGAGACAAGATTAACCTTCTCCTTCAAGAGAGTTGGGTCCTATAACATCAAAGAACCCAAAATCTCAATATTTTTACTCATGAAACTCGAAATCAAGGGCTGAAATTTCGAACAGTAAAACGTGGCTTACCTTAAGATTAATTGTATGGGTTTTATAGAGCTCTCCACGGTGAACGCGTGGCCACAAACGGAGCGGTAATCGGAGCTCTAGATCAAAAGTTATGGTGGTTTGAAGATCAAGTGAGAGATAGAACTTGAGAGAGTGTTCTTCCCTCCATGGCCTCCATTTCAGCGTGTTTAGTGTCTCAAATGAGGAGAGAGAGTGCTGAAAACTAGGGTTTTGGTTTAGTTTAGTTGGGCCAAGGGCCCACTTTGGGTCCGGTTGGCCCGGTTTGGCCCGTTCGGTCCAATCTTGGTCCGATTTCTATAAAATTGGTACCGAAATTCTCGTCTCAATTTCCTCTATCATATTAAGCCATAAAAATAACATTTTTGGCTTTCTAGAATAAATTCTCATTTATGGGTTAATTAGCCGTTAATTAACCGGATCTTACATATGGGCTAACGGGTCACACTTTGGCCAAGTATCCTACAAAGAGAATGCTTGATCCATAGAGAAAGAGGGAGTACCAAGTCGTATTTTAATGCCCGAAAATTGGATAGAAAATTCCACTCTCCTCTGTCTCACTCAAGTGAATTGGTTTCGAGAGCATTCCACCAGTTTTTGGCGACTTTCATATATATATATATATATATATATATATATGTGTGTGTGTGTGTGTGTGTGTGTGTGTGTGTGTGTGTGCGCATATATATGAACGTGGCGCGAAGGCAATATACATATGTGTATATATATAAAAACCAAGGCATCTAATCCTTTTTATCACATTTAATCATCATCACCCAGCTTCTTTTGATTCCATTTTTCTTTCACTAATGGTGAGAGTGAGAGACCGAAGCTGCATGGAAAAAATCGTAACTCCCACCGAACTTTTAGTTTTAATTTATTGTGATCTGTAACTCCAATTAAAAATTTAATCCGGTTAAAATGTTTGTATCTTTCTTCTCTACACGTTGGAGTTATTTTTGTCTAGTAGAAATTAACAGTGACATAGCTCATCTTCTCCTCGAATTCGGCCAATTGGAGTTCTAGTAGACACAGACGATTTCTGACGTTTTCTCCTTCGACAACTCGGTCAGAAAATTTCTCCAGAGTTTCAAGTATTTTAATTTCATACGAAGGTAGAGTTTGATAAGTTTATAATAATTAAATGTAAATTTGATAAATGAATGTTGATTTGGTTGATTATTGTTTGAGTTTGAATGAGTTTATGTTGAATTTTTGTTGAATTATTGTTGTTTGCTTGAGATTTTGGTTTGGTTATGTATAAACGGCCAGTTGGAGTATTTTGGTGCTTTTTGGGATGGAATATCGTTGAGAATAAAGTATAAATTGGTGAGGTGTGATGGCCGAGAGATTAAATTAAAAGTTACAAAGATTAGAATACAAGTAATATTTTGAAAGAAAAAAGTTAAGGGTTTCGGTTTTGGTATAAGAGGAAGATTAGTATTTAAACTTTATTTTTGAAGGGTAACATTGTATTTGTATATAGAAATTGAGGTACAATTTATAATTATATAAGTGTTCGGGTATTTTAGGTAATAAATAAATACGGGGGTAAAAATGGGTATTTTATAAAAGTTTAGGGTTACTTTTATAAATATTGAAATAAGTGAGGTTTCAAATATAATTTTGTAAAAGTGTTGGGTTAAAAAAAAATATTTAAAAGTTTAAAGTTTAAAACATAGATAACAAGAGTTTAAGAATAAAAGCTTTACGAAGCTAAATTTTTAAGAACAAATATAAATATTGTTTATTTATTATTTAAAATATCTTATTTATATTATTGTTATTATTATTTTATTAAGAATATTATCTAGTAAAGATATTATTAATATTATTATAAGTCAACGAATAGCAAATAGAGTGATCTTAAAAGTTTTAGAGAACGCAGACTTAATTAAAGTATTTTATAATTCTTTTCTATAAGACACTTAGGGAAAAAGCGAGGGAATAATGAGAAGATAATTTATATTATGGAGTGATAGAAAAGAAAAAAGGAGAGAAAGAAAAAAACTAAGAAAATAAAAGAGAAAGATGAGAAAGAAAAGAAAAGAAAAAGAACGAAAAGAGAAGGATGTATTAAGTAAAAAGATCTCTGCCACAGGAGAGCAGAGAGCAGTGACTGAAATATTTTTAATGAACGTCTGCCACAGTAGAGCAGATAGAGAAGAAGGTATTAATTAAAGGGATCTCTACCGCAGTAGAGTAGAGAGCAAATATTGAAAAGAAATTGAGTGCTGTTAGAGCCTTAGTGCCAAGTGTCTAGTGGGGACGGCGATGCGTATCGCTCACTTGACACTATAAGGACGGTGATACGTAACGCTCACTGGAGACCGAAAGAAAGGTTTCTCCATGAGGACGGCAATGCGTAACGCTCATGGAGAGGACGTTGGCTGAGATAGGGACGGCGATGAATCGCTTATCTCAGAACCAGTGTCGAGAATCGGGCAACAAACCGACACATGAGCTCATGGCCTGTATAGAACTAGACATGCATCATACTTGTTTGCGCATATCTCTATGTTGTGAAATTCTATGAACGTGTCTGTGTGATTTTTAGTTAATTGACTTCTGAGTGAATTACTTGTCATATTTTGTTGAAGTTTGTCTGTGTTCTGTGGTGTGTTGCTATCGACTATGGATTAAAATAAAATGAACCTAATTATCCACCCCGACCCTACTAAGAACTTTCCAGTTCTTACTCCTTCCTTCTTCCCCTTCATATGTAAACAGGACCCACTACAGGATATGAAGGTGATAGAAATCTCATCTTTTGGCTGTAATGATTGATCAGGAACAGTAAGAGCTGGTAGTGTATTTTGGGTGGCGCCTTCAGCTTAGCATAGAAATTTTGGTTTAGTCTCTCACTTTTGGGTAGATCCACTGAGAGATAAGAAGTTATACAGACTGGCTAGGTTAGTTTAGATTCTAGATTAGGGGCTTCCTTTATGGGCCAGGGTCCGAAGCATTATATATCTGTATGTATATATATAGTAATAAGCGGTATAAGTTGGTACACTAACTTGACTTCCGTATGACTCTTGTTTATAATGTTTGTGATGTGCATTATTATACTTATCTTACTTGCTGCTTTACTCATTAGTTTTCTATAATTCTGTATGTGAATGTTTAAGCTTTTCGAGACCCGCCGTTTTCGTATCAAGATTTTCACGTAAAAAAGAGAAAGTTTCCAAGAAAAATTAATCTCGTGCTAACACGATTACAGGCTTAATAATAAGTAATAGTTAAGTCTAGGAAGGCAAGTTAGTAGCGCTCGGTTTTCAGTATGATCATGACGTATTGGGAATCGGGTCGTTACACAAAACGTATACTTTACCCACAATTAAATAAACTAAAACCTAATAATAAGAGATAAATTCATAAGAAACCCTTAAATTCTATAGAGAAGTTGGAGCTTCTGTCTCTAGAATTCAAGATCCTAAACCCTCAAAAAAAGAAAAATGAGTGTGTATGTTGTAGTGTATTTCCCTTCTCCAAGTTTTGGCTTCTAAATATCATTTCACACAGCTGCTGGGACCCTTGGAAAGTCCAAAACGTGAATACACGTGCTTCCTTAATCAAGGCACGCGATCCGACCTCAAGCATGCGAGTAAAGCTCGAGCACGCGAAAATCTCGCTCAGACGAGGAAATGGTGCTCGCGCAAGAATCTCGCTTCAACGAGAAAACGTCGCTCACGTGTGAATTTCGCTTAAGCGAGCTACTATGAAGCTTTCCTTCAGAATTACTTCCCGATTTCGCTTTTTTGCTTTATTCTTTTCGATTCTTTGAAGCCGTTGATGTACCTTAACCCTAAAACATTTAAAAAAATTTCATTACGACATCAAATGGCATAAAAAGAGATTAAAAAAATTAATAATTAGGAGCACAAAAAGCATATTTTTCACACAAAACTTTATCGAAAATAAAATTCAAAAAATTTAATTAATTAAATTAAAATTGTATAAATTTATTAATAAATTTCATACTTTTTAAATTTAAAATAATAAAATATAATTTTCAGAGAGAGAGAGAGAGAAGCATGGGTGAATTGCTATTTTTAAGAGCTTGATTAGACTTAATTGTTAAAACTTAAAAGTTGGTTGTGTGCTTCATGGTTGAAGCTAATAAAAAACTAGTGTTAGAAGGTATGGCTTTAACAGCTGGAAGCTGATGGGCCATTTGTCTATCAGCCCAAAATGGTGAGGCATTGTAAATGGACTTGGATCACTAAATAATAATGAGACTGTGGTGGAAATTTTTTTTTTTACTAATGGGAAGATTGTATATAACATAGTTAGGAAAAATGGTGACCGACCGGTTTAAAGAACCCGGACCCGGTAATAAATTTTTTTTTATTTGTAAAAATCTTCAATGGTGTCGTTTTCAGGTAAAACAACCCTCCCCAAATACAAAAAAACTAGCCTGCCGTCCCCACCCTGATGCCCTAATCTAGTGGTGATCAATCACTGCCAAACCAAACCCATCTTTGAAAGACACAAAGACTTAAGGGTATGATATTAAATTGGTTAAGTAGAAAATATTTGTGACTTCAATAATTGAGATATAAATCTATCAAATAATGAAAAATAATACATAAAAACTACTAAATTATACAATATTTTTCATTTCTTTGAGCACATATCTCATATATAAATATAGTTCCTTAAGATTTTGGAGGGAGGGGGTCGAAGCCATTATTTGTTCCCTCTAGGTCCGTTCCTGCCACCTTGGGTATTAATTTTTCCATGAGAACTCTGTTTAGTTTGTTTAATGGGATCAAATATTATTTTGGTCCTGAATGTTTGGGTCAAATCCTAATTTGGTCCCTAACGTTTCAAACACCATACTTCAATCCAAAAAAATTTTTAAATTTCTTATTTCAATCCCAAAAAATATTTAAGCGGGTTTAATATTGTCCCACCATTAAATTTGATACAAATAATTCGCATATAGAATAGCCAATAGCATTCGATTTCAGTATGTAAGTAATATCAATCCACCAACGGTTACTAACATAAAAGTTTTTCTTTTGATTTTGAAGCATTGATGATTGATTATTAGGATTTGGAATTTTGTACAAAAAAAAATTGAGAAAAAATGTTACAAAAAAGTTTTGGCTATATTTTTCTAACACATAGAAGAATATATGACTTAATTAGTAACGTTATTGACGTCCACATCACTCATTTTGTTAACTATTAGTGTTAAATTTAATGGTAAAACTACATTGAACCTGTTTAAATTTTTTTGGAATGAAAATAGTGTTTGAAACGTTAGAGACTAAATTAAGATTTGTCCCAAATATAGAGAACTAAAATACTACTTTATGAAGAAGGAGAGTGTGGTACGGTTCTTTACTTCTTTATGTTAGTAGATGTGTAATGCTTAGTTCCATTTGTTGTTTGCGGGTCGAGTTTCTCAGTCTAAACCATGAACCATAAAAATAAATAAAAAAGGATGTCAAATTTAACAATTATGGTTCCACAGTTTGTAGTCCCCTAAAATAATACTGGTCAAAAATTATACAAAAATGATGTACCGAAAATCATCCATTACCCTCAAATTAATACAAAAAAAATGATGCACCAAAAAGGTCTATTAGCCTTGCAACAAAGGAACCAGCCAAACCAAAACAAAAGGTCATGACCAAAAAAAAAAAAAAAACAAAACAAAAGGTAAGCCATCCAAGGAACCATCCACCAAGCCGCCAACAA
Organism: Arachis ipaensis; assembly: GCF_059453495.1. Taxonomy (NCBI): domain Eukaryota; kingdom Viridiplantae; phylum Streptophyta; class Magnoliopsida; order Fabales; family Fabaceae; genus Arachis; species Arachis ipaensis. Next base: position 113,427,289 of record NC_142443.1, read on the forward strand.
AGGAAGCCTATGCCAAAGCGCAGCAGGCTGTAATCTTCATACAATCATATCTCAGTTAACGCAAAATTTAGTACACACCTTACGATACTCTTCATTATAAGCAGATGTTACATAAAAAATCTCATCCATCTATATTTTTAAATTAATATTTTGACGATGCAGATTTAATATACACCAATATACCGATAAAATACACTGGCACAAGTGAAAATTTTCTTTCTATTTACATATACTGTGTCATTTTGTACTTGTGTGTATATCTTGTACCTTGATATTATTCATGAGATCAAGTGTGTGTAATACCCTAGCTACCAAAATCCACGCTTCCGGCTGCGCGACTCTGATAGCTCAGACATTACGACAACACTTATACTATTTAATACTAAAATATGAGCCTGTTTAAAACTTTAAACCGCAATACCGCTCCCAAAAATACTTTCGTTCGATAACGTACAACCATAAATACCATACAACTTACAGAAACTCATAAAGAGTACATCCATACACACACACACACACACACACACACACACACACACACATACACACACACACACATATATATATTACAAATATTAGCCAATACAATCCCTATCCCTCTTACAGAATATACCAAGGTAAAGGCGAGGGTACAATGAATAATAATCTAAAGCAATACAGAGCATTTCAAACAACAACTAAATAAATAAGCCCTTCGTGGCTTCTGCGCCCATATCCTGAAAGGGGAAAAATGTAGGGGGGTTGAGAACATCATCCTCGAAAGGGTTCTCAGTAGAGGGTTTTGGGAATTACTGTAATAGGATACGTGAAGATAAACTGTACCAGTGATTACTACCCGTCTTATGCCTCTTTTCAAAAACAACAGTTTACATTAAAAGTAAAGTCAGAAATCATTTCTAAAAGAGGAACCGTTCAATTCTCAAAAACTGAAAAAGCCTTTCAAAAAGGTTTAACCATGCTGAACTAAATTAGCATTTCACACTTTTTCAAATCAGAAACACAAAACCGAAACCAACCATCGGTCCATCTCAATTCAACCATGGCCCTAGGCCCAAACAATCCAACCAACAACCAATCACCACAATCCAACAGAGTCCCAGATGCAAACACAGATAGGAAGTTCAAGCACAAACAAACAGTTATTACAAGTAGAACAGTTAGCAATTAATCATATAGGCAAACCAAGTATAATATGCACACCCAACCAATGTCACATAAATGCATATGATGCATGCCTGTCCCTAGTGGCTGATGATATCATCTGTCGGTTATAGAGCCAACCCGACAAGTCCTGGTAGCTAACCATTGGACTGTCCCTATGTCGTGTCTCCCCAACTCGAGTTATACTCAATATAAGTTTGATCATAATCATGATCCATATCCATCACCCTCACTGGTGAATATTTATGGGGGTGAGCTCATCCGGGGCTTTCACAGTGCCCGGCCACCCTGACGACATAGGGTAAAAAGAGCTTCGAGTCTCAACCTGGAGCACGTGGTGGCTAGCCACTGCTTCCTCCCAGGAAAACTCTTATCTCCAATAGTGGAAGTGCAATATCACAACTTATCAATATCTCAGCATAAATGCTTTCATTTTCAATCATGGATCAACATCCATCTCAGCCATCCGGCTCACGGTTCAATCCAGAACCAGCCAATATTCATAATCATACACAGCCATTCCGGCTCACAACAAAACAGCACTTCCACATTCAAAATCATCAAATTCATGAAATCGGCATTTAAGCCATAAATCATTTTCTCAATTCATTTCACTTTGAAATCAAACTTCAACTCTTTTCAGCCTTGGCTTTAAAGATCTCATTTCTCAAATTACCTCAGGCTCATAAGCCACTTTTACTCAAGGAAAATTCCCTTTTTAAAACAAGCTACTCTCGGCTTCCTCTTTCCAAAACTTCCAAAACCATGGAAAGTTAAAGATTCCTTTTGAAACATTCGAAATCACCCATCCAACAAATGGGATTTTATAATAAAAGTTCCTTGGCAGAGTCTCAAGTCTTTAGGGGAGAATAACATAACTCATTTCGTCAAATTTATTTAAAATCATTAAAACCTTGGCTTTTCGATTTGAGTAGTAAAATAGGATCTAAGCCAAAACCGAGTCATGTAATCATTTACTTCTTTCAAAGCCATTTCCTTTACTTAGGCAAAACCAACTTCAACCCCCATGATAAATTCTAAAGCGTTTCAACTGTTCAAAATTGCCTTAGTCTTGCAAGAATTCAGAATTCAAAGAGTACTTAAAACCTTTCTCAAAACATTTCAAAATGAAACTTATCAATAGACATTCAGGTTCTTTCAAAGTCATTGAAACTCCTCTAATTGAAACCCTCAAGTCAAATTCAAAGGCATTGCCCTTGTCACATTTAAAACAGCTTTAAAAACATAAGTTTCATCTAAATAACTTTCTCCTTAAAGAGATACAATGCCCTTCTCAAGAAGCAAGACTAAATCATAATTTTCTCTTTAATAATTTATTTCAAAAGCATGAATCATCTTTTTCTTGATAACTCAAATAAAATAGTAGAAGTCTTTGACTCATCATGTTTTCAGACAACATTTAATAAAGATTCGGATTTTATAGAAATTTCGGCAGCACCTCCCCTAAAACTTGGACTTTGCCACCCGGTTCGGGTCCCAACTAAACCGTTTCATAATCCCTTTCAACAGTCCAAATTTCAAAATCAGTCCAAGGCAAGCCAAAATCCAACAGTCATCTCAATTCCATATTTCAAAAAAACCGTTTCAAAATCAAATCATTGTCAACCGAATAAACTCATTTCAAAAGCTTTAAAGAAACGGTTCAACAACAGTCATTTATCAAACCAGATCATTTAAAGCAAGCCAGGCTGAATTCAAGAGTGTATTCTATTTTTCACATTCTTAAGAAAATCCCTTCAACTCAAATCAATTTCCAATGGATTAAACTCGATCTCAAAGCTTTAAAAGAATCAACTTCAAAAGCATTTCGTTTCATAAAACCACACAACAATCCAGCCAACAAACGTTCACAATTAATCGAGACAAAATCAAACCATACATAAGGCCGATACAATCACCAAATACACATTTTCTCGCATCAGTATCCATATGTAATAATTCCAATAATAAACTATAGTTTTTGGAAAGCGCCCCTACCTCAAAACGCAATTCCATAACCCAAACGCCTCACAGAGTCCTTTCCGCCTCAACCCGAACTAACGGTAACCAAAACCTCAGCTCCAAGTCACGTTCACAATAACCATAGCAACACTAATCGCAACATACAATAATCAGGACTCGACCCCACGTTATCAAAACTCATATTCATTAACCGAACACAACAGAATACTAACGCGAGACTTTCCGAAACATAAATACCTACTGGGATGACAAAACGAGGCAGCTGCAGCTCCGAGCATGGAATGCAAGCACGAATCCACAACCCTATGATGGACAACACCACAATGCCTCAGCATAAGCTTATAGAGCAGCGACAAAAGGCCTTTCGACTCGGAAATTCTTACCAAAGCAGGGGACTCGGTGGCTGTTTTCGGCGACAAAGGCAGCTGCAGCAACATTCAGTAACTACAGCATTCCGAGAATTCAAAAAGGACCAAAGCCAAAAACAAAATCCTTACCGCAACCAAGAAGGAGTGCTGAGCCCAGTGACGGCATCTCCGGTGGTGTTTCTAGCGGCCACAAGACGGCTCCTAGCGACCAGAACAGTGGCACGGCTTCTCTCTCCTTCGGCAGCAACAACAATGGTATCTTCCGGCAACCACCGACCTCCATCATTAGCAACAGAAGCTCCAGCTAGGCACCGCGGAGCAACAGATCGGCAGCACCGTCGGCCAAGGTGTGGTGGTGGAGACGCCCTCAACCGCGGTGAAACGCGGCGGCTGTGGAAGCTTGGCGGCGGCTGGCTCTGTGGCGAGGATGACGGTGCGGTGATGGCGCGTCAGTGGTGATGCGACAAGCTGGTCGGCGACGAGGAGAACGGCGAAGGCCCCACGCTCGGCGACGGTGACAGGCGGTGATGGCTTCCCCGCGGTGGCTCCCTTTCGCGCATCTTCTCTCTCTCTGCGCGCGAGTTCGACGGTGGCGAGGCAGTGAGGCGCGACGGTCTCCTCCCTCCTCGGTCAGGCGACGGCGCGATGGTGGAGAAGCCCAGCGCGCAGCGCAGTCCCTTTCTTTCCCTCCTCTCCTTCTCCTCCACGGATCCGTTTCTCCCTTCCCTCTCTATTTCTTTCTTTCTTCCATTTTTGCAGCTGTTGCTGCTGGTTGAATTAGGGGAAGGCTGCGGCTGTGTGTGTGTTTAGGTTAGAGGGCAGCAGCTGCTGCTGCTGGTTTATGGAGGGGAAATGGGTACCGGGTCTGGGTTTCAGGGTTAGGGTTCCTCTTTCAAAAATTAGGGTTAGGGGCATTTTAGTAATTTCAAATAAAAATAGGGATATTATAGTAATTAGAAATAAATTCTAATCCATTAATAATAATGTATAAAAATACTATTTGCTCATCAATTTCATAAATTATTTTCAATAAAATGTCCCCACCAAATAATTAGAAATAATATACTTATTTTCTTCATTTTCCAAAATAGTAATATCAATATTCTAAAATATTAATTATTTAGTCCAAAATCATATAAAAATCCTTTTTATTTCACAACTACCAACTATATGATTTAAATATAGAAAATAATCCAATAATAGTAAAATTGGATAATAACCATAACTTATCTCAAATTCAATAAATCAAAACTTGCCTTAATTATCTTTAATAAAATAATTTCTAAAATTAATGCTATAAATAACTATATGATTTGAGATTTGATCATAAAAAGACTTTTCAAAGATTCTGGGTCTTACAGTGTGTATATTACATGCTTTTATTTACGTAAATAATATTATATATATGTGTGTGTGAAAATGAGATGTTAGGATAATTTGTAATATTATGGCCAATGTTTGTTGTGACTCGAGCATAACCCACTCATTAAATAGGGTGCTATACATTTTACCATTTTTATATGCATCATTTCTATACATAACTATTTCCTACATTTTTTATGGAAAAATAAATATTAATTAAGTTTGCACCACAACATGTTATGTATAACTGCTAACTATTATATATTGTCCCAGCTGGACCACTCATCAATTAATAAGAAGTGCACTAGAACATGCAAACTTTTATACAAAATAATTTTTTTTTCTATATTCTCATCTTAATCGGGTAAAGCTTGGTCATTGTTCAAGGAGTCAAAATATTTAAGTAACACCTCCATACGGTTTTGAGATTTTCGAAAAGAATTCTCATTTTAAAGAGCTAATATCCCAACTTGTTTGCTAGAATTTATCATCTATTTTAAGAGATTGATAAATTCTTGCAAAACATCTTTGATAATACCATTAATAAGATATTTGTTGGATGAGGATGACCCGACAGTGGATGGAAGAAAAATACTTTCTTCCTCATCTTTCTCAAGAACCAGTTTTTTGACAGCCTTTGTGGATTTTTCTTTAGTCTGTTTTACTACACCACTACCCTTGAGATAAGACAGTTTGTCTTTCATGGTTTCATCACTCAAATCAACAGCAAAATACTCAAAGATGCAAGTAAAAAATATTCCATATGGAAGTGAAACATTCTTATCACTATTAATGCAATCAAACATGTGGTGAATCATTAGATAAGCAAAAGAGATTTGAATTTTATTGAGGATGGCATACAGAATTAAGGAATAATAAAAGCTGACCCTTTGATAGGATCCACTTTGGGGCAGCAAGATATGTATGATAATACGGTGAAGCTGTGTACGGGAAGGACTTAGAGCTCTATGAGTGGGAGTAACACCATCCATGAGGGAGATGTTTTCACAAATGTTGACCAGAACATCTTGGTGAGAAACTCGAAAATGATTATCCCACTTTCCAAAGACATAGGCATTAACTCCTACATCTATGTAAGCAAGGGATTCACTGATGTTTTCATGATTTAAAAGTATTTGACAACCTTTAACATAAGAGTGAACACATACCTTACTATATTGCATGTTTGCATAAAATTTTTGGACCAAGTCAGGGTAAATAGGTTGTCGAATTTCAAACAGCCATCCCAATCTAAAGCTCGAAAATTTTCAACAAAGTTTACTCCTTTTCCAGCCAACGAATTCAAATCAGCAGCATAAGAGGAACATAGAGGTCATTTTGAGACAACATCTCTGTGAAATTCAAAGTCCATGCAAGAAAGAAATCTTAGAAGATCAAAATAAGAGTGAGAACGTTTTCCAAAATGGGCTTTGAATGCAACAGGGTCAGGGTAAATAAGTTCTTTGACAGAGTGAAGAAAAGGTCTTTTGTTACCTTTGGATGGTCGTGAGGAAGGGGCTAAACGTCCTAGAGGACGAGAAGTTGAACGAGGAGGAGGAGAAGATGGGGTTTCCTCTTCTGTCATGGGACTTTTGCCCTTTGTTGCTTTAGTCTTCGAAGAGCCAGCCTCATGCGTAGCTGATGAAGGTCTGTTGTAACACCCCAACTTTTGACACATCATGACCAATGTCAAACGTTCAGGTGTTACTCGTCGTAGGGACCTACTTGGTTCTAAACTCGAATTTTATAAACAAATGTTAGTACGAGCCTTGATCGGTTTAGCGTGACTAAACTATTACTCGTGAAACGTCACTTAGTTATTCCCAAGGTTAACACTTAAAGCTATATCATAAATAAATATACTATAACACAAAATATACATATATACATGATGAGCGGATAATTTATACGCTTTTTGGCATTATTTTTACATAGTTTTTAGTATGATTTAGTTAGTTTTTAGTATATTTTTATTAATTTTTTTATAAAAATCACATTTCTGGACTTTACTATGAGTTTTTGTGTTTTTCTGTGATTTCAGGTAATTTCTGGCTAAAATTGAGGGATTTGAGCAAAAATCTGATTCAGATGCTGAAGAAGGACTGCAGATGCTGTTGGATTCTGACCTCCCTGCACTCGAAGTGGGTTTTCTGGAGTTACAGGAGTCCAAATGGTGCACTCTCAATTGCGTTGGAAAGTAGACATCCAGGAATTTCCAGCAATATATAATAGTCCATACTTTTCCCGAGTTTAGATGACACAAACTGGCGTTCAATGCTAGCTTTCTGCCCTATTCTGGAGTCAAACGCCAGAAACAGGTTGCAAAGCAGAGTTAAATGCCAGAAACAGGTTACAAACTGGCGTTTAACTTCAAAAAGAGTCTCTACACGTGAAAGCTCAATGCTCAGCCCAAGCACACACCAAGTGGGCCCGAAAGTGGATTTCTGCATCATTTACTTATTTCTGTAACCCTAGTAACTAGTTTAGTTTAAATAGGACTTTTTACTATTGTATTTACATCTTTAGTTATATCTTTTGATCATTTTTAGATCTCTAGACCTCCATGGGAGGCTGGCCACTCAGCCATGTCTACCCTATTTTCACTTATGTATTTTCAACGGTGGAGTTTCTACACCCCATAGATTAAGGTGTGGAGCTCTGCTGTTCCTCATGAATTAATGCAAAGTACTATTATTTTTCTATTCAATTCAAGGTTATTCCTATTCTAAGATATTCATTCGCACCCAAGAACATGATGAATGTGATGATTATGTGACGCTCATCACCATTCTCACCTATGAACGTGTGCCTAACAACCACTTCCGTTCTACATGAAGATGAGATAGAATGAGTATCTCTTAGGTATCTAATACAGGGGACCGAGTCCGAGATATTAGAGTCTTCGTGGTATAAGCTAGAATTATTGGCGGCCATTCTTGAGATCCGGAAAGTCTAAACCTTGTCTGTGGTATTCCGAGTAGGATCTGGGAAGGGATGGCTGTGACGAGCTTCAAACTCGCGAGTGTTGGGCATAGTGATAGATGCAAAAGGATTACTGAATCCTATTCCAGTATGATCGAGAACCGACAGATGATTAGCCATGAAGTGACAGCGCATTTGGACCATTTTCACTGAGAGGACGGGATGTAGCCATTGAGAACGGTGATGCCCAACATACAGCTTGCCATGGAAAGGAGTATGAAGGATTGGATGAAAACAGTAAGAAAGCAGAGATTCAGAAGGAACTAAGCATCTCCATACGCTTATCTGAAATTCTCACCAATGAATTACATAAGTATCTCTATCTTTATTTTATATTTTATTTATATTTTAATTATCAATTCACCATAACCATTTGAATCCGCCTGACTGAGATTTACAAGGTGACCATAGCTTGCTTCAAGCCGACAATCTCCGTGGGATCGACCCTTACTCACGTAAGGTTTATTACTTGGACGACCCAGTACACTTGCTGGTTAGTTGTGTGAAGTTGTGACAAAGAATTAAGATTATGAATGTGCGTATAAAGTTTTCAGCGCCGTTACTGTTCCGAGGGTTACCTGAAACTGTAGGTCGATCTCGGACGAGATCTTCTGTACTGGTCGGAGATGACGTGTCCGGCTGGTGGGTGGCAGTCAGAGCTGTCGCGTCTGACTTGTGGGACTGGCTGCACTGCTGATCCTTCGTCACCGGAGGGTGGGGGTACCTGCAAGAGACTCCGATGCTTAAGTTAGCATGGGTATTAAGCAGGTTTTTAGTAGAATCAGAGTATGAGTTATACCTGGGTGCTCCAGTGTATTTATAGTAGTGTGGGCTGACCTTTCTGATAAGATAAGTTAGTTATCTTATCTTATCTTATCTTATTTTGAGTGAAGTCAGCTTATCTTCAAGGGAACCGCCTTTATCTCTATAGGCTTGGATTGCCTTTGGATTTGGGTCGTGTTCCTCTATTTGGGCCCTTTGTTGGGCTTTCCTGTCGATTTGGCCGACCTCTTTGAGAAGAGGTCGGATAGCCTGACCTGAAGAGGTCGGCCGCTTTGTCACTGAATATCTCGGGTCGGATAGCTCGACCCAGGGTGTGAACAGTGTCCCTGCTCGAGCTCGGACTTTCTTTTTGAGGTCGAGTCTTAGACTTCGATCCTTCTCTGGTGAAGCCGAACTCGAGCATTTGTCGACTTCTTTCTTTTTGTAGAATTTTTGAATGTGGAACGTTTTCCTCTGAAAGCGCGCGCTTTTATAGTAGCGTTCTGTTCTTGGGAACGTGCGAGGGTTTAATACCTTCATTAATTGGTTTTAATTGCCCCGTTCCCTTGGCTTTTATTTTGAATTTTGCAATTTAGAAACAGTTTCTCTTCTTCGTAACCTCCCTTACTTTTCTTTCTTTCTGTTTTTCGCCTAGAGTTCATAGTTTCTCCTTGCAACGCCTGCTTGCTACTGCTTTCTGTGGAAGAGGGGTGATTCTGGATTTCACCTTCTGTTTCCTACTTTTGGCAAGTTTTTCCGTTCGAGGGGTGGCTCTTTCGCCTGCCGCTTCTGCTCTTCAGCTTTCTTTTGAGGTTTTCTCCTGTTTTTCCAGGTTTGATTTCTCTTCCTTTCTCTTTTCCGTGTCACTTTTTCATGTCTGATTTTGAGAAAGTTTTGATTTTTCTTGGAGAAAGTTTGGATCTTTTGGCTTTTGTTGTGCCTGATTGTTGTTGTAATGTGTGTTCTGGGAGTTTCTTCACCTTTTTGCATGAACCTTTTCGTCTTTCTTGTTTCTTGATGCTTTTAGGGCTTTTGCATGTTATCACCGTTTCTGTTTGTACTTTTGATGATGGTTTTGTTTGATTCTAAAAGAAGGTTGTGCCTTTGACGATTTCCGCTTAGCGTGTTTGATGTTGGCGATGCTTTTTGCTGATAGACTGTAAAAAGATAGTGGCTTTGATGACTTTTTGTGTTTTGTCTTTCTCCTATGAAAATGTTTGTTATTTGAAATCTTCTTTTCTTGTTTGAGAGATGCCAGGACGTAAGCTGTAGATTTTTCCTGAAACCTTGCTTTGTTACTGCCTCCGAAGGATGCCCCAGGACTTTGGTTTGAGTCTTGGGGTTTTCCTTTTCTGTTTGCTCTTCTGTATCATATTAGTCGAGTTGTTTTGCCCCTCGTCCAAGATGTTTTTTAGTAATCCAATCTTCTTTTCTTATTGTAGGATTAGTTGGCCTCATGTCTTCTCGCAATAACATTGTAGAAATGTCTTCTAAAGTTTCCGAGGGGATGTCTGATTAGCTGGACTCCCTTGTCTTAATGTGTGTCTCTATGGTGGACGCTGATTTTTGTGTAGAGCTGAGGAAACGTCATAGGATTTGTGGTAGCAGTGCCTGGGAGAGGGATTATGAGCTTGTAGCGCCCGACTCTGACGAGAGAGTTTGTTTTCCTACTTCGGTCGAGGGGGAGCGTCCCTTCTTTTATGCCTATGAATATTTCTTCAGCCAGTTGGACATTACTTTTCCTTTTACTGCTTTCGAGACCGACTTGTTGTGGTCGTGTAACATTTCCCCATCCTAGCTTCATCCGAATTCCTGGGGTTTTATCAAGATCTTTCAGCTGCTTTGCCGAGAGCTAGGCGTAACACCTTCTCAGACTCTTTTCCTCTATCTTTTTGTTTCTGCCAAGCTTGGAGCTTCTTCCAAAAAGAAGGCTTCCTGGGTTTATTTTAGGTCTGCCCAGGGGCATAAAGTTTTCGCCATGTACGATGAATCTTTTAAGGATTTTAAGAATTATTTCTTTAGAGTCCGTGCTGTTGAGGGGATCCGCCCCTTTTTTCTTGATGAGAATGACGAGCCTGCTTTCCCTCTAGAGTGGCAAAAGGATGTGAGAGTGTCTCGTTATACATGGGAGATACTTGACGAGGTTGAGCGGGCTTTTGTTATTGTTCTTGAAGATTTATGGGGGGAACCACCCCATCTTGATACAAAAAGGTTTTTGAATGACCCGTCCCTGGTTCGAACTGTTTTGGGTACTGTCTGACTTGTTTCTGTACTTGTTTCTTAGTTTTGCTTCCTCTTTTTATGATTGTAACCCATTACTGTGGTTGATTCTGTTTTTTCAGAGATGTCAAAAAACAATGATTCCATGAAGGCCTTCAAAAAGGCAAGGAAGGCTGCTGGTGCTCAAAATATCTCGGCCAAGGCGATGGGAGAGGGATCTTCTCAAGTTCAGGTGAAGCCGCCCGTGCCGAGTTCTCCCGGGCCGAGGAAGGTGATTCCCACTCCTCGGGTTTGCCTGGCCGACCCTCCACAGTCTTCCACTGCTACTTCTGGTGCTCCTCTCAACAAGAAACAAAAAACAATTGAGCCTTTCAACCTTGATGCCCTTGATTTTGACGCGGTCGAGTTCGTAGATCAGTAGATCGGTCCCTACGGTGTCCTCCCTATGGATGATGTATCACTCCTTCGTCATTTGGATTTTATAACTCGGAGTAGTGTAAAAATGGCACATATGGGAGCTGCCCTGTACCGAACTGCTCAAAATCTTCCTCTTCATGCCACCAAAGCTTTTATGGAGGAGGCCAAACAGGAGTTCGATCGGATGAAGGGCTTGAAGGAGGAGGTTGAGGTGAAGGTGGCCAAACTGGAGAAGGATCTGAAGAATGAGAAGGCGAGTTCCCTTGCTCTGGTGGCTTCTGTGCGGTTGGCCGAGGACACGGCATTGAGGCATAAAGACAGCTACGTCACATCCTATCGGGAGGGAATGCATTTGAAGGAGGAGTTGAAGAACGCCCGAGCTGATTACTCTGAGCTCCAGGGTCATCTTGTTGGCAGTGTGAATGCTGCTTACGAGAACCTGAAGGAACAGGTTCAAATTATTGCTCCCGAGGCCGATCTTACTCTTTTTAGTCTGGAAAATGTTGTGAGGGATGGTAAGATTGTCCCTGATGACTAGGATGATGACGATGTCGAACCTCCCGCTGTGTCTTCTGCCAAAGTGTCAACTTCCACAGTTCCCCTAGTTGAGGTAGGTCAACGCGTTTCTGATCCGGATTGTCAGATCTTGAATCGGGATGATGGTACCGTGGATGCTGTGCCTATTTAGACTCGCCCTCCTTCTCCCCGTACTGATGCTGCCGAGAAGGCTCCCGATCTTAGCTGATTTTTCTTGGACGTTTGTGTAGATAGCCCGGCTTGTGGGCTTTTAAACTCTTTATTTTGTAGTTTGAATATTTTGCTGACTATTGATACTCCTTCTGGTTGCTTGTTTAGCAACTTTTTATTTTGAAAAAATAACAAGTATCTTTCACGCTTTTGGGCCTGACCCTGAAGCTTGTTAAAATATCGTATTTTATATCATGCTTGTTTGCACTTGTCTTGGCACCTTTCTGGATTTTGAGAATGCTGGAGCCTTGCTGCTCGGCCTCTTTGGATTGCTTTGTACTTATTGCTTGTAGCTTGGATCCTTTGAGGTCGTGGATGTGTGGATCCAACTTGTATTTTGGTTTTTTCGCTCTTACTTGTATTTATTTCTAGCAATCCCTAACCGATTTCTTTACGTTGGTCCTCTTTCCAGTTATTTTTGTAGTCCTCTTTTTTGGACCTTTGTCAGGTCTCTTTCAGGGACTACTTTTATAACTTGTTTGTGGGAGACCGACTTCTTTGCGTCGTCTTTTCCAAGTTATTTTTGTAATCCTCTTTCTTGGACCCTTGTCAGGTCTCTTTCAGGGATTACTTTTATAACTTGTTTATTGTAGGAGACCGACTTCGTCATGTCGATCTCTTCTAAGTTATTTTGTAATCCTCTTTCTTGGACCTTGTTCAGGTCTCTTTCAGGGATTACTTCTATAACTTTATGTTTTGGGCCGACTTTGTCATGTCGGGCCCTTCTAAGTTATTTTTGTAATACTCTTTCTTGGACCTTGTTCAGGTCTCTTTCAGGGATTACTTCTATAAATTTATGTTTTGGGCCGACTTTGTCATGTCGGGCCCTTCTAAGTTATTTTTGTAATCTTCTTTCTTGGACCTTGTTCAGGTCTCTTTCAGGGATTACTTCTATAGCTTTATGTTTTGGGCCGACTTTGTCATGTCGGGCCCATCTAAGTTAAAGTAATTCTCTTTAATAGGGTTGGCCAGACCTCTTTCCAGGGTTTACTTATAACTTGGGTTAACTTGGTCCGACTTCTTAACGTCGGCCAGTCTTTAAGTTATTATTTAGCAATCCATAAGACCTCGTCAGGTTCTTTTTCAGGATCACTTTCGCTAACTTCTTGCATTATTCTGCTTTCATCTTTGCCGATTTGTAGAAGGTGGTTTCTATCTTTATTTGGTCGACCTTTAGATGAATCGCGCTTTCATCTCTATTGGTCTTTATCGTGATCGTGCTGTGAATCTGTTTTTCACTTTCTGCCGATCTGTTACTTTATAATCGGATGATGAATGCTTTAGATTAATGCGTCTTGAGGATTTGTAGAATATCTAAAATATATTTTATTCAAAGGAAAAGTGCAAATATATACATGCGGGAGTTTTTCATCCCTGTAAGTCGGATAATTTGTAGGTCTTAGCTTGGTACCTCATTAAAAAACCTTTTCAGGAAAAAGAGTGTACCTTATACCAAGATCCTTTATCATTCCTAACTATAGTACCTTCTTAGGTTGCAGGCGTGCCACGATCTGGGAAGCTCTCGTTCATCGAGTTCGGACAGTCTGTAGTAGCCCTTCCCAAGTACTTCTATGACTCGGTAGGGTCCTTTCCAGTTTGCTGCCAGCTTTCCTTCTCCAGGTCGAGTTGTTCCGATATCATTTTGGATTAGAGTGAGGTCGTTTTTTGCGAAACCTCGCGGCACTACCTTTTGATTATATCTCGAAGCCATTCGACGTTTTAGTGCTTCTTCCCTGATCCGAGCTCTTTCCTAGACTTTCGGGAGTAGGTCGAGTTCTTCCCTTTACAGTTGGGAGTTGGCTTCTTCATTGTAGTGTACTACTCTAGGCGACCCTTCCTCAATTTCTACCGGGATCATTGCCTCCACTCCGTATGCTAGCCGGAAGGGTGATTCCTTTGTGGTGGAATGTGGCATTGTCCGATATGCCCATAGGACTTGTGGAAGTTCCTCAGCCCAAGTTGTAATCTCCGTTTTAACCCGGCCAATATGACTTTGTTGGCAGCTTCAGCTTGTCCATTGGCTTGGGGATGTTCGACGGAGGTAAACTGGTGCTTTATGTTCAAATCGGCTGCTAATTTTCTGAAGTCTGCATCTGTGAATTGGGTGCCATTGTCTGTGGTGATGGAGTATGGGACCCCGAACCTTGTGACAATGTTTCTATATAGGAATTTTTGACTTCTATGAGCAGTAGCATTAGCTAGGGGTTTTGCCTCGATCCACTTTGTAAAGAAGTCTACCCCTACTATGAGGAATTTAACTTGTCCCGATCCCTGAGGAAAGGGTCCGAGAAGGTCGAGTCCCCATTTCACAAATGGCCAAGGTGAGGTTAGGCTGATGAGCTCTTCTGGCAGGGCGATGTGAAAGTTGGCAAGTTTCTGGCATGGTGGGCATGTCCTTACAAACTCTGTAGCTTCCTTTTGTAGAGTTGGCCAATAAAATCCTGCCCGGAGTACTTTTTTGGTGAGAGCTTGTGCTCCGAGATGATTACCACAAATGCCACTGTGTACTTCCTCTAAAACTTCCCTTGTGTTGGAGGTCTGCACACATTTTAATAGTGGTATTGAAATCCCTCTTTTATATAGGGTGTTGTTTATGATAGTGTAGTACTGAGCCTCCCGTTTTAACCTCTTTGCCTCCTTTTTATATGTGGGGAGTGTTTCTTTTTTGAGGTAGTTAATTATGGGGGTCATCCATCCTTGATCCTGACCTGTTATGGCTAGGACTTTTTTCTCTTCCGAGATTGACGGGTTCTGTAGCATTTCCTGGATGAGGCTTCTATTTTTGCCCCCTGGTTTGGTGCTGGCTAGTTTTGAGAGTGCGTCAGCTCGGGCATTTTATTTGCGAGGTATGTGACAGATCTTATATTCCCCGAATTGTCCGAGCTGTTCCTTGGTTTTATCCAAATACTTTTTCATGGTGGGATCTTTGGCTTGGTAGCTCCCTGTTATTTGTGAGGTAACTACTTGTGAATCGCTGAAGATGTTGAGTCTTTGAGCTCCCACCTCCTTAGCCAGCTTCAAACCAGATAGTAACGCTTCATATTCTGCCCGGTTGTTTGAAGCCGGGAACCCAAATTTGAGGGAAAGCTCAACTTGTGTTCCTTGGTTACTTTCTATTATCACACCTGTGCCGCTTCCAGTCTTATTTAAGGAATCGTCCGCGTAGAGATTCCATTCTGTGGGGGTTTCCAGGGTATCTGTGAATTCTGCAATGAAGTCGGCTAAGTACTGTGATTTGATGGCTGTCCGAGCTTCATATTGGAGGTCGAACTCGGATAATTCGACTGCCCATTGTAAAATTCTACCTGCTAGATCTGTTTTCTGCAATATTCTTTTTATGTGCTGGTTGGTTCGAACCTTAATGGTGTGAGCCTGGAAGTACGGACGAAGTCGTCAAGATGTCAGTATGAGAGTATAGGCAAACTTTTCTATTTTTTGGTAGTTCAGCTCGGATCCCTGCAGCGCTTTACTAATGAAGTATACAGGTTATTGCCCTTCCTCGTCCTCTCGAACCAGTGCTGAGGCTACTGCCTGACTTCCTACCGCAAGGTATAATACGAGTGGCTCTCCCTCTCGTGGTCGAGTTAGGATAGGTGGTCGTCCCAGGAAACTTTTGAAATCCTGGAAGGCTTGCTCGCACTCTATTGTCCATTTGAACTTCTTTCCTTTCCTTAAAGTAGCATAGAAGGGGAGAGATCTTATCGCTGATCCCGCTAAGAATCTGGATAAGGCTGCCAATCTCCCGTTGAGTTGTTGTACCTCTCTGACACAAGTTGGGCTCTTCATGTTGAGTATAGCCTGGCATTTATCTGGATTTGCCTCAATTCCTCTTTGTGTGACCATAAAGCCTAAGAATTTGCCAGCTTCTACTGCAAAGGTGCATTTTGTCGGATTGAGTCACATGTCATGCTTCCTTATAGTGTCGAACACTTGGGCCAGGTCGGACAATAAGGTCTCTTCACTTTGTGTTTTTACTAACATATCATCCATGTAGACTTCCATGATTTTTCCGATATGATCGGAAAAGACTTTATTCATTAGCCGCTGATAAGTAGCTCCCGCATTCTTGAGACCAAAAGGCATCACAATGTAGCAGTAATTTGCTCTTGGTGTTAAAAACGAGGTCTTTTCTTGATCTGGTGGATACATGGGGATTTGATTGTATCCGGAATATGCATCCATAAACGAGAGGTATTTGTATCCGGATGAGGCATCCACCAGAGCATCGATACTTGGGAGTGGATAAGGATCTTTAGGGCAGGCTTTGTTGAGATCGGTGTAATCGGTGCACATTCGCCACTTTTCATTTGATTTTTTCACCAATACGCCGTTAGCTAGCCATAGTGGGTACTTGACTTCTCTTATGAATCCTGCCTCCAATAGTGCCTGTACCTGTTCTTCCACAGCTTGGGATCGTTCTGGCCCAAGTTTTCTTCGTCTCTGCTGTACCGGCCGAGATCCTGGATAGACCGCCAACTTATGACACATTAGCTTGGGGTCTATGCCAGGCATGTCTACAGCTTTCCATGCGAAGAGATCGACATTATCTCATAAGAACTGTACTATTAATTCTTTTGTGTCTCCTTTTAGGATTGTGCCAATATTAGTTGTTTTGTCCGAGGTGTCTCCGATCTGAATTTTCTCTACTTCACCTTCGGGCTGTGGACGGAGTTCTTCTCGTCTCTGAACTCCACCAAGCTCAATTGTATGGAACTCTTCTCTTCTGCCTCTGAGGTTTAGACTTTCGTTATAATAGCGGCGTGCCATCTTTTGATCTGCCTTTATCGTAGCTATCCCTTCTGTAGTTGGGAATTTCATGCATAGATGTGGAGTTGAGACTATTGCGCCGAGTTGATTTAGTGTCGTCCGACCTATTAAGGCATTGTAGGCTGAACTTACATCGACCACGATGTAGTCTATCTTGAGTGTTCTGGATTGGTTTCCTTTTCCGAAGGTTGTATGTAGTGATACGTATCCCAGCGGTTGTATTGGGGTATCTCCCAGTCTGAACAGGCTGTTCGGGTATGCTCTAAGCTCTTTTTCTTCTAAGCTGAGTTTTGTCAAAGGTAGTTTTGAATAAGATGTCGGCAGAGCTCCCTTGGTCTATTAGTGTGCGGTGGAGATTGGCGTTTGCCAGTATAATGGTGATGACCATGGGATCGTCGTGTCCTGGGATGATACCGGATGCGTCTTCTATGGTGAACGTGATTGTAGGGATGTCGGGTGCTTCCTCCTTCCCTTCGACATGATATACTTCTTTGAAATGTCTTTTGCGGGATGATTTGGAGATTCCTCCTCCTGCAAATCCTCCGTGTATCATATGGACATGTCTTTCTGGCGTACGAGGTGATCGTTCGGTTCGTCCGACCTCCTCGTCTCTCCGCCTTTTTCTTTGCTCCTCGTCTCGATTGGCCAGATACCAATCTAGTTTTCCTTCTCTCACTAACTTTTCTATTACGTTTTTTAGATCGAAGCATTCATTAGTGGAATACCCACGGACGCGATGGTATTCACAGTATTCGTTTCGGTTTCCTCCTCCTCTTTTGCCTTTGAGTGGTCGAGCTGGGGGTATTTTTTCTGTGTGGCAGAATTCTTTGTAAACATCCACCAGGGACACCCTAAGAGGGGTGTAATTATGGTATTTTTAATTTTTTCCCTTGTCGATCTTCCTTCTTTTTGGATTCTTTGTCTTTGTCTCGGTAGGCGAATCCGGATTTTGAGGTTTCTCCTAGTCGAGAATTTTCTTCCATGTTGATGTATTTTTCTGCTCGTTCCTGCACTTCATCTAGAGACGTGGGGTATTTCTTTGATATAGATTGGCTAAAAGGTCCCTCTCGTAGGCCATTGATGAGGCCCATGATGGCGGCCTCTGTTGGCAAGCTTTGTATATCTAGGCATGTCTTGTTGAATCTTTCCATGTAGTTGCGAATGTAGAACCTATGCACAATTACTCAAGAGGGGGGGTGAATTGAGTATTGCAACAACAATGAATCTTTTTGCGAAAGTTAAAGACAATGTACAAAAGTGTTATTGTACTAGTATTTTTCCAAGAGCTTAACTCAATTGCTAAGCATTTATAAGGAGCTTTTACTTTCCAATAGACACCAACTCAAATAAATTGATCAAGCTTTTCACCAATCGGACTTAAGCTATTCCTTAAGTACTTACGAAGCTACTTTTCGATCACAATTTATTTGCTCAAAGGTAAAAGAAAATAATATTGAAGAGATGAGTTTGGAGAGATGAAAACGCTATTTAGAGTGGTTCAGCACAATCCTTGTCCTACGTCCACTTTCTTTCTCAATCGCTATTGAGAAGTTCCACTATTGCCAAGCTTCAAGGTGCTCGCGCAAAACCTTTTACAATCCGAGTCCTTAGTTTCTAACACCTCACGGTATATGATCACCACTCGTATACTAACCCACTCCACTTAAAGATACCTTCTCTAAGATTTGCCTTGAGTACTTAGTATACTTCTTTGGTATCCTCACCGACTATAGTGTTTATAACTCTTGACTCAACCTTGGAGATCACACTCCAATTTACAAAGTGTACAAGAAAACAATTCTCAAAGAATTGTTGAGATGAAATGAGTACTCTCTAGAAGAGTGTATGATTACAAGTTTAGCACTATTGAATCAATTGATATTGCTCTCTCAAATTGTGTATTATAACACCTTAAAAATGTGTAGAATGAAAGAATATGAACAAGATAGTTTGCAAATACTCACGTATTTGAAATAAGGCTTCAATCCATCTATTTATAGACTCCCCAAACCTTAGAAACGTTGGGGAGTTAATGGGATGGAGCCTTTTTGTCAAAACTAGCCGTTTTTTATGTTTTTGAATCATTTGCATCGATGCATAACACTTTGCATCGATGCAAATGTGTCTTTGAAGCTGAAATTTGAATTTTCAGCTAGGTTGCATCGATGCAAACATCTTTGCATCGATGCAACAAGTCGTCGCATGCTTTGCATCGATGCAAGATGAGTGTGCATCGATGCAAACCTTAAAGAATGGCTTAAAATCACTTCAAAATACTTAGGATTGATCTCAAACTTGTTGGAGTCAATTCCTATGCTTTTGTACCTTTGAAAACAAGTTTTTAAACCATTTGGCTAGCATCGAATTGCAAGATGTGCATCAAAACATTTTGTGAGTGTGTGTTGAGAGATTTAGCAATTGGTTCTTAACAAGAAGTTACCTAAGTCCTAAGACACTATACTTGTCTTCAAATGTTGTGGACTTGAGTTTCTTGTTGTTGTTGTGTTGCTTTCAACTCTTCATTCCTCAACGTTGAATGTTGGTTGATCTTTCAACATGCTTGTTCATTCAAGTTGTTTGTTGGTTTGTCTTTCATGTCGTTTGTTGGTTTGTCATTCATCAAAACCTACGAAACTTCGCATACAAGCAACATGATTTACAGCGAAGACTTTCTCAATCTCCTTACTTGATCCCTAGTAGACTGGGGGCGTGCTTAGCCTTGTCTTTTTGGATGGAGAATCTGGCAAGGAATTTTTTTGCTAGGTCGTCAAAGCTTGAGATGGACTTTGGAGGTAGGTTGTCGAACCATCTAATTGCTGTCTTCGTGAGAGTTGTTGGAAAAGCTTTGCAGCGAACGGCGTCAAAGGCATCAGTGAGGTACATTCTGCTTCTGAAGTTGCTGAGGTGATGGTTGGGATCTATAGTGCCATCATACAAAGCCATATCTGGGAGTTTGAAGTCCTTAGGAATTTTAGTTTTCATGATTTCTCTAGTGAACGGATCTTGATCTTTGCGGGCCTTATCCTCAGGGGTGAACCGAGTAGTTTTGGTGTTGAGATCGGTTTCGAGTTTTAGAAGTTTATCTTCTAATTCTCGACGTCGCCTTACCTCTCTTTGTAGATCCTTTTCAACTTCTTGTTGGCGCTGGGTTTCTTTTTCCAGTTGCTTTAAACGATCTTGAAGCGCTTCAATCACTCCCGGATTTGATGAGTTTTTGTCCCCGTTAGATTCTGGGATATCTTTCAGTGTATTGCCCGCGTTTTTGTGCGGTATTCTATCTTCTAGATCTGAGTCGTGGTTGTTGTCATGGTCGTCCGCCATGGTGATGGGATGACTTCCAGGTTCCCCGGCAATAGCGCCAATATTCCGAGGGTTACCTGAAACTGTAAGTCGATCTCGGACGAGATCTTCTGTACTGGTCGGAGATGACGTGTCCGGCTGGTGGGTGGCGGCCGGAGCTGTCGCGTCCGACTTGTGGGACTGGCTGCACTACTGATCCTTCGTCACCAGAGGATGGGGGTACCTGCAAGAGACTCCGATGCTTAAGTTAGCATGGGTATTAAGCAGGTTTTTAGTAGAATCAGAGTATGAGTTATACCTGGGTGCTCCAGTGTATTTATAGTAGTGTGGGCTGACCTTTCTAATAAGATAAGTTAGTTATCTTATCTTATCTTATCTTATCTTGAGTGAAGTCAGCTTATCTTCAAGGGAACCGCCTTTATCTCTATAGGCTTGGATTGCCTTTGGATTTGGGTCGTGTTCCTCTATTTGGGCCCTTTGTTGGGCTTTCCTGTCGATTTGGCCAACCTCTTTGAGAAGAGGTCGGATAGCCTGACCTGAAGAGGTCGGTCGCTTTGTCAATGAACATCTCGGGTCGGATAGCTCGACCCAGGGTGTGAACAGTTACCAACTAATGAACGATCACAATTTCGTGCACCAAGTTTTTGGCGCCGTTGCCGGGGATTATTCGAGTTTGGACAACTGACGGTTCATCTTGTTGCTCAGATTAGGTAATTTTATTTTAATTTTAAGATTTTTATTTTTTATTTTTTATTATTTTTATTTTTAAAGAAAAAAAATATTTTCAAAAAAATAAATTATTCTATGTTCTTCAGAATTTTTAAGAATGAATTCTAGAGCTTTAGATGATGCTTTTATCATCACACGAGCCAGTTGATTCCCATCAATTTGGCTGTTGTATGTAATGTCCTGCTGAAGCTTGTTCTGCCCTGTCTAATCTTTTTAGACTGAAGCTTTAAACTAACATTGAATGATTCCTGGAATTCTTATTAAAAATTTTGAAATCCTTATTTTTCTTTTTCCAAATTAATTTTCGAAAAATACAAAAAAAAATATTTAATAAAATCATAAAACCAAAAATAATTTAAGGTTTCTTATTTGAGTCTAGTGTTAGTTTTTAAGTTTGGTGTCAATTGCATATTTTAATTTTTCCCTAAATTTTCGAAAAATACATGCATCATGTGTTCATCATAATCTTCAAGTTGTTCTTGATGATTTTTCTTGATTGATCTTTGCATTTTCTTGTTGTGCATCTTTTCTTGTTTTTCATATGCATTTTCAATTTGTTAGTGTCTAAAGTTTGAAAATTTTTAAGTTTGGTGTCTTGCATGTTTTTATTTTCCTAAAAATTTTCAAAAATATGTTCTTGATGTTCATCATGATCTTCAAAGTGTTCTTGGTGTTCATCTTGACATTCATAGTGTTCTTGCATGCATCATTTGTTTTGATCCAAAATTTTCATGCATTGAGTCTTTTTTATGTTTTTCTCTCTCATCATTAAAATTCAAAAATAAAAAAAATTATCTTTCCCTTTTTCTTCTCATCAAATTCGAAAATTTTGAGTTGACTTTTTCAAAAATTTTTAAAATCTAGTGTTTCTCATGAGTCCAATCAAATTTTCAATTTAAAAATCCTATCTTTTCAAAACTTTTTCAAAAATTAAATCTTTTTCATTTTTTTTTCATAATTTCGAAATTTTTAAAATTTATTTTCAAAATCTTTTTCTTATTTCTATTTCAAATTTTTGAAATTAATGCTACAATTAATGTGATTGATTCAAAAATTTTAAGTTTGTTACTTGCCTATTAAGAAAGGTTCAATCTTTAAAGTTTAAAATCATATCTTTTTGTTTCTTGTTAATCAAGTAATCAACTTTAATTTTCAAAATCAAATCTTTTTTATTTCCTTTTCAAATCTCTTTCAAAATAAATTTCAATCACATCTTTTTCAAAATCAATTTCAAATTCTTTTCTAACTTCTTTTCTAACCTCTTATCTTTTCAAATTGATTTTCAAATCTTTTTCAAATTAATCCTATCTTTTTGTTTGATTCTTATCTTTTTCAAAACTACCTAACTAATTTTCTATCTCTTATTTTCAAAAATCCCTCCCCTCTTTTTCAAAATTTCTTTTTAATTAACTATTTGTTTTAAATTTTAATTTGATTCAATTTTATTTTCCTTTCTTAATTTTTGAATTTTAACTAATAAATAAAATAAAAACAAAAATATTTTCCTTTTCTTTTTAATTATTTTCGAATTTTTTTCTTCTCCTTTTTCTATTCTTCTCTTCTTCTACTCACATAAAGGAATATCTATACTGTGACATAGAGGATTCCTATTCTTTTCTGTTCTCTTCTTTTTCATATGAGCAGGAACAAGGATAAGAACATTCTTGTTGAAGCTGATCCTGAACCTGAAAGGACTCTGAAGAGGAAGCTAAGGGAAGCTAAAGCACAACTCTCTGGAGAAAATCTGACAGAAATTTTCGAAAAAAAAGGAGATATGGCCGAAAATAATAACAATGCAAGGAAGATGCTTGGTGACTTTACTGCACCAAATTCCAACTTACATGGAAGAAACATCTCAATCCCTGCCATTGGAGCAAACAATTTTGAGCTAAAGCCTCAATTAGTTTCTCTGATGCAACAGAATTGCAAGTTTCATAGACTTCCATCAGAAGATCCTTTTCAGTTCTTAACTGAATTCTTGCAGATCTGTGATACTGTTAAGACCAATGGGGTTGATCCCGAGGTCTACAGGCTTATGCTTTTCCCGTTTGCTGTAAGAGACAGAGCTAGAATATGGTTGGACTCTCAACCTAAAAGATAGCCTGAACTCTTGGGATAAGCTGGTCACGGCTTTCTTAGCCAAGTTCTTTCCTCCTCAAAAGCTTAGCAAGCTTAGAGTGGATGTTCAAACCTTCAAACAGAAAGAAGGTGAATCCCTCTATGAAGCTTGGGAGAGATATAAGCAACTGACCAAAAAGTGTCCTTCTGACATGCTTTCAGAATGGACCATCCTGGATATATTCTATGATGGTCTGTCTGAATTATCTAAGATGTCATTGAACCATTCTGCAGGTGGATCCATTCACCTAAAGAAAATGCCTGCAGAAGCTCAGGAACTCATTGACATGGTTGCAAATAACCAGTTCATCTACACTTCTGAAAGGAATCCTGTGAGTAATGGGACGCCTCAGAAGAAGAGAGTTCTTGAAATTAATACTCTGAATGCCATATTGGCTCAGAACAAAATATTGACTCAGCAAGTCAATATGATTTCTCAGAGTCTGAATGGATTGCAAGCTGCATCCAACAGTACTAAAGAAGCATCTTCTGAAGAAGAAGCTTATGATCCTGAGAACCCTGCAACAGCAGAGGTGAATTACATGGGTGAAGCCTATGGAAACACCTATAATCCCTCATGGAGAAATCATCCAAATTTCTCATGGAAGGATCAACAAAAGCCTCAACAAGGCTTTAATAATGATGGAAGCAACAGGTTTAGCAATAGCAAGCCTTTTCCATCATCCACTTAGTAACAGACAGAGAATTCTGAGCAGAATCCATCTAGCTTAGCAAATATAGTCTCTAATCTATTTAAGGCCACTCTAAGTTTCATGAATGAAACAATGTTCTCCATTAGAAATTTGGAGGCACAAGTGGGCCAGCTGAGTAAAAGAGTCACTGAAACTCCTCCCAGTACTCTCCCAAGCAATACAGAAGAGAATCCAAAAAGAGAGTGCAAGGCCATTACCTTACTTGGTGTGGCCGAACCCAAAGAGGAGGAGGAGGACATGAATCCTAGTGAGGAAGAACTCCTGGGATGTCCAGTGACCAATAAGGAGTTTTTCTTTGAGGAACTAAAGGAATCTGAGGCTCATCTAGAGACCATAGAGATTCCATTGAACCTCCTTATGCCATTCATGAGCTCTGATGAATATTCTTCCTCTGAAGAGAATAAAGATATCACTGAAGAGCAAGTTGCTAAATATCTAGGAGCAATCATGAAGCTAAATGCCAAGTTATTTGGTAATGAGACTTGGGAAGATGAACCCTCATTGCTCCTCAATGAACTAAGTGATCTGGTTCAACTGAAATTACCTCAGAAGAAACAGGATCCTGGAAAGTTCTTCATACCTTGTACCATAGGCACCATGACCTTCGAGAAGGCTCTGTGTGACCTTGGGTCAGGGATAAACCTCATGCCACTCTCTGTAATAGAGAAACTGGGAATCTTTGAGGTACAGGCTGCCAAATTCTCATTAGAGATGGCAGACAAATCCATGAAAAAGGCTTATGGACAAGTAGAGGACGTGCTAGTAAAGGTCAAAGGCCTTTACATCCCTGCTGATTTCATAATCCTAGACACTTGGAAGGATGAGGATGAATCCATCATCCTTGGAAGACCCTTCCTAGTCACAGCAAAAGCTGTGATTGATGTGGACAGAGGAGAGTTGGTCCTTCAACTGAATGAGGACAACCTTGTATTTAACACTCAAGGATCTCCTTCTGTAACCATGGAGAAGAAGCATGAAAAGCTTCTCTCACTGCAGAGTCAACCAAAGCCCCCCACAGTCAAACTTTAAGTTTGGTGTTGGGAGGCCACAACCAAACTCTAAGTTTGGTGTTGAACCCCCACATTCAAACTCTAAGTTTGGTGTTGGAAGGTTCCAACAATGCTCTAAACATCTGTGAGGCTCCATGAGAGCTCACTGTCAAGCTATTGACATTAAAGAAGCGCTTGTTGGGAGGCAACCCAATGTTTTTTAATAATATCTATTTATTTTCCATTGCTATTTTATGTTTTTTTTAGGTTGATGATCATGTGAAGTCACAAAAACAACTAGAAAATCAAAAACAGAATGAAAAACAGCATTAAAAATAGCACACCTTGGACGAAGAACACTCTAGCATTAAACGCCAGAAACAAGCATCTGTCTGGCGTTTAACGCCAGAAACAAGCATCAGCCTGGCGTTAAACGCCAGAAACAGGCTACATTTGGGCGTTTAACGCCAAAAACAGGCAGCAGTCTGGCGTTAAACGCCAGTATTGCATACAAAGCGGGTTTTGCACGCCTAATTGAAGCAGGGATGCTAAGTCCTTGACCCCTCTGGATCTGTGGACCCCATAGGATCCCCACCTACCCTAACTCTCTCTCTCACACCTTTTTATAACACTCCTCCCCAAATACCCTCCACCAATCACCTCAATCACTCTTCCTCATCACCTCTTCACCACTCACATCCATCCTCTCTTCCCCAAAAACCCCACCTACCTACAAATTCAAATTCATTTCCCCCCCCAAACCCAACCCTAATGGTCGAACCTTATACACCCCCTACTCCTATATAAACCCCTCTTTTCTTTCTCATTTTCACACAACACAACCCTTTCTTCTTCCCCTTGGCTGAATACACACCTCTCTCCCTCTCCTCCATTCTTCTTCTTCTTCTCCTTCTTTCTTTCTTCTTTTGCACGGGGACGAGCATACATTTTAAGTTTGGTGTGGTAAAATCATTGCTTTTTATTTTTTCATAACCATTAATGGCACCTAAGGCCAGAGAAACCTCAAGAAAGAGGAAAGGGAAGGCAATTGCTTCCACCTCTGAGTCATGGGAGATGGAGAGATTCATCTCAAAGGTCCATCAAGACCACTTCTATGAAGTTGTGGCCAAGAAGAAAGTGATCCCTGAGGTTTCTTTCAAGCTCAAAAAGAATGAGTATCCGGAGATCCGACATGAGATCCGAAGAAGAGGTTGGGAAGTTCTCACCAACCCCATTCAACAAGTCGGGATCTTAATGGTTCAAGAGTTCTATGCAAACACATGGATCACTAGGAACCATGATCAAAGTGTGAACCCGAATCCAAAGAATTGGCTTACCATGGTTCGGGAGAAATACTTAGATTTCAGTCCGGAAAACGTAAGGTTGGCATTCAACTTGCCAATGATGCAAGAAAACGCACGCCCCTACACTAGAACGGTCAACTTTGATCAAAGGTTGGACCAAGTCCTCATGGACATATGTGTGGAAGGAGCTCAATGGAAAGTTGACTCAAGAGGACAAGCCCATCACTAAGAAAAGGATGGAGCAAACAAGAGAGCCCACTCATGGACCTCAACAAGAGCATGAGGAAGTTCCTCATCATGAAATCCCTGAGATGCCTCAGGGGATGCACTTCCCTCCACAGAACTATTGGGAGCAAATCAACACCTCCCTAGGAGAATTAAGCTCCAACATGGGACAACTAAGGATGGAGCACCAAGAGCACTCCATCATCCTCCATGAGATTAGAGAAGATCAAAGAGCTATGAGGGAGGAGCAACAAAGACAAGGAAGAGACATAGAGGAGCTCAAGAGCACCATTGGTTCTTCAAGAAGAGGAAGACGCCACCCTCACTAAGGTGGACCCGTTCCTTAATCTCCTTGTTCTTATTTTCCTGTTTTTCATTTACCATGCTTTATGTTTATGTTTGTGTCTTATTACATGATCATTAGTATTTAAGTGTCTATGTCTTAAAGCTATGAATGTCCTATGAATCCATCACCTTTCTTAAATGAAAAATATTTTAATTACAAAAGAACAAGAAGTACATGATTTCAAATTCATCCTTGAAATTAGTTTAATTATTTTGATGTGGTGACAATACTTTTTGTTTTCTGAATGAATGCTTGAACAGTGCATATGTCTTTTGAATTTGTTGTTTATGAATGTTAAATATGTTGGCTCTTGAAAGAATAATGAAAAGGAAAAATGTTATTGATAATCTGAAAAATCATAAAATTGATTCTTGAAGCAAGAAAAAGCAGTGAATACAAAAGCTTGTAGAAAAAAAAAAGAAAAGAAAAATGGCGAAAAAAAAGAAAGAAAAAGAAAAAGCAAGCAGAAAAAGCCAAAAGCTCTTTAAACCAAAAGGCAAGAGCAAAAAGCCAATAGCCCTTAAAACCAAAAGGCAAGGGTAAAAAGGATCCAAGGCTTTGGGCATCAGTGGATAGGAGGGCCCAAAGGAATAAAATCCTGGCCTAAGCGGCTAAACCAAGCTGTCCCTAACCATGTGCTTGTGGTGTGAAGGTGTCAAGTGAAAACTTGAGACTGAGCGGTTAAAGTCGAGGTCCAAAGCAAAAAGAAGAGTGTCATTAAGAACCCTGGACACCTCTAATTGGGGACTTTAGCAAAGCTGAGTCACAATCTGAAAAGGTTCACCCAGTTATGTGTCTGTGGCATTTATGTATCCGGTGGTAATACTGGAAAATAAAGTGCTTAGGGCCACGGCCAAGACTTATAAAGTAGATGTGTTCAAGAATCAACATACTGAACTAGGAGAATCCATAACACTATCTGAATTCTGAGTTCCTATAGATGCCAATCATTCTTAACTTCAAGGGATAAAGTGAGATGCCAAAACTGTTCAGAGGCAAAAAGCTACTAGTCCCGCTCATCTAATTGGAGCTAAGTTTCATTGATAGTTTGAAATTTATAGTATATTCTCTTCTTTTTATCCTATTTGATTTTCAGTTGCTTGGGGACAAGCAACAATTTAAGTTTGGTGTTGTGATGAGCGAATAATTTATACGCTTTTTGGCATTGTTTTTACATAGTTTTTAGTATGATTTAGTTAGTTTTTAGTATATTTTTATTAGTTTTTTTATAAAAATCACATTTCTGGACTTTACTATGAGTTTGTGTGTTTTTCTGTGATTTTAGGTAATTTCTGGTTGAAATTGAGGGACTTGAGCAAAAATCTGATTCAGAGGCTGAAGAAGGACTGCAGATGCTGTTGGATGACCTCCCTGCATTCGAAGTGGATTTTCTGGAGCTACAGGAGTTCAAATGGTGCAATCTCAATTGCGTTGGAAAGTAGACATCCAGGGCTTTCCAGAAATATATAATAGTCTATACTTTGCCTGAGTTTAGACAACACAAACTGGCGTTCAACACCAGCTCTCTGCCCTATTCTGGAGTCAAACGCCAGAAACAGGTGCTTGGGGAACAAGCAACTTTCAATATCATTGCAGAGTATCATACAAGTTTTTGGAAGGGTTAAGCATCATCACCCAATGAAATGAAAGAGGAATGCTAAGACCAACAATGATGATGATGAGGAGTAAAGCAAGTAAACTCCAAAAGGTTGTATTGTTAAGTGATTATTTTGCATCACTGCTATGATTGAAAGTGAGATTATACCCCTATCTATCTTTCTGTCTAATATAGTTTCTCTATAATTCAATAATTAAGATGCTTGATCATTCATAACCCTATACTCTCCAAACTTGTATGCACTCAATGTCTCAAAAAACCATCACATGATAGTTCTTTGAAAAGAAGGATTAAAGAATTAAACAGTTTTGAGGCAAGCAAAAGATTAGGAGAAGTGGTGGTTCTAGTTGTATGATTATACATTGAGGTTGCATGCTTGTGAAAACTTGCATGGGAGCTCATAGGCAGGACATAGAGTTCAAAGAAGTATTGTGGAGATTCTCAAACATTTATTGATCCAAGAAGCAGCAAACAAAAGAAAATGAAGATAATACAAAAACAAAAGAACAAGGCCCAAGGTTCTGAACATGGCCCAAGGATTCGAACCTGGGAACTCCAAGGAGAACAAGGGAGGAGCGCCACTTTTGGTGCAAATAAAATGAGCCAAGATGGCTCTCCCAAGGTTCGAACCAAGGAGCTTCATGAAAGGCAAGGAGCGAGTGCTCCACTCTTCCAAGAAAATTAGCATCCATTTGCTTCCACCAGGATTTGAACCTGGGAGATTGAAGTCCAAAGCAAGGCGCTACAAATGGGGAGCTCAGTTGGTTTTCCCAACTGAGCACTAATCTTCCCCCATCCTCCACACTTTGGCGCAACAAGAAGCACACCAAGGAGCTTGTCACGCGCACCTTGACACGGCCAGGAGCTAGGATGCACGCTTGACACACCCAAGGCAAGACATAGAGCTCAGTTCAAAATTCCAACTGAGCTCTAGTGTAACGCAACACAGACAAGGCTGGACGTGCACCAAATTGGGCAACACAAAAGCACATTGGGCGCTCAGTTTGGTATTTGAACTGAGCCATCCCCTGGGAGGTGCATCTTGGGCCAAAAATCCATTAAAAATCCAAATTAATTCATTTCTTCACCAAATTTTAGAGCCCACCCAAATTCTTAGATCTAAATTAGGAAGTGTATAAATAAGTGTTAGTTTGATTTAGAGAAGGACTTTTTACCTTTTGTTTCTTGGAGAATTTTCATTTTTGTAATTTTGAGCTTTTTACTTTGAATTTGGATCTTAGAGAATTGGGAAGGAGAATTGATCTCTCTTCTTTCTTGTTCTTGCTTGAGCACTCTTTACTTCTTGTCTTGGATCTTGGGTGGAGAATTGAAGAAATTCTGTTTCAATCTCACCTTGAGATCTCTTGTTTAATCTTTCTGCATAATTCAAATTCTGTTTACTGCCTTCACTTTCTTTTCTTCTGCAATTTACTTTTCCATTTTCATTTTGCAATTGTTCTTGTTGGATCAAGGAAGGATTTGAGATCTAGACTTGTTTTCTAGTCTCTTCCACTCCTGAGATCTTCAACATTCTTTTAATTGCTGCAATTAAGCATCAGTCATTTTCAGTTTTTAATTCTTCAAGCATTTTTATTTTTCTGTTTGAGATCTACTTCAATTCAATTCACTATTTACTCTTCTGTTTGTTGCAATTTACTTCTGTTTGTTTAGATTCTGTATTCTCAACTCCCAATCCCTTTTATAATTCAAGCAATTTACATTTCTTGCACTTTAAGATTCAGTTATTTACATTTCTTGCAATCTAAGTTTCTGCAATTTAATTTACTTGTTCTTTAAGATTCAGCACTTTTATTTTCTGTTCTCTTTAATTTACTGCAATTCTTCCCTCTCCCTTTATAATTCATGCAATTTAGTTTTTGCCAATTACAAACCACTCAAACCAATACTTGATTTGCTTGACTAAACCAACCACTAAACTAAAATTGGTCAATCCTTCAATTCCTGTGGGATCGACCTCACTCATGTGAGTTATTATTACTTGATGCGACCCGGTACACTTGCCGGTGAGTTTTGTGTTGGATCATTTTTCACACATCAGTAATTTGGTCATAGTTTAAACTTGTACTATCTCTTTTAAAAAGGATGCTGCCATTGTTTTTAAGAAAGTGCAGAAAAAAATAGCAGGGGCAGTAAATTTGTTAAATTCACTAAAAATCTAATTTTCATCCATCGCCTTTCAAAATTTATGACCTTAAACAAGACTCTTCAAAAATTTCCCAACAAATCAAGCTCCAGATCATTACCATACCACATGAAAAAAGTTATGAGGTTAGAAACACAGCCTTGCCTTTTAGAATTCTGTTTTCAAAATCCAGCTAGCAACTCACACTTTTTACAACATATCTAATTGGTTAAAAAGAGTTCTGACACAAAATTTAAATTGAAGATTTTGGACACACAGGTAGCGTTTGTTTTGAGGTACTGAGACAGAGATTGGGAGACTGAGACTCAGTATCATGTTTGTTGGTTCAGAGACTGGTACTAAAATTTCTGTCTCTGTCCCCAAAATTTCAGTATTTCAGTACCTGCAAAAAGTGGGGACACAGGAGACTAAAATTTTTACAGATGGATACTGAAACTTTAATAACATTTTATACCTAAAATACCTTCATTTCAATTAATTAATTCCAATTTTACCCTTTGTACAAATTAAATTAGAATTTCATTCTTGTTTCAATTTCTGTCTCCCACTTTGCACCAAACAGAATACTGAGATTTATTTCAATCTCTGTCTCTTAGTCTCTGTCTCTCAGTCTCAGTCTTTCCGTCTCTGTCTCTCCACCAAACGCTACCACAAGGATTGGAATTGCCGTTGGTTCCAGCTCAAACACTCATAAAAAATGTAAATTAAGTGGGTTGAAGTTGGTGCTTCTGCGGTATAGAAACAGAATTTTCTGCAGAAACCATCAATCTTTAAAATTTCATTTCTCCCAAACCACTCATCAATAAATTTTGAAATTTTTATGAGACTCTCATAACACATTAAAGTTTCATGAAAAAATAATTTCATTCAAAATTATGACCGGGACTGCTCCCAGAAACTGATTTATTTCATTGTCATTTATGCAGAAATTCCGCCTTGGAATTTTTCAACAAGCTTACATACCATAACCCACATTTAAACTTATAACCCTTCCAAAATCACATTATTAACCTTTCTTCAATTATTTAGAGTTTCTTTCACAGCCAACATAACCCAACAACCAAATTCAACAATTTTCACAATTTCAAGTACTTAATCATAATCAAACTTTCACTTTACTGCACTATGTCATACATAACAATTCATATACACTAATAATTACTCAAACACATAATAAAACTATGTTCATCATCAATCAAGTATAAGATAATTCAATAATCAGCAGACACATCCACAAGAATAACAATCTAACTATTCTATCCCTTACTTGGTGGTGTCGAAAATCGAAGGGCTTTGTTCTTAAGCTCACTTGCTCGGCTACAACACCTCCTTAAGCTAGGTGGTTCGGTGGTTCAAAGAGGTTAGGGAAATGCCCTTGAGCTAGTGAAGAGTTCTAAAACAGCAAGGATTGATAGAGGAAGGTGGGGACTATATTGCTTCAAGCTCCTATGGAAGTCGAAAGGGTTGGAGAAGGTTGCATGCCCACCGTGCTCTCTGTTGGGGTTGCTCTTGGTCTTCTCCCTTTCCCCCTTCTTTGAATAAGATTATTTATTTTATGAGCAATTGAATAAAGAAAACGATGAGATAGGTGTAAGCTTATATATATGTTTTGTGGCTCATGTAGGAGGATAGGGTAACACCTGTACTCAGCACTAATGACTAAGCATGTACTAGCTATTAACCAAGTGGTGTAACTAGGGTTTGAGAGTGATGTCTGTGGGGATTAAAGAAAGGAGAAGGTAGGTTTATTTTCTTTTCATTCTTAGTCATGGTTAAACATTAATAGGTTTAAGTGAACTAATGGTTTGGGATTAATTTAAGGTTTTATGGAAGGATAGTTAAAGCCTTAAATTGACATTAACATATAGCAAGGGCATTTTGGTTTGACAATAAAAATTATGATCATGTACTAATTTATTGACGATGTATCTAGGGTTGTTTTTTTACTAATTCATCACCTAATGAATTTAGTAAATTAACAAGATGTGGCTAATTTGAAAGAAAAATTAACTATAGCGGTAATTATTTAATTACCAAGATTCGTCACTCGGGAGCACAAAAAAAAGTTTTAGTGCTACGTGTTTTAATTTTAATTCATTATTTATGCTATATATATATATATATATATATATATATGCGCATTAGCGAACGTTATAAAGAATGAAGAATCACAGACTTAGTGGGCCAGGGTGATTACATCTGTGGTTTGTGATTTTGGTTCTTGATATTGATTCTGGAGGTTGAGAGGAGTGCGAAGAGGAGGAGTATGAGTGTATATGGATGTGAGTATGAGATTGAGGCCTGGCAGGAGGAGGGTTACGAGGAGGACAAATGGTTCCTGTGCCTTTGCAAGTTGCAACTTTCTCTCTCATCATGAAAGAAAATAAAAAGAAGGGTAGAAGAAAGAGAGTGTGATGCAGTGAAGTAATGAAGAATATAGGAAGTTATCAAATAAAAAACTACTTTAAATACTCAAAGTTTCTTTGAAAACCGCAATAAGAAATGAATAAATCTTTTATTCAAAGGATTTTGAAATTTAAAAATAATACAGACAGATTTGAAAAGACACATCAAAAAGATTTTGAAAAGTAACTAACTGATTTGACTTAAAAGATAACAAAATAAAATACTCCCTTTTTTTTATGTTGATGATCAACACAAATAAGAGGCTCACTTCATAAAACAACATATCTTTCTCTAGGGCCCAATGGTGGTGTTAAGGAAACATACAAGGGCACCTTATATTTGGTTCATGTTCAGATTCATAGTAATTCTTAACTTATTATCTGAATTTCATGGAACCTAGAGGGAGTCATCATCCACCCAGTTTTGTCTCCCTACAACCTGAGAGACAAAAACAACCAGAAAACCATTTTAAGCATTTTCAAATTAAAGAAACAGCATCAACCATTCTTAGAGCAGTTCTCAGTTTATAGAATCTATCCTCACACAGAGGTTTAGTGAAGATATTAGCTAATTGATCCTCCAAATTTACAAATTGAATATCAATTGTTCCCTTTTGCACATGTTCTCTTATAGAATGAAACCTGACTTTCGATGTACTTAGTTCTTGAGTATAAAACTAGATTTTTAGAAATATTTATGACACTCAATTTGTCACAAAATAAAAGGATATTATTGTTTTACAATTCGTAATCGGCAAGTTGAGTTTTGAGCCAAATTAACTGAGGACAACAAGAGGAGGCTGAGATATATTCGGCCTCATCTGTTGACAAAGCAACAATAGCTTACTTTTTGCTCGACCAAACGTCCAAGGATTGTCCAAAAAAGCAACAAATCCCAGAAGTGCTTCTTCTATCCACACGATTACTCGTAAAATCTGCGTTACAATACCCAACTACATAGAATTCATCAGTTAGGATACCATAGACCAAGATCAGATGTGCCTTTGATGTATCTAATAATTCATTTTACAGCTAAAAGATGTGATTATTTAGGGTGAGATTGAAACCTAGAACATACACCCATGCTTTTAATAATGTCCGATCTAGAGGATGTTAGATACATGAGAGATCCGATCATTCCTCTATACCGTGTTTCATCAACATCTTTCCCATTTTCATCCTTGTTAAGTTTGGTATTTAGATGCATTGGAGTACTCATTGGTTTGGAGTTTTCTAAACCGAATTTCTTCACTAACTCCTTGGCATATTTACCTTGGTGTATAAAAATTCTATTAGGAGTTTGTTTGATTTGGAGTCCAAGGAAGAAAGCGTCATACTCATATCAAACTCACTAGTCATTAATTTTCCAAATTCTTCACACAAGGTTACATTTGCCAATCAAAACACAATGTTATCCACATAAACTTGGACAAGTATGAAATAATCATTAGATTCTTTAATGAAAAGAGTAGTATCCATAGTGTCCCTTTGAAAGCCATTTTGTAACAAGAAAGAACTAAGCATCTCATACCAAGCTCTTGGAGCTTGTCTCAAGTCATAAAGAGTTTTTGAAAGTTTAAAAACATGGTTTAGAAACTCTTTATTTTCAAAACTGAGGGGTTGAGCTACGTATACTTCTCTATCAATAAAGCTATTTAAAAAAGCACACTTAACATTCATTTGAAAGAGTTTAAATCCTTTATGGGCAACATAGGTAAGCAATAATCTAATTGCCTCTATTCTAGCCACCGGAGCCAATGACTCATCAAAGTCAATGCCCTCTTCTTGATCATACTCTTGGGCTACTAATCTAGCTTTATTTCTAGCCACACTACCATCATCACCTAATTTGTTTCTAAAGATCTATTTGGTGTCGGTTACCTTCTTACCATTTGAGTAAGGCACTAGAGTCCAAATGTAAATCTCGAGTAATTAGTAAATAATTAACTAATAAATTAATTATTATTTAAAAAAATTAGAAAATTAAATTTTATAGTTTCAAGAAATAGAAATAATTAAAATATAAATTTTAACACTAATTTTAAAGATTTTGGCCCAAAATTAGGCCAACAGATTAAACCGATCGAACCAGGCCAAGAGGGCCCATGCCCATTCACATAACCCATATATATAGCATGCGAACAACCTTCTCCTCCCCCAAAAATTCATGAAACACGCTGAACTTATGGAAGAGGTGGGAAGCAAACCTAAACCCTTGTCCAATTTTAAATCTACGTAACTTTCAATCTGGAGCTCCGATTGACGAGCCGTTAGCGGCCATGCGTTCATCTCAGAATTCTCTATAAAACCCACATATCAATTTGGTAAGTGAATCACATTTTCTTACCCAATTCTTTCCTTTTCAGTTCGTGATTTTTGATTTTGGTAATTGAGAGATTTTGTGATTTTGATAGTTTAGGGGTATTCTAGTAGTGGATAATCACCAGATTTTGTTCATTTGACTCGTGGGTAACGGTAAGGAAACCTAGCCCTTATGAATAGGTGATTTAGTGAGCTCAGTGTTGACTATTGTGATATTATATGAATTAGATAGTGTATCTTGTTGAATTGGAGTTAAATTGGTGGATATTAGAAGCTTGGAATTGAATCCTGGGAGCTGAAAATTCAATTGGTGAGGAGTTGGAGTTTTGGAGCTTGAGGAATTATGGATAATTGACGTGTTCTGAGCATTAGGGAGGAATCGGCCAATGTATGTGATGTACCACTATTTCGTGGTACATCTTGTGCTTAATTGAGTGAATTTTATTCATTATTCTCACACTTATTCATAGAATTCACATGTTTTATATTTTTCTTCCTAATTTTGTGCTATGATTGAAAACATGCTTTTTTGTCCTTAAATTTGCTAATTTTAATCCTCTCTTATTACCATTCGATGCCGTGATATATTTGTTAAGTGCTTTCAGGGTTTATAGCGCAGGAATGGCTTAGAGGATGGAAAGGAAGCATGCAAAAGTGGAAGGAATACAAGAAATTGAAGGAACTGCTAAGCTGTCAAGTCTGACCTCTTCGTACTAAATTGATCATAACTTGAGCTACAGAGGTTCAAATGAGGCGGTTCCAGTTGCGTTGAAAAGCTAGCATCCGGGGCTTCAAAATGATATGCAATTTACCATAGTTGCCATGCAGTTAGGTGATGCGCACGTGTGAATCACGCGTACACGTGACCTTGCGAAAGTTCAACGACGCGTACGCGTGGGCGATGCGTACGCGTGACAGAGCCACGTGCTAGACGTATCAAAAATCGCTGGGGGTGATTTCTGGGTTGTTTTTGGTCCAGTTTCAAGCCCAAAAAACACATATTAGAGGCTGCAGAGTGGGGGAATTACATGGATGGATTGATACAACTTTCATTCACACAATTTTAGGTTTTAGATGTAGTTTTCTAGAGAGAGAGGCTCTCTCCTCTCTCTAGATTTTAGGATTCTTAGGTTTAGCTATTTTCAATTTTAGATTTCTATTTTATTTCTATTTAGTTTCTTTTCTACTTCAATTGTTCTAGCATTCTAGTTTATTTATTTCTCTTGTTGATTTGTTTATTTCCCCAATTTAGTTTATGAATTCTCATGTTAGATTTGATTTTCTATTTAATGCAATTTAAGGTATTTCATATTTATGATAGCTTTCTTCAATTTATGTTATTGATACTTGCAAATGGTTGTTTTGGATTTTATCATCTTTTATTAGTTTCTATGTTTTTATGTTATGCCTCCCAAGTGTTTGAGAAAATGCTTGGTTGGATTTTAGTGTAGATTTCTCTCCTCTTGGCCTTGGTTGAGTAATTGGAGACTCTTGAGTTATCAAACTCCTTTGTTGATTGATAATTGAAAGTTGCTAGTTGATTTGGATCCCTCTAAAGCTAGTCTTTCCTTAGGAGTTGACTAGGACTTGAGGAATCAAATTGATTTATCCACTTGACTTTCCTTCATAGTTAGAGGTTAACTAATAGGAGCAATGGACAATTCTCATCACAATTGATTAGGATAGCTAGGATAGGACTTCTAGTTCTCATACCTTGCCAAGAGCTTTTCTAGTTATTAGTTTAATTCTTGCAATTTACTTTTCTTGTTCCTTATTCAAAACCCCAAAAAGATACTTTTTCACAACCAATAATAAACTACACTTCACTGCAATTCCTTGAGAGACAACCCAAGATTTAAATACTTCGGTTATTATTTTTAGGGGTTTGTTACTTGTGACAACCAAATTTTTGTATGAAAGGATTCATTATTGGTTTAGAAACTATACTAGCAACGAGAATTTATTGTGAATTCTAAACCGTCAAAAAATCCGTTCATCAAAATGGCGCTGTTGCTGGGGAGTTGCAAATGTGTGCCTTATTATTGGTTATTGTGAATATTGTGAATAATTTTTCTTGTTCGTTTCTTTGTTAGTTGTTTCTACTTTTAGGAGTTTATTCTCATTATTTTCTTATTAGTTTTTTGTTTTTACTTTCCTTTGTTACTATGAATTCTCACCCTTTGGCTACGAGTTTAGTTCAAATTATGTTGTAGGGAATGGAAGCTATAATGAGAACATGCATCAAGATTGGAACAACCAAAGATGGGAGGAGCCACAAGGATTTGATCAACCCTTTCGGCAACAACCTCCTCCAATGTGCCATGGGCAATGACCATTCTACGATGCATCCCAAGACAATGGTTATGGTGGACCCTTTCGTGACAATCAACCTCCACCAAATTACTATGGTCAAGAGCCATTCCAGGGTGCGTATCAAGACAATGGATATGGTAGACCCCCTTGTAGTTACCAACAAGGTCCACCATATGCCTATGAACCCCCTCCTCAACATAGCTTTGAACCACCATACTCACAAGCCCCCTACTACCAAACACTCTCATATGATCCTAACATTTATCCATCATACCAACCACCATATGAACCATACGAACCATACATAGAACCACCCCAACTCCAAAATAATTACTCTCATGAACCACCACCTCCATATTCACCATCTCCATGCCCTTACCAAGAAGAACCACCTTCCTACTATGACCCTTTCTCCAAAATAATGAACCCTCCTATCCACCCCAACCTCCACTGGATGGCAACACCCTTAGTGTTATTCGCCAAGGGCAAATAAAGCTTCAAACCAAACTTACCTCTACTCTCACTAGTCTCAACTCTACTCTCCAAACTCTTATATCCCGTGTGGATGCATCAATCCAAGAGCAACATGATTTCAATTATGCTATTGACACAGAACAAGAGAGAAGGGATCAGCTTAGGGACTTAATGGATCGGGTTCACGCACCCATACTTCAAAGGAAGCACGAGGAGGCCCAAAATATGGAAGTAAAGACCCTTGAAGATGAAGGAGTAGCTGAAGAATTGGTGAGGAGAGACATCAAGGAGGAGTTCGATTTTGTATTAGATCAAGTGGAGAAAGCAAAAATCATAGAAGAAGAGGAAGTGGTTGAAGACTTAGAAGATACGGAGCCTCCACGGGAAACTCAAGTCATAGAGCCTCCTTCCAAGACGTTTGAAATTGATGTTGAGGAGGGTGTACAACCTCCAAGGCATATCATGGTTAAAGACTTTGAAGGGGATGATCAAGAGATGGATTCAATCATTGATAAATTTTTATCTACAATTGAACCCTCTCCCACTAGACTTGACATGGAGATTAAAGAAGAAGGGGCACAACCTCCCATGCCCTTAGTAAGCGATGCAGAAAAGATTGAATTGGAAGAAAGCTACCAAGAGGAAGAGGTTGAAATTGAAGAAGCTTGCAAAGAGGTGGAAGTTGTTAAGGAAGAGCACAAGGGAATGGAGCTTGAAATCACCTTGCCGAAGTTGTTGGAGACCTTTCCCCCAAAGCCATTACCATCCAATACAACATTCAAGTGGGTGAAATTCATATCCCTTAGCTTTCTCATTCCACTTGAATTTGGTTTGCTTGAGACGGATGGACAACTCAGAGCTCTTTGTGGTTTTAAGAGTAAAAGGGAGATGGTTAGTGGTTGGCATCACAATCCTAGGTTCGTTATGGTTGGATGTTCAAGGTCTAAGTGTAATGGTTGGTATAAGTCTCAATTGAATAGGTCTAGGAGGTTGTTTGGATGTCTCAGTGAGAATTCCGATTGCTCACCACCCAAGTGGGAAAATGATGATCAACAAGAAGACGGGTGCAAAAACAAGGTTTAGGACTCTGGAATTCATTCTAGCAATCAACACTCTTGGGGCCTTGTCACTTGCTTCAACTTGCTTGAAGGCTTTATACGCCTAGTTTAGGATCCTGGAGGCTATTGGAATTGCAAGCATTGGTGGGGATTCCTGGAAGAGTTCAAGCATAAGCCGCCCTGACAAGGAGCTCACCAAATGTCCAACTTAAGGACTTTAACTAAAAGTGCTAGGTGGAAGACAACCCACCATGGTATGATCTTTCCTGTTTATTAGTTCTATTTTATTAATATCAGTATCCATTTCCAGTTCTGCATGGTTACCTTTATTTTGCTTTAAAAAAAAAAGAAGATGTACGACGCGTAAGCATCAATGACGCGCACGCGTCATATGGGGGTACGCACAACCATTAAAATTAAACAGAGAGTTATGCTGGAACGACGCAGGAGGGGTGCCTTACGCACAAGCAACCCCACGTGTATGCGTACCTTACGCGTCCGCGTCAACTGCGATTTTTACCATCCACGCATAAGCGTTAACGACGCGTACGCGTGGACACCCAAATCGGCATAAAAGGTGCAATTGAACAGAGAGTTGGGCTGCCTTGGTGCTAGAATCGCGCGAGTGGTCATGCGTACGCGTGACCGACGCTCACGCGTCAGTGTGCATGTTTGGCCACCCACGCGTACGCGTGGGCGACGCTTACGCGTCGCATGGCCGACTCAGTTTTCACGCTTACGCGTAATGCATGCGTGCGCATCAAGCCCTGTTTTTCATTTCTTGCTTCTTTCTTCTCTCCTTTCTTCTTCTTCTTTCTTCCTCCTTTCTTACTTTCTTCATCTTCATTTCTTTAAATTCTCATCCATATTCTCTTTCAATTTCTTTTACTTACTGCATTTGCATACTTTTCTTCCTTGCATTTTAATTTTGTTCATGTTTTTATTTTCTTTTTTAAGTCTATTATTTTTTCATTGGTGTTAAATGTCCTTATTCAACTGTTGCATCTTTTCTTGCATTACTCTGGTGCTTCATGACTTGTTTTATTCTGATTGGGTAATATTATTTAAGTCAATACTAATCTTTTATGATGCTTGTACTCCTTTTGCATTGACATGAATTTATATTGTCTTTCATTACCCACTATCTCTTCTCCATTGTTGCAATTTTTGCACTATTGATATGCCATATGCTTCTACTGTTTTCTCACTTGCATGTTGTAGCAACCATGTAATTGAGACCCTCATTATTTGGCATTGACCTAACCATACTTTATTTGTTTTCCATCTTTATTTATGGGTTGCTTTTCTTCCTTTTCCTCTTCTTTCAGGATGGCCACCGAGAAGGAAAAAGAAAAGCTTCTCAATGGGGCAACAGACAAGTCCATCTGCACAATCTTTGGAGAAAAGCATCAGTGTAG
The DNA here is from genome assembly GCF_059453495.1 of Arachis ipaensis. NCBI lineage: Eukaryota > Viridiplantae > Streptophyta > Magnoliopsida > Fabales > Fabaceae > Arachis > Arachis ipaensis. The sequence continues at coordinate 113,467,554 of NC_142443.1, forward strand.
CAACCCGTCCACTTGCACATCTCAGCATGCACCGAAGACAGTGCAATCTTTAAGTGTGGGGAGGTCGATACCGACTTTCGTGGGTTAGTTATTTTCTTCTCAACACCAATGTTTTATTTTCCTTGTTAGTTGTGCATTTGCATGTTTGATTGCATGTTTGCTTGATTTTGTGCATATTTTACCACTACTTGGTTAAAATAATGAGTTTCTTTTCAAGACCCTTTTTATAGCATTTCACTAATTTAAATTAAAACTTTTTTGTTAAACTTGTTGGAAGATTGTAATTTGGAACATGATTTTTGAGCTAAGAACACACAACCTGTGAGATTTTGAACTTGATTATATGGTTACATTATTTAACCATGATATTTATTCTTGTGTGTTTTCTTCTCTACAATTGCAATCTTTACTTTGTTCCATTCTATATGTCCATTATTTAGTATATTCATGCATATATGTGATTGAGGTCATCATTTGTTATTAGCTCACTTATCCCAAATAGCCTACCATTTCATTTGCCTTTGTTTACCACTTTGAGCCTTTTAACCCCTTTTTGTTCTTTATATTACCACATCACTAGCCTTAAGTAGAAAAATAATTAATTATCTTATTTGAATCTTTGGTTAGCTTAAGATAGAGATTGTGTGCCAACTAAGTGTGGGGACACGTGGGAACTTTGGTTGATGAAAATGTGTTGTGTTTTCACTGACAAATATTGGGAATTTGGGTGCTTACTCATGTGAAATCAGAAAAAACATATGCATTGATATATTATGTTTTCATTCAAAAAAAAAGAAGAAAAGAAAAGAAATAAATGAATAGGGGATAAAATCACCCCAATGCTAAATTCAATAAAAGATCAATACATATGTAGTGGAATTAAAAATAAAAATTTGATACATGAGTATGTGAAATATAAAAAAAAAGTAAAATTTTGGGTAGCTAGGCATAATTTTAAAATTATATAGAGTGTGTGTGTGTGTTAGGTGAGAATTTAGGTTAGTCAAAGATTCAAATTATACCTCACTTGGCCTATACATATATCCTCACCCTTACCTTAGCCCCATTACAACCTTGAAAAGCCCTCATGATATTTGCATTTGTACACTAAATATTTGTTGATTGGTTAGATGAAGAATAAAGTTTTAGAAAGCATGACTAGAGGAGAGTAGAGTGGATTAACCCTAGACACTTGAGCGATTAGATTGCATATACACTTCCAGCGAGGGTTCAATGCTTGATTCTGTGTTTCCGGCTTTCATGAGCTATCTTCTTCTTGCAAGTCTATTTGTACTTCATTTTTATAATTTGAATTAGTGAAATCCAATTCATATTTGTTCTTAAAAGATCTATTTACTTTTAACCAATTAGGTAGAAGCATTTTGCATTTAGTTGTATTCATATAGATAGATTGCATATCATACATTCTACTTTCACTATTATAGTTTCTCTTGAGCTTAGCATGAGGACATGCTAATGTTTAAGTGTGGGGAGATTTGATGCACCACTATTTCGTGGTACATCTTGTGCTTAATTGAGTGGATTTTATCCATTATTCTCACACTTATTCATAGAATTCGCATGTTTTACATTTTCCTTCCTAATTTTGTGCTATGATTGAAAACATGCTTCTCTGGCCTTAAATTTGCTAATTTTAATCCTCTCTTATTACCATTCGATGCCGTAATATGTTTGTTAAGTGCTTTCAGGGTTTATAGGGCAGGAATGGCTTAGAGGATGGAAAGGAAGCATGCAAAAGTGGAAAGAATACAAGAAATTGAAGGAACTGCTAAGCTGTCAAGCCTGACCTCTTTGTACTAAATCAATCATAACTTGAGCTACAGAAGTCCAAATGAGACGGTTCTAGTTGTGTTGGAAAGCTAACATCCGGGGCTTCAAAATGACATGCAATTTGCCATAATTGCCATGCAGTTAGGCGACGCGCATGCGTGAATCACGCGTACGCGTGACCTTGCGAAAGTTCAGTGACGCGTACGCGTGGGCGATGCGTACGCGTGACAGAGCCACGTGCTGGACGTATCAGAAATTGCCCAAATCGCTGGGGGCAATTTCTGGGCTATTTTTGGCCTAGTTTCAAGCCCGAAAAACACAGATTAGAGGCTGCAGAGTGGGGGAATCACATGGATGGATTGATACAACTTTTATTCACACAATTTTAGGTTTTAGATGTAGTTTTCTAGAGAGAGAGGTTCTCTCCTCTCTCTAGGCTTTAGGATTCTTAGGTTTAGCTATTTTCAATTTCATATTTCTACTTTATTTCTATTTAGTTTCTCTTCTACTTCAATTGTTCTAGCATTCTAGTTTATTTATTTCTCTTGTTGATTTGTTTATTTCCCCAATTTAGTTTATGAATTCTCATGTTAGATTTGATTTTCTATTTAATGCAATTTGAGGTATTTCATATTTATGATTGCTTTCTTCAATTTATGTTATTGATTCTTGCAAATGGTTGTTTTGGATTTTATCATCTTTTATTAGTTTCTATATTTTTATGTTATGCCTCCCAAGTGTTTGAGAAAATGTTTGGTTGGATTTTAGCGTAGATTTCTCTCCTCTTGGCCTTGGTTGAGTAATTGGAGACTCTTGAGTTATCAAACTCCTTTGTTGATTGATAATTGAAAGTTGCTAGTTGATTTGGATCCCTCTAAAGCTAGTCTTTCCTTAGGAGTTGACTAGGACTTGAGGAATCAAATTGATTTATCCACTTGACTTTCCTTCATAGTTAGAGGTTAACTAAGTGGGAGCAATGGACAATTCTCATCACAATTGATAAGGATAGCTAGGATAGGACTTCTAGTTCTCATACCTTGCCAAGAGCTTTTCTAGTTATTAGTTTAATTCTTACAATTTACTTTTCTTGTTCCTTATTCAAAACCCCAAAAAGATACTTTTCCACAACCAATAATAAACTACACTTCCCTGCAATTCCTTGAGAGATAACCTGAGGTTTAAATACTTCGGTTATTATTTTTAGGGGTTTGTTACTTGTGATAACCAAATTTTTGTATGAAAAGATTCATTGTTGGTTTAGAAACTATATTAGCAACGAGAATTTATTGTGAATTCTAAACCGTCAAAAAATCTGTTCATCAGTATGGTTTCGGTTTCTCGTAACTAAAATATAATGTGTCGTGAAAACTTAGGCTAGTTGACTGTAGGTTAGGTTGAACCAGCATGACTTGTTAAAGTTTAGTAAATTAGTAAAACTGTAGAGTTGAATATGTGAATGTGTTGCTGAATTATTGAGTAATGATGAGGTTTAAGTTTAATTGTAAATGATGATGATGCTATATTGATGATTTATGAGTATTATTGCTTTGGTTATGATTATGTGGGTTAGAGTTGATGAAATTGAGTGTTGAACTGTTGTAGAATAAAGGAAATGGTTATGAAATTGTTTTGAGTGTATTTAACGTTGTTTTGGGTTGTGAAACTTGGTTTGAAAATGAGAATTTGAAAAATAAAAGTTTTGAACTCTTTTGGTAAAAGCAGATTTTTAATGAACTTCGGCGGTCCATAACCTGAGCCTCGGATATTAAATTTGAGTGAATTTTAATTCAAATTAAAGATAGTTTTAAATCTTTAAGATGGTATAAACTTTGTGAAAAACAAAATTTCGTAGAGGAAGTTATGGACGTCGGAAGTTATGTGTAAAAATTGAATTTTCAAAGTTGTAGGAAAAACTAGAAACTCTGTTTAAGGTCTACTAGTTAGGTTTTGGGTTACGGAGTAAGGGTTAGTGAGTGGGAAAAGATAGAATTGGTATCGAAGGAGTTGAGGAAGGGGATGCTTGATTTGATGAAGATGATAAGAGTAATGAGGATTTGTAATTTAATGAGATATATGTGACCGGGTAGTAGGCAGTGGTGATGTCCACTTGCTCCGGATATGAGATAGGAAAGAAGAGTTATGAAGAAATGAATTTAATTATGGAGTAATAAATGAATGTATGTTTGAAATACCTGGGCAGTAGCAAGGATGGTGGTTCGTCCAGCTTATTCTAGGTCAATGTTTGAGATACCCATGTAGTAGCAAGGATGGTGGTTGGTTCGTCCCGCTTTCTCCAGGTCAGTGATTGCGACGCCTGGGCAGTAACAAGGATTGTGGTTCGTCCCACTTGCTCTAGGTTGAGCTTTTAAACACCCGCCTGGGTAGTAGCCACAGTAGTGGTTATTCCACTGGCTCTGGGTTAAACGGGTAGTAGTAAGGGGTTGTAGCTCAAATCCACTTGCTCCACATGGGTGTTTCAGTCCATGGTTAGCTACCAGGACGTGTTGGGTAAGCTATATAACCGATAGATGATATCATCAGCCATAGAGTAGGCATTCATCATATGCATTTGTCTGTTTTGTTTGAGTTTGCATTTTTTGGGATTGCCTAATTGATAATCTATGCTTACCTGCTATAATTGCTACTTGTCGTATCTGTATTCTACTTGTGTTTACTTTGTCTGTTTTGTTTGTTTGTGTAGTTCTACTGGTATTTGGGAGGATTATGGAGGAAGGGGGAATAGTCGAGAGTTTTAGTTAGAGTTTAGTTAAATTGAAGAACCTTAGAGAACCACCCTATTTATGGTTTCTGTTTAAAATCTTTAAGTTTTATAATTTGTTGTCCAAAGTTCTAGGATCGCCTTTGCCTTTTCCGAGACCTTATATGTTAGTTATGTGGGAACTGTTACCATGTTGAGAACCTCTAGTTCTCACTCCATACATATGTTATGGTTTTCAGATGCAAGTTGAGAGGCACCTCATTGGAGCATTCTGGGAGCTTTTTGATAAACCCCAATTTTGTGGTTTATATTGTGCTTAATTTGGAGGATTTTATCACCTTTTACCACATTTATTCAATGAAATAGCATGGTTTTGCAATTCTCCCTTGATTTGTACTTAAATGTGAAAACATGCTTTTTAGGCCTTAAAATAGCTAAATTCAATTCACTTTAATTCCATTCGATGCCTTGATGTATTTTTTGAGTGATTTCAGGTTCATAAGGCAAGTATTGGATGGAAGAAGTGAGGAGAAAAGCATGCAAGTGGGAGAACTCATGAAGAAATGAAGGAACCGTAAAGCTGTCAAACCTAACCTCTTCGCACTCAAACGACCATAACTTGAGCTACAGAGGTCCAAATGAGGCGGTTCTAGTTATGTTGGAAAGCTAACATCCGGGACTTCGAAATTATATAAAATTTGCCATATGTTGCTTTACTTTAAGGGGCGCGCACGCGCCATGTACGCGTGTGCGCCGATTGAGCACGTGGTCCACTAAAGTGAAATCGCCCCCAGCGATTTCTGAAGCACTTTGGGCCCAACCCAACTCATTTCTAATGCTATTTCATGCAGAATTCAAGCTTGGGCAAAGGGGGGAGCAATTGTTTGAAGTTTTAGCATCATGTAGTTTAGTTTCTAGAGAGAGAAGCTCCCTCTTCTCTCTAGAATTAGGATTAGAATTTCTTAGATCTAGGTTTAATTCATGCTTTGATCTACTTTTCTTTACAATTCTTGTTCTTCTATATCTGCTCTTTCTAGTTTTGCATTTAATTCATGTAATTCTCTACTTTTATGTTGATGCATTTTTGTTCTTCTATTTTCAATTTAATGCAATTTATGATTCATGTTCCTTTGTTGTTCATTTGATTTGTCGTTGTTTAATTTCTTGCAATTGAGTAGTGTAGATTTACTTTCCTTGCACTTTTTACTATGCTTTCCTTTATGCCTTCCAAGTGTTTGATAAAATGCTTGGTTGGATTTTAGTATAGATTTTGTTCCTCTTGGCTATGGTAGAGTAATTAGTGACGCTTGAGTTATCTAATTCCCTTGTTGATTGATAATTAGAAGTTGCTAATTGATTTGGATACCACTAACGCTAGTCTTTCCCTTGGGAGTTGGCTAGGACTTGTGGAATCAAGTTGATTCATCCACTTGACTTTCCTCCATGGTTAGAGGTTAACTAAGTGGTAGCAATGGATAATTCTCATCACAATTGAGGAGGATAATAAGGATGGGACTTCTAGTTCTCATACCTTGCCAAGAGCTTTGTTAGTTGTTAGTTTATTTTCATTGTCATTTACTTTTCATGCCTCTTATCAAAAATCCCAAAACATACTTCATAGCCAATAAGCATACACTTCGTTGTAATTCCTCGTGAGACGATCCGGAGTCCAAAATACTTCGGTTATTTTTTATTTGGGGTTTGTTCTTTGTGACAACACCGAAAATTTAATTTGATGCGAGAGTTGTTTGTTGGTTTGGAGCTATACTTACAACGTAAATATTTTGTGAAATTCCTAACCCACAATAATTTTTGCTATCACTTTTGTCAGCGAAGGATCCTAGTCCTTTGGGTTTATGTAAATTGTATTATGGGCCTTTTGGGAATCTTATATATATATGTATGTATATGTGTATATTTGCTTTGGCCGGTTCTAGCTCCGCAAGCCGAGTCAGAAGCCTTGCTATATGTATCTTTGGAATTCTTCTCTCATATTTATCGCTTACACGAGTGACGCGATTTTCTGTTTAACGCTTTGCTTAACTCTTCTTCACAGGCTTCTAGTTAAAATTTCTTTCAGCTATTATTATTATTAGTATATATATATATATATATATATATATATATATATATATATATATATATATATTACTTTTAGAGGTCGTAATACCTTGCCACCTCACCTTTATGACTTAAGCATAAGACTCTGTGTGGTAGGGTGTTACACCAAACCTCTTTCTTTTTTGAATTGGACTAACTTTTCTTCCATTGCCTTAACTTACGATGGATCTTCAAGTGCTTCTTTCACATTTTGGGGCTCCATTTGAGATAAAAGAGCAAAATTGTTGAGTTTGGCTTTCTTTTTACTTGAGGATCTAGTGGTTACTCCATGGGATGGATCTTTAATGATGAATTCATGAGGATAGTTCCTCAAGAACTTCCATTCTTTAGATTTTTGTGGAGAAATTTCAGTTTGGCCTTGATTTGGTTCTGCAAGGTTCACAATTCTAGAATCTCTAGCTTCAGTGGGAGACAAAACAGAATTGTCTCTTGAATTTTGATCTGTAGAGATAGAGCCAACATTTTTCACAGTTGAAACAGATGTATCATTTTCTTGATCTTTTTGTGAGCTTAATTCAACTTCAGTTCCTACATCATCTTCTACAACACCACTTGCAAGAGTGTTAGTATCACAAAATAAAAGATGTATAGACTCCTCTATAGTTCTATATTCTTTGAGATAAACTCAATATGCTTTACTAGTGGTTGAGTAACCAAAAAAGATGTCGTCATAAGATTTTGGATCAATTTTTTCAAGATTATATTTAGTGTTTAATACAAAATATTTGCATCTAAAAACATGAAAGTACTTGAGATTTGGTGGTACCTCTTTCCAAAGCTCATATGAAGTTTTCTTTAACCCTTTTTCTAATGATGGTCCTATTTATGATATAGCAAGCTGTGTTTACAGCTTCTACCCAAAGGAATTTAAGAACTTCATTTACACATAGCATAACCCTAGCCAGTTTTTGGAGACTTCTATTTTTTTCTTTTAACAATCCTATTTTATTGGAGGTTTTAGGACACGAAAAATTATGAAAAATTTCAAATTCATCACAAAAAGTTTCAAAATCTTGATTTTCAAACTCTTTTCTATTATCACTTATGCAAATAATTTTCAAATCCTTTTCATTTTGGATCTTTTTGCAAAGAGTTGAAAAAGCAATGAAAGCATCATTTTTATGAGTTAAGAAAGAACCCATCTATATCTAGTATAGTCATCAACCACTACTAAACCATAATGTTTGTCACCTAAGTTTTGAGTTCTAGTAGGACCAAAAAGATCAATGTGTAGTATTTCCAATGGCCTTTTAGTTGAGATGTCATCCTTGGGCTTAAAAGAAGTTTAGTTTGTTTGCCCAATTGACAAGCATCACAAGTGATGTCTTTGTCAAATTTTATGTTAGGAAAACCTCTAACCAAATTTTTCTTTACAAGTTTAGAAATTTGAAACATGTTTGCATATCCTAATTTCTTATGCCATAGCCATTTTTCGGAGTCCATAGAAGTGAAACACGCTACATTTTGTTCTTTTAGTTCTCTAAAGTAAGTCCATAAACATTGTTACACCTTTTAGCTTCAAACAAAATTTTACCGGATTTCTCACACACAACTAAGCATTCCAATTTCATAAAGATAATCAAATATCCTAAGTCACATAATTGACTAATGCTCAGAAGATTGTGTTTCAATCTGTCAACTAAAAATACATCATTAATGAAAGAAGAGAAACCCTTACCAACTTTACCTATGGCCACAATTTTTCCTTTACTATTATCACCGAAAGTTATAAAGCCTCCATCGTATTTATCAAGCTTGATGAAGAACGTAGACTTTTCAATCATATTCCTAGAGCATCCACTATCCAAGTACCACATGTCATCCTTATTTTTGGATGCTAGGCAAAACTGTACAAAGCTCTTAAGTGACCTTAGGTATCCAAATCTTTTTGGATCCTTTAATGTTAAACCATCTTTGCGGACTCAGTACATTGTATTTGCCAACTATTTTGAAAACTTTATCACTAATCTTTCTTTCAAAAATGAAACATGGAATAGGAAAATGACCATTTTTATTGCATATGTGACAGAATTTATTAGTTGCTGATTTTTAAAGGTGATTTGGGTTTTAAAATCTTGTGTCTTTAGAAGTGGATGCCACATTTTAAAATTGTGAACTTTTAAAATAAATTTTAATTTTTCACAATAATCCAAACCAGCTTTTTCATAAAGAGGTCTTTGACTAGCTAACAATTTATCCAAATTTTCAGAACTTTGAGCAAATTTTGCTAGATCTTGTTTTAAACCTTTAACCTATTTATGTAACCGTTCATTCTCTTCAAAACAATTCAAGTATGCAATAACAAAGTGCTATTTTTCACAACCTTTAAGTTTAGCCTTAAGCCTCTTGAGATCAATAGTGGTTTCGGCTTCCCTTAGTTTTTCTTTTGAGGAAAGCATTTTCAGCCTTTAGGATGTCATTTTCATTTTCAATTTCATGACATTGGTTCAGAAAAGTTCTTAATTTTTCAGTGAGATGATCAATCATGAGATGAAGGTCTTTACTAGAAAGCTCAATAAAAATTACCTCATCAGGTTGGCTGTGGTCAGCCATAAAGCAGGCTTGAGAGCTGTTGTCTGAATCTTCATCTTCATCGGAATCATTCTCCAGATCTTCCCAAGAGGCCATAAGCCCCTTCTTCTTATCTTTTTGGGACTTGTCTTGTTTCTTCAATTTTGGACAATCATATTTGTAGTGTTTCAGTTCTTTACAGTTGTGGCAAATGACCTTGCTTAGGTCCTTCTTTGGTCCTCTTGAGTTGCTTCCCTTGCTTCTTCCTCTTAGTTTTATCATTCTCCTGAGTTTTCTGGCAAAAAGCACAAATTTGTCATCTGATAAATTATCATTGAATTCATCACCCATTGACTCAGTACATGATTTGAGAGCCACTCTTTTTTTTTTGCATCATTTTTTAAGTGAGTGATCTCATAAGCAAGTAATTTTCCTCTCAGTTCATCGCAAGTCATTTGACTAAGGTTACCACTCTCAGATATGACTATAACCTTAGTTTCCCACTCTATCGTTAGACTCCTTAGGACCTTTCTCACTAGCACTTGTTCAAAGTGTGTAATCCCCATAGCATCTAAGCCGTTGATGATGATAGAGAACCTTTCAAACATATCATCAACGGACTCTCCTTCTTTCATAGAGAATACTTTTATTTTTTACACAACATGTCAATTCTGGTTTGTTTGACTTGAGTAGTGCCTTCATGTGTGACTTGGAGCTTATCCCATATCTCCTTTGTTGTTTTGCATCTTGAAACTTTTCGGTATTCCTCGAAGCTGATTGCATAGTTTAGCATATTGATAGCTTTGGCATTGAGTTTCACCTTCTTCTTGTCATCTTCATTTCATTCAGGTTCGGTCTTGGGAGTGACAATCCCATCAGCACCAATCTTTATAGGGAGTTGTGGACCGTTCATTATTATCTTCCATAGATTATAGTCCACCGATTGAACAAAGATCTTCATTCTTTATTTCCAATCATTGTAGTTTTTACCATTGAAGAATGGAGGTCTGTTGTTTGATTGTCCTTCTATCAGAGTATATGCCACCGTGTTGGAACCGTTGTTGTTTGCCATTAGGATCTTTCCTCCAAGCTGCAAAGCTTGATCTCTGTGAGACCAAGCTCTAATACCAATTGATGGTAATCAGTGGCTAAGAGAAAGGGGTTGAATCTTGGCCTCTTTTTTAACTTTACTTGTAACTTTTCTTTTAGCTAAGATAATACAAGAGATACTTTGATTTTGTCTCCTGACACGGTAAGAGCCAGAACAGAGTTGCTTGAAAGAATAGTAACAGTGAAACGTTGCTGAGTAGAGAAATCAGGAGATACTTTATTTTTGTCTCCTATGTAGTAGAACCAGTAATAGAGAAGAGAGTAGAGAGTGACACACAGATGTATCCTGGTTCGGCTATTCAGTGTAATATAGGCTACATCCAGTCTCCATCACAACAATGATAGAATTTCACTATCTTTTGAACAGATTACAATCACCAATTCTCCCTAAGATATACCCCAATCCTATCTGGGACAAGTTCAGATCCTAACCCAACTTGGACTTGACTAGGACTCACCCTAACTTTCAACTGTAAAGTGCTAACCCAACTTGTAAGAAAATTCCCTTAGGATCATGACACAAAACAGAAATACTAACAAAGGATTTCTGAAATAACTTAGGCTTTTTCTCCAAGCTTAGCTCTCTTCCTTTTTTCACTCATTGACATTTTCTTACAAACCTCACCATGTTTGCCTTTTTTTCAATGAAACTCAAATAGACTAAACTGAGAAAAAAAACTACAAAGTGAAAATCATTAAGGAGAAGAACAAAAATAACTCAGGGAGCTATGAATACTGAAACTAGTGCTCTTCCTTTCTTTTTTTAATCCTTGGCCTTTCACCCCTGTTATAGAGGAGTGAAGATTTTAGGGCTTGAACCTTCTTCAGCACTTGGTTTGTCTTCTTCTCCAACGATCAGAATCCACAGTGGCGTGGTCAAAGGAGAGAGAGCGGACTAAGGCATTGATATGCAACCCGTACCTTTCTCTTTCAATCTTTTTCTTCAAGCTTCTTGAATCTGGGCCATTGATCTTTGCTTTGGACCCAAGTTTATTTCTTGACTGTTGATTAACCACTTAACACTTTTGACTTCACTATTTTCATAGTTTCTTGAATGGTGCTTGAAACATAGAGAATTTTTTTACGATTTTTTGTTGAAGCACAAATGAAAAAATCACCTTTTTGTGATCCTCTGTTCATTGAGATCTTCTCTCTTGTTGTAGCCCGTTTTTCTTTTTCTTCTTGCTTGAGAATGGAAAAAAGCTTTTCGTTTTTCTCTTTGTCCTAGCTCCAGAGGTTTCCTTTTTCTTTCTTCTTGGTATAGAGAGTGATGTGATAGGAAAGAAAAGGAAGAGAAAAAAGAGAGAATTTGGTTCAGTGGGTGAAAAAAAATGTTTTAAATGAATTTCAATTTATTTAACCGATTAGTGACTTGGTTGAAGTGAGATGGATTTGGGTGTTACCACTGAATTGGACTTGGATCTTTATTTGAGCTAGATTTGATTTCCTTCATTTGACTAGAGACTTGATTGTTTTTGATGGAAGGAATTGTTATGGTAGCAGAGTTATTTCCTTGGACCATTGTGTGTGCTTTTGGGTTTGGGTAATAACTTCTTGGGCTAGCTTTAATTAAATTAATTTTTTGTACACTAAACCAAATATATCACACAAATAATTAATTCAATAATGTTTAGTCATTATCTTAATCATAATTAAATTCACCAAATTCTAACAGATACTTTTGCAGAAACATATATTACACATAGTATTCTCTCTATATTCAACCATAGTTAGTTGTAAAATAATTGAATCGGACATTGAATCAGTGAAGTTATAAATTAAAAAATTTAGAGATTCAATCGGAATTAAATTAAATATAATAAAATAAAATAATATTTTTTCTAAAAAAAATCATTAACTTTTTAAATTGATTTTTTAGTAAAAACCAGACTAGTTCAATGAATTTACCAATTTTTGAATTGATTCACTATCAACTAATTTTTACGTTAAACTAGATCAACGGTGACCACATAATTGATTCCTAGATAACCCAACTAAATTAGCCCACGATTTGGTTCTCAGAACCATGCTAAAAACAAAAAGTTCCAAAATGACAAATTAAATGCAATAAATTTGTTATAGATCAATATTGGAGCTTTAAAAGAATTAGGAAGCGAGGTATACATGTGTACTAGAATATATAATATCTAAACCTCATCTCCATTCCAATTATTCTTCACCTTAGGACCAGTTGGCCCTTCTTCTCCTAACACTTCACTTGGCAAACTCTTCACAACCTTGTCTAAAAGAGATCTCAACCTCCCAGGCAATGCTTTAGCCACTTTCTTCAACTCATCATCAATGTCATAATCAACTTTTGGACCCCATTCTCTAAAATAGTTAAGCCATGGAGGTTCCACAACTTGAGAACCCAAATACTCAGCAGAAACCAAGTCATGTAACCCCAAATCCATGACAATGTTACTTGAATCAGTATCATTCCTCACACCAATATTACTTGTTCCTTGCAAAACAAGGCCAGCGTGTGGGTAAGATGCGTGTCCATGCAAAGAAGAATAAACCACAGGCTTGTTATTATTGTTCCCACTTTGGAACTCAAGTTGTGAGGCTTCAACCCATTGACCATGACTATGTTGTGAGAAATACATTTGCCATAATTCTCCATTGAAATTGCTTACCCTTAATGTAACATGCTCCCAATCACCAACATGTTCACCTATTTTCCCCAAGTTAATGTTAAAGAAATCCACTTTTGCCCTTGCAGGCCCATTGAATGGGTAGAACACCCACATTGCAATGTCACTAAAAGTTCCACCAAGCATTGGTTTCACATGTATGTAGCTTCTTGCACTTTCCAAATTTCCCTTCTTCACCCTATCTTTGTTGGCTGCGTCGGCCGGAAGGTCAAGCCAGAACGCACCATCATTGTTCGGATCCTGAGGTAGGTTGGTTCCATTCTGCGCTATTGCCACCGGATTCGACTCGTTCCCTCTTGTGAATAGCAATGCTCCATTTGAGAAAAACCAATTGACTGAAGAAGGAAGGAATTCTTCATGAGGATGCAAGTACATAATTGGAGAATAAGCCTTAACTATAGCCTCAATTTGTTGCACATTAGGCATTGATGATGCAATGCTTTTGGTGTTTTTAAGGCATGAAATTGTTAGAGGGCCAGTGGCATTAACATATTGTGCAACAAATGTTCCTACTTGAACGCTAGGAGATTGAGTTCCTCTATTGCTTGGCCTTGCCTCAAAGAAATTTATGCCATTGGGACCATTCCAGATCACTGAATTCTTCTCACATTGGTCGGTAAGGTCTATCCTCACACACATCACTTTGTTAAGGGCAGGTTTGTCCGCTGAAGTTGTCACAACATGCCCAACAGCTTTGTACCTATTATGTACAAATACAAACATGAGTCTTCAAATACAATACAATATAATATAATATGATACATAATTACCACAATCTAATGGGAAAAATATGTAATTTTTTATTTGCTAATATTTTTCTTCACTTTATTATAATTTGCTCCATTTCTTTTATGCCAAAATTTGATCTTCGATATCAATATTTAACAAATTAAATTACAAAATTATTATATGTACAAAAAAAATTAGTCATTAAATCAATAATACGTATTAGATATAAATATATCTGTTATTTAACTTATTTTTAATATGTATTTTATATGGATTGCTGATTTGATGACTGAATATTTGTATATATCTAGCATGATTGGTTAAATTAAGAATATGAATCAAAATAATATTTTATATTTTACAAAGACTCAAAAGCGAAAAATGGACCAAAGCCAAAAAACATATATTTATTACAGGTCCAAAATTTTATTTAAGAAAGAAAAAAAAAGCACAAATTTAGAAAGTTTAAAGTAAGAATATGTAATGCAAATATATAAAATAGCTTAGTACCTACCCATCAGGAGCTGCTGGTGTCCAAACATAGACATTGCTGTCTTGTTTGATGCCAAGATTTTCACTGGTCCATATAAGTGAGTAATCAATCGGTTTCTTTAATGTTCCATTAATGGTGTTTGGTGGGGACAAATCTTTTGCCACAAGGACCCATCCAAACAAGGCCTTATTGTTTGGTTGGCTGTAACTACCCAACATGGAGAAGCCTTGTGGAATTCCTGACGGCTCAAAAATTGTGGCACCTTGGTTGTCTGGTCCACCTTCCTGGGATGCCCATATTTTGTTGAATGTTGTTATTTGAGACACTTCCAACCCACCAAGATCAATGCTTCCTTTTGAGAAACCATTACCTGCATGTGACACAATAATTCAACAATAGCATGTGACATATGATAAAATACAAATACAATGCAAGTGCGAATATTGAATAAAATATAAGTGTCCCAATTTCAAGAGAAGTTTTTGACAAATTACATAAGTTTAAGGTAGTAGTGTATAAGGTAGATTATATATAGAGGGGGTAATAATTGCAGAAGTTCTTGCATGTTTTAAGAACATGTTTAATTCGTGTTTCAAGAGTGCTTACAACCATGCATTTCTTTAATTTTAACTGCTTAAAAGTTATATTGAAAATAAAGAATTCATGGTTATGAATTTCTTTTTCCAAAAACTTATTAAATGTAAAAAAAATGTACATGCACACTAAAAATTAGTCATCATGTATTTGTATATGAATATATATCTTGTTTAATTTATTTTTAATATATATTTTATATTATAATATGTATTCTATATGAATAGCTAATTTGATAACTTATTTTTAATATACACTTAGTATAGTTCATTAAATATAGTCTAACATTATGTGAAAAAATCTCAAGAGTAAAATAAGAACACAAAATTCAATGGATACGTAATTTTACTTCGAAAAAAAAAACTCGCGCTAAAAATACCTTTCACTCCTAAATCAAACATATTTCAATAGGATAGACAAAAATGATTATTAATATAAGATGAATATATACCTGGTGGCCAAACAGGTACTGCTGCTGGAAGGTTGAATTTCTTTTGAATGGGAACAGGAGGAGGAGGAGGAGGAAAGTGCTTTTTCTTGAAGGGATTTCCTGCATTAGAAGTACATTTTATGAGAAAATTTCCCATTCTTTGAGTCTTAGAAAGAAGATTGAGTGTGTCTATATGTAAATAGGAGAATATGTCTATTATATATGATAGCAGCCTAGTTTACTACAAGTATATTCCTCTAAAGAACAGTATATATATAGTTTGGTTATGTTGGAATAAACTTGCAATTAAATATTGATCAACTTTACTCATACACCAAGTTACTATATAAAAAAAGGACTTGCTTGTCTTGTTTACCTTAATTCCCTATAGATGAAGGGAGATGTTAATTTGCATATACTGTTAGTGATTTATTTTGGACCGTAAAGGGTTGCTGCTACTGCTAAGTAACCATCAAATTTTATATCCAAGAATTAGCAAATACTAATTATAGTTGTACAAATGAGTTAAACTAAAGATTAATTTGATTTTCAATCCAGAATTACGCCCAGCGAGTTGCTTTTTTCGATTAATTTGAATCACATCCCAATCTCTCTTTTCTATTTTCAAATCAAGTTCAACCTTCAATGAAAAATTGAAGCAGAACACAACCAAAACTCCATCTACGACTTCAACCTTTGGGCTTCAGGCGGTGAAGCAGAGCTTCCCACACCCTGATCAAACTCCTCTAAAGTGAGAAAGTTAATAAAGTGATAAAGTGAAAGGTTTACTCTTAAATTAAGATAGCATGACATACATACAAGAGTAATGCTAGGGGCCAGCAACTTTTGTGATTGGTAGCCATCAAATAGCCATCAATGATGATTTAATGGTGTGAGATTGGTGTGAGATTTCATCCAATGACTCATCTTTCTCTGCTGGTTACATGCTGGCCAAAATTCAACAAAACTGCTGGTCTCTTAGACTTTTCCTACATATAATAGGAGTTATAAATTCAATGGTGATTAACCTTTTACTTTAGGAAAAGTAGAAGTAACTAACAACATTTTTGAACAATGTAAATTAATAGGATTAAAAGAGTAAATTAATCTTAAATTTAATTAATAGCATTAAATTAGAATATAGTATATTTTTATTTGATTGGTGGTTGTTTATATTATTCAAGATAGTCATTGTTTACATATCACTCCTCTTTACTTTATTATTTTACTAATCTTCTCACTTTTTGAGGATCTAAAATCGAGAACCCGACACGACAAATTACGACAAAGTGTTCTCGGCAGACACCACGCAAGGACAAAGCACCGGCGGGTAAAGAATCCAGTGAGTTTCGGGATCCAGCAAGGATTCGAGGAAGATAGGCTTCTTCCTTCTTCATCCTTCTAACACTCACTCTAACAGGTTAATTTTCAGATTTTGTTTCGTTTTTCACATTTCTCTGTGTTAGATTTGGAAAATCTCTGGAAAAATAGTATTTGAGATTTTCAACATGGTCCGAGAAACTAGTATTTGAATTTTTGAAATGAATTTTGGATGCCATAGAGCTTAGAAACAGTATCTATTCAGAAAATGAATGGCTGATTAAAACAAGTAAGATGTTGATGTTAGAATTAATGAACTCTGGAATTTACAAATATGTTTTTTTTTTCTTTTTATGTTATTAAAATGAAGTATTTGAGATGTTGTGAATTGATAATTTAGGCTAACTTTTGTTGCTTTTTTTTTTCCCTTTTAAGTTTTTTCAACGTGATAGGTTTTCGTTGTCTCATAAATGTATTCATCTTTGTAACTAGACGGTCTTGTGATGCATTGCAACGGATTGAAGTTGACGAAAGAGCTATTTATTCACTTTAAGAACCACTCTTTTTTATGATATATTATATTAGAGTTTAATTTTAATACGTAAAATGTTTTGCATAGTCTAATCACATTAGTATTTTTGAATGATCATTTATATAATTAATGTAAAATATAATTATTTTTATTTTGTAATTGAGTGTAAATGTAAAATTATTTTATATTAATAGTAGATCAAAATTAAATGTATTGTATTATTACTTATTTACTTTCAAAAGCTTGGATGAATGATGATGATCCCGTGGAGTCAAAGCAAACAAGAGCTTGTTTGTGTAGTATAAGTCTATAAGATAGTCTTAACCTTAAGTCTCATCTGTTAGGCATATCAGGAAACAAGACTTATCTTTAGATGTTATGTACTGTGCTTGATTTTAATTTTTTCCACTATTTTCTTAAGCCCATGTAGCTAGAGATGTGTCTAAGCTAACACTTGATGATGTATGTAGTTATAATTGGACAGCGAAACCAACCGAATAAGTTTCTTTGGGGCTAGATAAGGCATTTGGTCCTTTGGGGCTTGGATTAAGTTTCTTAGATTTTTTTTTTTTCAGTTGCGTAAAGTATCTATCAACTAGATTGATTAAGGATAAATCTGTCAAAAATTTAAATTTTATTTAAAAGTTTGTTACTGATTATATCAATTAATGTATATACAAAATAAAATTTAAATATTTGATACTTAATAAAAAAAAAGTGAAACAGTTAAAGTAATCATTGGACTAATCCAAATTAATTGATTAAGTAAGTCACCAAAAAAAAAATTAATTGATTAAGTTACTTAGATATCTAACCAAATTTGTTTCAATAATTTCAAAACATGGGGCCACAAATAATGTGCCTGTTTGCATAATAATCAAGCAAGGAATATGCTAATCATATAGCCACGTATGCCAATCCAATTTAATGTTGAATGCAATGCCCAGTTGCTACATAATCAATCATAGAATAGGATGACAATTTATTTCACAATTAGAAAAATTTATTCACACAAAAAATGTTTAGTTTGTACATTTTTGTACATAATTTATACTCTTCATATTTTGTCACTTTTAGAAGACTTTCAAAATTTTTTTCGAAAAAAATGAAGAAAATCAGAAATTTTGAAAAGAAAATATGTTAAAATATCTTTATTTGATGTGTTTTATTTAATATTATGCTGTCAAACTACTGTTTGAAGTATGGGATTAGAACTATTCCTATTTTTACATGTATGTTTTATTTAATATCATTTTAAGATATTTTTAAATTTTAATATAGTTACATTGAAAAAAATTTTAAATATTAAACCAAATATATTATTTAATTTCATGGCATTTCAGAAAATGTTGCGCAACATTTTCTTTTCAATAAACTTCGTAGAAACTGAAAGTGCGCATTTACTTTTTAACCCAAGGAGATGAGTTCAATTTTTTCTTTTTATGTCAAGCTATAAATGTATGATAGATAAGATACTACATATATCATCATCAGTTCGTTATTAGTTAAATATCTTTTTAGATATATCACATAAAAAATTTCAACAATCTTAGTTATTATTTGGCGTTATGCCCTTGTATAATAAATTCTTCTGCCTTGGTTTGTAATAGCATGGGTTATTTTGAAAATTTACATATACTTTTAATTCTGAAACAAATGAAAATAAAAAGTAATTTTAATCACATCTGCAAATTTTGATTTCTTCAACATGAATCAATTATGAAAAATAATTTTTGTTTTTAAATGAATTATATGTTATCTATAAAAGTATTTCTAATAATTAACACTCAACTTCAAATATGTTTTTGATTTTCTTAATAATTATATATATAATTCCTGAAATTGAAAGCTAATAAAGGAGTTTTTATTTTTTTTTTTTTCAACCAAAAGAAAAAGGGAGGAGTCATTTTTACCCAAAAAAGAGAATCATATGGCAACTTAAATAAAGCAATAAACATCCAGACAAGTTGCATATAATAAAGTACTATACCAAAAAAAAATTTAATAAATTAACTTAATTAATTATTTTTCCCTATGAACATAGAAAGTAGCTAATAACAATCTGACATCGAGCAATTATACTATTTGGCAGCGATACATTTGTAAAGGTAGCACGTGCTGCCTGGTTTAAAGTTGAAATTCTTTTAGCTGTGTCGACACATTAGCTTTTCAGCATTATTATTATTATTATTATTATTATTATTATTATTATTGGTTTATTCGGCTGAACTTAAAAGAACCTAAGTTCGTCTGATCTTAAATATCTATAAATTGGACTTTGTATGAAAAGACTTGTTTATTATATATTTTATAAGATGATTGAAGATGTGTAAAAATCAGTTTTTGTCACTAAAAATAGTCTAAAATTTTTTTATTTGATATTTACAAATGATTCGTTACTTTTCTATCAGACTACAAAGAATCAGATCTAAATGATCATGCATTCTCTTAACATTTTTTATAAGGTATTTAGCATCAAAGTAAATCTTAAAAAATTTAAAGTTTTTTGTTCTAAAAATGTCACTGTATATTCGTGAGAAGTACAAATTCTTGATTTGGTTCAATCTTCATAACGCTATTTCCTACGGTAGAGTTTCGTTTGGATCGTGGTTTAGTTTTATCGAGCACTTGTCATCAGTATCAGAATGGTTCTAAATCCATTCTTCATTGTCTTTGGGAGTGCCCTAGTGCTAAGGAGGTCTGGAACCTTTTAGGCCTGTATTCAAATAACTCCGATTTACGTGATTGGCTATACAGAGGTGCAAGGAATTGAGATGTTTTTCTTTTCTTTTCAACCATCTAGTGGATTTGGAGAAGCAGAAATTATGACTTATTTAATACAGATGACTCTTGGAGTGCTAGTAAAGTGGTGAGTTTGATTCGTAGTTCAGTAAGGGAGTTTCTGCTATGCATCAGTCTTTGTCTCCTCCTTCGCTTTGTTTGCATTGGGTTCCACCTCCAGTTCATTCTGTTAAATTGAATTGTGATGCTAGTTGTTTTGCCCCTTTTAGCTATGCTGGTTTTGGTTGTATCATTCGCAATTCTGATGGATGTTGGTTGAAAGGTTACACTGGGAAAGTCGAAGTGTGCAGTATTCTTTTTGCTGAATTGTATGCAATTTGGAGAGGTTTACTTCTAGTTTGGAATAGTGGATTTCGTGAGGTTATTTGTGAAACAGACTATTTAAAAGCTCTTTTCTTGGTAAACCAAAGAATGCTTGGTAAGGATATTCCAGAATGGGATTTGGCAAAGCATATACAAGAGATTATGAATTGGAATTAGAGAGTCTTTATTCTTTTAATTCAGAGGAATACAAATAGTGTTGCAGATCGTATGGTTGAAGCAGCTGCTTTTGGCGCGGACATTCATTCGAATTGGAGTCATCCATGGAGGGAGCTTCAACATCTTATAAATTTAGATATGAACCTAACCAATTCATTTGGTTTTGTACTTTTGTCTCTATTTTTTTTTTTTTCTGTTTAATCATAAAAAAACATATATAAATTGGATTAGGGTGGATAAAACATAGACACTTTTTCTGATTTATTATGTCTATTTTAGATATCATGTTGAGTATTATGTTTATATCAGTGTTCGTGCATCTTAGATTATTAAAGTAAATAATTATTTTTATATCTAAAAATTTTAGTATTTACAAAATAATAATAAAAAGAAAAGATATTTAGATTGCATTTGAAATAAAGAATGAAACTGAAACATTGAGACTAAATATACTAAAATGAGATATGTCTAAATTTTTGTTTAATTTAAGATATATAGAGATTAAGAGATAAATTTAAAATTTTAAAAAGTTAAATGAAGATATGTTTTTTTTTTAAAAAATATTATTAAAATTTTAGTATTCGTCTTTAAAAATTTTAATTTTTAGTGTCTCATACCTTCTAGAGATATTGAAAGGACTGAAATTTTATATTACAAAATTAAAATTTTAATTGTTATCTTTGATCATTAAACACAATATTAAATTCTAGTTCTCCAGTGTCAGTTCTAATCTCTTCAAATAAATACTACCTTATATAGTCTTTCAAAAATAATAAAAGTTTGACAAATTCACCCACTAATTAATTTTTATAATTTTTTGAATGCCAAATTTGGAGAAATGCTAAAATGATGATTTATCTAAATTATAAAATTAGATGAGTTTTTTTAAAAAACTAACAACAACAGAAGACACGGCCCAAATGATATACTAGAAACAATAGGATAAGACACCACCAAAAAAAAAATTAATAAGATATATAAGTATAATATAAGATGGATAGTGGGCCTACCCGCTCTTTACTAAAAAAGTAAATAATTAAATAAACAAACAAACAAACAAAAGAAAAGAAACGAAAGAACATTAGCATAAAGTATTAGCACTTTTTTTCTTAATTATATTCAATTTAAATCCCTTTAACATTAAAACATTTAAAGAAAAGTACTGTAAAATGTCCTCGATATGAAAAGAAATTCTATAATGTTATACACAAATTAAGAAATAAGAAACAAGAAGGAAAAAAAAAAAGAAATAAATTGCATTCCAAAGAAATTCTCTCCTAAATAAGTGAATATTCCAACTGTAATCCAATAGCTTTATTAATATACATAAATATTCATACAATTTATTGTTGATTATGTTTGCATTTTTGTTTTTTATTTTCTAAATTAAAAGGGAGAAGCCTAAGAAAAGTAGGCTAAATTTTTACCCCTTAGGTTGGGATTCGAATCTTAATAACTTCTTTAAGGGTGAACTCTTCCTCCCACATCCTTTTAGCAAAAAAAAAAAAAAAAAAAAAACGTGTTTTTATTTTATTATTTTGTTAAGATGAGTAATTACTCTTAATGGTTACTGAAAAACAAGCAAAAGAGTAAGCACTAACCAGTGCTAAAAATCTTAATATCTTATGTTGATGTTGATATCCATTATTGCCTGCGCCTTCACAATCACCATTTTCCTAACCACCATTACCAAAGTAACATACATGCCAGCTATTCATCACTACTCATAGAAACAAATACTCTTTTTTTATGCAGAGATCTAAATACTAAATTAAACATGGAAACAGCAGCAACAACAACAATAATGGCAAACTCCAAGATAAGGAAGAAGCAAAATATAGAAGATAAATAGATAAAATAAAAATGATAATGTTTGAGAATTGGGAATTGAGAAACATACCTGGAAAATGGAACCTTTGAGTAATCTTAGGTACCTCCATTGCTCGAGTTATTGTTGTTAATGTTGTCCAAAGAAAAAACAGCATGAAAACAACACCACCACTCTCATATTTGACACCACTCATTGGATAGTTTGGTCCTTCCCACATAACTCCAGATCTCAATGAAAGATACAAAGAAAGTCACCTTCTTGTGAACCTCTCCTCCTTTGAAAAGTATCCTTTCCTTTTGCAATGTGGCTGGTAGCACTTCACCCTCAAAATAACAATAATAATATAGAGACAAATTAATTTGGTTCAGGTTGGTACCCCAATAATGCTTTCAAACAGTTGCAATATAAAGAATTGGGTTTGGAATGGATTCACTTTCTGCCTTTTGGAATTGGACCCTTAATTTATATTTTGTTGTTTGACTCGTGGCTAATGGTTATGTGTCACCCTTTTTATATATAAAAAAAAATTAAGAAGGGTAATGGAAAAAAGTTCAGTATTATTGTTATTTGATTATTTAATTAATTAATTTTTCCCTCCTGTTTGATCCTTTTTTTTACTTTTTGCTCTTCTATGTTCAATTTCTTAACGATATAATGTAGTGGTAAAAATGTTAGCTTTTATGGTGAGTCTTTCTTTCTTTCTGTTTCCCACCGTCCCACTATGCTGTCTTTATTGATGAAGAATACGTATTGGAGTGACATTGGTATATTGGTTAGGGATGGTACAAAAGAGTGGCACAATAAATGTAGCTTAGGATAAAAGGAAAATAAGAATACTATATTTATTATTTTTGTGTATATTTTTTTATATATTTGATTTTTAAATTAAAAATCATTGATAAAAGTTAAGATAAAAAATTACAATAAAAAATATACACAAAAATAGTATAAAGTATAAACATAATTATCAAGTGAGAAATTTATAAATTTCAGCAGAATTATCAAGTGCTAATTTGGCAGTTAGAAATGCACGACCTTGAATTAATTGCTAACAAGTAACAACTGACCAAATATTCCTGCCGAGTTGCTTGCTCACTGTTGAGACCTGAGACCTATCCGAGAATTGAAGACGAAAAATGATTTTACTCAATTGAGTACGATTGTTTAATTTGTAAACTAACTAAAAGTGATTCTATTGATGACCAATTCAATCCAATTACTCGGAAATAAGAAAAGAATGCGAAGCATGTAAGTAAAGATACAAAGCTTATATCTCTGATCTGTATGAAAATCAAATTTTATTAATGAAACTCTTGAATTATGATTACTTATTATAAAGATTTATTCTGTAACATTTTGCAAAAATTAACATACATTAATAAAAATATTTTCTTACACTAATAAAAAATATAATTTAATAACTCATTAATTTGTATATATTTTAAATTTATACTAGTGTGAAAGAAGTGTAGATTATGTTATTTTTTTTCCTGTAATATGGTGCATATAGAGATATAGAAATAACATTGTCTTTATTATGAGTGCAAATATCAAGTCTAAGATGAATTAAAAGATATAAGATGATCTATGATAATTTATTGTTTAATGCTTGATTTTATGTTTTCTTTTATTATTATTGTCCTGTTTTTGCTGCTATTTTTTGGAACTATGCCCACTCTTTTTGGAGTTGGGTGGAGAGGTAATTATCTAAAAATTTTTTTACTAGTGTAGAGATCTATATATTTGATACACAAAAAAATTATATTCAATTTTTATAAAAAAAATTTAAGTTTTTCTTTTTTTGGTCATACAACACACTAACACACACTAATTTAGCAATTCTACTAGGATTCAATCCTCGTGTGGCTTTATTTGAGGCAAACATTTTTGCTATTACATCACGTATATTTAACTTTTACTAGTGTAGTGGAATTTGAACCACCCGAAAAGGCTCAAAGCGTGTAATGGCCAACGGACTCACAGCACGCGACAGTCCGAAGCCCAACTGGTCTCTGAAATCTCCAACTTGTCTAATTCGAACAGAGAAAATAATTTCAATCCCCAAATCAAGTGTTTTCCAATCCACCACCATCACGTCAGTGTAAATGAGGAGCTCAAAGCCCTTCTAACAATGTATTCACAACCCTAAACTTGACCTACTTCAATGCTCTTATTTTGATTTCAACGTCAAGAGTGTCATTGTAAATATCATTTCCGTCTATTTTTGTTTTGCTTCAATCGCTAGAATCGCTGATCTTGATTATCCTTATACCTATCTAGATTAATCTCAAACACAATCCTATATATTCAATTTTTTATGTATACATTGATTCTAAATATATCTCTATCACATCTCTTAATTAATTCTTTCTATAAATAAAATTTTTATTTTAATATATTTTTATTTTTTCAGTTATATCTTATGATTAACTATATTCTCCCGGACAAATGCTTAGAAAAAGTTGTTTGAAGATTTTGTATCTAAATGTTGTGAGTTCTATAAGTATCTTAAGTTAAATTTTGATGATTAATAAACATAAATATAATATAATAATTTTATTAATTATTTAATTGTTATCTAATCCTTCTTCATTTGTGTGACTGATTACTAAATTTTTTTTTTTAAGTATAAAATCTGAACTTAAGATTTGAGAAATCTTAAACTCAAAGATAAATAATCTTAAAAATTGAGTTCGTGTAAATAAACTACCTCAAAAATATAATGTAATTGTTTCATTTGCCAAAAATTTAAAGGCGTGAAATGTGCTTACCTTAGAATTTCAATTGAGCAAAATAAAACGTGCATTTTTACTCCATTATTTAAAAGTGAGTGTTATCAGCAAGTCAAACTTTTTTTGGAGTAACTTTTTTTCCAACCGTATAAAAAAAAATCTACAGATAGATACAAGTAAAAATTACTTGTATGATTTTTATTCTTAAAATGAGAATGAAAAAAAAGTTTTTAACGGAATTTTATTTTTTTTTCTTATTAAATTTATAAGATCTCAAACGGTCAAATCCTAGAAGAACAAGAAGAGCGCATGCAAGAAAATAAAATGCTGCAAAATTTCTCTAACTTTTTCAACTTTCTTATTTCTTCCATAACACTTTTATCATGGAAGAGATTTCAACGATTCTAATCTTGATAGTTTCGTTTCATGTCGTAGTCTAAATATTATATTATATCTCTAAGAATAGTTCTCTCATAGAAATATCATTTAAGCTACTAAGTTTATGAATTTCTTAACATCCAACTATGAGTTTTTAAACTCTACAGATTATTTTAATAACTGATCTAGTAGTGATGATCTCTAATTCTACTAAAGTTTGAGAAAATAATATCTATAGTTCTTAGGTTGAGTTGTGGTCCAAGGACTAAAATATTTGTTCCAATCTTTAGTCCAAACACAATAGGCAATGTCAATCTTTCCGTCCTAGTCACAGTCCCAAGAAATAAACGCAACCTTAGCTCATTAGTTGTTGATAACTTTCTGCAACGTTCCAAATCCTAACTTTCAACTTGAAACTAATATAATTCTTGTGTTTCTCCATCCTAAAACATAGTCTATGTCTATATCACCCCACTCTAAAATAGAGCCACTTCAAATTTTAGTTTAGCCTGAATTTGATGTCAATGTTGTTTGTAATGATACCTATTAGTTAACTGCTAACAGAAGTATTTTTGCTTCTACTTTGTGTTTTTCTATAGTAATTTAGGATTCACTTATTAACAAGTTGAGAAAGATTGTGTTTAAAATTGATCAAACTAGGAAAAAATCTAATAATTACTAGAGGCATGGCCGACATTCTAAAACCAAAGATAATGATTTTCTTATTGCATGAATTAGTAGATCTTACTCAGCATGAGCCAACATCATCTGCTCAAGCTCTTGCTTTATCTCATTGAAAAGCTGCTATGGATAAAATATATGCAGCTTTGATAGAATGTAAAACATAGAAGTTAGTGGATGCATCATCAAGAGTCGAATTAATTGGCTGCAAGTAAGTTTTTAGGATCAAAAGGCAACCTAGTCTCTGGATTTTTAGAAATCAAATAATAAATTATTTATAATTTATTATATTTATTTAAGATTATATTTTTAGATATTTTTATATATAAATCAAGTAATTTTTTATTTATAATCTAAAGTCTTAATAATTAAAAGATAATGAAAATTTTATGTGCTTTATTTTGAATATTTGGATTTTGAACCTTATTTTATGGATAAAGAAAAATTAACTTGATTTTTTTCAATTTTTACTGAATTAGTATTTATTTAAAAATAATTTATAAATTAATAATTAAATAGTATTTCAAGGATAATTATTTTATATTTAATTTGGTTTTAAATTATTACTTTACCCTTTTATTTTTATTAATATTTTACTATACCAAAGTTCCCAAAACTAACATACGCTAATTTACATTAGCCATAGCCCTTTTCTACTAACCAAACCCTAACCTAAGTGATATACTCTCTCACTCCTCTCTTTTTCCTTTAGCAGCCGCCAGGCCCCCTTTCCCCAAACCCACACACAAACACACATGTAACACCCCCTTTTTTCATAGAATTCATTTTCGAAAGTTCTGTGATGAGAATTCGATAAATGTACGAGAATCACCTGATCATATATTATAATACAAATTTAGATTAGATAAGTGAAAAAAATAGATATATAGTGAGTGATAAAAGCGTGTCCTAAGTCAAAAATCGTGCTAATAACGATGAATTTCAACGTTAAGTTAAAATTCATCTCTGAGTACTTTACTACTAGCTATTCTTAACAATTTTAGCTTAGTCGAATATTCTAAATTTGATTTGGAGCCGATATGCTCTCTGATACCAATTTCTCTGTTGCCAGTTGTTTAAACCGATAGGTTTAAAAACAGTAATCTTGCGGTTTGATAATTAAATTGTACTATTCTTTCTTTGGCAATTCGACCATAACATCAATGAATTATCTTCAACCACAAATCATGAAGCCACTAGAAAGATTATCTAGAATAAAAAAAAAGAACCAAAATATCTAGCCGATCTTAAACCGAACTGATTTTCTCTCTTTTAACCGAAACAGTTTTTTTCTATCTAGTAAACCATGATTAACCCACTTCACCATGATTAAAATCACACTCTCTTCCTTATCTCACTACTGGCTGAACCTTATCCATGATTTAACTAAAGAGTGATGACTTATTAGTTATATAATTAATGAAGAAACCATGCAATCAAATATGTGTTCTGGTGCGCGAAATTGAACTCACACAACTTCACTGGCAAGTACACCGGCTCGTCCAAGTAATACTTCAGGTGAGTGAGGGTCCATCCCACGAGGATTGTTGGATTGAGCAAGCTGTGGTTATCCTGCAAATCTTAGTCAGGCGAATAGAAAGGTAGTTGTTATTGTTGAGTGCACATAAACAAGAAAATAAAGAAAATAGTAAAGAATTAATGGAGAAACAATAATGAGAACTCAGTTAAGGTTCCAGAGATGCTTTATCTTTCTGGATTAATACATCTCATAGACTACTTTAACAATGTATGATTCATTCTATGGCAAAGCTGTAAGTGATTGACTCATGTCCTCTCATCAAGTTAATCTCTCCTAATTCATACCAAACGCAGTTGTCAGTGGTCATTCAATATGAACGGAGGTGAAGCGCAGGCAATTCATTCTCCTTTGTTGATCCTACTCAAAACGCTATAGACAAGGTCAGATCTTCCGGATCGAAGAATGAAGCTCTATGATTCTAGCCTTAGCGCCACAAGAACCTCATCACCCATAACTAACCGGATTATATGTCATATATCCTCGATTAGCCCATAACTTTAACCCTAAACCCTTAACTACAAACCCTAAACCCTAATCCCTCACCCCTGAACTCTAACCCTATACTTTGCAACACTGACAAACCCTTATTAAAAAACACTAATGATTACTTTTTTTGTGTCAGGACTAAAGACTACTTTATTCTTTCCTTCATGCAACATTTTTTTCCTCATTCCTTCATGCAACTTCCATTACAACTTTTCTTTTTTTTTCTTAATCCATAACAACTTTCTTAACATAGCCCAACTTCCTTTTTGGCCCTACCTCTGCTAGTACAGCCAACTTTCTTCATATCCAACTCAAATCTCAAATCCAAAATCTAATTTTCACACCCCAATCAAAATAATAAAAGTTACGGTGCAAAATCCCTCAAGCAAAAATGTAAGGTCTACACCACTCCATTTAAAACCCTGCAGCCCACTACAAACACACTCAATTAACATTATAATTACTTCAATTGGCTCAACTAATGAACATCAACTGTCACCCTCATTCTCCATCATTGGGGGGCCCGCACTTGCTCCTTCCTGCTCCTGCTGAGCCATGGCCGATACACCCATGAATGACACGTGCATTTCACAGGTAATGAAACATCTTTCCCTCAGCACCTTAGAATTTTCCCTTTAATAAACATTAAGTCTCAGATTCTAAAAATAATTAATACGAAAATAAACATAAAATTTGTTAGTACTGTTAAATTAGTATCTCAATTTAACACAATAAAAATAACAATCCATGGATTATATCCAAGGAGTAATTTCAAAGTTTTGATATCTTTCTTCATCTGACAAATCTGGAGCTACATTCTGATTAGTTTCATTCTAATTTGTATTTTTCATAGAATTATTATAGCTTCATCATCATCTCGATCATCTCCAAATTCAATTGATCTAGCATTTTAATAATGTTTCACAAATCATAATCAATAATAAGGCAAAATATTTTGGCTAAGCATTACAAAATCAACCCTAACAAAAACATACCCAAATCATCTAAAGTTGATTGAAGATACATATTTGCAAGATCATTCCGTAAAACATCAACTTCTTCAGGAGTTAAAAATGGTGGTGAATCTTCCATTATCCATTTCAAATGATCCTTAAATGCGTCAAGACAAATTGGATCATAACTTTACTTTCTCATTCGGTTCTTATATTATCAATTAACTTGATTATTCATATTATGACTCAAAATTTAAAATAATGCCTTCAAGAAAGAATAATAAAAAGTACCTTTGTTGTAGCCTTAAGTTGTAATGAACATAAACAAGATCATTAAGTTTTTGATGCTCTAACCGATTATTTTTCTTTGAGTGAATATGTTCAAAAATGCTCCAGTTGTGCTCACAACCTGAAGAACTACAAGTTTGACTCAAAACACGAATCGCTAACTTTTGCAAGTTGGTGCTCCACATCCATAAGATTCCTACCATTGATCCTAACATAAAAAGGAAATAATATATCACAATCATAAAAATCAAATCATAAACATATCATAATCATAAAAGACTAATTTTAATAAGCAATTTACCAGGCATCACTGTGCTTCGCTCACATATTACAGACTGTCTTCCAAATTCTTGTTCAGCATTCTTAAAGATTCTCATCTCACTTGTCAATTTAGAATTCAAATCTGCATCACTGTAAGCATATCTCTCAATGAAATCTAGTAGGCCAAAATTTGTTTACTTATGCTTTTTAAATTCTACAGCATTAAATCGAAAAGCTGGATTTAACCAATAACCAGCAATATGAAGGTTTTTTCGAAGTTGTGAATCCCAACGTGTATCTAAAATTTTCAAATAAGGATCAACAACCCTCTTTCTTTTTGAAACCTCTTCACCATCTCTTCCCGATCCTTATAAATAGCTTGATAAAGAAAACCCATTGCATCTCTATCTTCACTATCCACAATATGCAATACACGAACAAGTGACTCAATTAGCTTAACAATATCAGCGCATTGATTCCAAAATGTAAAATCTAAGACTTGATCCACAAACTTTTTAGCTTTAGTTTCTTTAGAGTAAGCTGAGCTTGTCCATTCTCTAGATGTCACCATAGCTCTTAATGCATCCTTTTGAGCTAAAATACTTTGCAAAGCAATAAAATTATTGCCAAACCGAGTTGGAGCTAGATAAAGTATTTCTCGTTCGCCTGTGAACTTTCTCATCAAGTTCAAAGGATGTCAATGATTATAGATATACTTCGTAATCATTGAAGCTTATGACACAGTTTCACTCACTTCCTCTAACTTTCTAATATCTTGAAATATCAAGTTAACACAATGTGCTGCACAAGGAGACCAATACAATCTAGGAAACTCCGATTCGAATAACCTTTTAGCAACAATGTAATTTACAGCATTATCCGTCACTACATGTACAACATTCTCAGGACCAACAAATAATACAACATCCCTAAGCAACTTAAACAAATCATCAATAGTTTTCGAGACATGAGAAGCATCAACTGCCTTTAGAAAAATAGTTCCTTTAGGGAAATAAACTAAGAAATCAATTAAAGTACGCCTACAACGATCAGTCCATCCATCGGCCATGATAGTACATCCAGTTTGTTTCCAAATCTCACGATAATATTCAATCATTTTCTTTACATCTTCAACCGATTTACTCAACAAATATCCACGAACTCTTCCATAATTTGGCCCTTTATACCATGCACCCATGTTTGCAATAGCATCGATCATTGGCTGATAATAAGCTGAATTAACCGCACTAAATGGCACAGAGGCATCCATCATCTATTTTGTAATAGCAATATCACACTTCTCCATAATTTCTTTTGCTTTGGAGAACACTTTTAATAGTTGGTTGAGCTCCAAGTGTTGTTGTCGATGGAAAAAAAGATTGTAATCCCTTGAGTTGTTTTCCTTTTCTAGAACTAGGTGCTGGAAGCCTTGATTTTTGTTGTTGTCACATCTCATTACGTTCAATCTCATCAAATTCTCTTTCAACTTCATCATAAGTATTATAACTTTCTGCATATTCTTCTTGAGTTTTTCTTTTCTTGGTTCGAAGATTTTCAATGTTTTGATTGAATTGGTGTCTTACTACAGTTGGCATCTTTCGACATGTCTCAATATCTCCACCTTTTCCAGCCAAATGATGCTTAACCCGGTTAATTTCTCCACCCCTAATAAGCTTCTCGCAATAAATACATAACAGAATAGTTTTTTCTTTATCCATAACTTGTTTATAATGACCCCATGCAAGATTAGTTTTTTTCTCTATTGCTATTTATTTTGGGTTCCAATTGTTGCATCAGAAGTTGATCATTGTTCTTGAAAAGTTGGTGCTTCTGATGGTGTATTTAATGAAGCCATCCTAAATTCCTAATAACCAGGACTAAAAGACTAATCTATCTACCAGAATAATATACAACAATAATCTACTAAGAATAATATACAATAGCAACCAAATATAACAACAATATATTACATATAACAAGAATACATTACACTATAATCAACAATATATTACACCAACAACATAAAACAAAAATTGAACAATTTGACAGAAATCAACAAGTTATAAACTTATAATCAACTAAATATAGTCAACATAGATAATCAACATCATTAATCAATTAATTCTAACTGAAGTACTAAATAATTAAAAATTTGAAATACTGAATAACTTAAAAAAAATACGTACCTTATGGCTGATGCACCACCGACAGAGAAAAGAGAGACCGAAAAAAAAGCACGGCGCTGACGACGACGACAGGGACGATTAGACGACCGGACCGGCAAAAAGAAGACGACGACGGACACACAGCAGCACAGGACAGAAGGCGATGAGCTGAGCTACACAGGGGCCACCAAGACGACGACTCCGCATAGCAGTAGCCAACGACATCACACCGTTCGGTGGAGGTGGCACTGGCTGTGGTCGGGACCGTTGGGTGGTGCGAGAATGCCTGAACCTGAATAGGTCTCTCTCAGTCTCAGCCGTTTAGAGTTTGGAATTTTGGGTGTGGCCGTGTGGGAATTGGAAAGTGGGAATCGAGTTAGGGTTTCAAGCTTTCAGCCTTTCAATTTTTTTTTTAAATAATGGAAACAACATCGTTTCACTTGAAGAAAAAAAATAGTCCAAACTGATCCGGATTTTTTCAAACCCGCCGGTTTGCCGATTTTTGTCAAACCCAGCCAGTTCAAACCGGGTCTTGCCAGTTCTCTTCCTTGTCTGGTTAGTTAGCTCATCCGGACCGAATTTGTTACCGGTTCACTGGATTTCCAATCCGACTGGACGAGTTGGTCCAGTTCTCGAGATGGAATTCCATAGTTGTAAGAACCGGACCAAATTGGCCAGTTCGAATGAAAAATCGATGAACTGATGATATGGCTGATTCGGTTGAAAGTTTGGACTGAAGACGAAATTAAACCATCCAAAATCGGCCGATCTTACGGTGCTCCTAAATATTGGATCCAATATTCAAAAATACATGTAGAGAAGTTCAAATTCATGTCCCATTGCTAGGTTCCAACAAGACATTCCACCAAGCTATTGTGTTCCTTTACTACTTCATGTGCTAATTATTATATATATTATATACATACACAAATGGATTATTTTATATTTATTTAATTTAATTTTAATTTTATACTCATTTTTTTTAATTTATAATTCTTTAGAATTTATAGAATTATTAAAATAAGTATTTAAATATTTTAATATTTACATTTGTATATTAAAATATTAGTAAAAATATTTATTTTAAATTTTTTAGAATATTGAGTTAAGTAATAGGTCTTCGAGATTTCGGCTTTAAGACTAATTAGTTGGGATATATAAGTATCACTATTGAATTTCACATAATAAATTAATAAAGTGACATAATATGTCTACTATTTACTATCGTGAAAGACCAAATTAATACGCTATTTTTTTAAAAAAAACTAATTAATCTGAAGTAAAAAATTCTAAAGATCTAATAATCACTTTACTCATTTTTTTATTATTTTATATTTTTTATTTACGTAAAACTAGTTCTATATTTTAGAATTTAAAGACCAAATTGTTATTTTATATTTTTTACTAATTAATCACTCATTAGATTTTGATAACTATGGCCTATGGGTTTACCTTTTTTCTTTTTTTTTTTTAATTTAAAAAGAAAAGAAAATGCAAGAGAAGACAGGCAGGAATCCAGATCTTACAAATTTCCCAATAATTTCCAAGACAGCTTTTGCCCTAATCACATCACTCTTGGGCCACTGTTGCCGGCCTTCAAAACTGTGCTCCTCCGCTCCCCTCGCCGGCGCTGCTACCGTCCTCCTTTTGACGTTTCTCTTGAGCTCAGAGCCGGCGGCTACAAACACTAATTGTCAGAAAAGCCATCGTTTGGAGCTGAACCTTCTCGAATCTTTCCTTGTTTCAGTGTTAGAGAAAGCAGAAAATCGAACTCGCTTGCTGCCTTGCTGGTGCAGTGCACACAGTCCTGTAGATAGCTGCATCAGATTCCATTCCACAGGTAAATATCAACATTAGCTTTAGAACTTTCTCGAGATTTTAATTTTCACTGCGCTTCAATTCCATTCTCTAAACATGAACTGTGTAAGTTTGCAGTTACAATTATAATTATCATTTGTTAGGTGTTGTGAAAAATAATAACTTGTTAGGTGTTGAAGAAGTTGCGGTTGAGATGTTTGTGACTTGAACTTGAGTTCAGCTTGGTGGGACCTTTGTGTCTTCTTCACTGATTTTATGGTTATTGATCCGTTACACCTAGGTTTTCTTCTGATTAGCAACTGGTATCATTGGTTTTTGATTATTTTGTACTATTGACTTTGATCAAGTGATTGTTGGAAATTGGAATCATGAATTCATGATTTTGTCTTCGTATAAATTAATAGTTTGAATACTATCCATGGATTATTTTTCTCTTGATTGTTTCTTGGGCGATAAAGAAAAAATAACTTGGAAAAATGATTTTTGTGTTCACTACTTAAAGCTGTGATTTATTGCAGGAAGGGGAAACATGTCGGGAGGCGGTGCTGGTTTATATGAAAACTTTAATATGAGGTCCGGCGGTGCTGATCTAGCAAGTGCTATAGTCCCTTTGTTGAAGCTGCTATGTCTTACTGTTATAGGACTATTTCTTGCAAACCCTAGAATGCAATTCATCCCCAGAGCCACATTTAGACTCCTTAGTAAACTTGTTTTTGCTCTGTTCTTGCCCTGCCTTATATTCACCGAGCTCGGGGGAAGCATTACTCTTCAGAACTTTCTGGAATGGTGGTTTATACCTGTAAATGTGCTTGTTAGTACTGCTTTGGGTTGCTTACTCGGGTTCTTGGTGGTTGTCATATGTCGCCCTCCGCCGGAGTTAACCAGATTTACTATTATAATGACAGGGTTTGGGAACACCGGGAATCTTCCCCTTGCCTTGGTTGGATCCGTTTGCCATAGTAAGGATAACCCATTTGGATCTCACTGCAACTCAAGAGGGGTATCTTATGTGTCCTTTTCACAATGGGTTGCTGTGATTCTTGTATACACCTTTGTCTATCACATGATGGAGCCTCCTATGCAGTATTATGAGATTGTCGAGGAAGGGAATGAGATTGAGGAACAGAGACTTAACGATATCAGTAGGCCGCTTCTTGTTGAAGCTGAGTGGCCTGGAATTGAGGATAAAGAGACTGAACATTCTAAGACACCTTTTATTGCCAGGGTTTTCAAGAGCATCTCAGGAATATCCTCATCTACTGTACCAGATCTCGAGATTACAGCGGAAAGCAGTGGTGGGAACAGTCCTAGGTCTATTAGGTGTTTGGCGGAACCTAGAGTTGTTAGAAGAATTCGAATTGTTGCTGAACAAACACCAATTCAGCACATACTTCAACCCCCAACAATTGCATCTCTATTGGCTATCTTCATTGGAATGATACCTCAACTGAAAGCTTTGTTCTTCGGATTTGATGCACCATTGTTATTCATTACAGACAGCTTAGAGATTTTAGGTGGGGCAATGGTACCTTCTGTGATGCTCGTATTGGGGGGCATGCTTGCTGAAGGTCCAAATGAGTCAAAACTTGGACTTAGAACTACGATTGGTATAATTGTGGCAAGACTCCTGGTTCTTCCTCTTCTGGGAATTGGGATTGTGACATTGTCAGATAAGCTAAATTTCTTGGGTGAGCCTGATGCCATGTTCAGATTTGTGCTTTTGTTACAGTATACTACACCAAGTGCTATTTTACTGGGAGCGATTGCCAGCTTGCGGGGCTATGCAGTTAGTGAAGCTTCAGCGCTTCTCTTCTGGCAACACATATTTGCCCTATTCTCCCTTTCCTTGTACATTGTAATCTATTTCAAAATAATTTCATACATCTAAGTTGCTGTATGATTTACTACCCTGGGGTTATGGGTGGTATGATGTTGATAGATAAAATATTCTCTTCATGTCATTTGTATATTGCATTTGGTTTGGCACCGATGATGCAAGAAAATAATGTTAAAATATTGAATTGGGTTTTAGGATTTCATTAGCTCATTTTGTTCGTCTTCATAAATTTTGTTTGGTGGAATCAATAGGAGTAGCTTTTAGCGTTTTCGAGTATAATTTGCAAAGCGTTCAATTAGCATCTTAATTCACCGGATGATGTTTTAAGTTTCGTGTTGACCGCTAAGCTAATGTAACTACTTTGTTAAGCTTAGACGTTTACATTTTCTTTTAACGAAAAAACTATATTATTGTCGCAGTTCTTTGAGAAGTCTTGCTATGTTTTGCTGGGAAACTTATGTTAATAAACCGATCCTGGGATATTTATACGACCATGCCGAATACAGTTGATAATGTTATGAAAACTCAAAGCTTCTAGTTGAAAGAAGTTAGTGGCCCAATAGGGTTGGCAATAGTTGATTGACAATGTTATGAAGACTCAAAGCTTCTAGTTGAAAGAAGTTAGTGGCCCAATAGGGTTGGCAATAGTTGATGAGCGAAAATTAGAGTTCATGGATACCGGCAAGTGTTCCGGATCGTTCAAGTAATACCACGGTGAGTGGATATCGTTTCCACAAAGATTAAAGGATTGAGCAAGCAAATATCAAATTAAATACCTAATTAGATTAAAATAATCTAGATTGATGAAGAATCTTGGAATCTTGAGTTCTTGAATGCTTGAATGTCACGGATAGAGAGCTTGAGTATTGATTTGAGAGAAGATAATGATAGTGAAAGTCATGAATTTCGGAGACGTTTATGCTTTAAGAGAAATCAAATCTTGGTTACTTATCTTGAAGTGTGCAAAGATCTTTCACGATAAATCTTTAGTAACTGATTTTCAATTCCTTGGCTCCTAAATTTCTCAAGCATTAATTACTTGTCAATTAATTAATCAAGAGATTAAGTACAAAAATTTATTTTAGATTCAAATAAGATTTTAAAGTAGTCCTTAGATCGAATTAT
Source organism: Arachis ipaensis (assembly GCF_059453495.1). Classification (NCBI taxonomy): domain Eukaryota; kingdom Viridiplantae; phylum Streptophyta; class Magnoliopsida; order Fabales; family Fabaceae; genus Arachis; species Arachis ipaensis. The sequence continues at coordinate 113,503,938 of NC_142443.1, forward strand.
ATGTCACGTATTCAAGCTAGTCATTTCCAGTTAAATCTTAAAAGACAACACAGTTTTCAAAAGTTGTTCTAATCCAAATTATATGTCATTTATTCAAAATTAGAGTGATTGAAAATCATACATGTGTTGCACACTAATTGAATCACTATTCCTAGCCAAATTCAAAGAGTTATGTGACAGAGTTTTCAAGTTTTAATTCAAATATCAAATTTTCAAATTAAAATAAAAGAATTCAAAAGAGATTAGCATACCTTACGATACTACTAATCCGAATGAAGAACGAATAACTCAATTATGAAATAGATCAATGCAAAACTTTAAAATAAAATAAACATAGATTAATAACCCATAGAAAACATAAACAGAACTCCTAACCTTTGACAAAGGATTAGTTACCCATGAAAAAGGAAAAAAATAATGAAAAAGAGATTACAGAGGAGCTGGATATCCTTCCCTATGAACAAAGTTAACTTATTTATATCTTAAATTCTAGAATTCAAATTCAAACTACTAATCTTATCTTTCGGAGAGAAAGATAAGATAACTACTTATCTTCCAGAGAGAAAGATAAGGTACTACTTACTGACTTCAATTTCAAATTCAAAATAATAATTCAATTCAAATTCTAAACAAACCAAATCCCTTATATTTCTAGAAAGAATTAATAACTAATTTTCTAGAGTCTTCAACATTCTGGTTGTGATTAAGACTTCTAATGATGTGGATAATTATACTTGGGCCTTAGTTGTTTCCTCTTAGAGTCGTAATTATCTTTAGTCTGGTCTTTCATTAGAAAAAAGTTGGGCAAAAAGGTCCAAAATTCCATCTTCCTAGGAGGAACCCACCGGGCGCGGAAAGGGTACCGCCAGGTGTGCTGGGCGTGGAGGGGGAGGCCGCCGGGCGTGCAGGTCTTTCGCGGAGCGTGGAGTTGATGTTGAGCGTGTCCGTACGTTTTGCTTTTGCCTCTGTTTCTTTTCCTTTTGGACACGCTTATGATTCCTTATACCACGCTTTTACTGTCTTTGTATTTTCTTTGTGAAAAATCTTCAATTTTTTTATTGTCTTTGAATCAAAAATTCCTGAAAACATAAAAATACTATCCAAACTCTAAATATTTGATTATTTATTAAATTCTATTTGAAAGCATAAGAAATTTGATTAACTATTGAGAAAATAAATGAAAAAGAACTCTAAAAATCACTTAAGATGACGTGCCATCACAACACCAAACTTAAAACTTTGCTTGTCCTCAAGCAAAAAGAAAGATAAACGGAGTTTAGCTTAATGAAAAATATTTGAAAAGATTTTAAGATTTGAAAACAAAAATGGGATTTATGATAATTCTTGTGGTTACATTCAGCTCTCTCATCTTTCATAAATCTTGCATACTTAGGATATAGGAATTTTTAAAACTGAAATTCGAATCGTATTATGAGAATTCTTTTGAATTTGAATGACTTGAAGGTAGTTTACTTCGGGAAAAGATATTTTGCGGGCTTTTGACTCTTAGTGCTTTGTTACAAGGCAGCTCTTAACGGACTTTCGATCAATAATCTTGAGCTAGTTGGCTCAAGTTACCGGGTGATAAAGCACCCCTCGGATCTAATTATCCAAGTCTCTCCTTGACACAGTCACACCACAAGCACATAATTAGGGTTTTGACCCAGACATCGATGCCCAGAGCCTCTTTGGACTTTTTAATATTTTGTCTTAAGGCAACTCTTTAAGTGGACTTTCAATTGATAATTCTGGTCCAGTTGGCCCAAGTTATTGGGTGATAAAGCATCCCTTGAATTTAATAGCCCAAGTTTATCCTTAAAACAAAAACATCACAGGCACATAACTAGGCCCTAATCATTGGTGCTCAGAGTTTTGGAACTTTCGCTTTCTTCGATCTTTCCACTTTTTTTTTCAAAACTATTTCAAGTAATTGATGATGATTGAATCTTCATAATACTTCTTTAAATCTCTATTTTTGAAGATTCCTTTTCCGTTTCCTCAAGATTCAAGTATTTCAGATTTCTTCAAATATAACCACATATATAAGCACCTCCACTATTTGTTTTTGAATATCCTCCATAAAAATAATTGCTAAAGGAACAAGCATTTAAATTTTAACTTTAAGATGAAAAAAGAAAGAAAGAATAAGAAGGATAGAATATGCTATGTATGCAGGAAAGGAAAATAAAGAGAACAGAAAATACATAAAAAAACAAAGATAAAGGAAACTTAAAAGTAGGAGGAAAAACCAAAACAGAAGGGAAAGAAATAACTAACCATCCTTAGAGAGGATTTATCCTTATTCTGATCTTACCCAAATTTATTCAGTTATCACCATTGCTTCTTGTGTCGACTTTTTATGATCTATGGTGTTACCAACACTAAATTTAAGGTTTACGCCAAACATAGAGATTTACAATAAACTTGAAGGTTGACAAAATAATGAGTGTAAATCATGGACAAAAGCATATTTGAATGAAAAGAAATAAGATAAAAAGAACCACAATCAATGCAATTTTAATATGAGGGGTAATTGATTTGAAAATGCCTGGCATCGGTTAAGGGCACTGGGCTTCCTTACATGCATGCTCCCCTGGGAGCTTCATTAATCCCATACGGCAGGTGTGTGGTTCATCTGTTGGGCGTGCCCCTCTCTTTTTTTTCGTTCTTTTTTTTTTGTAAAATAAAGAAAAGTAAATATGCATGCAAAAGAGGAGGAAGAAAGGGAAGAAGATGATGATGACGACTACGGACTTTTAAACAAAAGAAACAAGAATGAAAAAGGAAATACTAACCATGGTTGGGTTGCCTTCCAACAAGCGATTCTTTATCGTCACTAGCTTGACGTTGAGCTTCTTAGGTTGGTGGTTGGGGTGTTTCACAGCACCCATTGGTGTCATCTTTCATGAAGCATGCATTGTTCAACTCTTCTTTAGCTTCAGAATCTCAGGGATATGGAGGGTCTTCAAGGATTCCTTCCTCTACAACTTCTTAGACTAGAGTGTTAATCATATCAATGGACATGCAATCTTCTAATTCCTCTAATTTACTTGGATATTGTATGCTTTGAAAGACATTAAAGACCATTTGTTCTTCATTAACTCTTAGTGTGAGATCTCCTCCTTCAACATCAACAAGTGCCTGTCTGGTGACCAAGAATGGTCTTCCTAGGATGATTGAGGTATCCCCATCTTCTTCCATGTCAAGAATTATAAAATCAACAGGAAAGATAAATTTTTCGACCTTGACCAATGCATTTTTCACTATCCTGTGTGAATTTTATTGATCAATCTGCTAATTGTAACAAGATTCTGGTTGATTTTATCTCCTCTATTTGCAGCCTTTTCACCATGGATAGAGGTATCAGATTGATGTTGGCTCCTAAATCACAAAGAGCCTTACCAATGGTGATGTCTCCAATAATGCAAAAAATCTAAAAACTACTTGGATCCTTCAACTTTTGTGGTAGTTTTCTTTGAATGATGGCACTACATTTCTTGGTGAGAATTACTTTCTTATATTCATGAAAGGATCTTTTCTTGGACAACAACTCTTTCATAAATTTGGTATAGAGAGGTATTTGTTCAAGGGCCTCAGCAAACGGGACGACCTCTAAAAATTTTGAAAAGTTCTTCTCTTGATCTTACTTCTTGAGCCTCGGAGGGTATGGGATTCTTGATTCATAGGTTTTTACTTTTCTTTTTTGAATTTTGTTGGTGCAAGAGCTTCTTCTAAGTTCTCATTCCTTTGTTCTTTTGGGGGGTTTTAGATTGTCTTCTTGTTCTCTTTGGGGAGCTCTTTATTGATCACTGTTCTACTTCTTAAGGAGATGGCCTTACACTATTTCCTAGGGTTTTGTATGGTGTAACTACGACAAGAATTGGCAGACCGTTCCACCAATTGCTTAGCTATCTGTCCCACTTCTAGGTTTCTTATAGAAGCTTCTTAATTTTTGGAAGTTGCCTGTGCTTCTTGTATGAAAGCCGCAGTTTGCTACATGAACGAGTTAACCGTGAGCTCAATAGATAAGTTTTGCTGATTAGCTTGTTGATATGGATAGTTGAAATTTTTTATCCTTGATTACTCCAGCCAAAGTTGGAATGGTTCCTCCAACCAGGATTATAAGGTTTTGAAAAGGGATTGTTTTCCACCCTTGAGGAATGTCCCATAAAATTCACTTGTTCAGTGAATGCATCACACCTTTACTTGGATTTTCTTCTCCACACATATCACATGAAGCTTGACTTATGATAGTCGCCACTTGATTCTGCTCAAGTTGTTTTGTGAGTGAATTTATTTGCCTGGACATCATCTTGTTTTGTGCTAGAATGGATGATAGAGGATAATTATCGGTCTAGATGTTCTCAAAGAAATTTTGTTACAAGCATAGTCCAAACCAACAATTAACCCTCAATCAAAGTTTAGAAGGTTGTCACAATACAAATCAAAATAACCGGGAGTCTTAATCCCGGGTCGTTCTCCCTAGGAATTGCAATGAAGTGCTCAATTATTGGCTATGAACGGGTGTTTTTGGGTTTTTGAATGATGAACAAGAAATGTAAATAACAAGAAAGTAAATGGCAATTAACTAACAAAGGAAAGGAAATTAAATGGTAAGAAGGTCTTGGCAAGGGTTGATGGTTAAGGATCTCTATCCTTGTCACAATCACAATATGATAATTGCAAGGATTAATCCCATTTAGTCATCCTCTAACAATTGGAGAAAAGTCAAATGAGCTTCATTAATCCTAATCCATAAGTCCTAGCCATCTCACCAATTGAATTAGTGAAGACTAGTATTAATGGAAGAAAATTATCAATCACTTGGACATTAGTAACTCAAGATCACCCAAATGACCAACCCAAGCCAAGAATGGAAAAAATCTAATCTATTGCTAAAAGAAACATTTCATCAAACACCTAGAATACAATAAAAGTAAACATCATAAATTGCAAGAATTAATAAAATCCATAACTAACACAAGTAAGAAATCACTAATAGCAACTAAGATAAACATCAAGAGAGACATGAAAATATAAAATTATATAAAAAGAGAATTGAAATTGACAAGAGAGTTCATGAAATAAAATTGGCAAAATAAGAAAATTAACAAGAGAAGTAGATAAACTAAGATACTAGAACATATAAAAGTGAAGAAAAACTAAATTGAAGCAAGAATAAAATCTAGATCTAAGAAGAAATTGAAATAAGAACCCTAAAATCTAGATCTAAAAAGAAATTGGCTCTCTCCCCTCTCTCTAGAATTCTACATCTATATAAAACTAAAACTAATCTAATGTGTGTCTTCCCCCTATCCTCATTCACTCCCAGCCTCTTATCTTCAATTTGGGCTTGAAACTGGGCTAAAAACCAGCTCAGAAAATGCCCCCAGCATTTTTCCTTTAGTGAGGCACGTGACACTTGTCACGCATACGCGTCAGCCACGCGTACGCATCGTCAAACTTTGTACAAGGTCACGCGTATGCATCAGGCACGCGTACGCGTTGGTGGACGATGCTCCTAGTCACGCGCACGCGTCAGCCACGTGTACGCATCGGGACCATCTTCTCAAATCTTTAATTCTTTGTGCTCCTTTCACTTTTGCATGCTCCCTTTCTATCCTCTAAGCCATTCCTGCCCTATAAATCCTGAAATCACTTAACAAACACATCACGACATCGAATGGTAATAAGAGAGATTAAAAATTAGCTATTTTAAGGCCTAGGAAGCATGTTTTCACTCTTAAGCATAAATTAGGAAGGATTCACAAAATCATGCAATTTATATGAATAAGTGTGAGAATAGTTGATAAAATCCACTCAATTCAATCCAAAATAAACCATAAAAAAGTGATTTATCAATCTCCCCACACTTAAACATTAGCATGTCCTCATGCTAAGCTTAAGAGATGCCAAAAAGGGGTGAAGAGGAATGGTAGGATTTATTGAATGCAACCTATCTATATGCATGCAACTAGATGCAAAATGCTTCTACCCACTTGGTTAAAAGTAAATCAATCTCCAAGAACATATATGAACAAGTAGGGCTAAGATAATATGATGATTCATGAATTCCACTAATTCAAATCTCAAGAATGAAGTTCAAATAGACTTGCAAGGAGAAAGCTCATGAAAGCTGGGAACAAGGAATTGAGCATCGAACCTTCACCAGAAGTGTTTGCACTCTAATCTCTCTAGTGTTTGAGGGTCGATTCTCTCAATTATCTACTAATCTTGCTTTCCAAGGCTTGGTTTTCTTCTACCAATCAACATATATTCAATGCATGGATACACATATCAAGAGGTCTTTTTATGGGTTGTAATGGGGTTAGGGTCAAGGTAGGAATGTATTTGGTCAAGTGGACTAAAATCTGAATCCTTGATTAACCTAAACTTCCCACCTAACCTAAGACAATCCATGTATTCAAAATGCAAAACCTAACTACCCATTGACTATCTTTTTCACATATTCATGCATCCCAAATTTGAACACAATTCATAGACATTGCTATCACTATTTATCTTGGGGCATTTTGTTCCCTTTTTATTGCTTTCTTTTTTTTCTCTTTTTATTTTTCTTCTTTTTATTTTTTTCTTTTTGTTTTTCTTCTTTTTTTATTTTTTTATTTATGTGGTAGATAATATATATACACGAGAAATTAATACATATGATTAAAGTATTGCATGCATGAATATGTACCTAACTATTTTCTTTTCACATTTTCATAAAAAATATAAAATACCCAATTCCCAAACCAAATGTTCCCAAACCCAATTTCTCCACACTTAAATCATGCACACTCTCACTAGTCTAAGCTAACCAAGGATTCAAATTAAGAATATTTATTATTTTTCGTTTAGAGTTAGTGATGTGCTAAAATAAAGAATAAATGGGGTTAAATAGGCTCAATATTGGTTTGCAAAGGATGATGAAAGGGTAAGGCCATTTGGGTATGTGAGCTTTAGTGAAACAAAGGCCTCAATCACATAAGTTCATGCATACATTGAACAATGGACATATAGAATCAAGCAAGACAAAGATCACAATCTTAGAGAGAACAACACACACCAAAACAAAATATTGGTTGATAAGATGCAACCAATCAAATAGGCTCAAAATCTTACTAGGCTTGTGTGTTCTAGCTCTAAAACCATGTTCCAAAATTAATTCTTTCAAGCAAGTTTAACAAAAATTTTGATTCAAATTAGTGAAATGCCCTAAAACAATTTTCTTGAAAAGAAAATCATCACTTCAACCAAGTACTCCTAACAAGAAGAAAGTGGTAGAATATGTACAACCTCTAACTACAATGCAATCTAACATGCAAATAACTAACTACAAAAGGCAAATTATGCTAACTAACAAAGAAAAAGGAATTATTACCCATGGAAGTCGGTCACCGACCTCCCCACACTTAAAGATTGCACCGTCCTCGGTGCATTCAGAGATGAGCAAAGTAGATTAGAGAGGGTTGCTACAACTGATGAGCTTCTTCAAAGGATTTTATGGAGGGACTTGTTGTGCGCCCCATTTAGAAGTTTTTTCTTTCCTTTCCCTACTCGGTGGCCAGCTTGAAAGGGGAGAAAAGACGGAAGAATAAGCCCAAAAACAAAGACATCAAAGAAAATAGAATATAAGTGGGGGCTAATGCCGAATAAGAGTGGGATTCTCAACTACATGGTAGCTACAACAAGTAAGTGAGAAAATAATATAAGCGAAGGGCATGTCAACTAACACATGATGCAAGAGTAAAGTCAAAGCATAAGTAAATGGCATGAGAGAGCACACAAAAGCATCAAGTTCAAAAGAGAATTGACACAAACAAGATTAGTTATAAGCATGAGAGAATTTGGTCCCATCCTAACTTAATTATAATGAAGCATAAAAACAAAGAATACTGAGTTAGAAATGACTAAAGCACTAATCTTGTATGTAGAAAAAAAATTGCAAATAATAAGTAAGAAGGAGTGGGTCATGAAAGACAATATGAGTTCATAACAATGCACAAAGAATGCAAGTGTTATAAAAGATTAAGCATTGACCTAAAAATTTTACCACGCAACAATATCAAACAATATCAGACAAGTTAGAAGCACCAAAATGAGCCAAGACATCCTCAACAATTGAGTAGGAAAATCCAACACCAATGGTAGAATAACAAACATAGGAAAGAAAATAAGAACAAGCAACAAAAACAAAGTTAAAATGCAATGAACGAAAGTATGCAAATGCAAGAAACAAAAGAAAATGAAAGAGGATAAAAATGAGAAGTGAAACTTTGAAAAGTGGGAAAAGAAAATAAAATGGAGAATTATAAGTGAGAATGGATGAGAAAGGTGAGAAGAAGAGATAGAAAGGGAAGAAAAAAATGGGAGAAGGGAAGAAGAAAGAAGAAGAAGAAAGGAAGAAAGAAAGAAGAATAAGTAGGAAAGAAATAAAGGAGAAAGAAGTAGAGAGAAGGAAACAGGGTAGCGCACCCTTTATTTGAATTCGGAGGTCAACGCATACGCGTCGGTTACGTGTACGTGTGAGAGGGAGGAAAAGCTTGTGAAGCGTACGCGTGAAAAGCAAGTAAAATTAGGCGACGCGTACGCGTGGGTAGGGCTGTGCGCCTCACACCCCACCAGCACAGTCCTGGCACAACTTACTGTACAAGTCATGTGCTATCGCGTCGTTCCAGCATGGTATGGGCATGATCCAAAATTGGAAGTCAATGCGTACGCGTCGATCTTATGCACGTGTGCGCGTGACAGCCTCCCCTCCCCCCCTTTTTTCAGAGAAACATAAAAATATAATTTCACACTTTCCTAACTTATATACACTCCAAACCAACCAAAACATAAACTTAACAAAAATCGTTAAGTTTTTGAAAAACTTTTTCAAAGGCAATTGAAACAAAGCTTGCAATTCAACTAAAATGCAATTCAAAATAACTATCCTAACTCAAACATAAATCCAACAAACAAACTAACAACCAAAGTAATATATACAAGAGTATAGAAAGAATAAACTACCTAACAATGGCAACTCAATTCATCCATTGATTATATATACAAGAGAATGGAAAGAGTTTACCATGGTGGGGTGTCTCCTACCTAGCACTTTTATTTAAAGTCCTTAAGTTGGACATTTGGTGAGCTCCTTGTCATGGTGGCTTGTGCTTGTACTCATCCTTGAACTTCCAAGAGTACTTAATCTTCAAATGGTTGTCAGAATTTTCAACCGACTTCACCAAGCTTTGGTGAAGTTCTTCACAAGATATGAGCTCCCAAAGTTGGCATTCATATAGTGATCCGGGATCCCATATCTTATTTTCACACCCGTCTTCTAATGGATCATCATTATTCCACTCGGGTGGCGAGCAATCCGAATTCCCACTCAAGTATCCAAACAACTTCCTAGATCCTTCTAATTTAGCACTACACCAAACCTTGCAATTATACTTTGAGCTCTCAACCAATATGAACCGAAAATTGTGCTTCCAATCATTTTCCATCTCCCTTTTGCTCTTCAATCCACAAATATTTTTAAGTTGACCATCCGTCTCAAGCAAACCATATTCAAGCGGAATAAGAAAACTTAGGGATAAGAGATTTACCCACTTGAATGAAAGAATGGATGGTGATGGCTTGGGGAGAGGTATTTTCAATGATCTTGCAAGCTCCACTTCCTTGTGCTCTTCTTTGATGACCTCTACCTCTTGGCAACTTTCTTCCAATTCAATCTCTTCCTCATTGCTTGCCAAGGGATTTTGAGGTTGTGCATATTCCTCTTTAACCTCTAGTTCATGTCCAATGGGAGAGGATTTAATTGTAGATAAGAATTCATCAATGATTGAATCCATTTTTTAATCAACCTTTCCAAAGTCTTTAACCATGATATGCTTTGGAGGTTGTACACCCTCCTCAACATCAAATTCAAACTTCTTAGGAGGAGGTTTTATGACTTGAGATTCCCATGGACTTTCAACATCTGCTAAGTCTTCAACCACTTCTTCCTCTTCAACAATTACGGCTTTCTCCATACAAAGTCACATTCCTCATTTTTCACCGGAGTTTCTAATATCTCCTTCATGCTACGTTCTTCAATTGATTCTCCACATGTGGCCATGGGAGTGCTTTGAGTATCTAAGCATTGGGAGGCTAAGTTGTTTACTACCTCGGTCAAGGTAGCCATGAATTCTAGTGTCCTCCTTTGAGCTTCATGTTGCTCATGAAGTAATGAAGTGAGAGAATCATCCATTGGGGCTTGGGGTGGATAGGAGGGTTCATTATTTGGGAGAAGGGGTTCAAAATAGGAAGATTTTTCCTCTTGATAAGGATATGGAGATGGTGTATATTGAGGTGGTGGTTCTTGGGAGTATTGATGTTGGAATTGTGGTGGCTCTAGGTATGGTTCATATGGTTCATATGGTGGTTGGTGTGGTGGATAAGGGTTAAGGTCATATGAAGGTATTTTGTGGTAGGGGCTTGTGAGTATGGTGGTTGGGGGCTATATTGAGGAGGGATTTCATAGGTATATGGTGGTAGTTGTTGATAATCATAAGGAGGTCCACCATACCCATTGGATTGGTATGCATCAAGGTATGGTTCTTGCTCATAATACATTGGAGGAGGTTGTTGCCATGAAGGTTGTCCATAAGCTTGAGGCTCCTCCCACCTTTGGTTGTTCCATCCTTGATGCATGTTCTCATTGTAATTTCCATTTCCTACAATATAGTTAGAACCAAACACATAGCCAAAGTGGTGAGAATTCATAGTGGCAATAGAAAATAAAGACAAAAACTAATAACAAATAAGAAAACAAACTCCTACAACTACCAAAAACTAACAAAGAAGCAAAAGGCAAACATATTCAGAATATTCACATATAGACAATAACTAATAACAAGAACACATTGCAATTCCCCGACAACAGCATCAAAAACTTGATAGAGGATAATTGTCGGTCTAGAATTTCTCAAAGAAATTTCGTTGCAAGCATAGTCCAAACTAACAATTAACCCTCAATCAAAGTTTAGAAGGTTGTCACAATACAAATCAAAATAACCGGGAGTATTAATCCCGGGTCGTTCTCCCTAGGAACTGCAATGAAGTGCTCAATTATTGGCTATGAAGAGGTGTTTTTCGGTTTTTGAATGATGAACAAGAAATGTAAATAACAAGAAAGTAAATGCCAATTAACTAACAAAGGAAAACAAATCAAATGGTAAAAAGGTTTTGGCAAGGGTTGATGGTTAAGGATCTTTATCCTTGTCACCAACCCCAATATGATAATTGCAAGGATTAATCCCATTTAGTCATTCTCTAACAATTGGAGGAAAGTCAAATGAGGTTCATTAATCCTAATCCATAAGTTCTAGCCATCTCACCAATTGAATTAGTGAAGACTAGTGTTAATGGAAGCAAATTATCAATCACTTGGACATTAGTAACTCAAGATCACCCAAATTACCAAGAATATACTCCATAACTAAAAGAAACATTTCATCAAGCACCTAGAATGCAATAAAAGTAAACATCATAAATTTCAAGAATTAATAAAAGCCATAACTAACACAAGTGAGAAATCACTAATAGCAACTAAGATAAACATCAAGAGACATAAAACCATAAAATTGCATTAAAAGAGAATTGATAAAATTGGCAAAATAAGAAAATTAACAAGAGAAGTAGATAAACTAAGATACTAGAACATATAAAAGTGAAGGAAAACTATATTGAAGCAAGAATAAAATCTAGATCTAAGAAGAAATTGAAATAAGAACCCTAAAATCTAGAGAGAGGAGAGAGCCTCTCTCTAGATTTCTACATCTATCTAAAACTAAAACTAATCTAATATGTGTCTTCTCCCTATTCTCCTTCATTCCCAGCCTCTTATCTTCAATTTGGGCTTGAAACTCGACCAAAAACCAGCTCAAAAATCGCCCCAGCGTTTTCCTTTTAGTGAGGCACGTGACGCTTGTCACGCGTATGCGTCAGCTACGCGTACGCGTCATTGAACTTTGCACAAGGTCACGCGTATGCGTCAGGCATGCGTACGCGTGGTGGACGATGCTCCTGGTTACGAGCACACGTCAGCCACGCGTACGCGTCGGGACCAGCTTCTCAAATCTTTAATTCTTTGTGCTCCTTCCACTTTTGCATGCTCCCTTCCCATCCTCTAAGCCATTCCTGCCCTATAAATCCTGAAATCACTTAACAAACACATCATGGCATCGAATGGTAATAAGAAGGGATTAAAAATTAGCAATTTTAAGGCCTAGGAAGCATGTGTTCACTCTTAAGCATAAATTAGGAAGGATTCACAAAACCATGCAATTTATATGAATAAGTGTGAGAATAGTTGATAAAATCTACTCAATTCAATCCAAAATAAACCATAAAATAGTGGTTTATCAATAGCATCTACGGTATCCAGTGCCATCACACCTTTTTTTTATAGCCCTTTCAGATGAGTTAATGAAGTTGTTGGCCACTACTGTTTTTATGAATTCCAATGCTTCTTCAGGTATTTTTCTATGTAGAGAACCTTCAGCTGATGAGTCAATCATCGTTCTTGAGGTTTGAGAAACACCATTATAAAAAGTTTGGATTTGAAGCCATTCGGAGAAGGTATGATGGGGACACCTTCTATGCATCTCCTTATACCTCTCCCAAACTTCATAGAGTGACTATCCCTCTTTTAGGGAGAACAGATGTCATTCCTTAATCAGGCTAGCTTTTGGGATGAAAAGTATTTAGTTTGGAATTTGTTAACTAGATGCTCCCAAGAAGTGATGCTATCCAATGGTTGTGATTAGAGCCATTGAGTGGCTCTATCCCTTAGAGAGAAGGAAAACAGTCTCAGCCAGATAGCTACGGGGCAAACTCCATTACTTTTCACAGTGTCACAAACTGTAGAAAGTTTGCTATGTGGATGTTCGGATCTTCTTGAGGGTAACCTCCAAATTAGTCCCTCTGTATTAATTAGATGAGTGAAGACTTTTGTTCAAAGTTGTTTTCTTGAACTGTGGGCCTTACTATGCTGTCTCCACAGTTGTCAGAGGTGGGTGTGTTGTAATCTCCAAGGGTCCTTCTAGCATTATTTTGATTGTCTGCCATTCTCTCTTCTTCTTGTCTCCTGACTCTTGCCTTCTTTCTTAATCGAAATAAAGTTAACTCTATCTCAGGATCATACTGGAGATGAGATATGGGATTTTCTCCTTCTTGCATGCAAGACAACAGTAAAACAAGATCAAACGTACCTTGTAGTATAAAAAAATTACAGAAGAAGAAATTCAAGCCAACTAAGAAAATGTAAAGAAAAGAAAATAAATATGATTTTAATTTTAGAAAAAAATTAGACAAAATAAAGAAGTTAAAATAAAAGAAGAAGAATGAGAAAATCAAAAGAAAACAAAAATAAAAAGGAGAATGTGAAACAGAATAAAGAAAATAAAGAAAATCAAGTGAATAGGATCTAATATATTTTAAATTTTTTTAAATAAAATAAATGTAATCTAATATATTTTAAAGTTTTTTAAATAAAATAAATGTACGTAAATCAGAAGAATGAATGGAAATAAGTAAGGAAACAAAAGACGCGAAAAAAACAAGAACAAAGAAAATAAACAGAAAGAAAAAAAGAACGTGAAGGAAAAAGAAAAGTAAACAAAGAAACTAATAGTGAAATAACGAAAAAGTACATAAACAATATCTAAATTAGGATTTAATCGGACGTTCTGCTGTCAATCTCAATTAATCCCCGACAACGGCGCCAAAAACTTGATGAGCAAAAATTAAAGATCGCGAATACTAGCAAGTGCACCGGATCGTTCAAGTAATACTACGGTGAGTGGATATCGTTCCCACGAGGATTAAAATATTGAGCAAGCAAATATGAAATTAAATACCTAATTAGATTAAAATAACCTGAATTGATTATGAATCTTGGGTGCTTGAATGCTTGAATGCCACTGACAGAGAGCTTGAGTATAGATTTCAGAGAAGATAATGATACTGAGAGTCATGGGCTTCGGATATCTCTATGCTTTTAGAGAAATCAAACCTTATTTACTTATCTTGAAGTTTGCAAAGTTCTTTCATGAAAAATCTTTAGTAATTGATTTCCAATTCCTTGACTCCTCAATTTCTCAAGCATTAATTAGTCGTCAATTAATTAATCAAGAGATTAAATACAAAAACTGATTTTAGATTCAAATAAGATTTAAAAGTAGTACTTATGTCGAATTATATGTCACGTATTCAAGCTAGTCCTGTCCAGTTAGAAGAAAACACAATTTTCAAAAGTTGTTCTAATCCAAATTATATGTCATATATTCAAAATTAGAGTGATTAAAAGTCATGCATGTGTCACGCATTAATCGAACCACTATTCTTAACCAAATTAAAAGTGTTATGTGAAAGAGTTTTCAAGATTTAATTCAAATATCAAAATTTTCAATTATAATAAAATAATTTAAAAGAAATCAGCATACCTTTCGATACTACTAATTCGAATGAAGAACGAATAACTCAATCATGAAATAAATCAATGCAAAACTTTAAAATAAAATAAACGTAAATTAATAACCCATAGAAAACATAAAGAGACGTCCTAATCCTTTGACAAAGGATTAGTTACCCATGGAAAAGGAAAGAAAACAATGAAAAGAGATTACGGAAGAGCTGGATATCCTTCCCTGTGAACAAGGTTCACTTATTTATATCCTAAATTCTAGAATTCAAATTCAAACTATCCTAATCTCATCTTTCGGAGAGAAAGATATTGTACTACTTATTGACTTCAATTTCAAATTTAAAACAATAATTTAATTCAAATTTTAAATGAACCAAATCCCTTATGTTTCAAGAAAAAATTAATAACTAATCTTCTAGAGACTTCAACATTTTGGATATGATTAAGGCTTCTAATGATGTGGATAATTAAGCTTGGGCCTTAATTGTTACTTCTAAAAGTTGTAATTATCCTTACTATGGGCTTTCATTAGAAGAAAGTTAGGCAAAAAGGCCTAAAGTTCCATCTTCCTGGGAGGATCCCGTCGGGCGTGGAAAGGGAGCCGCCAGGTGTGTTGGGCGTGGAGAGGGAGGTTGCTAGGCGTGCATTAAGGTTGTCGGGCATGCAGATCTTCCGTCGGGCGTGCAAGTCTTCTGTTGGGCATGGATTTGATGCTGAGTGTCTCCTTGAATGTTGCTTTTGGCTCCGTTTCTTTTCCTTTAAGACACGCTTCTCATACTTTAAGCCACACTTTTAACTAAAAAAAAAAGAGTCTAAATGACTTGTAAAATTTTTAAAATGAGTTGAAAAGAGAGTCTAAAATAACTTGTAAAATTTGTTTGGTCACAGCAAACGAAAACTACCAATCTCACATAGTTGGAACAACTAAATTTATGAAAGTTTATCAACTTTTAAAAATAATTCGAGACAACCGAGTTATGAAAAAAAGTTTGGCAAAGAAAACAACATCTACAATTATTAAAACATTTGTTATAAAGTGATATTTGATGTCACAAAAAAATAAACAGAACTACTATTATGCAGGCCAAAACTATAAACACTTATAAAACTACAAAAATAAGTGTGAAAAAAGCTAAAGCATTTAAAAGCCCAAACTACGGCAAAACAGTATCCACACTACGGCTATTACAGAAAATAAAGTGTTCAAAGACCCACAAACCAGGCCATCAAAATAAGGATAAAAAGTCCAAGAATAAAGCTAAGAAAGAAGAGGATCCTACACCTCGGTAATCATATCAGCTCCCTCATCAACTCGGATTGGAGAGACAGAAAGATTTTCAACAGTTCAAATAGGGGAGTCCAAAAGGACCTCATTAACCCGGGCACCAGAGGTCTTTGGGTCTTCGGTAGGGATGGTCTTAGCCTCAGAAAGAACAATCTTTCCATCAACCACAATTTTATCTGGATCAATAGGAGCAAGGCCCACCTCCGGTGCCAGAACTCGGAATTGAGCTTTCAAATTCTCCACCATCTCATCCATCCCTTAAGCCACAAACTCTTCCAAGTATCCATATTCCTCTCTCAGCCTCTCCAATTCCTCTTTCAGGGTCAACTTCTCCCCAAAAATATGGCAGCAGCTCTCCTCAACTTTCTTCTATAAACCCTCAACTATGGCACAAATTGCCTCGGCATGTTTCATCCTTTCCCAAAGTTTGGAGAGATCAGAGGTAAAGACCCTTTGTACGGCCTCTAACTCCGACTTAGTCTCTCTCAGAGAAGCCACCTCAGAATGAAGGTCGGCCAATTCCCTTTGAGCATCACCAAGAGGAATCTTGTTAAGTTGCTTTAGAAAGGTTGCACAAACCCCAGCTGTCCGAATTCATCCTTGGGCCAGCACCTTCAAGTATCTTTTTAAAGAAACGTCATTCATGCTTATGAAACTATGGGAAAGAATGTATTCCTCACAAAAAGCAATGGCATTAAAACTTGGATCATAAGCACTACCGAATTTAGAAGATGGGGTCTTAGATTTTTAGGAAATGTTCAAAGAAGGGAGATAGAAGGAGAACGGTTCCAAGAGGAGGCTGTGTAATCGGAGGAGAAAAAAGGATGGTTTTGACCAATTGAGATGAATATGAGTTCGATTTAGAGGGAGAAGATAGATTGCCCAACTTGCTAGCCTCTTTCAATCGGATAGCCTGAGCAACAATATTCTTCTTCGCCTGACGTGCTCTTTGTAAGGCGTCTGAGCCATTGGTCATCCTTGCTACAAAAACAAAACAAGGAAAAAAACTAAGGATTACAAAAGTCTAACAAACATAAAAAGAAGTATATACAAAATGAAAAAAGCTAACTACCTAGTTCGGTACGGACATAGCTCGGCTTGCCTATCAAAAAATTTCTTGATATCGAGGTTAGGAGATCAACCCCAGCACTCCTAAAATAAGGTCACTATACACTCCTCTACCTCGTCCAGGTCCTCGAGGTTGTATTTAATGACGCTGGAGGCCTCTTCCAAGTACAAACTAAAAATAGGTTCATCTCTCTCTCTTTAAGAAAAAAAGGTCGGACACCCTCTATAGATCAGACCTTAAAGTAATAGTTCTTAAAGTCGTGAAAATATTCATCAAAAATGAAAAAAAAATTGGCCTTGAATAGCTTAGAAGAAAAGCTAGTGTTGTTTTTAAGAGCTGAAAGGTTTGGTAAGTTGAAAAAGATAAAATAAAATCTTGAAAGAGAGAAGAAGATCAAGCTCCCAACTTATTAGTTGATAAACCTTCATAAAGTCTCATGAGTTCGGGTGGAGATGAGAAGGAGCTACTTTACAGATACAAATAATTTCGGTCTCAAAATCAGTAAATGGAAGTGTTACCCCCAACTTAGTAAAAAAATAGTCATACATGAAAAGAAAATGGCTTTCCGAGTTATTAAGTCGAGGGAAGCGAATTCTATCCTCAGGGTTAGGAGTTATGTACCATCTCATACTTCCTCTCGTCCTCTTGGATTCTATGAATCCTATGCTATAAATGAAACTTTTCGACATATTCATTGTCAACTACAGGGACAACATAAAGAACAATAATATCTACCTAATCTAAACCAGGAGAAACTTTAGATGACATGCTCAGAACTACCGAACGAGACATAAAGGGTTAAACCTAAAAAAAATAAAATAAAGCTAGGTCACCACAAAAATTCACGAGCTACAATTCAAGAACAAGAATACAACATTCAAGTACTCAAAGAAGTTGGATTCTTCTCAAGAGACCGAAAACGGGTCCAAATTTCCCAGTCAAAACAGGGATGAAAAATTCAACCTACTCTACTAGAACACGAAACGATGCCATTACTCAGAATGAAAATGTCACCATTTAGGGGCAAGATAAAAGTCCCAAAATTCAATACAAACCCAAAATCTACAAATATTTTAATTTTTCGCAACAATAACAAAGTGCCAGAAGATCATTGCAATGACAGCAAATAAGAAAATTTTCTACAAGCAAGTAGCAAGAAGCCATATTTTCAAAAAACCTATTCCTCATAGAAAATACTGAAACAATATTTTCAATTTCACCCATTAAGAAACATTATCTGGCCATAACAGTAAAAGAAAGAAAAATCAACCTTGATGATGAACAGAAGGCAAGAAGAATGTATACAATAGCAAAACAAACGGACGATCCCTAATGTCTCAAGCAGTATGCAATGAAAATTTGAAATAGAATTCCAAAGACAGAGAAGTCTTAGAAGAAGATCGGTAGAATGGAGTTACAGTAAAGAAAAAGAAGGCTTTGAGAGAAATGAAATAAATTCTTAGAAGTTGAAGCGAAAAAGGAGAAAGAGAAAGAGGATTGCGTTTATATAACCACTAAGGCCAAAATGGTAAAATTACTCCCTATTTAATGACATGTGCAGTTACTAATGTAACCGAAAAGACGCGCAAACGATTATGAAAAAACGTAATGTTCAAATTTAAAAACACGCCGAGTGTCCGACTTGTTCCCAAGGAAAATCGAAAACCTAACTTGATTGAATGAGGACTACACGAGATCAAGACCGACTTAGAAATGCTTGAGCCCGACCTAAAGAAGCTCAGCCTCAACCAAGGGCAATGTTCATACCCTGACCCACAAACTTAGCCAGGCCTAAAATAAGTAAGCCCAATCAACACTCTATAGATATTGTTCAGATCGACACCTACCCGATCTCATAGAGGTCGGACGCAACGACATGGACCTACCCCTACTTATCTAAATAAGTAACTAACTCTTACAATCTCTTCCATGTATCTAGAAAGGAGATCTCAATAACCTCCCCAACAAAAAAAGGAATGACCAATCTACCATCAAAGGTAGAACTACTTAAAAGGTGGTTATTGACTCCACCCCTACACTTATAAATACTCTGACATTCTCAGGTATTCTTTGAATTCCAATTTACTAAAAACCAGCCTAAAACCCTTGCTAACTTAAGTATCAAAGTCTCTTGTAGGTACGACCCCCCACCTTCACCAAGACGTCGGACGTAACCCCAAAAAAAAACTTGGACCTCACGTTCAAGCCTAAATTACAGTTTCAAGTAACTCCTAAAAATACTCTAATATAATAATTGACTGAAAAAATTTTGAGAACTAATATTACACAACTAATATTATAACTAACGTTTAATATAAAGAAAAAAATTCAAAACTCTTAAAATTAAGAATATTTAAAATTCAATTACAAAAAATATTCGAAATTTAAACTCGAAAAAAATTCAACTTTAGTGAGTTTCATATTAAATTTGTTTTCTAATTTATTATAATTACAATATTAATTAGGATAAAGTATGTTTTTTATCCCTAATATTTTTAAAAACTTTTAAAATTATCCCTAAGCGGAGATAGAGTTAAGATTGGAGATACGAGCAAGGCTAAAATTGGAAAAAGCAATTTGACTATTAGTTGATTACTAAAAAATTAATAACAAGGATAAAAGTGAAACTTATTTTAAATGTTAAGGATAAAATTGAATGAAATTAAACATTAGGGGTAATTTTAAAAATTTTTAAAAATATTATGGATAAAAAAATACTTCACCCTATTAATTAATATCAGCAACTATAGGGTTGACTCCAAATCATTAAACTAATTAATTTATGCCAAGACTCTTTTAAAAGGAAGAATGAGAGACTGGGACTTAAACAGAGATTAAATTAAGTTTTTGTATTATATTTAGTGTAAATTATACTGACTGAATTATATCTTAGTATTATATTTAATTTAAGATAAATATAGAATTGATGGATAGATTTTAGAATCTAAAAAATTAAATACAAATTTCTTTGATAAAAAATGTTATTAAAATTTCACTTTTCATTCTAAAAAATTTTAGTTTTCTGTGTTCTCAATTTTAAAAATACTGAAGAGGCTAAAATTTTGTGTCTCAAAACTAAATTAATTTTAGTCGCTGATCACTAAATATAGTACTGAATTTCAGTCTTCCACTCTCTATTTCGATCTTTAAAAAGGAGGAGAGTGAAATTTGAATAGAAAATGAAAAAAGGAGAGGAAGAAACCTGGATTAAAATTAGGGATAAGAGTGGTATTTTAAAAATTTATTAGAGATAAAAGAATAAACATTTGTGTCTTATTCAATATATTTTAGTGTCACCAAATACATGTATTTTATGTATGTTTGTGTGTCACTATATTCTTCAAAAATCTGTGTTTTATCAAACAAACGATAAATATATACCACCGTATCTATATATTAGTGTCCATGTCCCACCAATTAAATGCAGCCTGAAATTACAAGCTACCTTAGGTAGAGTTTATTTAGTGGGTGTGTCCACCAAATTTTTATTTAGTGGGTATGTCCACCAAATTTTAAGAACAATGACACACTCACATACATATTCTATGTTTGATTTTTGAAGACACAAAATAAAAAAAGATACGTTAATACACAATAATCCACAAATACACAATATTTGTGTACTACCAAATTAATAAGACATTGAGACATAAATATTAAAAAATAAACTTTTTATTTATACCCTTTATTAAATTTCATAATTTTAACTTTTGCCCTTCTATTCAAACATTTCTTTTTTTTTTTCATTATCTTCTCTATGCGTGTCATTCATTTTCCTTCTTTTTTTTCTCTCGTCTTTTTTTTTTTTGTTCATTACCACCTCTCTTTTTTTTATCTCTTCTGTCCATTACATCTCATCTTCTTTATTTTTTAGATTTTTTTATTTTTATTTTTATCTTTTTCTTTCTCTAAATACACTCTTTATCTCACACTCACTATTATAACGAATTTTTTCTACTCTTTTAAAAGTATGTATATCTAGATTCATGACAAAACATAATAGATATTTGACAGTGAGAAGAACAGATTTATAATGATAATAAAGAATTTTTTAAAAATAAGAGCAATTCACATTCTTTAGTTGTTTTTTTTAAATTATTTAATATTTTTGAATTAATAATTTTTTTTATAGTATTAATTTTTTTTTAAAATTTAGATTGTTGTTTTGGTGAAGAATAACGGTAAAAAAAATAAAAATATTTTTTAACTATTTGTGATGTTTTGTGTGAATATTACTAACTAAAATATAAACACACTAATTTTTTTATTTATATATCACTGTGATAGTATTTATATTTTTTTTAATTGAAACACTAAATAAACAGAGCCTTTTAGTAAACGAAAATAAAAATTAAACCCAAAGAAAAAGTGAAAAGGTGCAGAGAATCCGCACCGTTGTTTCAGAAAAGAGAAAAATATACACATTACATTAATGAAAAAGAAAAAAAAAAGCTTTGTTCTGTTTTCTAATGTTCACAATTCATTCTCAACTCAACCAAGGTCAAGCACTTGCATTTTGAATCCCCGACCCCAAGGTTGTTTCTTTTGAATCCCTAGCAACCGTTCTTTCCAAATCTACAATACCACACTGATGTATTGTTAATCTCTTAACTAATCCGTTTTTTAATTATTTTTTCGTTCCGAATCGACGCAGTGAGTGCTTTTAATTTGGGTTAAAGAGCGTGGCTTCGTCAACTATGGCTTCTTCTGGCTTACAGCTTCTCAAACGAACCCTTGGAAACCGCTCCACCGCTGCCAGATTCTTCTCCTCCGCTCCGATCCGTGCCACTCTCTTCCCCGGCGACGGTATTGGCCCCGAAATCGCCGAATCTGTCAAACAGGTTTCAACTCTCGTTTTCCCCTACTGTTTCATATAATTGTTTCTCATGGATGGTTGATTTTGTGTGAAGGTCCTTTGTATTACTACTGTAATTTATAGTTAACATTTTCAGCTAAAAATGTCTTCTAGGAGGCAGGACTTTATTAAAATACGATGATAATACATAAGTAAATAGTTATGAATAGTTTGAAATTTGAAGAATACAATATATATTTTTCTCTCTCTTTTCTTAAGAAAATGTGAATGCTGCATGCCTAATTTGTTTTGATTTTGAATAGACTTTAACAACTTGTGCTTCATTTTTTTTTTCTTTTTGGTCATATTTCCATCAGTTAGTATGGTTTCTAGTTGTCAATAGAAGGGGATTGTAACTTGAAACACAAAGATGGAATTGTGTAGGTCTGTGTAAATGCATGAATGGAGGACCTAAATATAAGCGTGGGTGGATTTATTTGATTTATGCAGTTGTCAATGATGAATTTTTCACTTGTTTGATATTTGATTTTTATTTTCCCCAGGTTTGCTATCTAATTATATATGGTTCTTGTTATGTCTACTTGTTAGTATATTCTTATGGAATTGAGTAGTTTCTTTGAAAGTTGTAACTCTGGATTCTTACCATTGAAATGATTAGATATTCAAAGCAGCTGATGTGCCCATAGAGTGGGAAGAGCACTATGTAGGGACTGAAATTGACCCTAGAACACAGAGCTTTCTGACATGGGAAAGTTTGGAATCAGTTCGGAAAAATCAGGTTGGCTTGAAAGGGCCAATGGCCACCCCAATTGGTAAAGGCCATCGTTCGTTGAACCTTACCCTAAGAAAAGAACTTAATCTGTATGCAAATGTTCGTCCCTGCTATAGCCTTCCTGGCTACAAAACTCGGTATGATAATGTAAATCTCATCACAATCCGCGAAAACACAGAAGGAGAGTACAGTGGGCTTGAACATCAGGTAAGCTTTACAACAGTTGATGTTAGATACTATCAACCAAGTTCTGATTGATGTATCTTTCAGTATTATTGTATAACAGGTTGTGAGAGGTGTAGTAGAAAGTCTCAAAATCATTACACGCCAAGCAAGTTTAAGGGTTGCTGAGTATGCTTTCCACTATGCCAAAGCACATGGGAGAGAGAGGGTATCTGCTATTCACAAGGCCAACATTATGCAGAAGACTGATGGTCTTTTCCTCAAGGTCTATCATTAAGTTCAAGTTACCTATAATATCTTTCTTATTTTATTTGTGAATCCTAATAGTAACCTTTTATTTTGAAATTTGTTTTAGTGTTGTCGTGAGGTTGCGGAGAAGTATCCTGAGATAAAGTATGAGGAAGTTGTCATTGACAATTGCTGCATGATGGTATATTTGTGAACTTGGATTTAGGATGCAACTGTATTTGGAAATTCATTTTCATTATTGAAGATGGAATTACTCTCATTCACTTTTATAATCTCAGCTTGTGAAGAATCCTGCTCTTTTTGATGTACTAGTGATGCCAAACCTGTATGGCGACATTATTAGTGACCTTTGTGCTGGCTTGGTTGGGGGTTTGGGCTTGACACCAAGGTAGTTTTGCACTTTGGTCAACAAAAGCTAGAAGTTGCAATTTTATCATCTGACATCATTATATACCTGTTTCAGCTGCAACATTGGTGAGGGAGGTATTGCACTAGCTGAGGCTGTACATGGTTCAGCACCTGATATTGCTGGAAAGGTAAGCTATTAAGTCCTTTCTCAACCTTATATTATCTGTTATGTATCTTTTCACCTTGTTATCAACTTATTACAGAATATGGGATTTATTTCAATGCTTGTTTCCTGAAAGTTCTCGATATCAGTTTGCCCTCTGCAATCTCATAAAACTAATTTGGTGTTATCTTTTTTTCTTTTTAAATAATAAAAAATTGTGAATAGTAATTGTTGTTGGTTTACTTCTCCTGTATTGGTCACAAACAGGTTCTAACCTACTTGCAACCTTTTTAAATTAGAGTTATATTTCTGTCGCTTACCTGTATTTCCTCTGGACTTGTGCTTGTTTAGAATTTGGCAAATCCAACTGCTTTACTGCTGAGTGGTGTTTCAATGTTGCGCCATTTGAATCTCCATGACAAAGCAGACCAAATTCAAAATGCCATCCTCAACACAATTGCAGAAGGGAAGTACCGAACTGCTGATCTCGGAGGCAAAGCAAAGACAACCGAGTTCACCAAAGCAATTATTGATCATCTCTAAATTATGCTTGAGTCTGCAAGAAATTGCTGCTAATTTTGTTTTCTATTAACTTCCTGTCTATTTTTTCCCGGCCTTTTTTCGAGGAGTAGGATTACCTCAGCATAATGGAAAAACTCATTGCAGGGTGTGACCTTATAGGCACAAGGCATGGGCAAGCATTAAAATATTCGCTGCCTATGCAGTCTTATGGCCTTGAGAGGGTTGGAGTCCCTTACACTTACAAAATGCACTTTGATTGATAACCCTCCTTTGTCCATTTTACTATTCTTTGTCAATAATATAGTTGAAATGAATGAAGTACCATACGAATGTTTCATTCATTCGTCTTTCTTGTCCATTTAATATAAGTTTAATAACTTACTGGTAATTGCAACACAATTGTGCTCCTCTCTGTCTGTTTTGCAGGAGGAATTTCCATCAGTGCAATCATGCCAATGTTTGGAGTTGTCCTAAAATAATGTTTTCGAATTTTTGTTTTTAACTCCAAAACCATATGTTTGACTATGTATATACTTGATCCAAATCGTGATATACAATTATATATATACCAAAATGGTAAAACAAAGTAACAAACTTTCAAGTTTCTGTCCTTTTATTTGGATAGGGAAGTTTCTGCCCTTGTAAGTAATGATCATATTGGTCATGGGCTTAGGTGAAGAAAGAAGATTGTTTTTGCTGGAACAATGAGACAATAGTTTTTATTTTTCTTAAGTAATGAATAATATTTATCATGTGAATAGTGATAAAAAAATAGATGTAGTTGAATAACTTAATAAAATATTTTATATTGTTATTTTATCAAAATTAAACTATATATGTTAAAATGTTTTTTTTTCTCGAAGATAGTAATTTTATTGCAATAAAAGAAGTTTGCTTACAATTACCACAAACAGAGGTACAAAAGCAATAAAACATAAAATAGGAGAACTCCCAAGAAATTGATAATAGCATGCTTAAGAGATAAGGTCTTCAGACAAAAGGAAAAGGAAAAGTCTTCTTGCAACTTCATCTTTGATGACAACGGTAACCCACGTGAATTAATCGAGCTGAACCCACCATTTCAAGGGTGCAACGTTTGATCTCTGGGTATCAAATCTCAAGGATCAATTCGACACTGCTGATTTCTACTCCTGGTGAATTCTGATGCGAGATTCATTGTTTGGGCCTGAATTTCTCTAGGTTCTTTTTTGATTTCTTCAAACACCAAAGAGTTTCGATCCAACCATATACCCTAAAGAAGGTAAGTTACTCGAGTTATGTTCAATCTGGCCTCATTTTCAGTTGTCACCGCTGCCACAACATTGAAATGTTAGTATGCCAATGTTTATAGTGATTAGATGGTTATTAAATGTTGTTAAAATTAAAATGATATTTTTTTATCTTTTTGATAATATTTTTTTAGTAATACTTTTAAATACCATAATCATTATAGCTACCGAAATATAAATATACTAGAATACCCATATATATATATATATACTCTTATTTTGATAATATCATTTTATTTTTTTATATAAATGTGAATGACATTGTCAAAAATAAAAGTGGCAATATCATTTTTTATAATAATAATGTGTACGTTTCTCTACTCCGCGAGTCCGCGTCATTCTCTGATAGAAGCTACAATGTATAGATCGTTAGTGGAGCAACAAAGTATCATTGAGATTTACTTATGGATTCGATTAAGAATATAATTGACAAAAGGTTCTGTTAATTAATATTAACTAGTGTATGTTTTTATGCGGGGATAATACATAAAATTATATAAATTTTTATTAAAGAAAATTAAATAAAAAATATATTTAGTAATTAATATTATAAATATTTTATAAAATTATAATTAAAATTAAATTTTAAAAATTTTTAATATTAAAAATAATTAGTATTTGTCTTAACAGTTGGATTGGTTGAATGTTATTCCACTCATCTACTTAAGTAAGTATTAAGAGTTTGAATTTCGTCTTATGTGTGTAGTAGCAATCCATTAGTTAATGGTAAATCCTTAATAAATAGAGCATCAATATATGATATATTAGTCCTCGACTTACGAATTAGGAAATATAGTTTGTCTTTAGAGTAAAACAATTTCTCATTAATAGCAATACTTATGGAGATTTGTTTTTGTTAAAATTTATCTATGACAATTTTATTTGTTGATATCATAATCATTATTGAAGTCAAAACAATATGATCAATGTTGTTACGTGTTAAAACTTAACATTTTATGACATGATTTTCAAGTTTTCAAACCTTTTGGTAATATTACCAAAACACTATTGTTAAATATTAGTTTGTGAAAAGAAAAATTAATGACAACTTTTATTATTCAATATATAATTTATTCTACTAAAAAATAAATTATTATTCCTTAGATTGGTAAATACATTTTTTTCCAATTTATTACACTATTTTATTTGGCAATATTTGTCATTGAAGAATAAAAAATGACCACATTATCATACAATATGATGTACAAAAGTAATTTTTTATTTTAAAATTAACTCTGGTTAGTGATATAAAATTTAAATTATTTTTTATTTTCTTACTCAAAATTTAAATTTGAATTCAATTCGATGGAATTGTTTGATCTTAAAGGAGACCCTCTATAATTTCGCACATGAGGAGTTATTTCTTGGTTTTGTCCAGTCATTAATAACTTGATTATTTTTAGATAATAGTAGATAGAAACAACGCTTGTAAGGAGTCCGCGTGGAGGTGGAAGGCCTACGGGTGGTGAACTTCTTTTCCCGGAGAAGAAGCAATGATGGTATCCAGGGAATAAGCATCGGCTGCCTTGTTACGACTTCACTCCAGTCACTAGCCCTGCCTTCGGCATCCCCTCCTTACGGTTAAGGTAACGACTTCGGGCATGACCAGCTCCCATAGTGGAGGTAGTCCACATCTTCACAGACATGTCTATTTCACCGAGCCTCTCTCCGAGACAGTGCCCAGATCGTTACGTCTTTCGTGGAATTGAGTAACACTTCAGCTTTTCTAATTTCAATAACAAAAGTAAAATTGATTAGGTACGAAATATTAGACATTTAATGATTTCAATTATTTAAATTTTAATTACCAAATATATATATATATATATATATATTCAGGTTGCTGCATATAAATCAGCTGCTCCAAATGCAAAATTTAAAAAGCAATCTTGTTCTAGGATTATGCAAGAAGCTTCAAGCTGCTGCATGGCCTATAGTTTTGCTATCAAGGGGGAACGGATCGGATAGAAATGTCACTGTTGATAATCTTGGCAAAGCCGGATTCGGAAGTTGTTGGTCTTCCCTGATGATGAGGTATTGTCATAAACTCATAATGTTCCTGTCATGAATCTTGGATATGAATAAGAAAATATCTCAATTGTTTAGAATTTAAGATAGATCATAAGCTTTTAACTATAGAAACACAGCTTGATTTCAGTGCTTGAAACTTCTCTTTCCTATCATATTTTATAAAAAGCAAAGATAAGTGTGAATTAAGTTGTTACATTTTAGAATTTCAACATAGGCATCTACTTTTGTAGACTTTGAACATACCAACTGCTTGATCTTATACTAAAACAGTGATCTGCATTTTGCAGAGATGAAGATGAAGATTATTCCAACAAACAAAATGATGACTTCATTGTTGAGAGTCCGGGTTGTGACACCTGATAGCTTGCAATAGCACTCTTGCTATTGGATATGTGTATGATACACAGCACTCTTGGTATTGGATTTCTTTTCCCTCTCCTCTCCGTTACGGTCGAGTTACTTTGTTCCTTCCTCTCGCTTCGCTCGAGCATCTTCAAACCCCACAATCAAATTCAGTCCAGCTATCTACTTCAGAGGATGCAGAAGATTCACCAGAGCAGAGGTGGAGTCTCTCCATAGGAATAAAACATGGGTTTTAGTTAAACTACCTATAGACAAGAAAATTGTTGGCTGCAAATGGGTCTTCAAAAGGAAGGAGCCCTCTCTGGGAGATGGAGTCAAGTATAAGGCTCGCTTAGTTGCAAAAGGATACAGTCACGTACCAGGTGTAGATTTTAAGGTTTTCTCACCTGTAGTAAAACACTATTCCATTCGGGTTCTGCTCGCATTGGTAGCCATGTTTGACTTGGAGTTGGAACAGTTGGCAATTGACAATGCTGATATCATGAAACCTACACCAATAAGATCATGTCAAGTTAACTGGTGCTGAAGATCAGCTTGGAGTTAGAACAGAAAAGAATACTTCTTTTCTTTTTTCAGGACCTGATAAACTCTCAGTTATTTCAAAATAAACTTTGATAAACTGCAAAAAGAATAAATTTAGGCAAGATTAGTATGTTACCTCTGATATAGATCGGATGGATTCTGAGGAAAAATGCCATCTATGTCTATTAGCACTACACCAACTCCATCATCTGATGGTTTAACCTTGTCAAAGTAGACCTCTAAGTCGCGAGCATATCGGCCTCCTTTGACATATTCTATGGCCAGGTCCTTGCAGATGCTAGGAAGATTATGTCCTTCTAAGCTATTGAGCTCGGTGTGCAGAGAATGAACCTTGCAATAGCTGTAATCATCATTCACACTTTGAAGTTCTATAACTCCAGAACCTCTACTCTGACAAGATTGCAGCATCATTGTCAGAGCAACCAGCATAGTAATCATTAGGAGGCCTATAGTGGCGAGCGAGGTAATCAAGATGGTTGCTGCGAAAGGAGTGATGTAGAATCCTGATTCCAGCACATAACTGCTCCTCATCTCTGTTATCATGAAAGAAACAATTTAGATAATTATCAACATTGTGCCAAAATAACCAAAAGGATAATTTAAGGGAGAAAGATAAAGATAGTAATGAAGAAGAGGGATGAAGCTAGCATTACATACAGAACCACCAGAGAGACTCCCTGCAGAATAGTTCTCCTCCATTTGATGGCCATAAGCAGACATAACTCCAAGCTTCCAGATCTACCCTTGAATCCGATTCGAGTAAGGCCTATTTCGTGTCGCCAGAAATCAAAGCTGCATCCTGCAATTTTGGAAAAATTGGATCATCTTCCATAAATAAGTGAGATTGATATTTCTAGTTCTGGACAAAAATCAGAAACTTCCAAGCAACTACAGTGAACACCCTTCTTTGCCAATGAATGAATCATTTCATCTAAGATTGGATGATGACAAACTGGGAAGAAATTATCACTCACCAACCATAACTGTCCACAATACACGTTTTAAATCAGAGGTATACCTTATACTAAGGCTAGAACTTCAAATTAACGAGTCCAATGTCACATCTTGATCTAAAATCTTAATAGATATACTATTTACTCAATCCAAACTTTCAGCTACTGTTCGATCTAGATGTCTGGAAAGTTCAAATCACAAGGGCTCCAAATCAAGCAACATTGCAGGACACAACAGAAACTGATTCACAAGATGAAAAGAAACCTTATAATAAGGGTGTTTATGGTACAAAATTTCACAAAATAAACTGGAATTGTGTCAAATTATTATACTAATAGTTTGGAAACTGTACCAAACCACTTTTCTACGTAGTAAATTGGATTTATTTAAAACCAATTTACAATTTGATGCATCAATTTAAACTTTAAACCATATTAATAAAAATAAAAATAATTTTAATTATAAAAGCAAGATTAATCTGGTTTCATATTAAAAAAAAAGTTCTTAACAAAATATTGATTTTAACCTATTTATATATAAGTAATTAGTTCAAACCAATTTGACAGACGTCCGATAGTGTCAGCTGGTAATTGGCCTAAGGTTGGTCACGGGTCAGTCCAGGTTGACCGGCGATATTCTTGAGATCGGTGAGTGATCGGCTAGCCTTTTGTTTTTGGAGATTTCAGAAGTTCCCTGTTACTTAACAGTGGTATCTTAATGCTATGCACTCCAACAAGAAATAAGGTGTAAAATAAAACTCGTAAAGAGACTTGCTTTCTAAGTAGTTCTACACAACTCGAAGAATATTGACTCCAATAGAAGAAAGGTATACTTCAAACCTATTTCCTTATTTTTCAGGCATTTCTGAAGCATGAGAATCTATAATAAAATTTGCCTATCACTTTCAAAATCCCTTATTCCCTATAGTTTTTCATAATCAGGGAACATTATGTCCTCTTCTACAACAATGTGCAGCATGTAATTTAAATGTTCTTTCAAGCAACTAATAATCACCCTTGCTTGGTGAGGCTCTATGACAAAAATGCCTTGGCAATTCTGCAGCAAACTGCTCTAACTGCTAGTTTCGAAAATCTTTTTTTTTTTTTTTTTGTATTCAATTCATAACAAATCCGCTGCCTGTTCCACAGTTCTCGCCAATTCTACTGCTGCTCCAATGTAAGTATCCGGTGTCAACTTTAACAGATTCGTCTTTGCAGCTTCCGGAATATCTAAGCCTTCAATGAAGTCTCTTATGCTCTCTTTTGTAACCGCTCTCCCTCTGGTAAGCTCTTTTAACTTCTCATAAGGCTCCGGAACACCATATCTTCGCATAACCTAAATGAAGATTCGAAAACAATTACACACAAGTTCTTGAAGAGGACGACAACAAGCAGCATCAAGAGAAGTATGCAGCTAAGATATATAATTCTTAGCTGTCTCATATTCACCCTTTTCCCCTTTTCATGCAGCTAAAGTGTGTTTGCAGCTAGTAAATTGCAATTACATTACTAATGAGTAAAAAAGTTGAAAGAATAATTTACTTCTTATGATGTAACAAGTAGATAACTATCAAAGTTGCCAAATTTGGGAGTTTAGGTAAACTAGTAGAGCTCATGTAACCTCGACTCGTAAACTACAACTCTTCTTTCAAGAACCACGATAAAAAGGGATACAAAAGACACATTTATAATATTATAATGAAACAAATAAACGACACAATAGTAAATACAAATTGAAAAAAAAAGGGTGAATAAAACCATTAATGTCTGATGCTAAAAATTAACATATATTATGTCTAAATATCATATCATTATTTTTAAAAGTCTAATTAAAGGAGTTTTAGTGAAACTACATGTTTTGATACTTAAAAGAGACCGAAGGTGGGTTAAAATAGTAAACTTAAGGAGTCTACCCGTGTTTACCTGAGTTTATCCACATCCGAGAAGCAAGTTAACTCTGAGTGATCTAAACTCGTAAGAGTTTAAGAGTTAACTTGAGAATTTAACATCATCTATATTCTATGACAAGTAAATAATACATCTCGACAATATTTGTTCTTCTTAACAAAAGAAATATAAAACCAAATAATCATGTAAAAATCTAGGTAGCATATACATACAGTTTGTATTGGTTCAGCTAGCACCTCCCAGCATTGTTTCAAGTCTTCACTCAAGCGAGCTTCGTTAACCTATATGGTAAATGATAACATTAAGAGAAAGCTTGATGTGAAAACAAAAAGAACACAAGGAAAATATTCTTTAAGCATGTATATTCAACTTGCTGATAAATAGTATAGCAAAACAGTTGAGATAAACAAAAGGTATCATCTACTATTGGAACATAATCATGCATACTCTAAGAGAGAAGTAAAAATCCATCGTCAAGTTGAATACCTGAAGCTTTCCTATTCCTTGAAGTGTGCTTTTGTAAGCAAGAAGGGAATGACCAATTCCTACACCCATGTTCCGTAAGACAGTTGAATCAGTCAAGTCCCTCTGGTTAAAAAAAAAAAAAGAAGAAAAGAAACATCGTGTAATTAGACCATCATTGCTATTGAATCAGGCCAAAAAGGTCTGTAGGTTATAACCTAGCACAGGAAGTTACAATAATCAGATTCCAGACAACCACCATATTAGAAAAGTAGGTCTTACCTGCCAACGTGAAATCGGCAATTTCATGCTTAGATGAGACAGACCTCCATTAGCAACACCTAGATTACCTTCACTATTTTCAAAATCAATAGGATTCACTTTGTGAGGCATAGTTGACGACCCAATCTCCCCAGCCTTTGTGATCTGTGCATAAAATTTAGAACATCAAAAAGATTGTCTACCTAAAAGTATAGCATCACACTGTTATAGCTATTATATCAGGAAATCTACCTGCTTAAAATAACCCAAGGATATATAGCCCCATACGTCTCTATCAAAGTCAATTAATATATTGTTGAACTGGATGAGCGAATGAAATAGTTTTGCCATGTAGTCATGAGTTTCAATCTGTTAAAGAAGTGAAGTAATCTAGTCAGAAGGATACATCAAATCATAATCTCATCAAGAAGTAGGTATAATCGATAACTAACACATAGTGCTGACTCAATTTTGTACGTATCCGACACACAATAAAATTTAGTTTCACTAACTACTGATGGCAAAATTTGTATGACAATGTGTATACACATAACAAGAATTATTTTATCAGGTTGCAAAAGGGCCTGTTAGGCATGAAAAGAACCAGAAAAAGGTAAAAACTTCAAACATACCTGAGGAACATAAGGATTAAAACTTAATCCAAGAGATTTTACAAACTCTTCTGCAATTTGAGGCCAGTTAACATCAGGGTATGCAACAACATGTGCATTGTAATTTCCAACCGCACCAGCAAATTTCCCCAAAAACTCAACCTGAGATAATTCCTTCCTTTCTCTGCTTAATCTCACAGCAAATATAGCCATTTCCTTTCCCAAAGTTGTTGGTGAAGCTGGCTAGGGTATAGTCCAGAGAAAGCGAATTTCAGTAAAGATTGTTCAACAACGAAAATCTACCAACTAATGCACAAATTAGCTTACCTGTCCATGAGTGCGAGAAAGCATTGAGACTTGAGCATTATCTTTAGCCATGTTACACAAGGATTTAATTATTTTATCCATGACAGGAAACATTACAGATCCCATTGCTTCTTTCAGCATCAACCCGTGGGCGAGGTTATTTATATCCTCGGACGTGCAAGCAAAGTGAAAAAATTCAAGCACCTGTAGGAACGAAGTGAACCATCGGAGTTGTTAGTCAGAAAAAAGCATATCATCGCAGGCCAAGACGAAACACCTTAAGCAAATCTCAACCTTAGCCACTTCAGCATTCGATTGGCATTTTTGTTTCAAGAAGTACTCCACTGCCTTAACATCATGATTAGTCACCTTCTCAATATTCTTTATCTCCAAGGCATCACTCACACTAAAGCCATCAATCACGCCTTGTAAATAAGACCTGGCATCTTCACTGAAACTCGGAACCTCAACAATTTCAGGAATCTGAGACAGCTTCAACAACCATTTTATCTGACACAAAAACGCATCCATCTCATAAGTTAACATAAAAAGCATGACCTTGAATCATACCAATCCACTTGTATTCTATTTATTAGAGTATATAGAAGTTTGGAAGTTCACATGGTAAATCAATTGTAATCAATCTTTCGCATTCTAATAAATTTTCATTGTTGGTTTTCTCTAAATTATTTTCAGCTCTTCCTCTATGACCATGGATTTCAACATGCCAAAGCATTATTAAAAGTTAAATTTTAAAAAGAAAAACTTAACAAGTTCGATCCTTTCCTATGAAAACCGAAGCATAAGAACATAACAAAGCAACTCTCACATTAAACATGCACACAAAACAAGTTTTTCAAAAACGGCAAACGGGTTTCTCTAAATTTTGCAAAAGAACATTTTTTTTTAATAAAATCAAGCAGAAAGCATAAATGGGATATGTAAGGTACCTCAACAAGAACCCTGTAGTAGATGAGGCCGTATTCACTCATAAAAGGAGCCAATTCCTTAACTTTCCCCCAATAGCGGCCATCCAATGGGGACAATGCAGTCAAACCAGAAAGTTGATCCAAATCAGAGGAACGAGCTCCGAGCATGCCGTTCTTCTCCTTCTGGGTGGTGTGGGTGCTGAGTATGGCTCTGCAAGCGCAGCCTCTGAGAGAAGGAGGACGAAAGGGGAAGGAAGCAGTAGAAGAAGAAGAAGAACGAGGTGGGAGTGAGGAAGTTGGAGTGGGAGTTGCGGCAGGGCAGTAGGTGGAAGAAGAAGCAATGAACTCCATGGAAGGTGTGTGTTTAAGAATGGAGTGAAGGAACGGTGGCGTGCGGGGTGGCTTTTAGCTACGATTCTCTGCGTTCTTTGCTTTCGTTAAGAAAAAATAAAAATTACAAAAAAAATTAAACATAAAATAATAATTTATATAAAGTTTAATTATTTTGTAAAATAATCTATATCTATCCAACATATATGCAGAGCAAAGTTGTGAGAACTGGACCAGTCAATGTACAGATCGAGTGACTGGTTCAATGGTTTAATGGTTCAACCGAAATCAAACCGTAATTGAACCGGTTTAATTAAATATAACATAAATTATTAAAAATTCAAAGTGGCATATATTGTGAGATAGGGTGCAGAGCAATTAAAGCATTGTATCAATTAAAATTGGTCGAAACTTGGTTTTTTCATTTAAGTTTCTCAATCTTCATATATATATAACACATTAACAATAGGACTTCTAAGCTTGGTCAAACATATCAGTTCCAGATATAACAACAGTAGATAATAATCATCCATCATAGGCAACCGAAATTTGAGGCCCCAAAATTTAGTATGGTGCAAGGAGGAAAAGAAATCGGTAATCTCCAATTTGAACAGGAAGAAGCAATTCCACAGTACAGTAAGAAGCCCAGAACACAAGAAAACTGAACAATTAAATTAACTAAACCAAAAAAAAAAAACACAATAAAGAAGCAGAATAACCTTTATAAATTAGGTTTCCATTACTGAGTTTTTCATTTTCATAAATTAGGTAATCTTTTGTTCTTTGCTTCTTAACTTCATTCTCTTTTTTTATGAGTAAACTATCTCCTTGTCTAAACTTCACCCAACCCTTTATTTGAAGCCATATAGTAATCCAATGCAGAATTGTAACAATGTTTCTCTTTTGAATCAATGACAGCAAAATAACAATTTACCAAAATAACAAGTAAAACAGATTGGATTTATAACTCAATCTCAGCAGAATTAATTTAATATCAATCTCAGCAAAAATCAATCTCAGCATAATTAATAAATTAAACTTAAAAAAAATTAAATTTATAACTCAATGTCAGCAGAATTAATTCAACATCAACGGACTGAATTCAAATAAAACTTCAGAAAATTAATATCTCAAAACTCAGCAAAATCATCAATAATACATATGCATATTCAGAACAAAACAAAAGAAGAAAACAATATAATACAATTACAACAAATTGAACATTATTGAAGAGGATAAAGGGGAGGTTCTACGTTATCTGGATTGGCACCGAAGGGGAGGAAAAGACAGCGCAGAGCCAGAGAGCAGAGAGACAAAGAAATTCAAATTGGAAACTTCGGTAACGCGAAACAGAGAAGCAACGACGGTGAGACACGGTGCGGAGTAGAGCGGCAGTGACGACAAGACTGGCGGGGAGCAGAGAAGGGGCCACAGCCAAAAATGGCGAGGAGGGGAGAAGCAGAAACGACGCACGGCAAGGAGGGAAGCAGCAGCGACGACCCACGGCGACGACCAACGGTGAAGAGCAGAGAAGCAGCGACAGAGAGAGCTCGGACAGAGAAACGGCGACGCCAACAACAGCCCGGAACCGACCTTAGCTTCTGGCGACGCGAGGAGAAGAGCAGAATGAAAGAAAGGGGAGATGGTGATGGTGATGGTGGCTCTGATAGGGTTCAGGAGAATCTAGGGCTGCTGAGGGTGCGTTTGTGAGAGAAGAAAGGGGAGGGCAGTAAAATTCAGCAATTTTCTTCTCTAGAATAAAAAACGGCACCATTTTGATTGTTGGATCAGCGAACCGGGACTTGGAAAATTCGGACGGCTTGACCGGTTTGTTAATTAACTATCGGTTCAACCGGTTTTTAAATCAAATTTTTATCTAATGGTTCTGAAGGTTAACTGGACCGGCCAAATAACCAATTTTTAATTAATTCGGTCGAATCGGTCGGTTCGATCCGGTTTTCAAAATCTTGATGCAATATTTATTTATTCCAAGTTCAAACTTATTTCTTGTTTTTATTTTTTATATTGAACTTTTAAAA
Organism: Arachis ipaensis; assembly: GCF_059453495.1. Classification (NCBI taxonomy): domain Eukaryota; kingdom Viridiplantae; phylum Streptophyta; class Magnoliopsida; order Fabales; family Fabaceae; genus Arachis; species Arachis ipaensis. Next base: position 113,539,831 of record NC_142443.1, read on the forward strand.
ATAGAACGTTTCAAATAATAGAAAAGATGAACGGTTTCAAAATAATAGAAAAGATGGGCGGTTTTAAAATAATAGAAGAGATGGACGTTTTTAACTCTTAGTGGGCGACTAGATATAGTATCACATAATTTGAAACTGCCAATTTAAAACCAGCACATTATTTTTCTAAAGACTAACACATTTAAATTATTACTCAAAAAGAATTTTTAAAAATTAAAAGTTAACAATAAACAAAAATAAAAAGAATAAAGCACACTAAAAATTTAAAATGTTTAATATAACAAAATTTTTAAAATTTTTCATATACTCTTTTTGAGTATTACTTTAAATATATTATTTTCTAAAAAAATAATGTGATGGTTTTAAATGTACAGTTTCAAATTACATAATATGTCAAGTCGTTCACTAATCAGTGAGTTAAAACTTAAAAACTGCTCATCTTCTCTATTATTTGAAATTGTCCATCTTCTTTGTTATTTGACTAAACAAATAAAATTATTAATTTAAAATTTAAAATATAAATTAGATATAAATTAATTAAAGTCGATCTAAATAGTATCAAAATACATCCATTTTTATTTTTTAAATTGGTATAAATTAAATTATTAATATTTTTTATTATTTTTAAAAATTATATTTTTATATTTACACACACATATCTCGTTTATCATGTAAACAAAAAAATGTTTCTAAAAATCAGACTGAACTGACCGGTTAAACCGGTCCGACAATGCAAACGGTTCGGTTCTTCACTTAAAACTGTTCATCATAAAATCGGAAACAAACCGTTGAACCAATCAGAAACAAACCGGTTGGACCGAACTGGCAACGGGCCAATTTTTCAGAAATGACGCCGTTTCAGTAAATTAAAAATTAAAAATAAATAAATAAATAAAGCACGCGTTGCTCTGGGTATTGCTCCCTCCCCTCTTTCGTTCCTAGCTTCCTTTCCAGCTTTCCTTCCTTCGTTCTCCTCAAGACCTCAACTCAAAGAAAGAAAACCCTAGCTAGCCTCCACCACCGCCGAACGGAGTGAGTGAGCCATTGCCGCCGTCCATGATTGTCAGAGGCTTCTCTCTCTTCGTCCTGTCCTCAACCCCCTGTTCGCACTTCGCTCTCTTCTTCCTCGCTTGGCATCCATCCTCCATCATCTTTGTCTTATGCACCGTCGTCTTGTTACCGTCGTCTCGTCGCCGTTTCGTTTACAACCCAAAAAAAGAAACAAAGCTTCGGTAGCGCTGAGAGCCCCTTGCCCCCTTCTCTCCTTCTCCACTCTCCAGAACTCAGGTATTTTCAACCAAAGAAAAAGTTAAAAACCCTAGCCTCAGCCGACGTTCGTCTGTCTGTCGAGCTACTGCCGCCATCTGTTCGTCGAGCCACTGCCGTCGTCAGTCACACGCAGGGCTGCTCTCTTCGTGCTGTTCTAAAAGTCTCCAACCCCTGCTCTCTTCTTTGATTACTGATTATTTGATTGTTTTGTGTTATTTTTTTTTGAATGATTATTTGATTACTAATGAGCTCTAGTTATGTTGTTTTCCTGTTTTGTGTGTTGTGATTTCGCTGATTATTGAAGGACTTATGATAATTGATTATTGAATGTCTTTTTATTATTGATCAGGATTACTGATGTTCTGCTGGTTTTGCTGTGTTGCATTTTACTTTACTGTTTTCTACTGTGCTGTTTGGCGTGCTGATGTTTTGTGTTTTGTGATTTCTTTGCATAGTGATGTGCTGCTGGAAACTGAATTGCTATTGTTTTGTGTGTTTGTGATTTACTGTTTTGTGACTTAATTATGCTTAGATGCTGTTTGTCTTCATGATTTATTGATTTCAGTTATGTAGGATTTTGTGATTTCTTTGCAATTTGCATAGTGATGTGTTGCTGGAGACTAAATCGCTACTATTGTGTGTTTGTGTTTTACACTTTCACTGTTTTGTGACTTAATTATGCCTAGATGCTGACTGTCTTCATGATTTATTGATTTTAGTTATATAGTGTGTTCTGCTCTGGAGTGTGACTTCCGACTTATAACTCGGCTACGGTCAGGCTAGGTAGTCCTTCTATAACTCAGAACGTCCTCTCTGGAACCAGGGTGTGGTTGGCGTGGAACCTGCAAAAGGGACTCCAACGCCCAAGTCAGTAATATTACAAGACAATGAGAAATACTTTAAGAGAGAATAAAATAGATGTCTTATGTGGGCTGAAGTGTTTTATTCTTCAGTGTTTAGATGAGGAGAGATCAGAGAAAATCGTATCCCCTAGCGGGGTTAGGAGGTGACTTATATAGACGGGAAAGCTTAATGATTTTACCGTTATACTGACCTTGATAGTAGGGCTGTTATGGATATTTTCTGTTGTTCCCTTATATCTCGGTAAGTTTGGAAGATTCAGCTATTATCGGTTAGTTTTGTAGAATTATTCAAATTTGATCTTTTCTGTTTGTGGTTAAGCTCGGTCAAAGCTTCTGGAATCCAAGTACTTCGGTATGGATCACAGCCCCCAAGCTTGGCCTGTGAAAAAACAGGTTGAGCTTTTTATGTTTTCCGCTTTTTGAAGCTTTATTGTGACCGTAATGGAGCCCCCAAGTTCAACTTGTTTTTTGTTTTTTTTTTGTTGGGCTATTATGTGTTGGGCTTTGATGCGCAGTGTGATTTTCGTTCCCGCTTCCTTTGTTAGTAGTTTTATGAAACGTGGGATAGTGGGTGTCTTGGGAGTTGGGGTTGTCTCTTCAACTGGTTGCTGTGTTTGCGTTGGAGTTTATTACATTGCTCTTAGGACGCGTCATGTCTAAAAAAGGTTAGTAAATTGTATTTGTCTGTTGGTTTTCTTTTCTTTGTAAAAATGGGGAAGAAAGATACTGTTGCTATTGATGAGGGTGATGTCTATAGCTGGGTTGATAGTGATGTTAGGGGTCGCGTATCTGTGTTTTGTAACGATGAGCTTGTGAAACAATTGAATGAGGCTAACTGGGTAAGGCGTGGGCATGATTTTGAGGTTAGGTTTCTGCCATGTAGTGAGAATGATAGAGTTTGTGAGAAAAGGTCTGACTGGAGCTACTTCTATATGTATACGTGTTTGTTGACTGAACTTGGTATACGTTTTCCTTTTACTGACTTCGGGTGTGGAGTTTTACACCAGTTAAACTGTGCTCTGACACAATCGCACCCAAATTCCTGGGCATTCGTTAGAGCTTTTGAATGTCTAATGGATTATTTGGAATGTTATCCTTCGCTTGGTTTATTTTTCTCTTTGTTTCAAGCTAAGGGTGTTCGTAGGGGTGGGTGGGTGAATTTGAGTGGTCATCCAAATCTTTCAAAGATTTTAAAGAAATGTTTGTTAAAGTTCAAATCATTGAAGGTTTTTATCCCTTCTTCTTGGACTCGTTGCTTGAGGAGAGATTTCCAATTTTTTGGTCTCCCGAGCCCAAACAAGTTTTAGATTGGAAAGTAGGGTTTCTAGCGAAGATTTGCTGTTAAATTTTTTGATGTTTGCAATGTCGTCTTCTTCTTTACTTTCTACGTCTACTCTTCTGGAGCTTGAAGGGGATAAGGAGGCATTGGAGGAGTATCTAGGTAACCTGTAGGTTTTGTTGTTTGAACTGTGGTTTGGTGTTTTTATCTTATATGGTGTTTGTGTTTGTTGTGTAGGTGAGAAAACTTTCACGCTCACTACGGCGAATTTGAAGGCTTTTGTTTCGAAGAACAAAAAGAAAGAAAAGGAGGGATCCTCTACCAAGATAGTTAAAGAAGGTGAGGGAGGTGTGGGGAAGCTTGATGGAAGTTTTAAGAGGAAGAGAGGTGATGGTTCACCAAAGGTTGTTGACCTTACTGCTACGAGAGATGGTTCTGCCATTTTTACTCTTGAGGAGATAAGTGCTACTTATGAGAGTCAGGTGGTTCTTCATGGTTATAGGGAAGGTCCGTGTAATTCTCTATGGTCCTCTGGGTACCCGTTTATGGCTGTGGCTGACGAGGTTGCTCAGGTGGATTCTGATGTTAAAATAATTCATGATGTAGGAAAGGTTGGGGTTGCTCGCTATTTACAGGTATATTTTCTAGTGTGCTTTGTCTTTTTGCTATTGTAAATGCTGTTTTGTGATGATTCCTTTTTCGTAGGTGATTGGGGCTAGGCTTCTTTCTATTGGTCGGACTTCAGAGTTGGATGATATCTTGGAGGGTGATCAGGTTGCTGCAATTAAGAAACTGAAAGAGTCTTTGGAGGAGAGGGATGCTCGGGCTGAGAAGTTAAAAACTAAAGTTAGGGGGTTGAAGGAGAAGGTAAAGAATGTTGAGTCTGAGCTTCAGAAAGTTAGGCGAGATCTTGAGTCAAAAGTTGAGGAGGCTGAAAAGGCAAATGCTCAGATTCCTGAGCTGCAAGAGGAGGTTTTGTCAGCCTTTACTCTTGGGTTTGACCGTGCTATAGCTCAGATAGGAGTGTTATCTCCCTCTTTTGATGTTAGTAAATTAGATGTTACAAAAATTGTTAGTAATGGTCAGTTGCTCGATGATGAAGCTCTGTCCGATAAGGGGGACGGGAGTGCTTCTGTTGGGAAAGTAGACTGAAGAAGTTTATCATGTTTTAGTTTGTTTTTTTTTTTTTTGTAAAGCTTGTTGCTTTCTTTTGGAACACTGGATAATGTGTAGTTGACTTTGTTATGGTTTGGTAGACCATGTTTGTACTTTTTTTGAGTTTTGAAATGAATGGATTTGATAGTGTTGTTTTGTTATACATATGAATAGTTTGTACATGTTGTTTGATATGGGTGTGAGGGACCTCATTAAAACCTCCTCCAGACAAAACCCTATGTGGAAAAAATCCTGGGGGTAGGAAAAATAGTATCTCTTCATGTTCATATCACTTCTATGATAAGTAAGACTTCAAAGAGGAAATGTTCCAGATTCCTGGGACTTCTTCGCCTTCTATTGTCTGTAGTTTGTATGCTCCTTTTCCGAGTACTTTGAAAACTCGGTAGGGTCCTTCCCATGAAGTTGCTAGTTTGCCATGTGCATGTTGTCTTCTTGCTTCCTCTGTTTTTCTGAGGACGAGGTCCTGTTCCTGGAATGCTCTTGGTTGTACTTTCTTGTTATATTTTCTTCTAATTATTTGTTGCATTGCGAGCTGTTTTATTCGAGTTTTCTCTCTGTCTTCGTCGATCGTGTCAAGCGCTGTGCGTCTGATGTTGTCATTTTGTTCGGTCGATATTTGATTTCTACGTGTTGACGTTATTGAGACCTCAACTAGGATCATGGCATCTGCTCCATATACCAGTCTGAATGGTGTTTCTTGTGTTATGGATTGAATTGTCGTATTATAACCCCAGAGTACCTCTGGTATTAACTCGGCCCACTCTCCTTTTGCATTGCCGAGTTTTTTCTTAAGAGAGTTGAGAATAACTTTGTTGGCGGCCTCTACGAGCCCGTTGGTCTATGGGTATTCCACTGACGAGAAATGGTGTTTTATCTAGAATTCATTTAAAAAAGAAGCTAAACTTTGGTCGGTAAATTGCCGACCATTGTCAGTGATAATATGATGTGGTATACCAAAGCGACAAATGATGTGTTTCCAAATGAAAGATCTTACTTTATCAACTCCTATTTTTGCTAATGGAGTTGCCTCTATCCATTTGGAGAAGTAATCTATTGCTACGAGTAAGTATTTTACCTATCCTGGTGCTTTTGGAAAAGGGCCGAGGATATCTAGCCCCCATTTTTGGAAGGGCCAGCTTACCTCCAAGGTGTGTAATTGCTCTGCCGGGTTGTGGATGGCCGAGCTGTGCTTTTGGCAGCTGTCGCATTTCTTGACTTTATTGATGTAGTCTTTTTTCATGGATGGCCAGTAGAATCCTGCTCTTGCTATTTTGGATGCTAGGCTTAGTCCTCCTATGTGGTTGCCACATATCCCTTCGTGGGCTTCGTTCATAGTGTCTTCGGCCTCTTCTTTGTTTATACATTTTAAAAGGGGTTGGGAGAACCCTCTTCTGTATAGCTCGTTTCCAATCATAGTGAAGGATGTTGCACGTCTTCTAAATGTTTTGGTAAGGGATCCTTCCTGATTGTATGTATTGCTTGTATGGCGCCCTCCAGTCTTCTTCCTCGACTACTGAAAATATTGATTTGCTACTAAAGCTAGGATTCGTGAGTGTTAGTTGAGATATAGCAAAATCAGTTACAAGCTTTCTGGTTGTTGCTAATTTTGAGAGTGCATCTGCTCGGGTGTTATGCTCCCGAGTTATGTGTGTGATTTGTATAAAATGAAAGTGTGTGAGGAGCTCATTTACTGAGCTGTGGTATTTTTCTAGTAGCTGATCCTTTACCTGAAAGTGGCCTGTTACCTGCTGCACTACGAGTTGCGAGTCGCAGTATACTTGTAGGTGGGTAATGTTAAGGGATTGCGCCAGTCTTAGTCCAGCGAGCAGTGCTTCGTATTCGGCTTGATTATTGCTTGTCTGGAATGTGAATCTGATGGATTGCTCGACTTGTAAATCTTCCTTGTTGGTGAGTAATACCCCTGCTCCAGAACCTTCGTTATTGGAAGCGTCGTCGACATTCCGCTCTGGAGTGGACTTCCGACTTATAACTCGGCTACAGTCAGGCTAGGTAGTCCTTCTATAACTTGGAACGTCCTCTCTGGAACTGGGGTGTGGTTGGCGTGGAACCTGCAAAAGGGACTCCAACGCCCAAGTCAGTAATATTACAAGACAATGAGAAATACTTTAAGAGAGAATAAAATAGATGTCTTATGTGGGCTGAAGTGTTTTATTCTTCAGTGTTTAGATGAGGAGAGATAAGAGAAAATCGTATCCCCTAGTGGGGTTAGGAGGTGACTTATATAGACGGAAAAGCTTAGTGATTTCGCTATTATACTGACCTTGATAGTAGGGCTGTTATGGATATTTTCTGTTGTTCCCTTATATCTCGGTAAGTTTGGAAGATTCATCTATTATCAATTAGTTTTGTAGAATTTAAATTCGATCTTTTCTGTTTGTGGTTAAGCTCGGTCAAAGCTTTTGGAAGCCGAGTACTTCGGTATGGATCATAGTGTTTTGTGATTTCTTTGTGATTTCAGTTTTCGTTGCTTGTTCTCATCTTTAGGTCAACTTATGGACCAAGAATCTTTTATAGAAATATTAAGCCTTGGCTTTGTGACTAATTAAAAGATAGTTAAGTAGCTATAGTGTGCTATTGAACTTGATGAATCCTTATTTTGTTTGAGCATTTCAATGTAATTATCATTTGTTTTATAGTTTCCACTTGTTCTTTGTATTGCAATGTATTAATGTAATGTACCATACTACCGTACTCTTTACAAGTATAGTGGGGTAAAAAATAAACAGATATGTTACACATACAAGCTTTTTTTGCTTATAAATGTTACAAGTTGGCACAAGCTCAACAAAACACACGCACATTACACTCCCACATTCAAGAGTAAATACACGCACGTTACTCAACCACTTGCTGTTTCCAAAGCGCGCTACTCACCATTATGAACGACTCTTCTTCTTCTTCCTCGATGAAAACTACAATTGTCATTTTTCTTCGCGTTCCTCCTCCTCCTCTTCTTCCTTCTTCTTCTCCTCCTTCTTTGTGTTTCTCTTTCTTTTTCTTCGCGTGTTTTATCTTTATCGTCGTGTTTCTCCTCTTTATTCTTTTGATTTTGCAACATTATGTATTTTTTTTCTTTGTTTGATTTTTTTCTCCCAAAAAGAATTATGAGAATATGAAATAAGAAGATGAAAAAGAAGAAACAGCAGAAGATGAGGAGGAGGAAGAAGAAGAGTTCTGAATTATGCAGAACTCATCAGAATAAAAATATACCCAAATATCTTCGTTTTACACCCAATTATCTTCGTATTTACACCCAAATTTGTTGCAGATACAGAAATGAGTTATATTACGTGTACACTAAAATCAGTCACCAAAGTCAGTAAGGGCTGCAAAATACACCCAAAATACACCATAGAAGGGCTGCAAAATACACTCAAAATACACCATATTAAAACAAGCATAAACTATAGAATGCAAATACAACTATAAAACCATCATAAAAAATAACAAAAACTAGATTCATGAATCATAACTAAACAGAAACTAAAACAATTCAATTAAAAGAATAAGACAATTCACCCTCCGTCAGATGAAAAGTCATAAACTGTAAATACACCAAAATTTTTATAAAAATACACCCAAATATTTCTGATCTACACCTGAACGTCTGATATAAAATGGACAAGATTATATTAATTCTAATCAGAACTAGTACATTAGATTCAATTCAAACAAGGAAGAATTAACAGCAAATTTCACAGGCAAGGTTCACGCACTGGTTCATCTGACAATCTGAAATTGAATTATTCATTATCTTCAAAAACGATTTCAGAGCTTGATGTCAAAAAATAGTGGAAATTGAGAATAACGAAGAAAGAGAATAGAGAGAGAAAAGCATGTAAATGAAGAAGGAGAAAGAGAAGGCAAGAAATTTGAAAAAGGAAATGGAATCCTTTCAAAAATTAAAAATCTGTTAGAGGTGCGTGAAACATATATGCATAACAAGCGCGTTTGAGCGTAATATCAATTAGAGGACTTGTAAGACTTGTATAACAAAATCACTTGTATGTAGAGATTAATCCAAAAATAAAAGGAAACCATTTCACTGGCTCTAATATGTCGCATGGGGTTATGAACTACTACAATTGGTTGATTTGTTATTATTGGTCTCCTAGTGGTTTCTTAATTTCTCTTAGGTTATGGAGATTATTTGTCTAAGTTTCATGGTATAGGTTTCTCGGTATTAGTTTTATGGTATTAGTTTGGAAGATATTTTAAAATTTATATTAGATTACAATTATATTTTAGGATGTTTATTTATAATCTATTTGTTATTTTATTCTAAAATGATTTTTTCGATTGAATTATGGTTAGATCGGTTGGACTAGTAAACCAATAACTAAAGTAGTTCGATAATCGATCCAATTTTTAAAATTTTGGTATTTTTTAAGGTTTTGAAAATTGGACTGGTCAATAAACCATTCTAGTTATTGGTTTACTAAAAAAAATCGTTTTATAATAAAATAATAAATAAAATACGAAGAATTGCATCAATTGCCATTAGTTCAAAAGCATGTTCAATTGCAAAGTTTAATATTTTTTAATGTGAAAAGGATAGGGGTACGAGTTAATAAAAAAGAGGTTTAATTAGTTACTTGTTATATTATTATTGAAAATTTTTTTCAATTTTCTATAATTTTTCAACACCCATGGCACTGCATTTTTTTTACTTCAATAAAGTTGTCAATGTAAATCATAAAGGAAGTTTCAGTAATTAAAATGAAGTATTTATATGCTCAAATAGTAATAATTTATTCTGAAGAAAAAGAGATCATAAACAACTAGTTATGTGAAAGTTCAATAAATAAACAAACAAACATATTACAATAATGTACAATACTAGAAATATCAATGATAAAATAAGGAAAAATTATTTTAAAGGATGGTTAGAAAAATTTAATTATTAAAAAAAAATTTTAATACCAAAATTATCAAGAAAGACCAAATTTTTTATAATACTTAAAAAGAATAATCAAATATTTTTATAAAGAAATAAATATATTTTTAATTATTTTTTATTTATTTTTTATAATCTTTAATATATTGTTTGATTCTCAATGTTATATAGATATGTATGAATATTCACTTAGGATTAATTAGTTAATTAATTTAAAAAAAATTATTTTAAAAGGGAGATTTAATTATTAAAAAAGATCTTAATATTAAAATTATTAATAATGATCAAATCTTTTTATAAAGAGACAAATCTATTTTTAATTATTTTTTATTTATTTTTTATAATTTTTATATTAACATTTTTTATTTTTTCTAAAATTTTAATAATTATTATTATTTATTTATTTATTATTTTTTTATTTTTCCAATCTTTTGTCTTTTTTTTCTTGTTGGGTAAAGATCACAAAAATAAAAAAATAAATAAAAATAAATAATAATTAATAAAAATTATTAAAATTTTAAGAGAAATAAAATTTATCAATATAAAAATTATAAAACATAAATAAAAAAATAATTAAAGATATATTTGTCTCTTTATAAAAAGATGGTTCTTCTTCTTAAATATTATAAAAAAATTTGGTCATTTTTAATAATTAAATCTTTCTAACGGTCTTTTAGAATAATTTTTTCATAAAAATTAATGAAGGATTTTTCTCTTCAATTCTATTTTTTGTTCAAGCTTGTGGGGGAACTAGAATCAATCAATAGAATAGTGTTGTTGGGATACTCTTCTTTTTTAATTTTTATATAGCTCAAACAATTTTTTAAAAAATGAAAATTGAGCACAAAACATAACCTTAAAGCAAATAAAACAACACTAAAAAATCAATCATCTCTTCAGAGTACGACTTTCAAACAAAAATAAAACACTCATAATGAGCATTGAGAAAAAAAAATTGATTTTTGAACAAAATAAACTCAGAGTAACTGTACCAGATGCTTTTCGTAAGGGTTGTGAGAGAGAACGGGGACTGGTCGGTCATGACAGTGACGGGTTGGAGTTTTGGAACGGCGGGTGATGGTACCTGCAAAGACACTTCGCCGTTCAAGTCAAAATAAATCTAAGAGATGTATGTGAAGGTTAGGAATAAATATCGTACCTGAAAAAGTCCTTGACTCCTTTTATATAATTTACGGTTATTATCTTATCTTATCTTGTTAGCTAAGATAAGGAAAATATTTGAATTTAAATAAGGGTGTGGTCAGGCTTGTTGGGTCTGGATATCTGGGTTGTAGCTGATTCGATAGGAACTCGGAAACCGGATTCAGAATAGTAACCATTAAAATTTTGACAAACGTAGAACAAAAAATGATTTCTGAACATTGAGGAATGAGGAATGAACACTAAGCAGTGAGCAATAAGGATTGTCAATATGATTTCTGAACAAAAAATAAAAAAAACGAAGAACTACAGTAGTGAGCAAAGCTAAAGCTAATCATTTAGTATTTTAATATGATGAGTGAAAAAAGATGAAAAAAAAAAAAGACGAGGCATGACGAACGAGCAGCCATTGCCTTCGAGGGAGAGCACGACAGCGACTAAGCTACGAGCAAGACGAGGGACAGTGGGCAAAGCGCGATTGAGCAGCGAGAAGAATAGACGAGGAACATGGGAATGAGAAGAGAAGCTGGAGGATGACGAACAGACGAAGCTCTTGGGCGCGACGAACGACAACAGTGAGAAGAATGGCGGTGGCGATGGAGGAGGCTAGGGTTTTTTGGGGGAAAGAAGAAGAACTTTGATCTTTTTGAGGGGGAAATGAAGAGAAAGTGAGAAATTGAGAGTGATGATTGATGAGACAAAGACATTTTCCTTTCTTTTTTAGCAAACGACATTGTTTTCTTTCAACCGGTCAGTTTTCGGTCAAGGTAAAAAACGGCCGATTTAATGATTTTTCACTGGTTTTTTAATTAACGATTTTGTATGCCTAATTAATCATCATAGTAGCTAGGTCTATTTAGATTGTTTTGGCTAATTAATTGTTGTTGGATACAATGTTGTGTGAATTTTGAAGGGGTTTTGGTTCCCCCATTGTCACTTGGGAGTACACACAACCTGGGGACTTAAGATGGCATTCGTGGTAGACAATGGAGAAAGGACCAAATGAGTCATTGCTTCCACCTCCTCCTGATCTTCCAAAATGCTAAAGCTTCACATACAAAGAGACAATAATATGCTGATATCATGGCCTTAAAGGATAGATATCATCAAACTTGTTTAATTTGTGGCAGTTGGTGAACTTCTATTTTATTTGTAGCACAAATCAATAAAAAAATATATTGCTTTTAGATAGCAAAATTCATACGTTTCTTTTTCTTCTTTTCTTTTTTTAGTTAAGTTTAGGATATATACAATGTAATTTTCGAGTGCATAAAAAAATTGTATGTACTTGTTAAGAATTAAAAGTGGTATTGATAATATAATAGTCTTCTTCGATATATCCTTGCCCTACATGTGTATACTCATATGAAAATATCTAATCTAATGAATAACCATTTGAAATCAAAGTAGGGTATGTCCTAAACATGCAAAAGTTAATGTATTGACCTATTAGTTTGGTTGGTGATGGGAGTTGCTTCAGTTTATAGAAAAGCATTAGAGCATAAAAAGGTAAAACAAATTCGCGCCAGGTAGGGGTCGAACCTACGGCCTTCTGCTTAGGAAACAGACGCTCTATCCACTGAGCTACAGGCGCTACATAACAAATCTATTCTTATTTATTTATTTCTTTTAGTTTTAAGTTTATTTTTTATATTTATTACATTCAATTTAAATAAGTAGGAAATTATTTTAATTTAGTCCTTGATTTATATGACTTGAATTTAGTTCCATCTATAATTTGATTTGATTTAATTTAATTATTAAATAAAAAATAATGCTACATGGCTAATAAATATTTTTTTTGGATCGCAATAATTTGCACCCATATTTATAGACGTTTTGCACATAAAGAAGCATATAATTTGTACCTATATTTACTAAAATTTTACACACATAAATTAATAGAGCTTGCACCCACATTTTTCAAAGTCATACATGATTAGTAAAATTTATTGGTTAAAGATAATTTAATATTTGTACTGGTCAAATAATGACAAAAAATACTAAAAATTACTGGATTCTAATTTTTTTTAATTGAAAATATCTTTGTTGTCTATTTTATTTGTAAATTTATTATTTTAGTATCTAATGAATTAATCAAATCAGTTAATTAATACACATAATTAGTATAATTAATTTACTTTAATAAATTAAAAGAAATATATTAAAAATTATTGTCAGAACATTAAAAAAATAAATTAAAAAATACTATATCAAAATAAAAATAAATTGATATAAATTATATGTTTAAATTAATTAATTGATATTATTAATTAGTTATTATTAATTTGATTTAATGAGTTAAAAGAAATAAATAAAAAAATATTCTCAAAAAAATATCATATAAATTTTATTTTTAAATATAGAAATTTAATTTTTATATAATAAGATAGATAGAATAGATTAATTTACGAATAAATTGCATAATTATTTTTCTCTTTGTTAAAGAAAAAAGTAGTTTCACTTGAGAAAATCTACTTTATTGTACTAACTAGGCACGTGATTCAATTTGGGACCCTTAAATAATTCCATAACAAAAAATATTTTTTAAGGTTTTTAATAACTGCTAAATAATATTTATTTAATTTTAATTACAAATTAATTCTTTATATATTATTTAATGCCAAAATCTATTTTTTATTTTATAAATTATTATTTTATCATTCATCTATCATGTTTATTAATAATTAAAAATAAAAACAATAACGAATTAGATCTTTCATTAATCGTAATAAATATTTGGCAATCCTAATCAATATAATTTTATCCTTGATTCGTTATATTCATATAGACTTGTGAAATCGTGTCTGTTAGATAATCAATCGATTGGATGCACAAAACAACCGATTGAATTTTGAAATTGTTTATGTTACCCAATGAATTGAAATTTAATACATGCATTGCAGGTTCATAGCGGATGAAGGCCCGTAAGAAGTACTCGCTTGTTTTTGGAAGGCAGAAAGAGTCACCACCTAGGAATTCATTTGCAACATCTTGCCAATCTTCCCAGTATTATTTAAATCTTGGACAACCACCACCTTGAGTATGCAAATAATTCACTTGACAAAGCCTTGATTCTGTGCATGCATAATGACGAAGGCCTGATTTAAGGTTAGGCTTATTAAAAGAAAGACAGTTTTTTTTTTGAGGCTTGAATAATCAATTTTTTCGTCGTCAATAATTTGCAGATGAAAATTGGATGGTACTTTATACATAGTAAGAAAATATGGGTTCTTTTTAACATTGTTGAGCATAAGGTTTAGTAAGGGGTTGCATAAGATTGAGACCTCGTATTATTTTGAAGACTTCAATCGATTGGGTAACATAAACAATCCATTGAATAAGAAAAAATTCATATACCTTGCAAAATTCAATTGATTATGTATTGATTCTAATCGATTAAATTTTGGAAAAACAAAAAATTTAATCAATTGTTTTGTGCATCCAATCGATTGATTATCTAACAAACATAATTTCACAAATCTATACGGATGTAACGAATTAAGAATAAAATTTTAATTGATTAAGATTGTCAAAATATTTATTACGATTAATGAAAGATCTAATTCGTTATTGTTTTTGTTTTTTATTATCAATAAACATAATAAATGAATAATAAAATAATAATTTATAAAATAAAAAATAAAATTTATAATTAAATAATATATAAAAATATTAATTTATATTTAAAATTAAATAATAACTATTTACAATTATTAAAAAATTTAAAAAATATATTTTATTATAAGACTATTTAATACCCCAAACATTCTCGAACCATTGAAACTGGTGCCTACTAACTAGTAACTACCATGCTTTTATAATTGTTAAGCATAGGTGAGAATCTCTCTTTTCCTTACAACTTACAAGAAGCTTTTTCTCTCTATGTACTTTTTTGCCCTTTTCGAAGGCTTTAAATTATGGCAACTACTCAAATGAAGATGCTAAAAATATTTTTTTATGAAGATTTTTATGTTAAAAGTGTATTTTGTTTGTTTAGCCACACTTTAAAAAAAATAATATTTTTATAACACATCAAAATCAAACCATACATTTTAGAGATCTGCTACACATACAAGTCTTTTTCGCATACAAGTTTATACAAGTCAATCCTAATTCAATAAAATCTACTTTTATAATGCAAGGAAGAAGAGGGAAAGTTTAAATTATATAGAATTTATCAATACACATACATAAAAAATTCTTAAACAATACAATATAAATGACTTGTATAGACTTGTATGTGTAAATGACTTGTATGTAGAGAATAATTCTACATTTTATCATCTAATGGTACGAAAAAACATCTTCATATAAAGACAATAATAAAATCTTTATGGTAATATCCACCTTAAATTATATGTAACTGATCATAACTTACATGTTCTAATGTTCACTGTTCAGGTTACTAATCTTAAAAAAATGACATGTCACAAATTTTCAAACTAAAATTCAAAGACGTACCTTTAATTATCTACCGTTCAATATTCATTTAATTAGAGAGTAAACTAGGGAACTCCTTAAAACTTTAGAATATTAAAACTTCTTTTAAAGAATTAAAAAAAAATTAATATTTATGATTATTTTATGTTTTTTTATTTAAAATTTGTTTGGACTAAAATTAATATTTTATTTTAGATCAGTTTGGATTTATTATATTTTATTATTATTATTATTCATATTATATTATTATAACATTTAAAAAATTACCAAAAAGAAAACATTTTAAAAAAAACTATTATAACATTATAATTGAAACAAAAATAAAAAGTTTAAAAAATAAAAAAATCAAAACATATTTTTAGTGTTAATTTTAAAAGACCAAAAAATATCCATTAAGATTAAAATTATTTAATTAAAAAGACAACAATATTCTTCTAGTATTAATATTATTTAAATATATTAAAATAAAAAGACTAAAATACCATTTATTTTGTGTAAGTATATTAAAAGGAAAAAAATTTTCTATGCCATTAATTACTTCAAAATATTTATGAATTTAACTTTAATTTAAAAAATTTAAATATACAATTTATATATTAAAAATATACAATTTATATGATTTTTACCTAACTTTAATTAAACTTCAACTATTATTTATATATTGTTTTATTTTTATTTTTCTTCTTTGCAAATTTTTTTTTTAGAAATCTAATTCTAATTCAATATTAAGATCAATGCAAACTATATGATCGGTCCAGATTTAGTCACAAAAACATATTTATCCGATCTATTTCAAAGCGATCAAATTTAATCAGTTCAATTCTCAATTTCTTCCAAATCCAATCCAAGCCAATCCGATTACACCCTAACTTCGTGGATTAAATATTAGAAGCAATAACTCTAGTTACAAATCTGACGATAATGTAATACTATTCTGCTCCTTGATTTGTGACTACTTACTTAAAATTATTTTTAAATTTAATTTTAACTATGAAAATTTAAAATTACATTCAACTAATAATAACCTAAAATAAACATCTCCAATAAAATCTTAAAAAAAATTATGCAGTACCTCAATACATCTAAATTTATTTTCAATATCTCCTTTTTCTTTTGAAATATCTTTTGACAAATTAATTTGAAATAACACTTTAAAAAAATTATTAATTCTGTTTCAAAAAAAAAATATATATATATATATATCTTAATTAAATGGTATGTTATAATGTAATTAATTTTTAAAATTATGATGCTATAGATGAAAAAAAAAGTAGTATATAAGATAAGTTTTATGAGATAAATTATAATATTAAATAAATAATTAAAATAAATAAAATTTAAAACTATTAATTAATTAGAATTTATAAACGAATGTAATAATTTTTATAACTTATATACCAATAGAATATGTTAAATTTCCAATAATAAGTCATTAAATTTTTTTTAATAATAATCATAATTGCCATTTTATTAAAAATATATTTTAGAGGTTATAATTAATATGTTTATAGTTTTACAAGATGAATGCATTAATTATTGAATAATCTTATCAATATACAATAAAAACTCCATGAATAAATATCTACTAAAACATTGTGACAACGCACATTATAAGATGAATGCATTAATTGTTGAATAATCTTATCAATATACAATAAAAACTCCATAAATAAATATCTACTAAAACATTGTTACAACGCACATTATAATATTAATAATGTAAAAAAGTTTTAAAATTCCAAATAACACAAAAATATTGTAACATCCATCAACTAAATGAGAATCAAAATCATAATGTAACTTTGTTTACATAATTATCGGTTTAGCATAACAACTTCTATTACCTCTAAAGTTAAATCTCACGTTCCTTCAGTTTAATTATTCTCAGTAGAAAAATACTCCATTAACAAAATGAGGTTTTTCCTATAAATAATTAATCAATATTTCTCAAAATGATAGTATATACAACCACAAAGAACTGAAACTAGAGAATTGCACTATTCTCGTAATGGAGTCCAAAACAATTCGCTTAGCCTTAGTTTCAGCCCCTGTATACAGTCATCTTCGCTCAATTCTTGAATTTGCGAAACGATTAATTCGACTCGACCAAGATCTTCATGTAACTTGCTTAGTTCCTATTAATGGTTCTCCATGCAACAAAACTAGAGCGCTTCTCCAGTCTCTTCCACCAACCATAGACTATATTTTCGTTTCGCCAAAAAATTTGGAGGATGAGGTACTAGATACTCACCCTGCATTCCTAGTTCGCACTTTGATAACCGGATCTCTGCCTTTGATCCACGATGAAGTGAAGAAATTAATTTCAAAATCGAGGCTTATTGCCATAATTTCTGATGGTATAATAACCCAAGTTTTAGAATTAGTCAAAGATCTTAATGTGTTGTCTTATACATATTTTCCCTCCTCAGCTATGTTACTAGCACTATGCTTGTATTCAGACAATTTAGATGAGACAACAACTTCTGAGTACAAAGATTTATTAGAGCCTATAAAGATTCCGGGTTGCATTCCGATTCAAGGATCGGATCTGCCTGATCCATTCAACGATCGAACTAGCGAAACATACAAGGAGTTTCTTGAAGGTAGCAGGAGATTTTCGTTAGCTGATGGTATATTGGTTAATACATTTTTTGATTTGGAAGCAAGCACCATAAAAGAATTGCAAGAACAAGAAAGCAGAGGAATGGTACCTTCTATTCATGCAATTGGACCATTTGTACAACATGAGTCTAGTATGATTGAGGGAAATGACAATAATACCCTGGGGTGCCTAAACTGGTTGGATAAGCAACAAGAAAATTCTGTTTTGTACGTGTCATTTGGGAGTGGTGGGACAATTTCTCATGAACAAATCATTGAGCTTGCATTAGGATTAGAACTTAGTGGTCAAAAGTTCTTGTGGCTACTAAAACCACCAAGCAAATTTGACATTATTTTTGACTTTGGGAATTTTAGTGAGGATCCTTTAAAATATCTACCAAGTGGGTTTTCGGAGAGAACAAAAGAACAAGGAATTATTGTTCCATACTGGGCACCCCAGATCAAAATTCTTGGTCATGCTGCAATTGGCGGGTACCTATGCCATTGTGGATGGAATTCAATTCTTGAAAGTGTTGCTCATGGAATTCCAATGATTGCATGGCCACTCTTTGCTGAACAAAGGATGAATGCTGCTTTATTTTGCAATGGTTTGAAAGTGGCAATTAGGGCTAAGGTTAATGAGATGGGAATAGTTGAAAGAGGAGAGGTTGCTGAGGTTATAAAGAATTTAATGATTGGTGATGAAGGTAAGGAAATTCGCCAAAGAATGAGAGAATTGAAAGGAAGTGCAGAAGATGCAATCAATGAAGGTGGAAGCTCGACAAGAACACTAACACAGTTGGTACTGAAATGGAAAAACTTAGAATAACATATTTAAAAGGTGCTTTCTCCCATACATAGTGCAATAATACAGAGATAACGAGAGAAAGGGAAATCACATGGGTCTTTTTTTTTTTTTTTTTGACAATGGGTGTCTCCATATCCTATATATAATTTCAATATGTACATGCCATTACGAGTATTCCCTTAATAAAAAATATAGAAGACAATATAATTGATTCGGTTTCATATTTTAAGTAGGGATGTGCATGGGTCGGGTGAAACCGGGTTTGATGTGACCCAGACCCGGCCCAAAATATATACCGGGTCTATTTGTTAGACCCGAACCTGACCCTAAACCCGATGAAACCTATACACTTTCGGGCCACGATTATACCGGATAAAAACCGGGTGAAAACCGGGCCGTTAACATTATATTACCTTGATACCTTTTTGTAAGTTAGCATGTAAAAATATCCAAATTTCCAAGACTCCAACCATTATTTGACATGGTAAAATTC
Organism: Arachis ipaensis; assembly: GCF_059453495.1. Lineage (NCBI taxonomy): Eukaryota > Viridiplantae > Streptophyta > Magnoliopsida > Fabales > Fabaceae > Arachis > Arachis ipaensis. The sequence continues at coordinate 113,558,842 of NC_142443.1, forward strand.
ACTTAGAAAAATATAATAAAAAGTAACTCTTCTCTAAAATTAAAGTATAACCATAATCAATACTAATATTGCCTAATAACACCAAATATTTAAATCAATACAAATAATACAAAATTATGCATTAGTCTAAAGTCTTATGCATTTTAAACATAAAACATTAACTTATAGTCTTATATATAATGACTAATAACACAAAATATTAAGGTTTACAATACTTAAATTTCACATAATAATAGCCATCATCCATCACTAATAACACAAAATATTAATTGTGTATGATGATCGGGCCACCGGACCGATTTCGGGTGACCCGAGCTATGACCCGGACCCGACCCGAAATAATGACCGGGTCTACTTTTGAGACCCATAGCCGGCCCTAGACCCGATGAAATCACATCAAATTAGCCTCTAAAGTGCTCGGGACCGGACCGGGTCTTCGGGCCAAGCCGGACCATGCACACCCCTAATTTTAAGTGCAGATTTTGGGTTGTTTTCTATGCATTTATGGTCATCATTCCTGACAAATTTCCCACATATTCAAGTAATAATATATAATTGTTCCAAATGCATTAAAGATTTCATACCATTATATAAATGTTTGAAAAATGTTCAAAGAATAAATTTATTATTTTTGGCTATTATTTTTAGCCATTAATTTAATTCTGTTAGTCTAATAATTTAATAATATATTTTTAAATATTAATTATTAATTACTGACAAAAGATAATAAATTCTACTGACTCTCTAGTATTTTTTTAAATATCTTAATAATTTTGGTATGCTTATCAGACAACTTGTATTCATCTATATGAACCAATTCTATATTCGAAAAATTCAGCCACTGACAAAAAAGTTCTTAAAAAATGTTATCAACAAAACAACCTTTGAATTATTTGAAAATACGATAAAAAGAACCAATAAACATTATAGTTTTTATAATTAACAAAAAGAAAAACTCATATTTAACAAACGACTTATTTATTAAATCTAAATTTTGTGGCAATATTTGAATAAATATTTAAAAGGTGCACAAAAAAGCAAAATTTGATCTCTAATTTTTTTATTTTTTAAAAAAATATGGTCATTCACAATAATTTTTTTTAAAAAAAATTCACTTGACAAAAATGTGACCATTCACAAAAAATTATCAAATTTTAAAAATAAAAATATCTTATTTTTTAATAATAATTATAAAATTTTACATCAAAATTTAATTTCTAAAATTATTTTTTAAAATATAAATTTAATATTTAATTCTTTTTATCATATTTTTAAATTTTTTAAAGACTTATTTATTATTAATATCTTTTAAAATTTATTTTGTCGGTAATACGTTTTTTTTAGTACTATTTTAATAGTTTACTCCTTATGTTTAGTATCAATTTGATCATTTCTAAAATGAGGTGGTTTGCAATTTTGCATACATAGACGTAATTTCTATTGCTCGGGATAATAAATGGGCAAAATTGTTGGCAACAGATAACACTTTTGTTAGGGGTTAGGACATGCCGTTGAAAGGCTCAACCATATCTTTCTTATTAGAATCTTCTCTATTTTACACTAAAAAAAAAATCAAATTTTTTAAATTCAGCTAGATATTCTTTACACTATTTTTTAATAAACTTTTTATTATATTATTAAAAAAATTTAAACAAAGACATTTAAATAAATTTAATATTTTTTAATATTTAAAATACAAATTAAAAAAAACAGCTTAAGTTAGATTAAAATAAAAAATTCAATTTTAAATTTCTAAATCAGTTTTAAATGTTAGTGTGCAAATAAATAATGAAAAATATCAACTAATAATAAAATGAGATATAATATTTTATTTTTGAGATTTAAATTTTATTTGTATAATTTTGGATATAATCAAAAAGTATTTTGTATGTAATTATATTATTTTATATGTGTTATAAATTTATCTAATTAATTAATTTTTAAAATTAATTAAAATACTAAACAATAAAAAAATTAAAAAAAATTGAAATGAATAAATGCTAGTGTTCAATAAACGATGAAAAAAGTCAAGCAATAATAAAATAAGATATGACATTTTATTTTTATATTAAATTTTATTTGTATGATTTTGAATGTGTAAAAAGCACATATTGTATGTAATTGTATAATTTAAAGGTGTTATAATTAAAAAAATAACCTATTTTTTAAATGTCATTTACCTCTTCTTACTTGATATTTTGAAATTTTTTTTGTTGATTCACTCAAACAAATTGAAATACATCTCTTTATCTGCAGCAACTTTATTATTGGGATCTAAATAAGATTAACCTAGTTACTACTATACATGATGAATTATTATATTCTCACCGTGTGCATAAATTAAAGTTGCTAATTCCTATAGTTCCATGTTCCTTAAATAATAGGAAAAAAAAGAAAAAGACAAAAACAACATGGTAGATAGTCACATACTGTGCAAAGAATAATAAGAATAAGGCAAGTGTTACCATGTAGATGGAAAATATTATCTACATGTATAGAAGACACGTGTAGATTTATAATAAAAGTAATGTGTAGTGCATTATATATATTGAAAGAAAACAAATTCTGTAACAATAGATCCCATTAAAAAGTAGGCTTACAGCGTGTCATATCACGCGTATAATCGTCATTAGGATTGATGAGAAATAATTAAGTGTATAACTTTTTTTTTCTTGTTTTGGACTTGGGCTTCTTAAATTGTTAAAAATTTTAAGGAAAAATTAAAGGAAAACAAAACAACTATGGAAAAGTATGAGGAGTCAATAGAATATTTATACAATGTGTATAATAAAGGTTTATAGAGTATTAGAGATATAATCATTAGTGTTACCTTTTCCCATCAGCTGAAGTTTTTGGAATGAATGGTATCATGATATGGTATTAGAGCGCTAGATCTAAAATGTTAAGAGTTTGATCCTTGGTGAATCCCAAAATCAATTTAAACTTTTGGGAAGATGTTTTTATTATCCCTAGTACTCGGATGGTTATTCTAGATAGTATGGGAGATGTTCATTTTGTAACTCAATAGCCCATTGTACACATTGTACAAATAGTCCATTGTCTCCCTAGCAGGATCCAACAACTATTGTAGAGGAAGAGAAATTGGAAACCGCGTTGTTCTCCAACAAATCCTCTCCCACCGCACCTCCAAAATGTCCTAATCGAATATATGATCACGGACCCCTTGCTGTAAAGCCTCAACGTCTCTCTCTATCGCCGCCAATGTCTCCATCTAGTTCTCTGACCTCTTTCACGGCCGATTTTGGTGTGGAACTCAAGCTTTCTGGTCATCGGGGATCGGTGAATGTATGCTTCAGCTTCGTCCCGCACCAATCAGACCATCTGTCATTGTCTTTTTCGCGTCACTATCTGAGTAAGCCCTAACTCTATCATCTGTGTCACTGTCGCAGTCGAACTGAAGGTCTCTTGTATCAGGTCTAGTGCACTGCCTCCGGTGTCGCACAAGGTGGTCGTCGTTGTTTGTCTCGTCACTGTGTTGCAGTCAGCATGATCGTTCGCTGCGCTCAAGGCCGCCGGCGACAGAAGCAGCAGGTCCCGAGGTTGTTGTTGTCGTCGTCGCTCTTTGTGTGTCATCGTCAAGCACTCAGTCGCGTGCCTTCCGTTTGCTCATGCTCACTGAAAGCAGCACGACCCTGAGACGGACGTCAATGTCATCTGCTTGCGTGGAGCCCCGCCAACAGCAGCCAGTCCCCGATGTGGTTAGTTCCAACAAATTTTCCTGATATTTGTTACTGAGATCCTTCACTTAAGATTGTCTGTTCTTGTCTTGCTGAAATGAGTACGTAGCTAAATTTTTTGTTCCTGTAAATTATCTTTTGTAATTTTTTTGGTTAAAATTATGGATGAGTGGAGTTATGTACTGGTTATGATGACTGAACTTTGAAGTCGATGTTGTCTTATTGGAAAATTCATGCGAAAAGATTTTAGTTGCTACACCTTGAGTTTATTGATAAAAGTCAAATTTGTTAAAGAAAGTACCGGAGAATACATTTTGTTTTGGGTTAAAAATCATCGCTTGAATTTGTTAATGATCACGTGGCTAAATTTTTTGTTCCTATAAATCATTTTTTGCATTAAATCTCTTGTTGCTGAAACACCATCATAGTTGAATTTGTTGTTGAAAATAAGGTTTATACCCTCTGTGCAAATTGGAATAGGTTTGATGAGTTAAATTGTTGTTACCAGGCTCTCTCTTTGTTTTTTTTTCAAGAATTTTAAAAGTGTCTTCATCACATCTGAGTTGCTGTTATGACTTATTATGGGTGTTTATGGTTTTAAGTTGCAAATATCATAGTAAGGGGAGGTTTTAGATATTGCATATTGTGTGCTTGTTGTAATTTGGGTTTTGGGATCTTGTGACTCAAGGAACAGGATAGTAGATTTCTCGTTAACCAAGAATAAGAATTGAAAATTACAACTAGTTGGACTAGTTCACTGATTGTTAATGTACGAATTAAAATAGGCCATGCTATCATTGTATGTTCAATGAGCCTGGTCTTTTTTAAGTCATTGGTAGTCCTAATAGTTGAATAACTTTGATATCATTGTTAGGAGTTTATATCTTCTGATAATAGCAGTTTCTAATAAAATTGTTATATTATATTTCTTAAAGTATGTGTGGTTGCTGTTACGTAATTTAATGAATTGTCCTCAGATGTAGGGTATGAGCTCCTTCAGAGACGCTGCAACAGGGGTAGCTAATGGTGAGGCAACGGTGGAAGATAAATGCGACGTGAAAAAAAGGACATTGGAATGGTCAAATGAAGAATTAGAAGATTATATTGAGGAAGTCATGGGGTTGACTAGTTTTGAGGAGGATGCATCTGATTACGAAGATGTTGCTAAATTAGGTGCAGAAGAAATATGTAAGAAAATCTTTCACACTGAGCAACGTGCATACGAGTTCTATACTAAATTTGGCAAATGGCATGGATTTGGTGTCCGCAAGGGAGATTATGGAAAGGATGAAGAGGGTATGATAACTAAGAGAAGGTTCTTTTGTAACAGGATAGGACTAAGAGATGAAACTACACAGAGGAAGGTGAGAAAAGTTATTTCGGAGCATAATCATGACTTGACCTCGAAGGGTATGGTTCATATGATACCTCAATTTCGAGGGATTAGTGAGGTAGCAAAGGATCATATAGATGGTATGCAAAGTTACGGGTTACAGACATCTAAAATTCTGGGCTACATGGCGGGGATTGCTAGAGTGTATTCACTTCTGGGATTCACAAAGAAAGATGCATACAACTATATCGATAAGACAAAGTGAAGAGAAGATTGTAAGCCGAGATGCCAACGCGACCATTGTGTACCTTGAGGGAAAAGCGACAGTGGATCCAATGTATATGGCAAGATACAATGTAACGGAAGACGGTATGTTGGCAAATTTATTTTGGGTGGATGAGGCAGCAGAGTAGACTATCAGTACTTTGGAGATGTCCTCGCATTTGACTCAACGTATAAGAAGAATAAGTACAAGCGACAACTGGTTATATTCTCTGGCTCCAGCAACCATAAACAAACAATGATATTTGGGTTTGGTTTAGTGCTTGACGAGAGCATCCCTTTGTACACGTGGCTTCTCCAGAACTTGCTGGAGGTGATGTGCCACAAGTCCCCATCCGTTGTTGTTACCGATGGAGATGATGCAATGATTGCAACGATTAGGAAAATATTTCCGAACGCAACCCATCGATTGTGTGCGTGGCACTTGCAGAAGAATGTTACTTCAAATGCAAAAGAGAAAATGTTTCGTGATTTGTTCTCGAAGTGGCTGTATGGCGACATGGAGGTTGCAGACTTCGAGGATGAATGGGCGGAAGCAGTTCAGGTGTATGGATTGGGGGACAAGCTGTGGCTGATGCAGATATACAAGAAAAGGAAAATATGGGTAAACGCATACTTGAAAAAAAAATTTGTGCCGGATATCGAACCACGTCTAGATGCGAGGGGATAAACTCGTGCATAAAAAAGTTCATTACCTCAAGACACAGCATTCTAGATCTCATACAAAAGTTGGAGCTCCTAGTTAGAGAGTACCGGAACAATGAACTACTTGCACAATTTAACTCGATATATAACATGTCGGTGATGACAAGTTGCTTTGACTCTCTTGAAAGGTGTGTGACAGCCATATACATAAGAGCTATTTTCAAGGATGTGAAGAAAGAGATTGATGTTGTTGGAGCACTTAATTTTGTTAGTAGACGCCGTGTGTCTACGACAATGATATACACGATGGAAGAATATGGAAATCCAGGTCTTCGTGTGGTGACGCTGTTTAAGCAAGAGTTTATTAAAGTTTGAATGCTGATGCAACTTTTGGGAGCGTCAAGGGAATCCTTGCCGACACATTTTTTTTGTCATGAAGTATGAACACGTGATAGTTATTCTTGACCGATTGACAATGGGGAGGTGGACGAAAGAGGTTAAGTCAATCGACGAGTACATAAACAAGGGTGACGATGTAAGTAAATGAGTTTTTTTTATTGACGCACGGTGCCCTCGATGTTGTATCACAGTGGATGATTTACGTAGGTGCAATGACACAAGATCTATTCCAGAAGGCACTCCATGGTATCTGAATACTATGTCGGGAGCTGCACACAGGGTCATCACCATAAGATGAGACTCAATCTATGAAGGTAAACAGTAATGTCTGTGATCCAGTCGTCGTGTGTAGGGGTGGCAGTGGGGCAGGTAGGGGCGGGTTTTTGCCCTACCCGACCCCGCCTCACCGTCTTGTTACTCATGTACTATCCGTCCTGTCACTATCTGTGGGTAGTAAACTGCAGTACCCGAACCCGCCCCTGTGGGTACCCTACCCGCCCCTATAAAAATAAAATAATATTTTAATTTTTACATATTCATATATAAATTAAGACAAAAACTTAAAATTCATAGATAAATTAAAATACAAACATAAAATTCATACAATGTCATTAGCTCAATTTGAAATTAAAAGAAAGCTAGTGTTAGATCACTACAAATTTAATACCATAATACAGAAATTACAATATTAGATATAAAAGAGTCTTCAATCCTTATTCTTGATCACTTTTAATATCTTCATCATCATTAAAAATTTGTAAATCAAGATTTAAACCTAAAAATCAAAAGAGATAACAATTAACAAATTAATTGGTACTATGTAAAAAATTAACATAAATGAAGATTAAACAATATATCATCTTTACTTTTCAAAGATGCCCACAACCAACTTTAGCCACACATCAAAACTTTAATTATATCTAAAATCAAATTTACTCTACTATAATCTAAAATAAATAATTGCCAAGTATTAAAATAAACATGTTGTTTGACAAAGTTGAAAATATCAAAACTTTTAGAACTCAGAATACAACTAGTCACCAAAACACAATTTAATGACTCAACCAAGTAACCAACTCAAACAAGACTCAAAATAAAGTATTACGATGATGAGTTTCTTAAACATCTTTTGAAAGTGAAAAATATCAAATTTATACCCCAAAAGAACTAACAAGATTTGAAGTTGATGACCATGAATGACATAAGAATAAGATCCATTGAGAAATACTAATTCTCTAATGTCATCAGCAATGTGTTGCATAGAACCCAAAGGGAGTTAGCTTATTGCAAGTGGGCTAAGTCTTGGGTGAGTTTTATCCACAAGGTCAAAGATTCAAACCTAAGAAGCTCTCTTGGGGAGGAACCATACCATTTACCACTTCAAGTCCTAGGGGCTTAGGCTTAGGCTTATTTGCCTATCCTTTCTGGTCGAAAATAAATAAATTAAATAAAATGAAACAACCAATGTGTTGCATAGAAATATACTAAATAATAGAATCTAGTGTATAAGAATTAAATAGAATTGGAAACATGAAACTTCTCAGATACCATTGTAAATAATTTCACAACTGATCAATCAAAAGATCTACTTCCATTCCAAATTGATGGTCATTTTAACTATTTTTGGTATCATAAATCAATACATCTAACACTCTGAATAGTTTTAAGAATAATAGTTATATTTAATCATAAAAAATTAATGAATCCTAAAGAAGTTTTAAGAATCATAATAGGTATATGAGGAAAAACTTGGTTGATCTATCATCATTTTTGTCATATTAATCTAAACAGGTTTTCATACAAATAGAATTGCATGCAGCAACAAATCCATGCTCAAATAAAAATTAGGACAAAACTGTAACTCAAATTAAAATTAGGGAACATTGCAAACCCTAAATAAAAATTACAAAAAAAGTAGTGATTCGCAGCAGACTCATAGCGACGGACTCATGCGACGGCGACAGACTCACGGCGATGAAGGATGGAGGACGTCAGCTAAGTTCTACACTCGGACGAAAGATGACGGCGGCAAAGCTCTGCTCAGTTGCTCTCAGACGGAGGGTACTACAATAGACTCACAGCGATGGCGACAAACTCACAGCGACGAAAGACGGAAGACGTAGGACGGAGGCTAAGTTCTACGCTCAGACAGAGGACGTTGGTGGCGAAGCACTGCTCTGGTGTTCTCGAACGGAGGACGAAGGCAAGAACGACAACAGCCGGCGAGTAGGTGTTTGAGAAGAAAAAGGCAAGAAGCTCGATGCTCTATTGCTCTCAGCCTCAGCCTCAACCTCTCACTAGTTTTTGGAATCTGGAGAAGAGAAGAATGATTTTAGGATTTCAATGTTGCATCTGAAAGTGACTGAGTGAGGCTGAGGCACACCCACACTCCACACAAAAATTGTTTATATATTTTTTATATTTAATAATATTTATTAATTTTTATATATTTATATTATATGTTTTATTTTGTATTATAATATATAATATATACTCCCGGGCGGGTAGGGGTTGGTTCACCCTAAACCCGACCCCTCCCCGCCCCAATAAAAATCCGTCCCGCATCCAGGGCGGGTAATAACCCACCTCGACCGGGTAGGGGCAGGGAGGGTGCAAACGAAGAGTGCTCCCCGAGTGAGAGGTCTAAGGTAAGAGAAGGCGATGTACTCAGTGTAAGAGGACTGGGCACACCAAGCATCATTTTACTGCTTCTGCGAAAGATGCTCCTGATGCTTCTAATGCACCTAAACCTGCATCGGGACTTGTAAGTTGTGATCCAGTATATGAAAATACTTGTTATTGCCGAATTGATTTGTTTGATTATGACTTGCACGGGTAGTCTCATTTGAATAATTTAGTAGATGTACCTAATTTTAGTGTTTGTGAAATATTATGTTGTGTTTGTGGATTTCGATATTGAGTTTTTTCATGAACTTGCATGTGTTCTGTTAACTTAGGTGTTGTCGCTATATATTCTGAAAGCTAAATGGGTGTTAAGAATAAAAGGCATCTTCGTGGATTTGGTACATGTTAGGTGTCACCGAGAAGGTAAAAAGTTCAATCATCAAAGAGGCTAACGAAAATGGTGTCCCTGTTGTTGGAGAATCGCAACAGCCTTATCTTGGAACGGCCAAATCTCATGATTTAACTGCCGCACCCACTTTTGGGTTTCATGACTGGGGCTTGAAGGTCATTGACTTCCAAATAAATGGCAATTAACCTTTTCTTCAAATTTAGTTAGTAGTTAGTATCAGACGCGAACTAATAAGACACATTGTCTTTGATCAATGCAGGTGCAGGACGTTCTTACACAGATAAATGCTGGTTTAAATCAGTTCGAGGAAGACGTTTTAGTGTTACTACATTGGTCCTTATTTTTATCTTTTCTTTCTTTGGTTGGCTATGATGATGTTTTAACGAGACTTAGTATTCAACATGGACCCTGATGTTGGAATTATATGACAAATATATTAGTTAAGTATTTTTTTTATGTGCCGCAACCAAAATCTTCTCTGCTTAGAGGTAGGTGTTTCACTAATTACATTCTTCTAAGGATTGTTGAACAAAATGTGTTTTGATTGAACCGTATCAGGATGTTATGATAGGCCCATGAGGTTATTCCCAAACTGGGCCTCATTTATGTTGTGGATTACATAATTTTTTTTCTCTCATTTATGATAGTCCCATAAAGTTTTGCTAGAAGAAGGGTCCACCAGTAGGTTGATGGACAGTATGTCCTCACTTTTTCGTATCTATTGATTGTAGACTGTATGGATATCAATAACGTATTGCAATTAAGGTCTAGGGTAGAGACACATAAATTTAACCTTTTAATAGGTTTCTGAAAGTCAAATGTTTTGCATATATTTTTCTTAAACCATTCAGACAAACAGTTACTATAACACAACTCCGTCATTTGACATAACTTAATCTCATAATTGTTTCACAACTACAACACCAACCACTCATACAAGAATTGTGGTCAACACAATTACGAAACTCATTAAGTGTTGTTCCTCACGAAGAGATTCAAAACAAAAGAAAGATTTTAGGTATCAGAACCCCAAAAAAAATTGATACATATAACTTTAAATTGTAATGCTATGGCTGCTCAAGTTAACGGCTAGGCTATCCTTGGTTGCTGATTTGTTAGGTGAGGTCACTCCAATCTTGTCATTTGTTTGCTAAGGATATTCCCAATGTTTGACAGCACCTTGACAAATCTGGCCCCTCTTTGCATTGCTCCTGGACATGACTAGATCCAGTGCTAACCTCATTCGATGTAGAGTGTTAATAGCCTGCTAATGAAAATTACGTAAACACAAATACTTTAGACTCACGACATTCTTAACAAACAGAAACACACACTAAGGCCAAGCCGCATGTCATGGGCAAACTTAACAAGGAAATATATAAGGTAAGATATGTTAAACACACCTCCAAGTCAAACATTTTCTATAAATAAGTCATCTACATCCATTGTGCCACCCAAACATCGCAATCCTTACTGCCTTAATGGCAACGTATTAGTTATAAAAGCTTGGAAATACAAAGACAGTCACAAACCAATTGAAAATGCATCATGTCTATACATTACCTGCCTCTACGTTGTTGCCCAGTCACAGGTGCATGGACTTTATACCCGGAAACTTGTGGTGGCACACTGTATTCTTTATGATAAAACTTTTGGTTACGCAGCATGGTTTGAATGAAGAAGGCCTGTACAAGTAAATGATGTAAAGAAATATGATCATAATTCAATCGCATAAGCCAACTACATAGACATGTCAAGCATGTGTATGAACGCCAATCAAGTATGTATTCACCACATATCCCATCTGTAACTCCCTTGGTTCCCTATCATCAATGTTCTGTGCTGAATCCAGATAAATTAAGCAGTCATTATGTAGGTCCACCACCATTAGCCACCAATGCTTATCTTTGTTCATCAGATAGTAGATCTACTATAATGGTTACATCTGTGGTGGTCTTTAGATGGTTTCAGTATTCGTTATTAATTTAGCACGGCGGACAGTGGGTTTTAGGTTAAAATCTTATATTTAAAATTAAGATATATGTAATGGATCTCGATATTGACTTCAGTTCTCTTAAAGGTAAGTTACACTAATCCAATGGTGAAGCGAGTAACCCAAATATAATGAGTTTTTGAAATAAATATATCTTCTTTAAATGATATTTGCATCAACTACAGATACAGCTATACTATGATTTCAAATCAAATACTATTTAAAATATTTAGGTTTTCTATGATTTTCCCTGGTACAAGACGATGACTGACCTTAGTAATTTCATTGACATATCCCATGTATCACTTACGTATGAATTCTAACGTCTCCATACAGTGGGTTGTGGGATTTACAGTAAGTTGTTTTTTCAAATAAAAAGATATTAAAAGTTCACAACGAAGAAGTGAAAAATTAATAAGAGATATCAGAAATACAATAAACCTTCAAACAAGAGCAGATACATGAAACATAAACTTAGAAGAATGAATTAGTTTACCACAAACGTCGTCGACAACTACCAAACTGGCTTGTTACGTTCATTCGTTAACATGGTAGCAACTAGGTTCAGTATCTGCATTGTGGGCAACGAGCACAAACATGATTAGGGAATATAGGAAATAGAAAGCTTATGTATAAAGGGTTCTCAATGTATGCTTACGTCATCAACAACCTCATTTCCCACCCGTAGAGACCAGAAAGCTGTCCTATCGCCCTGACAATGGTCACTTGAGAACAACATCTCCCTAACAATTGATATCAATTTCTATTATTCTTTGCTTGGAAAAGAATAATTACCTCATATGACACAACATTAATTCACTAATGAATAGTCTCATTGTACCTGTAGTCCATGCCTTCTCTAAAGATGTAAGCCACGAGTGCCAATTCCGTAAATAGAAAGTGCATCCCCAGCGGTGATCAAATGACCACCTTCAGCCGTTGTTCCAACAAAAGTAACAAGAAAGAACACAATACTAAATCAAAATTTACTAGCCACCGCAATGTTGAAAACAGAAAATCGTGATAGGGGGTATGTTGTACTGTGGGCAAATCGTTGGAAACCATGTAGTCTCTTGCACGAACTCTAGACATTGCCGTGAGGGCAACATTTGACCCTTCTGCCGGCACTGGACTGTGAGACTCCCACACAAATTCAAAGTCCAGTTTCCGCTAGCAAATAAAAAAATGCACACTTTACGAAAAACTATATCAACAATAATCAAACACATGGAATATGTCTATACCCTACCTTTAGGAAATGGTCGACCGCATTAAGCTTTCTTAGGATGGTATTCTTCCCATTGTCTGTTCCCTTAGCCTTAGCCTTTACGGACCTTGTCAGAACCCTTGCTCAAGTGGGCGCTTGCTGCGCCCTGTTGAATGACTTCGTAGCATCTGCTGCCCAATTTTCTTCCTCCTTAACTCTCTTTGATACCTGAACATGATGAACCAAAAGGATCTCCAGTATCTTCCCATGTCCGTCGACCACCTCCATTATTGTCTTCATTTGCTCGCTTGTGAATGAATAAACGTCCGAGTTGTTCTTTCATTGTCCGGTAGATGTTGCATCTTGAAATAGCATGACTTAGACATGACAACTTTCAGATATGCAAGGACATCATAAGGAAGTTGAGAGTGATGTTACCTTACAAAGCCTATTAAAAACAGCAAGCAGTGGACCATCGTCATCGCCAACATCCTCTAGATTCAGTGGTGGTATATCCCTTCAAAATTCACAAATATCTAGCCATTAGCACTTCAACTTTTAAACATGAACACTCAAGCTTAGTAAGACAAATAGACTCACCTCAAGCAGTCGACGACAGAGTCCTCGTTGGTTGGGGCCTTTGCCTTTTGGTCTTTCTCGCTCTCTTTTGTGTCGCCCATGTTCATGTAATGTTATCAGAACCTATGTAATCCAAACAAAATGTTCGCAACCCAACGAGTCACAACTTGGTCAACTATTTAAACTTGCTAAATATTTCATCAAGCACTATGTCAATCAAATGGGCTTATATTATCTAGGACTAAAAGTACTTTCTTTTTATCTTATAATTAATTTTAAAAATAGGGTATAGCAAACTGTTCATTTTCCAACAAAATTTTTCATATATTGCTGTTCACTGTTTTAATGGAAGTAATTTTGGCTCGAGTAAAGGCGTTTCATTTGTATAGGGAAGAGAGACTGAATCGTGTGGATTAAGTTTCCCCTGACGAGCTTGCATCAATCACATCGTTGTCCAGAATCCTGGTATGACAATTCAAGCTAATCCCATTACCTAAACATACACAAAAAAAAAGTGGGGAAAAGCAAAAAAGGAGATCACCTACACAAGAAATTTGAGAATTTTATATCCTACTCTTTTTGTGTTCTAATACATTTTCCCAGTTAAATATAGGTACCCAAGAGGTGAAAATGAATAATTTTATATTACACTCCACTTCGTCGTTCAAAAGCGAATGTTTACTATTAAGAGATTGGTTCCCACGCATGTTTTTTTTATCCAACGGGAGATTGGTTCCAAAATTAACCACATTTGGTGATTGGTGAATCCATATATCATTAGCTAACACAAATTGTAAACAGGAAATGATAAATACAAAACATTATCCTTCCATTCCAAAAGGAGCTAAGGCACTACATGCATCGTTAACAATCACAGGTAACACCAAAACAAGGAGCCCATAATCCATAAACGATTAAAACTAAATTAAACCTTTTTAGCGCAACAAATACAAAAAAAAAAAGAAATAACTTCCAGACCAAAGTAAACTGCAACAAGGAGGATTTAGGTATCACCCATGTATATCTCTACCACTCTCCAATTTGCTATCATACATATTGTTAACTAGAGCAAATCGGCTCCTGAGGTCCACATTCTCCGCCTCCAAACTCTCAATCCTCTACCTCAATGACTCCATTTCATTCCTTGTCCATGAATCTTTATCTTCTTACATGCGAGACATTTACTGATAGTTAAAGTCCATGATCTTATAACCCGTTTCCGAAAATAACTTTTCTAACATGATGAATGACACTGGCCATTGAGCAACCAGGTCTAACCCCTTACAATTACACGGTAGTACAATAGTAAACCCGAACATAACACTTCCACCACTATTGGTTGAGTGCTTCCTAACAAAAATAGGATTGCCAAGGTGGAAGAATGAACATGCTCGGAGGAGCATCAACTCTATGTCCTCCATATACACGAACATTTCCGCATGGTTCTCAAAAGCAGCATCTAAACCTACAACGATATCATGACGGGTCCATTAGCGATTTCAACCCAACCAACAATTACGTCACAAAATAACACCACAAACGTTAACTACGTACCTCCCATTATGGCTGACTGGCTACTGTTGGCTCCTCCTAGTAGAGCACCAGATGAAACATGCAGATGTTGCAACTGTCGGGTCAAGTGTGCAAATTGTGAACTGCTGCCGAAACAAGGATTTATCACTGTAGCTCCCCTGAAAAGCCCTCTTCGCAGCCACATCTCAGCCTTCTCTGGAACACGAAATAACTTATGCTCGCACAAAAACTTGATGGAGGAAAATCGTCGGTAAAGATGTTCTCAATAAAATCACGTTGCAAGTATAGTTCTAAACCGACAATTAAACCTCAATTAACGTTTAATTTGTTTGTCACAAGTACAAACCCAACAAAATAACCAAAGTATTCAAACCTCGGGTCGTCTCTCAAATGAATTGCAGGGAAGTGTACTTCTTATTGGTTATGGTTTGGTATATTTTTGGGTTTTGGGTTTGGTAACATGAAAATATAAATTACAAGAAAATAAACTAACAACTAAGAAAAGTCCTAGCAAGGGTTGAGAATTGGAATTCCTATACTCATTATCGTGGTCAATTGCGATGGTAATTGTCTTTTGCTCTCACTTAGTTAACCTCTAACAATTGAAGGAAAGTCAAGTGAGAAAAATCAACTTGAGTTCACAAGTCCTAATCAAAGACTAGATTTAGTGAAACCCAAGCCAACTAGCAACTTCCAATCACCAATCAACAAGAGAATTTGACAATTCAAGCGTCTCTAAATTACTCAATCCAAGTCAAGAACACAAAAATCTAATTTAAAATCAGACCAAGCATTTCATGGAGCACTTCGAAGGTATAAGATAAAAGTAAAGAAAATTAACAAGAGACAGTAAAATCTAAGACTAACAATTATAAGAAAACAATGACAACAAATTAAAGAAAGCAATCATAAACATGAAAACGTAATTTGCATTAATATGAATAAAAGGAAATAAGAAGAATTCATAAACTAAATTGGCAACATAAAGAAATCAACAAGCGTAATAGATAAACTAAATCACTAGAACAAATAAAAGTGGAGGAGAACAAAATTAAAGCATGATAAAATTCTGAAGTTAAGAAGAAATAAGACTAAAAACCTTAAAACCTAGAGAGCGAAAAGAGCCTCTTTCTCTCTCTAGAATTCTACATCTAAAACCTAAAGTGTGTGAATGTGAAAAGTGTTTTCTGTCCAACGTCATCCCCAGCCTCTTGTCTTTATTTTTCGGGTTTGAAATTGGGCCAAAATCATCCAAGAAATCGCCTCCAGCGTTTTCACTTTACTGCAGCACGTGATACTCGTCACGCGTATGCGTCAGCCACGCGTACACATCGTTGAACTTTGCACAAGGTCACGTGTATGCGTCATCCACGCGTGCGCGTCGATTGAACTATTGCTTACCCATGCGTGTGCATCATCCATGCGTACGCGTCGGGACCAGCTTCTCAAATTTTCAATTCCTTATGTTCTTTCCACTTTTGCATGCTTCCTTTCCATCCTCTAAGCCATTCCTACCCTATATATCCTGGAATCACTTAACAAACACATCAAGGCATCGAATGGTAATAAGAGAGGATTAAAAATTAGTGATTTTAAGGCCTTGGAAGCATATTTTCAATCATAACACAAAATTAGGAAAGAATCTTAAAAATATGCAATTTACATGAATAAATGTGAGAAATGTTGATAAAATTCACTAAATTAAGCATAAGATAAACTCTAAAAATGAGGTTTATCACTGTTGCTGAATCCTTCTACCTCATCCTCCAAAGACATATATATACCCCGGAACCCGACCTTATCTCACGGCAGACACCATGTCTGGAGCCATTTATCTGAAACGGAACTCACGAAGCTTGAAGACCCTCTCCGTTTCGAGTGGGTATATAAACTTGGTTTTATAATGCTTGTTAATCTCAAAGGAGAATGTGTTAAGACTTAAGAAAGACACCTCAGCTATTTTAAATTAATCTTACAAAAGTAAATTAAATAAAAAAATAAATATCGGTGAATACATAGTTATCAAACCCGGACCGGACTGACCGGTTCAACCGAAAAATTGGTAAACCAGATCCTGAACCAGTCCGGGTTAACAATTTAACCGGATAAGCATACGAACCGATCAAATTCGGTCTAACCCGAGGATCGAACTGGACCGGTTGACCCGATGACGTCAGCACGCAGCCCGATGATGTCAGCACGCGTCACTCAAATTTTTGAAAATTTGATGCATATGCCAGCGCTAGGGTTCGAACTTGAATCAGTCAAGTTATAAAAGGAGCCTGCTACCACTAGGACAAGCTTACTTTTTGTGTTATATTCTATCTTTTTATGAATATATTATTAACTATGATGCACGGACACTGACACGGACACGGGACACGATACGACACAGGACACGCCGACACGTGAATTTTAAAATCTTACATGACACGGGGACACGCATATATATAAAATATAAAGTATTTTTTAGATAAATTATAATGATATTTTGATATTTTATTGATATAAAAACATAAATTAAAATTTTTAATTATTTTTAATGTCTTATTTTAATTATATCAAGTATTTAAAATATTTTTTGTTTTAATAAATAATAATATATACTATATCTAAATTTATTTTAAGAATATATGCTAAGAATAAGACTGGACACGCGAACACGTGATGGTATTTAGGTGTGTCCAGGCGTGTTCGGAGAAAATTTTTTTATTTTTTATTAAGACACGATTGGACACAGCAGACACGCGTGTCGGGTGAGTGTCGATGAGTGTCGTGTCCAAAATGTGTCCGACACACGGACACGATAACTCAGCGAAGTGTCCGTGCTTCATAGATTATTAACTATTAGATATATCGTAATTAATAATTTATATATTAATTCTTTTAGTCATGCAAATTTAATATATTTTTTATCTTTTTATTCTAATGAATAGTGTTTATATTAATTTAATTTATTTTTATTTTATATTTACTCTTTCTTAGATTAATTATTTTTTAATTATATCATTATTAAAATAAAAATTAAACTTTGTGAAATATCTATAAATTAAAAAAAAAGCAAAATTTTTTTTATTAATCATGACATATTTTTGTTACTGATAATTATATAACATCTATTAATATTAATATTTGTTAACATATATTTGAATAATGTAATAGATACTAATTAATTAATGAATTAAAAAATAAGTTAATTTGATATAAAAAAATTATATAATTATTTAATTATGACCGGATCAACCGATTGAACCAGTGACCCATCGATTGAACTAGTGATCCAGTGACCCAATAACTTAGCCGGGTCGATTACCGATTCGGTTCTGATAACTATGGGTGAATGTCTTCACTCATATATACGGTTATTTTAATAATTTATTTTAAAAAACTTACCAAAAAAACAATATGAGAATGGTTTATGTGGTTTTAATATTGGGTTTTTTTTATTTAAGTTATATAATTCACCACCTTCTATCGATACCAATACTGTAAATAATAATATTAGAAATAACACATAATTATTTTGTATTTTAAAAATTAAAAGAAGATCTTACTATCTTATAATAATATGATATTGATTATTTAAAAAAAATAAAATAATAATAATAAAAAATATAATTAAAAACTAAGTCAGTAATTTAAATTTATGCCAAAAACGTCATTTTTTTATGCTTTTTAAAATTTTAATTCTCTTCTCTTGTTACTCGATTCTCTATTTCTTAGTAAGGCTCCTTAATTTCATTCTTTAAATTTTTTTATTTAATTAAATATTTTTTTATTTTTTTATATTTTTTAATTCATTCAATTATTTTATATTTTATTTTGTAGTTATATTATTGTATATATTTTTTATTACATGGTTAATAGTTATTGAATAATAAGATTTATTGGTAATTTAAATTTTGAAATATAGTAATATTAACCAGCAACAAGTAACAGTTGTAATAAAAAGTAAGATCTAAATACATGGATATCCATTGGTGTTTCTTCTTTTAAAGTTAGCTCTAGTTTTGCTAGTAATAATGACATCAACTGAAAAAAAAATTCTGTTAAAGAGTTGATTTCGTAATTCTACGAGAGATGAATTTTTAAATGGTTATTTAGTTACATATATATAAAAAATAAACATTTAATTGTATTAACAATGAAAGAATTATTCAATCTTTACAAAATATAAAACTTAGAAGAATAAATTCTAAGTTATATGTTATTATTTAAATTATTATACAAATATTTTAATTTTTTAGTTAAATAACTAGAAGACTAATTATATATACTTTGTCCCTGTTGATAAAATTTTCTGAATCCGTGATTGTTTATTACGGTCCTACTCCAAATATGTACCTCCCTTTTTGTTTTTGTTAAGCTTCTGTGACATGTAGTACCAATTAAGAATGTTTGATTTTAAAGAAAAATCCATAAGCTTACTTCTTGGAATTTTTATTTAAATAAATTTAAAATATATTTTATTTATTGAAATAAAAAATTTTAAAAATTATTAGAAAAATATGTAGGATTACATATCTCGTTTACATTGTAAACGAGATAAAACTGGGTGATGGCTATATATAGATGTCATTTACAGCGAGATTTTGGGTCCTATTTTTAACCTTTCCAACACTTTCTCCTGTCTTCTGTCATTTTTCAACTATATTTTTTAGTAAGACACTGATGGCATGCGCAAATGCACATAATCCGGACATCAATCGACTGAACGCGCACTACAAAAAAAATTACTTTTAGCGGCAATTAGACATTAGCCATCTTATGCTTTGTCGCTAAAAGATTTTAGCGGCAATTATAAAATTTACTGGTAAAGACTTTTTTAATGGCCACAAAATGTATATAATTTTTAGCGGCCATTTTCTTAGCAATTTATATGACCACCAAAAATAATTCTAAAATTATAATATTATTCGTTTTTAGCGGCCATTACTATTGCCGCCAAAACCTATTTTATCGGCAATTTATATAGCCATTAAAAATAATTCTAAAATTATAATGTTTTTTACTTTTACCGGCTATTACTATTGCCGCTAAAATCTTAAGATTTTTTTAGTTATATTATACTTATTTTTTTAG
Organism: Arachis ipaensis; assembly: GCF_059453495.1. Taxonomy (NCBI): domain Eukaryota; kingdom Viridiplantae; phylum Streptophyta; class Magnoliopsida; order Fabales; family Fabaceae; genus Arachis; species Arachis ipaensis. The sequence continues at coordinate 113,578,627 of NC_142443.1, forward strand.
AAGCAACGAACTATCTTTTTTTTTAGAATCTCAATTATTTTTGCCAATTGTTATTGTTATACATAATATAAATATACTGAAATTAATTACTACAACAACAACAACAACAACAACAACAAAGCCTTGTCCCACTAAGTGGGGTCGGCTACATGAATCAAACGACGCCATTGTGCTCTGTCATGTATCATGTCTACAGAGAGACCATTTACATGTAGGTCTCATTTGACCACCTCATGGATGGTCTTCTTAGGTCTTCCTCTGCCTTTCGTCCTTTGTCCATCTTCCATCTCATCCACCCTCCTGACTGGATGTTCTATCGGTCTTCTTTTCACATGTCCAAACCACCTGAGACGCGATTCAACCATCTTTTCCACAATGGGTGCTACTCCAACTCTCTCCCTTATATCTTCATTCCTTATTTTATCAAATTGCGTATGACCACTCATCCATCTCAACATCTTCATCTCTGCCACACTCAGCTTATGTTCGTGCTCCCCTTTAGCCGCCCAACACTCCGTACCATACAGCATAGCCGGTCTTATAGCGGTGCGATAGAATTTACCTTTAAGTTTTAAAGGCACTTTTTTGTCGCATATAAAACCAGATGCACTCCGCTATTTTGACCAACCTGCTTGGATCCTATGATTTACATCCTGTTCAATCTCTCCATTGTCCTGTATGATGCACCCAAGATACTTAAAACTTTTAACTTTTTGTAGGGTATTTTCTCCAATCTTCACCTCTATATTGGGGTTTTCCCTTCTCAGACTGAACTTACATTCCATATATTCCGTCTTGCTACGGCTTATGCGCAGACCATACACTTCTAGAGCTTCTCTCCATAACTCCAACTTCTTATTTAGGTCTTCCCTTGACTCTCCCATAAGGACGATATCATCGGCAAAAAGTATGCACCATGGCACAGGCTCTTGGATGTGCTCTGTGAGTACTTCCAAGACTAATGTGAAAAGGTATGGACTTAAGGATGATCCCTGGTGTAATCCTATACCAATAGGGAATTCCTCTGTCACACCACCTTGAGTCTTCACACTAGTTGTGGCTCCATCATACATGTCTTTAATTGCCCGAACATATGCGATCCTTACTCTCCTCTTTTCTAAAACCTTCCATAAGACCTCCCTTGGTACCCTATCATACGCTTTTTCCAAATCAATAAACACCATATGTAGATCCCTTTTATTACTACGATACCTCTCCATCATCCTTCTTAATAGGTATATCGCTTTAGTGGTAGATCTGCCTGGCATAAATCCAAATTGGTTCTCTGTTACTTGTGTCTCTTTTCTCAACCTCTGTTCTATCACCCTTTCCCACAACTTCATAGTATGACTCATAAGCTTAATCCCTCTATAGTTTTCGCAACTTTGTATATCCCCCTTATTCTTGTAGATAGGTACCAAGGTGCTCTTTCTCCACTCATCAGGCATCTTCTTTGACCTTAAAATCTCATTAAAAAGCATGGTTAACCATTTGATGCCTTTTTCTCCAAGACCCTTCCAAACCTCAATCGGGATATTATCAGGTCCTACTGCCCTGCCATTTTTCATCTGCTTTAAAGCCTCTTTTACCTCGAAGTATCGAATCCTTCGATAGTAGTCAAAGTTTTGATCTTCTTCCCTTGTGCATAATCGACCAAGGCTCGGAAGAGTCTTCTGTCCCTCATTAAATAACTCGTAGAAGTAGCTCTTCCACCTTTCATTAATCTTCTCCTCTTGAGCCAACACCTCTCCATCCTTATCCTTTATGCACTTAACCTGATCCAAATCTCTCGTTCTTCTTTCCCGGCTCTTTGCGATTCTATATATACCTTTTTCTCCTTCTTTCGTGCCCAAAGACTGGTAGAGACCCTCATATGCTCTTGTTCTTGCTTCACTTACAGCCACTTTTGTCTCTTTCTTAGCCGCCTTATATTTTTCCCAATTATCTGCATTGCGGCATAAAGACCACTCTTTAAAGCATTCCCTTTTTATCTTTATCTTTTCTTGTATACTCGCATTCCACCACCAGGACTCCTTGTCTCTTGGTCCTATTCCTTTAGATTCACCAAAACTTTCTTTTGCTGTTCTTCTAATAACTTCTGCCATCTCCCTCCATATCTCATCCGCGCTTCCATTTTCATCCCACTTTGCCTCTTCTCCTACCCGTCTTAGGAAGCTTCTTTGTTCCTCACCTTTCATCCGCCACCACCTCGTCCTTGGGTTCTTCGTATGATGTCTTTTCCTCAACTTTTGCTCGACGCGAAAATCCATGACGAGCACCCTATGTTGTGTTGTCAAACTCTCTCCCGGGATAATTTTACAGTTAATGCAAAATTTCCGGTCGACTCTCCTCAACAAGAAGAAGTCGATTTGAGAGCTTGTCATGCCACTCTTATAGGTTATAAGATGCTCGTCTCTCTTTTTAAAACATGTATTTGCGATGAGAAGATCAAAGGTTGAGGAAAAGTCCAAAATAGTTTTACCCTCGGCATTGATCACCCCGAAATCATGGCCTCCGTGAATACTCCCATATCCAGTCACTTCTCTCCCAACATGGCCATTTAAATCTCCTCCTAAGAAAATCTTATCTCCCAAAGGTATGCCTTGAACCAAACTCTCTAGATCCTCCCAAAATCTTATCTTGTGTTGTTCGTCCGAACCCACTTGCGGTGCATAGGCGCTAATCACATGGAAAGCACCTCCCTCCACCACAAGTTTGATAGAGATGATCCGATCTCTCACCCTCTTGACATCCACTACGTCCTTCTTCCACTGCTTATCCACAATTATTCCAACCCCATTCCTATTCTTCATCTTTCCTGTATACCAAAGTTTGAAACCAGAAGTATCCAACTCCCTAGCCTTTGCACCAACCCATTTCGTTTCTTGTAGGCACATAATGTTAATCTTCCTCCTTGTCATGGTGTCCACCACTTCCACGGACTTTCCTATTAGAGTGCCTATGTTCCATGTCCCAAATCTCAACCTTCTGTCGCTTCGACCTTTACCTTTTACTTTGTGAACTAGCTTATTTAGCCTCGTCCGTTCACGAAAACGCGAGAACCCTTGCTCATTTAACACTACATCCGGGCATCGATGCAGCGGCTCTTGCTTTGACACCGTACTCGAGCCATACGGCGCGTTGCTTCCGGGCAACGACCTAGCTTTAGCGCAATAATGTCTTTGATTCATGTCATGGGGGTTCGGCTATATTTTTATGTTGGTTGCCGAAGATCTAACACAACCCTCCTCCTTTATCCGGGCTTGGGACCGGCTATGTATCGCAAGTGTAACATAGGCAGAGTTACTGAAATTAATTACTACAAAATAAGATATTTCATTAAATGCAAAATATTGATACACAAATTTCTTTTGAAAAATAATAAATAATGTTACAAATCTAAACAACAAAAAATACTTCAAGCCTATGACTATGTTACATCAATGCTACAAGAACCTATGTCGGAATTACTGCTGATTAGCGATGAATTGTCACTTGACGAGTCATCTTTTAAAACTCTCTTTATTTGGTGAAACTTTGAATAGAAGGAGTCCAAGGTGGGTGAACCATCTGAACTAATGATATATTCAGCAGGACCAGAAGTTATAGATACATTCCTAGCATTAATAAGGTGGATGAAACTAGCAACTACATTACCTTATGGAATCAAGCACAACACTAATATATCCATGCAAGTATTCTACCCTTGTCACATCTTGAAGTGATGAATTCCTTTGTATCCGTTGACCTAACAAAATAAGCCATTTGTCACACTACTTTGCCAATGGCACAATGCATTATAATGATTCGCATTCATCTCCTGTTGTTGAAATAATATATGAAAGAAAGAGAGAGAGACCATTTTCATAAATGAATATGGGAGGATTGCCATAAAGGGTCTTCATGATATTCAGCTCTTCACGTAAAGTCCATGGTGTGACAGGGTACTGAACAAAGGTAATGCCGTGTGGTTATGCAACTAAGTAATCTAAATAAGTGAACCAATAAGTGTAAAGGAATAACTACAGTATGTTTTAATTTCAAATTTACCTCTTCATTCGAAAACAAGGTCTGTGCAACTGCCAAAACCAAATAATATAAGGAGAACATGAGAGTAAAATAATCAGTTGAAGGTTCCTAACTTACCAACCAATAAAAAAATCACGGGCTCTTTGAGTGGCTGCCCGGTCTTCATCTGTATCATTTCCAGGAACTAAACCAGATGAATAGACAGCAATGCCAATAAACCCATGTTGCTTGTCCTGCAATATAACTTAACTTCTATATATAGAATCATGAACATTCTTTGCCCCAACAAATGTTTCTATACGTGGAAGAATAATCTAAATTCAATATAAAAAGACTATGAACTTCAATTAAGAGTTGTTATAAGTAACTAAGTTAAAGCTTTTTCCTTTGCAGCAAGTAAATACTATATACCTTATACTTTCTTCTATACAATCTCACTGCTGAAGAATGTGACAGCAAAATATGATGAATTGCCAAGTAAGGTTCAGTTGTGTAGTCACCCCTACTGCTGTTATAGAATTGCAATCCCTTGGGATTGATGGGTCCTCTACCATCTGGGAAGAAAGAAAGAAGGAAAAAGCATTTTTCAAAGGCTTTACTATAGAAACTAATACAGAACATAAATTAAATTTCAACGTTTCTCATTACAAACACAAGTTTGAGTTAGGAGTATTATATACTTGGAATCAATCTTGACCAAGAAATGGATAACCTATAGGCATCAAGGCCTGTTTTCACCATGAGTTTCACATCTTCCTGCAACATAAAATCATCAGAAACAGTTGAACCTCCACCTGCCATTTCCTCAAACATGTGCAGAAAAATGTCAGTCACTTGGTACACCTCTTTAAATAAAAAAATATAAAAAAAATAAATAAAAATAAAAAATACAAAAAATGAGGATGCAAAATGTAAGAGTTTTCAAAATATTACCTTACTCAGAACTGTCATAAGTTTGATTTGGAGAAGAGATTTGAGGAAACTCAACAAATCCATTTTAATTGGTTCAAAGGATTTTTTAAGGGACCAAATTTAATTAACAAATGGCTACAAATTCAAACCTTCGGCTTCATATATATATATATATATATATATTCTAATAATCATCGTCACTTCTTATCTTTATCTTTCCCACTCTTTTCTACCACTCCCTTTCTTTTGTATTAATATGTGTTCCGGGAGTTACCTGAAACTGAAGGTCAATCTCGGATGAGATCTTCGGGTGTGATCGGAGCTGTTGGGCCCGACTTGCTGAATTTTGAGATGCTGCTGATCTTTGGTCACCGGAGGGTGGTGGTACCTGCAAGAGACTCCGATGCTTAAGTTAGCACGGGCTTTAGGCAGGTTTTTTTGTGTGGAATTAGAGAGTGAGTTATACCTGGGTGCTTCAGTGTATTTATAGTAGTGTGGAGTGACCTCTCCTGAGATAAGTTAGTTATCTTATCTTATATTTTTGTGGGTGAGTCCACTTATCTTTGGCCAGCCGCCTTCAGGTGGGCTGTGATCTTCTGCTTTAGGCCTGCTTAGGCCTTCATAGCAATTTGACCGAGCTCTTTGGGAAGAGGTCGGTGACGAGCCAACCTTATAAGAGGTCGGTCATTCTTGTCTTCGTCCAACCCGGATTGCATAGCTCGACCCATGGTATGAAAAGTGCCCCTGCTTGAGTTTGGACCTTTCCATGAGATCGTACTCAAACATCTTGGTCCAATCTGTTCTTCTATTCGCGAGTTGTGCTTGAATGCGAAGTGTTTTTTTTGCTTTCACTCCTTTATTGCCGCGTTTGTTCCTTGAAGGGGTTACTTTCTTGGGAATACGCACGCGCCTTTAATGCCTATTGATTGTGCTTTTATTTTGTTTTGCCATTTCCTTTCTCTCTTTAAAATTTTGTTTGAAATCAAAGAAGAGGTTTTGCTCTTAGTTTTAGTTTCCTTCTCCTTTCTGTTTCGTTCTTCGATTTTGCACCTAAGTTCGTTTCTTTCCTGAAGTTTGCTTTTGGGCTGTTCATGCATTTTTCTTGCTCAGTGAAAGAAGCTTCCTTTCCTTCATCCTCAAGATTGTGCCTTTCTTGGTTTTTTGGAGCTTCCATTATCTTTGGTGAAGATTGTTTGTGGCTCGCTGCTTTGCTCGTTTTAGCTTCTTACGCAGGTTGGTGCTTTCGCTTCATGCCTTTTTATTGTACGCGTTTTAATCATCGTGCTTCTCTATACTTTACTGCTGCATGCTTTTTTGTACAAAGTTTTGATCTTGCTGGGCTTTTTGAGAGCTTTCTAGTGATTACGTTTCTTTGAAGTCGTGATCTTTTAGCTTTTGTTGCTTGGTTTGGGGGAAGGTAGGCGCTTTAGGTGAACCTTTTTTCTTTTTGGTGATGGGGATGGGGTTTTAATCTTCCTATGGGTTTCTTCTGCATCTGTACTGCCTCCAAAGGGTGCCCCTGGGTTTTTGGTGTTTGATTTTTTTACTTTGGATGGATCCTAGGGTGCCCTTTTGCTGCCATACTTGTTACTTGTTGGTTGTTCCTTTGTTTTCTGTTGCTGTCCAAGTTGTTTTTGGTAGTGACTCCTTTTATTTTTCTTGCTATAGGTGTAGTTGCTTTATGTCTTCTCGTAAGAACATTGTCGAGATGTTCACCAAGGTCCCTGCTGGTATGGCCGATTGGCTAGACTCCATAGTCCTGATGTGTGTTACCGTAGCCGATCCTGAGTACTGTGAGAAACTTAGGCACTTTCATAGGATCTGTGAGTGTAGGGAAGATGAGAAGAATTATGAATTAGTGTTGCCCGATCCTGAGGAAAGAGTTAGTTTTCCTCCTTTAGTACGGACAGAGCGACCTTACTTTTATGCTTACGACTACTTCTTTTCCCAGCTGAATATTACCATTCCTTTTACTGCCTTCGAAACTGAGCTCTTGTGGAACTGTAATGTGGCCCCTTCGCAACTTCATCCAAACTCTTGGGTTTTTATAAATATTTTTCAGTTGTTGTGTCGAGAACTAGGTGTTCATCCTTCCCAGTCTCTTTTCCTTTACCTGTTTGTTTTGACCAAACCTGGAGTGGCTAAGAAGAAAGCTTCTTGGATCTCTTTTCGAGCTATACAGGGAAAGAAAGTGTTCTCAATGTTTGATGAATCTTTTCGCGACTTTAAAAATTACTATTTTAAAGTCCGAGCTGTTGAGGGCATTCGCCCTTTCTTTTTGGATGAAAATGATGAGCCGACCTTTCCTTTATGGTGGCAAAAAGGTCCTGTAGCCCTAAAATACTCTTGGGAGAGTTTAGATGAGGTAGAACTGGCTTTTGTGAGTGTTTTGGAGGAACATTGGGGGAACCTCCTCACTTGGATACTAAGAAGTTTTTAGGAGATCCTTCCCTCCTTCATGCTGAGCTAGGTAGCGTCCGACCTCTTTCCATTTAGTTTTCTATTCTTATTTGTGAATTTATCCTCTTCCGATTGTGTAATTGTTTTCCTGGCTTATTTTTAGAGATGGTTAAATCTTCGGATTCTATGAAGTCCTTTCGGAAGGCCAAGAAGGCGATGGCGGCCCATAATCTGTCACAAAAGACGTTGGGGGAGGGGTCTTCGATAGATCTGTCTCTGAAGAAGCCAGCGGATGAGTCTCAGGGTCCAAGGAAGGTTATCCCAATTCCGAGAGTTTGGATAGTTCCGTCTAAGCCGTATCAGACGACCTCTGCTGCTGCCTCCTCTCCTACTACTGCTGGTCCCCCTCCCAAGAAGCAAAAGACTGTTGGGACTTATGATCTTGATGACAAAGAATTTGATGGTGTGGCCTTTGCCACGGAATTGATCGCTCCTCATGGTAAATTCCCTCTGGATGACGTTTCAATCCTTCACCACCTTGATTTCATAACGAGCAATAGTATTCGAATAGCCAATCTGGGAGCATCCTTATCCTGAGTTGTCTAGGAGTCTCCGGTTCGAGCTACCAGAGCTTTTATGGAGGATGCTAGATCTGAGTTTGATAGGATTAAGGCTTTGAAAGACGAGCTGGATGCCAAGGTGACTAAATTGGAGCTTGATGTTGAGAAGGAGAAGTCTCGAGCTACTACAGTAGAGGCGGCTGCAAATCTGGCTGAGGAGATGGCAAAAAAGTATAAGGAGAGCTATACCCGCACGTATGGCGAGCTCCTAGAGAATAAAAAGAGACTTCAGTCTGCCGAAGACGATTATGCCGAGCTTCAAGGTCATATGGTGAGTAGCGTGACCGAAATGTATGAGAATCTAAAGGCCCAAGTTCGGGTTCTTGCTCCCGAGCTCGATCTCTCCTTATTTAGTATGGACAATGTGGTAGAGGATGGCAAGATCGTGCCTGACCCCGATAATGAAGATGAAGGTCCTCCTCTTGTGCCACCACCTAAGGCTTCTTCATCTTCTACTACTGCAGTTCCTTCTGGCGAGGTGGTCCCACCTGAGCCCGAGCCTGACGTGGAGATTCTAAACGGGCTAGATGGAGTTGTCAATGCCACCCCAATCTTGACCCTGCCTCTTTCTTCTAAGGGTGCCGCTGTTGACGCGACTTTATATCCTTGATGATTCCTTATTATATCTTTGTTTTGTATTTTGGTATAGTCCAACCTGTGGACTTTGTTGAACTTTTTTGTAAGTTTCTGTGGCTGACTCTTTGACATTTAGTTGCTTCCTAGCAACTTTATTTCAAAAACAACACTTTAAACTCTTGGGCTGTCGTTTAGGCAGCCTTTGAGTCTTTAATGCTTTAATTTGTGTTGAATGATATATTAACTCTGCTTGTGACGATATGCTTTATTTGTGTTTTTCAATCTTTGTATGGACGCTTTGGGTTTCCTTGGTTTGACACCCCTTGAGGTGGGGTTTGCCTTGGTTTCCCTTGCGGTGGCTGTCTCAACTGTATCGTCTTTGCGACTTGTTGTCCAAGTTCTTTAGTCAAATTCCAAACAACTTTTTAGGTAGTGTCCTCGTGTGGAACTTTTTTTAGTATGTCTGGATAACTTTTTATACTTTTGCCTTTTGAGTAATATCTCCTTTCAGGAGTTTTGTACCCTTTTTGGCTAGGCGTTTCGACCCTTAGGCTTTCTGACCTTTTGGAATCTTACCTATTCTCTTTTTGTATTTGTCTCTTTAGGTTGTCCCTTTTTGGTGTCGACCTGTATGCCTTTACTGTCCTGGCTTTCAGTCGTATTCCAATCAACTTTTAAGGTAGTGTTCCTATGGGGAACCTTTTCCTTATAGTTTGTTTGGATGACTTTTTAGCCTTCTTCCGACTTGGCCCCTTTTTTTGTGTCCCTTTTCAGTGATCCTTTCATTGGTCCGACTTTTTTGTCGGGCCTTCTTAAGTTATTTTTAGTAATCCCATTTTTAGTTAGACCTCGTCAGGTCATTTTTTATGGGTAACTTTTTATAACTTATTACATTAACTTGCTTCTATCGCTTCACCTTGCCGACCTCTTTGTAATCGGGCGATGAATTTTTGCGTTTTATGAGCTTAGATTAATGCGTCTTGGTAGGAAACCTTTTAGGGAATTGATAACTTTCATTCAAGTAATAATCAGAAAAAAGACAAATAAAAGTGTGTACATATGAGTGCTTACCCTTCTAGGTCGGGCAGTTTTTTAGATCTCGGCCTGGTGCCTCATTAAAAAACCTTTTTTTAGGAAAAATAGTGTGCCTTGACCTAAGATCTTTACTATTTTCAAGCTATAGTACCTTCTTAGGTTACAGGCATGCCATGACCTTGGTAGCTCTCGCCTTTTGAGGTTGGACACCTTATAATAGCCTTTTCCTAGTACTTCTGTAACTCGGTATGGCCCTTTCCAGTTAGCTGCTAGCTTCCATTCTCCTAACCGACCTGCTCCGATGTCATTTCGGATTAAGATGAGATCGTCGGTGGCGAAGCTTCGCTGGATTACCTTTCGATTATACCTTAGAGCCATTCGACACTTTAGGGCTTCCTTTCTGATCCAAACTCTTTCTCGGACTTCTGGAGGAGTATTGATTGAAAGCTTATCTAAAGAGGCACTTTGAGACATGACACTTAGAATCAAAGCCAAAACACAAAAACCATAAGCTGCTTCAAGGTGATTACCTATAGAGAGATCTCCATGATATCATTTGGATGAAAGTCCTAAGACCTAAGACTTCCAAGATGTAGGGACTAGTAAGCACTGAAGCCCTTGCATGAGCATATAATTTATAGTTCACCCCACTGTCACTTAATCACTTCACTCAGAGGACACTACAAGTTATTCTTCAATCCATTCTAATTAAAAGAACCTTTGAGCATAATTCTTTTCTTGCTTGAGGACAAGCAAGGTTTAAGTTTGGTGTTGTGTGATAACAAGTTATCTTATACTAGTTTTTCAAACAATTTTTCATTTTTTTATAAGTTTTATACACTTTCTTAGGTTACAAGTAAGCCATTTGGGTAGAAATTCATGTGTATTTGGATTCAATCAACCATGAGTATATTGATGCATTTTCATGAGGTTTTGTGCTATAATTGTTTATATATCAAGGATGATAAGAAGTCTCATGATTTTAGCATAGCTTCGATGCATTTGTTGATTGATGACAAGTGACCAAAAGGCTTGGAGGAAGGTTGAAAGAAGAATGGGAGCAAGAAAGATTGGGGACATAGCTAGCTGGGCAAGGAGGAAGGGACTTGGGCGTTGCTAACGGCAGGAATAAGGGCATGTTCCTAGGCAACGCCAGGGACAAAGGAAGCAACCCTGGGAAGTGATCATGCACGTTACCAACTCCAGGAAGAGCTGGAGTGTTTGCCAACAACGCCCAACAATGCAAGACAGCCATGGCCCTCTCCTAAGCATGTTGCCAACGCCAGTTTCTATAGGCGTGTTTGGTGACAATGCCAGCAGCAAGAAGGCTTGGATAGGAATGGTGTGGAGCACGTTGCCAACGCCAAGTTCTGAAGGCGTGTTCCTTGGCAAACGCACCAAGCAACCTTGGAGGGCAACTTCTAGCCTCGAGCACGTTGTTCACCCTTGGTAACAAGGGCGTGTTTAAAGACAACGCAGGCAAGCAACGCAGCAAGAAAGCTTAGTTCAGGAAGGAGATAGCCCTGGATGATAGCTCGAGCACGTTGCCAACGTTGAGTTCCGAAGGCGTGTTCAATGACAACGCTAGGAAGCTTGACAAGGAGGATGAAGTTAGCACGTTGCTAACTTGGAGTTATAAGGGCGTGTTCATCAACAACGCCAGCAGCTAGGCAACCTTGGAATGAAGCAACCCACGTTGGCAACTTGAAAGAACAAAGGAGTGTTTGCCAAAAACGCTGGTGAGCTGGACAGCCTGACCTTACCTTCTTCAATGAAGCATAACTTGAGCTACAAAAATCCAATTGACATACTTCCAGTTATGTTAGAAAGCTGACATTCAGAGATTTCTAACGATATTTAATAGTCTATAGTGAAGCATAAAACTGAAGCTCAAATCAGAGTCATCTTTAGGCCCCAAAAACAAGAATAAGGAGTTGACATCCAAGGAAGCATAAATGGCATAAAGAGGTTCGAGCACGTTGCCAAGGGAAGGGAGAGAAGGCGTGTTCATTAAAAATGCCAAGAAGCCAAGAATTTGGGCAAAGGAAGAGAGCTAGCACGTTGCCAACGTGCTGGAAGAAGGAGTGTTTGCCAAAAACGCTGACAACCTTGGCAGCCAGACCTTACCCTCTTCCATGGAGTATATCTTGAGTTGTATAGCTTCAAATGATGCACTCTCAACGGCATTAGAAAGTAGACATCTATAGCTTTCCAACGATATATCATAGTATGGTTTTAACATTGATTTGAAGCTTCAAAAGCTGGCTTCATTTAGAGCTTCAGAATTTGAAGGCGTTGGCAACTTGGAAGAACAAAAGCGTTTTCACCAAAAACGTGTGTGATTTTGGCAGCCTGACCCTATCTCCTTCAAATAAGAATAACGTGAGCTAAAGAGATCAAATTTGAGTGCTTCCAGTTGCATTGGAAAGCTGACATTCAGAGCTTTCCAACCATATATAATAGTCGATAGTGAAGCACAAAATTAAAGCTCAAAATAGGGGCAATATTAGGCATGAGAAGTGGAGCCAAGAGGAAGAAAAGCCAAGTTATTGGCGACAACTTGGGCTAACAACGCCCAAGCACCAAGCTCCCAGCCCAGGAAGTGCATTGGCATGTTGCCAACGTGCCTTGAACTGGCGTGTTTGCCAGTAACGCCAGGCCATTGGACCAGAAGCAATGAGAATGAGCTCTGCTCCCTCTGTTTAGCAACACTTCTTCCATTGAGCCAAGAATTCAACAAGGATAAAGCCCACATTGCTAGCCCAATTGAGGATCTCTAAAGGGGTTTTAGGAGTAGTATAAATAGAGAGGGGCTTTGTACTTATGGAAAACCTTTTTTTTTTACACACTTAGACATTTTTACTTTGCACTCTAGTATTTTAACTTTGACAGCATTCTTCAGTTTCGGGAAGGATACCTAAAAGCTATTTTGTTTTTCTTGCAATTTTAAATTTTAGTTTAAAAAGGAACTTCTTCATTCTTCTTCATTCTTCATCCTTCTCTACTCAATTTTAATGTCTACTTTTGCACTTGTTGTTGAATTTAGAGCTATGATTCAATAAACCCCATTTTCATTAGGGGGAGGAGCTCTGTTTATTTGAATGGGTTGATAACTCTTCTTTTCCTTCTCAATTCAAGTGGTTCATCCAAGAGAAAACTCTTGTTCTTCAAAGATTCAATCACCATCGAGAGAGGGGTTGAATCTATATGAATTGTGTGGTGAACTTGAGAAAGGAGCCATATGATTCAGTTTAGAGTTCATCCTTTCATAATTTCCTTGATTAATACACTTTGGGTTGGTATGTGAGATGTAACCACCCTTGGTTGAGATCCTGGGAATTGTGTGGCTTGAAGGATTAGTTAATGAGCTTCATCTCTTCTCATGAACAATTAGATCACGAGAGTGGCAATTGGTTGTGTTGAGAGAAATTGAGTAACCAAGAGATTGAAACTCAATTACCTACAATCTGCTATGGATCTATACCCATGATTGAGAAGGAATTGATCAACATCAATTCATGAGAATTTGCATCTCTGATCCCTAATGATCTCTTCCATCATTAATTCTCATTTCTTTTGTTCTCTAGTTATTTGATTTCCCACTACCCAATTCCCTTTTATATCAAAGTAATTTAGCATTGCTGCCATTTACATTCTGCTCTAAATTACTTGCAATTTAATTTCTACACTTTATATTCCTGCACTTTACTCCCTTGCAATTTATCTTTAATGTCATTTAAGTTTCTTGCAATCTAAGTTTCCGTCATTTACTTTTAGTCATTTAATTTTCCTTCATTACTTTAGTTCTTTAAATTTCTTGTCATTAAATTCTTTGCAATTTCTTTCAAGTGTTCAAATCTCATTAAATTAAAACAATGTCTGCTTAACTAGAATACCATTTAACGAAAGTTGCTTAATCCACCAATCTCCGTGAGATCGACTTCACTCCGGTGAGTTTTACTACTTGATACGATCCGGTATACTTACCGGTAGTAAATACGTGAAATAAATAAATTTCCCCGTGTCAAGTTTTTGGTGCCATTGTCAGGGATTGACAAAGATTAACAATGATTAAGTGAATGACAGTTTAGATTAAGCATTTTTCTTTTCTTTGTTAAGACCCAGTAACTGTTTGATATTTTGTTTCTTTAACTTTAACTTCACTCTAGTAATAGAGTATTTTACTTGTGTTGTTGGTTTGGTTGTATGTCAGAAGCAAGGAGAGAGGTCTCCACCTTTTGTGAGAGTGACGAGAGAACTCTCCGAAGATTGAGAAGAGAAGCAAGAGGGAAAGGAGTAATCGGTGAAGAAGACTCAGAAGGAGAAGATCAAGCCATGGAGGGCAATCTGCATAACCATCCTGAGGGAGTTGCCAACAATAACGGCCCACCACAAAGGAGAGTTCTAGCTTCTTACACTTTCCCCAATCCCAGAAACTGTGGGAGCAGCATACTCACTCCCAATGTTCACGCAAATAACTTTGAATTGAAACCTCAGCTTATCACTCTCGTGCAAAATAATTGTTCCTATGGAGGAGGTCCCCTTGAGAATCCAAATCAACACCCATCTATCTTCCTAAGAATATGTGAAACTGTCAAGACAAATGGTGTACATCCAGATATTTACAAGCTGCTGTTGTTCCATCTTTGAGGGACAAGGCATCTCAATGGCTTGAGACATTCCCCAAAGAAAGCATCAACACTTGGGATGATTTGGTGAATAAATTCCTATCTAAGTTCTATCCACCTCAGAGGATCATCAGATTGAAGACAGAAGTGCAAACATTCACTCAAATGGATGGGGAATCATTGTATGATGCATGGGAAAGATACAAAGCTCTAATTAGGAAATGTCCACCTGAGATGTTCAGTGAATAGGATAGACTTCAAAATTTCTATGAGGGGTTAACTTTAAAAGCTCAAGAGTCCTTGGATCACTTTGCGGGGGGCTCGCTACAATTGATGAAGACAGCTGAGGAAGCCCAGAATCTCATAGACATGGTAGCAAACAACCAATATTTCTATGCTCATCAGAGGCAACGCCAACCCGTTCAAAAGAAGGGTATGTTGGAACTAGAAGGAGTGGACACTATCTTGGCACAGAACAAGTTGATGCACCAACAAATCCAGCAACAAATAGAAAAGATGGCTAAGAGAATAGATGGCCTCCAACTAGCTTCAGTGAGCACAACAAATCAACCTTCAATTGAATGGGGTCAAAATGAAGCAGGCAACGTTGAGCAGCAACAAGAACAGGTTCAATATATGCAAAATGCCTCAAATTCTTCTCAAAATGACTTCCATGGTGACACATACAACTCATCCTGGAGGAATCACCCCAACCTGAGATGGGGTGATGATCAAAACCATTGGCAGAAAAACAACAACTCCAACCATTCCCGCAACACAAACAGCCAAAATCATTCATCTAACAACACTAACCAATACAAGAAACCACAAAACACATACCAACCACCTCACAACAACCCACAAATTCACCAAAATACCTTCTCCACACTACCATTCAACTCACAAAATGCCCACCTCAATACCCCAAACAACTTCCAGCAACAACAATCACATCCTATCATACCACCAATTGACCATCATGAAACCAGGATCTCAAGTCTTGAAGCAGCCTTGCAAGCCCTTACCCAAAACACACAATCACTTGCTCAGGTCACTCAAAGTTTAGCAAAAGGACAAGAGAGTTTGCTTAAAGGACAAGAGAGACATGAAGCCACCATGAGGAACTGGTGCGCAGAAATTGTGACTACACTTTGATTATGTAAAATTCATCGCTCTTTCTTTCCCTGGTAATGGCGCCAAAAACATGATGCCAATACCATGGTTCACAACTTCACACAACTAACCAGCAAGTGCACTGGGTCGTCCAAGTAATACCTTACGTGAGTAAGGGTCGAATCCCACGGAGATTGTTAGTATGAAGCAAGCTATGGTCACCTTGTAAATCTCAGTCAGGCAGATATAAATTGATAATGGTGTTTTCGAATAATAATTAAATAAACATAGAATAAAGGATAGAAATACTTATGTAAATCATTGGTGAGAATTTCAGATAAGTGAATAGAGATGCTTTCGTTCCTCTGAACCTCTGCTTTCCTGCTATCTTCATCCAATCAGTCTTACTCCTTTCCATGGCTGGCTTTATGTGATGCATCACCATTGTCAATGGCTACTTTCGGTCTTCTCTCGGGAAAATGATCCAAATGCCCTGTCACGGCACGGCTAATCGTCTGGAGGCATCACCCTTGTCAATGGTTTACATCCTATCCTCTCAGTGAAAATGGTCAACGCACCCTGTCACGGCACGACTATTCATCTGTCGGTTCTCGATCATGCTGGAATAGGATTTACTATCCTTTTGCGTCTGTCACTACGCCCAGCAATCGCGAGTTTGAAGCTCGTCACAGTCATTCAATCATTGAATCCTACTCGGAATACCACAGACAAGGTTTAGACTTTCCGGATTCTCTTAAATGCCGCCATCATTCTAGCTTACACCACGAAGACTCCGATTAAGAGATCTAAGAGATACTCATTCAGTCGAAGGTAGAACGAAAGTGGTTGTCAGGCACGCATTCATAGGGAATGATGATGATTGTCACGTTCATCACATTCAGGTTGAAGAGAAAATGAATATCTTAGAAGTGAAATAGATGAATTGAATAGAAAACAGTAGTACTTTGCATTAATCTTTGAGGAACAGCAGAGCTCCACACCTTAATCTATGGAGTGTAGAAACTCTACCGTTAAAAATACATAAGTGAATGGTCCAGGCATGGCCGAATGGCCAGCCCCTCTGATCTAAGAACCAGGCATCCAAAGATGTTCAAAGATGTCTAATACAATAGTAAAAGGTCCTATTTATAATAAACTAGCTACTAGGGTTTACAGAAGTAAGTAATTGATGCATAAATCCACTTCTGGGGCCCACTTGGTGTGTGCTTGGGCTGAGCTTTAACTTTCCACGTGCAGAGGCCATTTGTGGAGTTGAACGCCAGGTTTTGATCCATTTCTGGCGTTCAACTCTGGTTTTTGATCCATTTCTGGCGCTGAACTCCAGAATTGGGTAGATAGCTGGCGTTGAACGCCAGTTTGCGTCATCTAAACTTGGGCAAAGTATGGACTATTATATAATGCTGGAAAGCCCTGGATGTCTACTTTCCAACGCAATTGAAAGCGCACCATTTCGAGTTCTGTAGCTCCAGAAAATCCACTTTGAGTGCAGGGAGGTCAGAATCCAACAGCATCAGCAGTTCTTCTTCAACCTCTGAATCTGATTTTTGCTCAAGTCCCTCAATTTCAGTCAGAAAATACCTGAAATCATAGAAAAACACACAAACTCATAGTAAAGTCCAGAAATGTGAATTTAACATAAAAACTAATGAAAACGTCCCTAAAAGTAACTAGATCCTACTAAAAACATACTAAAAACAATGCCAAAAAGCGTATAAATTATCAGAGAAACTAGCTGAGGTTTCAGCTCAAAGTTGTTTGCTCCAATGGCAGGAATGGAGATGCTTCTTCCATGTAAATTGGAATTAGGTGCAGTAAAGTCACCAAGCATCCTCCTTGCATTATTATTATTTTCAGCTGCCATCTCCTCTTCCTGTTCGAAAATTTCTGACAGGTGCTTGCTGGATAGTTGTAATTTAGCTTCTCTTAGTTTCCTCTTCAGAGTCCTTTCAGGTTCTGGATCTACTTTAACAAGGATGTTCTTGTCCTTGCTCCTGCTCATATGACAAAGAAGAGGGCACAGAAAAATAATAATAATAGGGATCCTTTTTACCCAAGTATAGAGGTTTCCTTTAGGTGAGTGGAAGAAAAGGAGAAGAAAAGAGAGAGAGGGAATTTTCGAAAATTGTTTTTGAAAAATGGTTAGTGATTTTCGAAAATAGTTTTTGAAAAAGGTTAGTAGTTTTCGAAAAAATAATTAGTTAATTAAAAAGAATTTTTTGAAAAAGAGGGAGATATTTTCGAAAATTAGAGAGAGAGAGAGTTAGTTAGGTAGTTTTGAAAAAGATAAGAAACAAACAAAAAGTTAGTTAGTTAGTTGAAACAAATTTTGAAAAGATAAGAAGATAAGAAGTTAGAGAAGATATTTTGAAATCAAATTTTTGAAAAAGGTGAGATAAGAAGATATTTTTGAAAAGATATGATAGAAATTAGTTTTTGAAAAAGATTTGAATTTTTAAAATCACAATTAATGACTTGATTCACAAGAAATCACAAGATATGATTCTATAACTTAAAGTTTGAATCTTTCTTAACAAGTAAGTAACAAACTTGAAATTTTTGAATCAAAACATTAATTGTTATTGTTATTTTCGAAAATTATGATGTAAAATTAAGAAAAAGATTTTGGAAAATATTTTTGAAATTTTCGAAAATAACTAAAAAATTTGAAAAAGATTTGATTTTTGAAAAAGATTTTGAAAAAGATAAGATTTTTAATTTGAAAATTTGATTTGACTCATGAAAACAACTAGATTTTAAAAATTTTTGAAAAAGTCAAATCTAATTTTCGAAATTTTAAGAGAGAAAAAGGGAAAGATATTTTTTGATTTTTGAATTTTTAATAATGAGAGAGAAAAACAAGTAAAATGATGCAATGCATGAAATTTTTAGATCAAAACAATGAATGCATGCAAGAATGCTATGAATGTCAAGATGAACACCAAGAACACTTTGAATGTCAAGATGAACACCAAGAACATGTTTTTGAAAAATTTTTAATGCAAAGAAAACATGCAGGACACCAAACTTAGAATTCTTTAATGCTTAGACATTAAGAATTCAAGAATGCATGTGAAAAACAAGATAAGACACACAACATGCAAATGCAAAGGTCAAACAAGAAGACTTACCAAGAACAACTTGAAGATCATGAAGAACACTATGAATGCATGAGAATTTTCGAAAAATGCAAGATGCACATGCAATTGACACCAAACTTATAACATGACTCAAGACTCAAACAAGAACACAAAAATATTTTTGATTTTTTGATTTTCTAATTTTTTTTTGTATTTTTTTTTCGAAAATTATTATGAAAAAGAAAAATAAGGATTCCAAAATTTTTAATATGAATTCCAGGAATCTTGCATTCTTAGTCTAAAGCTTCAGTCCAGGAATTAGACATGGCTCACTAGCCAGCCAAGCTTTCAATGAAAGCTCCGGTCCAAAACACTAGACATGGCTCAATGGCCAGCCAAGCTTCAGCATGTAAATTAGGAACAACAGCAGGTGGATTAACAACAACTAGCTTGCTCTTGATAACAAATTGCAAGCCTCAGTCCAAAAGAATTTAGACATGGCTTTACAGCCAGCCAGGCTTCACATGCTTCATGAAACACTAGAATTCATTCTTTAAAAATTTTGAATAAAATCTTTTTTTGAAAACATTTTTATTTTAAAAAGTTTTTTTTTTCGAAAACAAAGGAAAAATTTTTGAAAGATTTTTTTTGAAAAGTTTTTGAAAACTTTTTGAAAAGAAAACGAAAAGAAAGTTACCCAATCTGAGCAACAAGATGAACCGTCAATTGTCCAAACTCGAACAATCCCCGGCAATGGCGCCAAAAACTTGGTGTTGTTGCCGGATCAAACTTGGCACTGATGTTACCGGACCAAAAGCTTGCCAAAAACTCGAACAATCCCCGGCAACAGCGCCAAAAACTTGGCGCGCAGAAATTGTGACTACACTTTGATTATGTAAAATTCATCGCTCTTTCTTTCCCTGGTAATGGCGCCAAAAACATGATGCCAATACCATGGTTCACAACTTTGCACAACTAACCAGCAAGTGCACTGGGTCGTCCAAGTAATACCTTACGTGAGTAAGGGTCGAATCCCACAGAGATTGTTGGTATGAAGCAAGCTATGGTCACCTTGTAAATCTCAGTCAGGCAGATATAAATTGATAATGGTGTTTTCGAATAATAATTAAATAAACATAGAATAAAGGATAGAAATACTTATGTAAATCATTGGTGAGAATTTCAGATAAGTGAATAGAGATGCTTTCGTTCCTCTGAACCTCTGCTTTCCTGCTATCTTCATCCAATCAGTCTTACTCCTTTCCATGGCTGGCTTTATGTGATGTATCACCATTGTCAATGGCTACTTTCGGTCTTCTCTCGGGAAAATGATCCAAATGCCCTGTCACGGCACGGCTAGTCGTCTGGAGGCATCGCCCTTGTCAATGGTTTACATCCTATCCTCTCAGTGAAAATGGTCAACGCACCCTGTCACAGCACGGCTATTCATCTGTCGGTTCTCGATCATGCTGGAATAGGATTTACTATCCTTTTGCGTCTGTCACTACGCCCGGCAATCGCGAGTTTGAAGCTCGTCACAGTCATTCAATCATTGAATCCTACTCGGAATACCACAGACAAGGTTTAGACTTTCCGGATTCTCTTGAATGCCGCCATCATTCTAGCTTACACCACGAAGACTCCGATTAAGAGATCTAAGAGATACTGATTCAGTCGAAGGTAGAACGAAAGTGGTTGTCAGGCACGCGTTCATAGGGAATGATGATGATTGTCACGTTCATCACATTCAGGTTGAAGAGCAAATGAATATCTTAGAAGTGAAATAGATGAATTGAATAGAAAACAGTAGTACTTTGCATTAATCTTTGAGGAACAGCAGAGCTCCACACCTTAATCTATGGAGTGTAGAAACTCTACCGTTAAAAATACATAAGTGAAAGGTCCAGGCATGGCCGAATGGCCAGCCCCTCTGATCTAAGAACCAGGTGTCCAAAGATGTTCAAAGATGTCTAATACAATAGTAAAAGGTCCTATTTATAATAAACTAGCTACTAGGGTTTACAGAAGTAAGTAATTGATGCATAAATCCACTTCCGGGGCCCACTTGGTGTGTGCTTGGGCTGAGCTTTAACTTTTCACGTGCAGAGGCCATTTGTGGAGTTGAACGCCAGGTTTTGATCCATTTCTAGCGTTCAACTCTGGTTTTTGATCCATTTCTGGCGCTGAACTCCAGAATTGGGCAGATTGCTGGCGTTGAACGCCAGTTTGCATCATCTAAACTTGGGCAAAGTATGGACTATTATATATTGCTAGAAAGCCCTGGATGTCTACCTTCCAACGCAATTGGAAACGCGCCATTTCGAGTTCTGTAGCTCCATAAAATCCACTTTGAGTGCAGGGAGGTCAGAATCCAACAGCATCAGCAGTCCTTTTTCAACCTCTGAATCTGATTTTTGCTCAAGTCCCTCAATTTCAGTCAGAAAATACCCGAAATCACAGAAAAACATACAAACTCATAGTAAAGTCCAGAAATATGAATTTAACATAAAAACTAATGAAAATGTCCCTAAAAGTAACTAGATCCTACTAAAAACATACTAAAAATAATGCCAAAAAGCGTATAAATTATCCGCTCATCAGGAACCTTGAAAGACAAATGGGACAAATGGCTAAACATATCACAGAGATAGGTGAGAAGTGAGCATTTCCTAGTACCACTGAAGACAACCCAAGGGACACAGGAAAAGCCATAAAATGGGAGGAGTGTAAAGCAATCACTCTGAGAAGTGGTAAGAAGGTGGAGACAGAAGCCATCACTCAGAAAGAGCACAACAAAGAAGGATTAAAAGAAGAGGTGAAGGGGCAAAAGCAGGACCAAGAAACCTCTACACAAAGTGATAAGTCAACTAAGAAAGAGGCGGTGAAAGCATATCAACTAATGCTACCATATCCTCAAAGATTCAAGGGAGAGAACAAAGAGAAGCAATACTCCAAGTTCCTAGAGATATTCAAGACATTGCACATCAATATCCCCTTCATAGAAGCACTTGAACAAATGCCATTGTATGCAAAGTTCATGAAGAAATTGTTGACAAAGAAAAGATCCTTCAAGGACAAATGGTTGTAATGACCACGGAGTGTAGTGCCATCATCCAGAAAGGATTACCAAGGAAGAGGAAGGACCCAGGGAGCTTTCACATCCCCTGCACCATAGGCAACATGACAATTGAGAAAGCATTTTGTGATCTTGGTGCAAGCATCAACCTAATGCCTCTATCCCTGATGAAGAAGCTTCAGATTCATAAATTGAGACCCACAAAAATAGCCCTTCAAATGGCAGATAAATCCATTCAGCAAGCACTTGGTGTTGTGGAGAATGTATTGGTAAAGGTAGACAAATTTTTCCTCTCAGCTGACTTTGTCATCCTAGACATAGAGAAGATGATAACACTCCCATTATCCTAGGGAGACCTTTCTTAGCTACTGCCAGGGCATTGATAGATGTTGAAAAAGGAGAATTGATGCTAAGGGTGCATGAAGAGCATATAGTGTTCCATGTCTTCAAGAATTTGCAAGATTCCACCTAAGAGGAAGAGTGTATGAAGATTGATTCCATAGATCTAAACTTGAAAGAGGCACTTGATGAAACACTTCCAATGCACCTAAGCTCATGCTGGAAAAGAAAGGAAGAGGTAGAAGTAATGCAACAAGCTCAAAGAATAGAGGAGAAGCTACAACCAAAGCTTGCATTTGAGATTCTCAACAAGAACCTTCCAAAAAGTGAGGCCCCAAAACATGAACCACCTCCTGGAAAAGAAAAGAGTTCCAAAAAGAAAGTGCCAAAAGGATGGAGAAACAAGAAAATCCCACTGAAGGCTTCTCACCAGGGGATAAAGTGATGCTAACTTACCAACCAATAGAAACATCTCCACACTTTTCTGGATATTACACAGTGAACAAAATCCTCTCACTTGAACATGTGGAAATCATCAAGAAGGATACTGGAAGGAAGCTCACGGTGAGAGGGGAAGGATTAAGGGACTATGATCATCATCCCCCCTAAAGAGGGACAACCGTCAAGCTAATGATGATAAAGAAGCGCTTGTTGGGAGGCAACCCAACCTAAGGTAGTTTTCTTTTCATAGCTAGTTTAATAAAAAGGTTAATTAGCTTTATCCATATTGTAAGAAGCTAAGTTTGGTGTTGCACACCAATATAATATAAGGGAGAATAAAGAATTCTAAGTTTGGTGTTCCACCTCATCATAAAACATATTCTCACCTTCTGCATAATGCTAGCTTCAAGCATTTAGATAAACTAGTTAACTATTCTGCTGTTTCTTAGTTTTTAGTTCTATTACCTTTGGCAAAGAAAAAGAAGTTCCACATATAGTTGATTTGATGCATGAGAACCATTGGCAAGGTACTAAGTTTGGTGTTCCCACACCAAAGTAAGTTCAAAAGCCCACAAATAATTCATGCATGCTAACCATTTTTCAAGTGCTTGGAGAACAAGCAACTTTCAATATCATTGCAGAGCATCATACAAGTCTTTGGAAGAATTAAGAATCATCAACTAAAGAGGCAAAGAGGGATGTAAAGACCAACAATGATGATGATAAGGAGTAAAGCAAGTAAACTCCAAAAGGTTGTATTGTTAAGTGACTGTCTTGTATTCAAAACTGCTATGATTGAAAGTGACATTGTACCCCTGTTTGTCTGCTTAGTATGACTTCTTTGTAGTTCAATAACTAAGATGTTTGATATATCATAACACCATACTCTTGAAATTACTTACACTCAATATCTATAAAATGCAAACAGAGAACATTTCTTTGAAAAGAAGGATTGATGAATCAAAAATTCATTTTGAGGCAAGCAAAAGATTAAGAGAAGTGGTGGTTCTAGTTGTATGATTGTGTATTGAGGTTGCATGTTTGTGAAAACTTGCATGGGAGCTCATAGGCAGGACATAGAGTTCAAAGAAGTATTGTGGGGATTCTCAAACATTTATTGATCCAAGAAGCAGTAAACAAAAGAAAATAAAGGAAATACAAAAACAAAAGAACATGGCCCAAGGTTCTGAGCATCAATTACTAGGCAGAAAAGAAGAAAGAAACAAGAACTCAAAGATTTATTATCCTGGTAAATTCTTGTGGTCGAATTGTGTCAAAGAGAGAGGCTTGAGCAAGTAAATCCTTGGGGGTGCTTTAACACCTAATACCTTAAAACCAACTGGTTTAGGAGTATTGATTGAAAGCTTATCTAAAGAACCGCTTTGAGACATGACACTTAGAATCAAAGCCAAAACACAAAAACCATAAGCTGCTTCAAGGTGATTACCTATAGAGAGATCTCCATGATATCATTTGGATGAAAGTCCTAAGACCTAAGACTTTCAAGATGTAGGGACTAGTAAGCACTGAAGCCCTTGCATGAGCATATAATTTAGAGTTCACCCCACTGTCACTTAATCACTTCACTCAGAGGACACTACAAGTTATTCTTCAATCCATTCTAATTGAAAGAACCTTTGAGCATAATTCTTTTCTTGCTTGAGGACAAGCAAGGTTTAAGTTTGGTGTTGTGTGATAACAAGTCATCATATACTAGTTTTTCAAACAATTTTTCATTTTTTTATAAGTTTTATACACTTTCTTGGGTTACAAGTAAGCCATTTGGGTAGAAATTCATGTGTATTTGGATTCAATCAACCATGAGTATATTGATGCATTTTCATGAGGTTTTGTGCTATAATTGTTTATATATCAAGGATGATAAGAAGTCTCATGATTTTAGCATAGCTTTGATGTATTTGTTGATTGATGACAGGTGACCAAAAGGCTTGGAGGAAGGTTGAAAGAAGAATGGGAGCAAGAAAGATTGGGGACATAGCTAGCTGGGCAAGGAGGAAGGGACTTGGGCGTTGCTAATGCCAGGAACAAGGGCGTGTTCCTAGGCAACGCCAGGGACAAAGGAAGCAACCCTGGGAAGTGATCATGCACGTTACCAACTCCAGGAAGAGCTGGAGTGTTTGCCAACAACGCCCAACAATGCAAGACAGCCATGGCCCTCTCCTAAGCACGTTGCCAACGCCATTTTCTATAGGCGTGTTTGGTGACAACGCCAGCAGCAAGAAGGCTTGGATAGGAATGGTGTGGAGCACGTTGCCAACGCCAAGTTCTGAAGGCGTGTTCCTTGGCAACGCACCAAGCAACCTTGGAGGGAAACTTCTAGCCTCGAGCACGTTGTTCACCCTTGGTAACAAGGGCATGTTTGAAGACAATGCAGGCAAGCAACGCAGCAAGAAAGCTTGGTTCAGGAAGGAGATAGCCCTGGATGATAGCTCGAGCACGTTGCCAACGTTGAGTTCCGAAGGCGTGTTCAATGACAACGCTAGGAAGCTTGACAAGGAGGATGAAGTTAGCACGTTGCTAACGAGTTATAAGGGTGTGTTTATCAACAACGCCAGCAGCTAGGCAACCTTGGAATGAAGCAACCCACGTTGGCAACTTGAAAGAACAAAGGAGTGTTTGCCAAAAACTTTGGTGAGCTGGACAGCCTGACCTTACCTTCTTCAATGGAGCATAACTTGAGCTACAGAAATCCAATTGACATGCTTCCAGTTGTGTTAGAAAGCTGACATTCAGAGCTTTCCAAATATTTAATAGTCTATAGTGAAGCATGAAACTGAAGCTCAAATCAGAGTCATCTTTAGGCCCCAAAAACAAGAATAAGGAGTTGACATCCAAGGAAGCATAAATGGCATAAAGAGGTTCGAGCACGTTGCCAAGGGAAGGGAGAGAAGGCGTGTTCATTAAAAACACCAAGAAGCCAAGAATTTGGGCAAAGGAAGAGAGCTAGCACGTTGCCAACGTGCTGGAAGAAGGAATGTTTGCCAAAAACGCTGACAACCCTGGCAGCCGGACCTTACTTTCTTCTATGGAGTATATCTTGAGTTGTAGAGCTTCAAATGATGCACTCTCAACGGCATTGAAAAGTAGACATCCAGAGCTTTCCAACGATATATCATAGTATGGGTTTGACATTAGTTTGAAGCTTCAAAAGCTGGCTTCATTTAGAGCTTCAGAATCTGATGGCGTTGGCAACTTGGAAGAACAAAGGCGTTTTCACCAAAAACGTGTGTGATTTTGGCAGCCTGACCCTATCTCCTTCAAACAAGAATAACTTGAGCTATAGAGATTCAATTTGAGTGCTTCCATTTGCATTGGAAAGTTGACATTCAGAGCTTTTTAGCCATGTATAATAGTTGATAGTGAAGCACAAAATTAAAGCTCAAAACAGGGGCAACATTAGGCATGAAAAGTGGAGCCAAGAGGAAGAAAAGCCAGGTTATTGGCCACAACTTGGGCTAATAATGCCCAAGTACCAAGCTCCCAGCCCAGGAAGTGCATTGGCACGTTGCCAACGTGCCTTGAACTGGCGTGTTTACCAGTAACGCCAGGCCATTGGACCAGAAGCAATGAGAATGAGCTATGCTCCCTCTATTTAGCAACACTTCTTCCATTGAGCCAAGAATTCAACAAGGATAAAGCCCATATTGTTAGCCCAATTGAGGATCTCTAAAGGGGTTTTAGGAGTAGTATAAATAGAGAGGGGCTTTGTACTTATGGAGAACCTTTTTTTTACACACTTAGACATTTTTACTTTGCACTCTAGTATTTTAACTTTGACAGCATTCTTCAATTTCGGGAAGGATACCTGAAAGCTATTTTGTTTTTCTTGAAATTTTAAATTTTAGTTTAAAAAGGAACTTCTTCATTCTTCTTCATTCTTCATCCTTCTCTACTCAATTTTAATGTCTACTTTTGCACTTGTTGTTGAATTTAGAGCTATGATTCACTAAACCCCATTTTCATTAGGGGGAGGAGCTCTGTTTATTTGAATGGATTGATAACTCTTCTTTTCCTTCTCAATTCAAGTGGTTCATCCAAGAGGAAACTCTTGTTCTTCAAAGATTCAGTCACCATCGAGAGAGGGGTTGAATCTATATGAATTGTGTGGTGAACTTGAGAAAGGATCCATATAATTCAGTTTAGAGTTCATCCTTTCATAATTTCCTTGATTAATACACTTTGGGTTGGTATGTGAGATGTAACCACCCTTGGTTGAGATCCTGGGAATTGTGTGGCTTGAAGGATTAGTTAATGAGCTTCATCTCTTCTCATGAACAATTAGATCACGAGAGTGGCAATTGATTGTGTTGAGAGAAATTGAGTTACCAAGAGATTGGAACTCAATTACCTACAATCTGCCATGGATCTATACCCATGATTGAGAAGGAATTGATCAACATCAATTCATGAGAATTTGCATCTCTGATCCCTAATGATCTCTTCCATCATTAATTCTCATTTCTTTTGTTCTCTAGTTATTTGATTGCCCACTACCCAATTCCCTTTTATATCAAAGTAATTTAGCATTCCTGCCATTTACATTCTGCTCTAAATTACTTGCAATTTAATTTCTGTACTTTATATTCCTGCACTCTACTCTCTTGCAATTTATCTTTAATGTCATTTAAGTTTCTTGCAATCTAATTTTCCGTCATTTACTTTTAGTCATTTAATTTTCCTTCATTACTTTAGTTCTTTAAATTTCTTGTCATTAAATTCTTTGCAATTTCTTTCAAGTGTTCAAATCTCATGAAATTAAAACAATGTCTGCTTAACTAGAATACCATTTAACGAAAGTTGCTTAATCCACCAATCTCCGTGGGATCGACCTCACTCCGGTGAGTTTTACTACTTGATACGATCCGGTATAATTGCTAGTAGTAAATACGTGAAATAAATATATATTCGCGTATCATGCCCCTAAGCATTTTGTTTTCCAGTATTACCACCGGATACATAAATGCCACAGACACATAACTGGGTGAACCTTTTCAGATTGTGACTCAGCTTTGCTAAAGTCCCCAGTTAGAGGTGTCCAGAGCTCTTAAGCACACTCTTTTTGCTTTGGACCACGACTTTAACCGCTCAGTCTCAAGCTTCTCGCTTGACACCTTCACGCCACAAGCACATGGTTGGGGACAGCTTGGTTTATCTGCTTAGGCCAGGATTTTATTCTTGTGGGCCCTCCTATCCACTGATGTTCAAAGCCTTGGATCCTTTTTATTTCACCCTTGCCTTTTGGTTTAAAGGGCTAT
This sequence comes from Arachis ipaensis, assembly GCF_059453495.1. NCBI lineage: Eukaryota > Viridiplantae > Streptophyta > Magnoliopsida > Fabales > Fabaceae > Arachis > Arachis ipaensis. Next base: position 113,606,170 of record NC_142443.1, read on the forward strand.
TGGCTTTTTCTGCTTGTTTTTTTTTGCAAGCTTTATATTCACTGTTTTTTCTTGCTTCAAGAATCATTTTTATGATTTTTCAGATTATCAATAACATTTCTTCTTTTCTATTATTATTTCAAGAGCCAACAATTTTAACATTCATAAACAACAAATTCAAAAAAAAAAAATACACTGTTCAAGCATTCATTCAGAAAACAAAAAGTATTGCCACCACATCAAAATAATTAAACTATTTTAAAATTTGAAATTCATGTACTTCTTTTTCTTTTTTAGAAAATATTTTTTATTTAAGAAAGGTGATGGATTCATAGGACATTCATAACTTTAAGGCATAGACTCTAATCTTTATTTATTATTTAATAGAAATAATCTAAAATAGGCCTAAAAAGCAAACAATTAATAATAAAAGAAAGGAAATTAAAGACATAAAGACAAATGACTCTAATTCTAATACTCATGTGCTTTTAAAATAGATAAAAGGTTATCACAGAGTTAGGACTCAACAACCTTTATTTTGGGAGGTAGATGCCTCTTTAGTCTGTGGGGTGCTTGGTCCTTCAAGAGATAGCTTCTGGCGCTTTAGTTCCTTCAGTTCACGCCCTTGCTCTTCTTGTTCCCTAACCAGTTTGCAGAGCATGCTGTTTTGATTTTGCTGTTCTTCCTTCAGTTGATCCATAGCTTCTTGTAACTTGGTGATAGATGCTTCTAGGCGCCCCTAGTATTCAAATTGAGGAATTTCCAGGAGGAACTCCTGTGCTCTCCTCTTGATGGGGTCGTCCTGCACTTGTCCTTCCATTGACTTTTTGGTGATTGGTTGCTCAACTGAGATATACTTATCTACTCCCATTTTTACCCCAACATCTTTATATAACAGAGAGATTAAGCTTGGATAGGCCAATTTTGCATCTTTGGAGTTCTTGTTTGCAATTTTGTAAAGTTCACAAGAAATCAGCTGATGAACTTCCACTTCTTTTTCCAGCATAATGCAATGAATCATCACTGCTCTTCTGATGGTGACTTCAGAGCGGTTGCTAGTGGGTAGTATAGAGCGCCCAATAAAGTCCAGCCAGCCTCTGGCGACTGGTTTGAGATCTCCTCTCTTGAGTTGGTTTGGGACACCCTTTGTGTTGGTTGTCCATTTGGCTCCAGGGAGGCATATGTCCTCTAGAATTTTGTCCAAGCTCTGATTTGGTCTCATTATTCTCCTATTAAAGGAGTATGGTCATCTTGCAGTTGAGGCAGCTTGAAGATCTCCCTTATTTTGTCAGGGTGGGTGTGAACAATCTTCCCTCTGACCAGAGTTCGATAGTCATAGAATGCGGTTCCAGCTATTCTCTGCCTGTCTGTCTGCCACATATTATAGTAGAATTCCTGAACCATGTTTCTTCCCACCTTTGTTTCAGGATTAGCTAGGACTTCCCAGCTCCTGTTTCGAATTTGCTCTTGGATCTCCGGATATTCGTCTTCTTTCAAATCGAATTTAACTTCTGGGATCACTGACCTTAGACCCATTATTTTGTAGTAATGGTCTGAATGTTCTTTGGTTAAGAACTTCCCTTGATTCCAAAGTTGTTTTGGAATATTCTCTTTCTTACCTCTTGAGTTGGTTTGTTTTTCCTTAGAAGCCATGATCTTGGTGGGTATTGGCTTAGTGATCACAGATAAACACACCAAACTTAGAGGTTTGCTTGTCCTCAAGCAAAGAAAAAGAAAGGAGAGGGATAGAGGGAGAGCCAAGTTCAAATTTGTGGATGAGAGGGGGGAGGCCGAACGAGGATTTAAAGGGGAGGGGGGGTAGGTTTTCGAAAATCTTTTAAAAAGATATGATAGAAAAAGTGATTTGGAAAAGATAAGTAAGATAGGAAAAGATGTAATTTAAAATTGAAAAAATATGAAAGATATTTGAAAAAGATAGATTTGTTCTAAAAATATTGTGAAGATTTGAAAAAGATATTGATGAGTTTGAAAAAAATTTGAAAAAGATAGATTTGTTTTGAAAAAAGATTTGAGAAGAGGTTGAAGAAGAATTGAGAAAGATTTAATTTTAGGATTAAGATATTTAAATTTTTTTTTTTGGAAAAAAAGTTTGAAAAATGAAAGTATGGGAACATGTTTATGCAAGAAAAATGGATGGACATATGAAATTTTGAAAAAAAATCCAAGTAGGGAACAAAAACTTCCTCCCCTCCACAATCTTGGCGTTAAACGCCCAACTGCTGCTTGTTTTGGGCGTTTAACGCCCATCTGTAGCCTCTTTTGGGTGTTTAACGCCTAGCTGTTGCTTCTGGTTGGCGTTAAACGCCAGAAATCTTTCGTCACTGGGTATTTTTCTGAACGCCCAGGATGCTGCAGGTATGGCGTTAAACGCCCAGAATGGTGCCCATTCTGGCGTTTAACGCCTAGAAAGGTATCTTTACTGGCGTTAAACGACCAGTAAATGCTTCTTTTGGGCGTTTAACGCCCAAATATATCTCTTACTGACGTTTTCTTGCCAGTGAGCTCCTTCTCCCTATTTTGTATTCTGAATCCTTCTATAACCTTGTGAACTTATGCAATTGATTGTTTACCTTGAAGATTATTTATATTAAACTTGTATAATTAAAAATAAATAAATAAATAAATAAAAAGCTTTGCTAATGGCTAGGTTGCCTCCCAGCAAGCGCTTCTTTATTGTCGTTAGCTGGACCTTGCTGAGCTTTTAATCTAGCCTCAGCCTTGAGCACTCTTGCTCAACATTGCCTTCAAGATAATGATTGACTCTCTGTTCATTAACAATGAACTTCTTATTAGAATCAATGTCTTGAAGCTCCACATAGCCATATGGTGACACACTTGTAATCACATATGGTCCCCTCCACCGGGATTTCAGTTTCCCGGGGAATAGCCTGAGCCTAGAGTTAAACAGCAGAACCTTTTATCCTGGTTCAAAGACTCTAGATGACAGCTTTCTGTCATGCCACCTTTTTATTTTCTCTTTATAAAGCTTGGCATTTTCGAAAGCAATGAGTCTGAATTCCTCTAGCTCATTCAACTGGAGCAATCTTTTTTCTCCAGCTAATTTGGCATCAAAGTTTAGGAATCTGGTTGCCCAGTAGGCCTTATGCTCCAGTTCCATGGGCAGATGGCAGGCCTTACCATACACAAGCTGGTATGGAGAGGTCCCTATAGGAGTCTTGAATGCTGTTCTGTAAGCCCACAGAGCATCATCCAAGCTTCTCACCTAATCCTGTCTACAGGTACTTACAGTCTGTTCCAGGATTCTCTTTAGTTCTCTATTAGAGACTTCAGCTTGCCCATTTGTCTGTGGATGATATGGAGTTGCCACCTTGTGGCTAATTCCATACCAGACCATAGCAGAGTAAAGCTGTTTGTTGCAGAAGTGAGTGCCCCCATCACTAATTAGTGCTCTAGGGACACCAAACCTGCTGAAGATATATTTCTAGAGGAACTTCAGCACTATCTTAGTATCATTAGTGGGTGTGGCAATGGCCTCTACCCATTTGGATACATAGTCGACTGCCACAAGAATATAAGTATTTGAGTATGATGGTGGCAAAGGCCCCATGAAGTCAATACCCCATACATCAAATAACTCAATCTCCAAGATTCCTTGTTGAGGCATGGCGTAACCATGAGGCAGATTACCAGCTCTCTGGCAACTGTCACAGTTACGTACAAACTCTCGGGAATCTCTATAGAGGGTATGCCAGTAGAAGCCACATTGGAGGACCTTGGTGGCTGTTCACTCACCTCCGAAGTGGCCTCCATATTGTGACCCATGGCAATGCCATAAGATCTTTTGTGCTTCTTCTCTAGGCACACACCTACAGATTATTCCGTCTGCACATCTCTTAAAGAGATAGGGTTCATCCCACAAGTAGTACTTTGCATCAGTAATTAATTTTTTCTTTTGTTGCCTGCTGTACTCCTTGGGTATGAACCTTGTAGCTTTATAGTTTGTAATGTCTGCAAACCATGGTGTTTCCTGAATGGCGAACAAATGCTCATCTGGAAAGGTTTCAGAGAACTCAATAGAGGGAAAGGACGCCACTTCTACTGGTTCTATCCAGGACAGATGATCAGCCACTTGGTTTTTTGTCCCTTTTCTATCTCTTATTTCTATATCAAACTCTTGCAGAAGCAACACCCATCTTATGAGCCTGGGTTTTGAATCCTGCTTTGTAAGTAGATATTTAAGAGCAGCATGGTCAGTGTACACAATCACTTTTTATCCTACTAAGTATGATCTAAACTTGTCAATGGCATAAACCACTGCAAGCAATTCTTTTTCTGTGGTTGTGTAATTTTTCTGGGCATCATTTAAAACATGGCTAGCATAATAAATGACATGCAGAAGCTTGTCATGCCTCTGCCCCAATACTGCACCAATGGCATGGTCACTGGCATCACACATTAGTTCGAATGGTAATGTCCAATCTAGTGCAGAAATAATTGGTGCTGTGACCAGCTTAGCTTTCAGAGTTTCAAACGCCTGCAGACACTCTGTGTCAAACACAAATGGTGTGTCAGCAGCTAGCAGGTTGCTTAGAGGTTTTGCAATTTTTGAAAAATCCTTTATAAACCTCCTATAGAATCCTGCATGCCCCATAAAGCTTCTGATTGCCTTAACATTGGCAGGTGGTGGTAATCTTTCAATTACCTCTACCTTAGCTTGATCCACCTCTATTCCCTTGTTCAAAATTTTGTGCCCAAGGACAATCCCTTCAGTCACCATAAAGTGACATTTTTTCTAGTTTAAAACCAGGTTAGTCTCTTGGCATCTTTTCAGAACCAGTGTCAGGTGATCAAGACAAGAGCTGAATGAGTCTCCATATACTGAGAAGTCATCCATGAAGACTTCCAAAAAATTTTCCACCATATCAGGGAAAATAGAGAGCATGCATCTCTGAAAGGTTGCAGGTGCATTACACAGCCCAAATGGCATATTTCTGTAGGCAAATACTCCAGATGGACATGTGAATGCTATTTTTTCTTGATCTTGGGGATCTACTACAATTTGGTTGTAGCCTGAATAGCCATCTAAAAAGCAGTAATAATCATGACCTGCTAGTCTTTCTAGCATCTGGTCTATGAATGGTAAAGGAAAATGATCCTTTCTGGTGGCTGTATTGAGCCTTCTGTAGTCAATACACATGCGCCACCCTGTAACTGTTCTTGTAGGAACCAGTTCATTTTTTTCATTATGAACCACTATCATGCCTCCCTTTTTAGGGACAACTTGGACAGGGCTCACCCAGGGGATATCAGAAATGGGATAAATAATCCCAGCCTCTAGTAACTTGGTGACCTCTTTCTGCACCACCTCCTTCATGGATGGATTTAGCCGCATTTGTAGTTGAACCACTGGCTTAGCATTGTCCTCCAATAGGATTTTGTGCATGCATCTTGCGGGGCTGATGCCCTTAAGATCACTTATGGACCACCCAAGAGCTGTCTTGTGTGTCCTTAGCACTTGAAGTAGTGCTTCCTCTTCCTGTGGATTTAAAGAAGAGCTTATGATCACCGGAAAAGTGTCACTTTCTCCTAGAAATGCATATTTTAGGGATGGTGGTAGTGGTTTGAGCTCGGGTTTAGGAGGTTTTTTCTCTCCCTGAGGAGTTTCCAGAGGCTCTTTTATTTCCTCTGAATCCTCCAGATCAGGCTGAGCATCTTTAAAGATGTCTTCTAGCTCTGATTCGAGACTCTCAGCCATGGTGATCTCCTCTACCAAAGAGTTAATAAGATCAACTTTCATGCAGTCTTTTGGTGTGTCTGGATGCTGCATGGCTTTGACAGCATTTAACTTGAACTCATCCTCATTGACTCTCAAGGTTACTTCTCCCTTTTGGAAATCAATGAGAGTTCGTCCAGTTGCTAGGAAAGGTCTTCCTAGAATGAAAGTAGCACTCTTGTGCTCCTCTATTTCCAGCACTACAAAGTCAGTGGGAAAGGTGAATGGCCCAACTCTGACAATCATGTCTTCAATCACGCCTGATGGGTATTTAATGGAGCCATCAGCAAGTTGGAGACATATTCGGGTTGGTTTGACTTCTTCAAGTAAACCAAGCTTTCTGATAGTGGATGCAGGTATTAGGCTGATGCTTGCCCCAAGATCACATAAAGCTGTCTTGGTGCAATTACCCTCTAATATGCATGGTATCATAAAGCTCCCGGGATCTTTAAGCTTTTCTGGAAAGCTTTTCAGAATGACTGCATTGTATTCTTCAGTGAGGAGAACTCTTTCAGTTTCTCTCCAATCCTTCTTATGACTCAAGATCTCTTTCATGAACTTGGCATAAGAGGGTATTTGCTCAAGTGCCTCTGCAAACGGAATCTTTATTTTAAGAGTCCTGAGATAGTCTGCAAAGCGGGCAAATTGCTTATCCTACTCCTTTTAGTGGAGTTTTTGAGGATAAGGCATCTTGGCTTTGTATTCCTCAACCTTGGTTGCTGCAGGTTTATTTCCTACAGAGGTGGTTGGAGAAGCCTTTTTAGAGGGGTTGTTATCAGCACTTGTGTGTGTCTGATCCCTCACTGGCGTTTGAATGCCAGGGTTGGAAGCTTGATTGGCGTTGGATGCCAACTTCTTATTTGTTTCTGGCGTTTGAACGCCAGAACTGAGCTTTCATTGGGCGTTTGACGCCCGTTTCTTGCCTGTTTCTGGCGTTTGAACGCCAGAACTGTGCATGGATTGGGCGTTTAACGCCAGCTTTGCATCCTTTTCTGGCGTTTGAACGCCAGAGTTATTCCTCTCTGGGCTCTTACTATCCTCAGAGGGATTTTGGATAGTGTTTTGCTCATCCTCTGTCAGTTGTTCTTCTCTTGGCTTTCTGCTACTCTGAAGTGAGGTATTTAATATTTTCCCACTTCTTAATTGAACTGCCTGACACTCTTCTGTTATCTGCTTTGATAATTGCTGTTTTGTCTGATTCAACTGTGCTTCCATATTTTTATTAGCATTTTTAGTGTCTTGTAGCATCTCCTTGAATTCTGCTAGCTGTTTTGTTAGAAAACATAATTGTTGATTGAGTTCAGCAACTTGTTCTGGAGGACCAAGTTCAGTAGATACTGCTTTGGCTTCTTCTTTTATGGGGGACCCACTACTTATGTACAGATGCTGATTTCTAGCAACTATATCAATAAGCTCTTGAGCCTCTTCAATAGTTTTTCTCATGTGTATAGATTCGTCAGCTGAGTGGTCTAGAGATATCTGAGCTCTTTCTGTAAGCCCATAGTAGAAGATGTCTAATTGCACCCACTCTGAAAATATTTCAGAGGGGCATTTCCTTAGCATCTTTTTGTACCTCTCTCAGGCATTGTAAGGGATTCGTCATCCTCTTGTTTAAAGCCTTGGATGTCCAGCCTTAGCTGTGTCATCCTTCTTGGAGGGAAATATTGATTCAAGAATTTATCTGATAACTGTTTCCATGTTCTTATGCTTGCTGTGGGTTGGTTATTTAACCACCTTTTAGCTTGATCCTTTACAGCAAACGGAAACAGTAACAGCATGTATACATCCTGATCTACTTCCTTGTCACGTACTGTGTCAGCAATTTGCAAAAATTGTGCTAGAAACTCAGTAGGTTCTTCTTGTGAAAGACCGGAATACTGGCAATTTTGCTGCACTATGACAATGAGCTGAGGATTTAGCTCAAAACTGTCTGCTTTGATGGGGGATATACAGATACTACTCCTATATGCAGCAATAATAGGGTTAGCATATGACCCCAGAGTCCTTCTGGAATGTTCATTTCCACTTAGATCCATGACGGAGAAAGGGAGATGATGTGAATTGCAAGTAAAATATATTTTTTTATTCTTGTTTTATTTAATTAAAAATAACCAAAAAAAATAAAATAAAATAAAGTAAAATAATTAGAAGATAAAATATAGATTTTGAAAATTAAAAGAAAAAGAAAATAAAAAGAAATTTTAATGTTGAATTGACTAATTAATTGAAAAGATTTGAAAATTTTTGAATATGATTTTCGAAAAAGATTTGAATTTTGAATTTTTAAAACTAAGATAAGATAAAATAGAAAGTTTTAAAATAAAAATCTGAATTTTTAAAGGAAAATTTCGAAAATTAATTGAAATAAAGAGAAAAGATATTTTTGAATTTAATGAAGAAAGAGAAAAACACACAAAAGACACAAGACTTAAAATTTTTTTAGATCTAATGCTCCTTGTTTATCGAAAATTTTGGAGGAAAAATACCAAGGAACACCAAACTTAAAAATTTTAAGATCAAATTATAAAGAAGACTCAAGAACACCTTGAAGACTCACAAGAACAACAAGAATAAATTTCAAAGACTCAAGAACATAAAAAGAACACAAAACTTAAAACTTTTAGGAAAACTAAAAATAAATTTTCGAAAATTAAAGAAAGATAGTAAGAGAACACCAAACTTAAAAGTTTGGCACAAGATTTAATCAAAGAAAAATTATTTTTGAAAAAGTTTTAAAAGGAAGATATTCAATTACTAAGAATATAAGCACAACGCTCTACCCAACTGAGCTATAAATTTAACGTGTTTTTTTTTTAAAATATTTAATGTATAAAAATTTTTGAGAACTGATAATTTGAAAACACACAAGAAAAACAAGAAAAGACACAGGACAGGAAAAACTAAAGATCAAACAAGAAAAATAGCAAGAACAAAGATCAAGAAAGAACAATGAACATAAATTCGAAAATTTAAAGGAAAATAAGAACATGCAATTGACACCAAACTTAAAATATAAAACTAAACTCAAACAGAAAAACTCTAAAGATTAATAAAGAAAAATAATAAACTTTTGGAAAATTTTTGAAACGAAAATAAAAGACTCTGACCCAAAAGACAAAATTTTCCTAATCTAAACAACAAGATGAACCGTCAGTTGTTCAAACAAGAACAATCACCGACAACGGCGCCAAAAACTTGGTGCACGAATTATAAATCACACTTTTCACAACTCGTACCACTAACCAGCAAGTGCACTGGGTCGTCCAAGTAATACCTTACGTGAGTAAGGGTCGATCCCACGGAGATTGTTGGCTTGAAGCAAGCTATGGTTATTTTGTAATTCTTAGTTAGGAGATTAGTAATAAAAATGATTGGGTTTATGAAGAGTAAATAGCATAAATTAAATAATACTTATTATGCAGTAATGGAGAATAGATTGAGGATTTGGAGATGCTCTGTCTTCCGAATCTCTGCTTTCCTACTGTCTTCTTCTTCACGCACGCAAGGCTCCTTCCATGGCGAGCTGTATGTTGGTGGATCACCGTTGTCAATGGCTACCATTCGTCTTCTCAGTGAAAATGGTCCAAATGCGCTGTCACCGCACGACTAATCATTTGTCGGTTCTCACTCATGCTGGAATAGGATTCATTGATCCTTTTGCGTCTGTCACTACACCCAGCACTCGTGAGTTTGAAGCTCGTCATAATCATCCCATCCTAAATCTTACTCGGAATACCACAGATAAGGTTTAGACTTTTCGGATCTCAGGAATGGCCGCCAATAGTCCTAACCTATACCACGAAGACTCTGATCATGAACCAAGAGGCTAAGAGATATACACTCAATCTAAGGTAGAACGAAAGTGGTTGTCAGGCATGCATTCATAGGTTGAGAATGGTGATGAGTGTCACGGATCATCACATTCATCAGGGTGAAGTGCGAGTGAATATCTTAGAATAGAGACAAGCGTGATTGAATGGAAAACTGTAGAATTGCATTAATTTATCGAAACACAGCAGAGCTCCTCACCCCCAACCATGGGGTTTAGAGACTCATGCCGTCAGAAATACAATATGAAATGTGTAAAATGTCATAAGGTACAAAATAAATCTCTAAAAGTTGTTTAAATACTAAACTAGTAACCTAGGTTTACAGAAAATGAATAATCTATGATAGATAGTGCAGAAATCCACTTCCGGGGCCCACTTGTTGTGTGCTGGGGTTGAGACTTGAGCTTTACACATGCCTAGGCTGTTTCTGGAGTTAAACACCAGGTTGTAACCTGTTTTGAGCGTTTAACTCCAACTTGTAACCTGTTTCTGGCGTTTAACGCCAGAATGCAGCATGGAACTGGCGTTGAACGCCAGTTTACGTCATTTATCTTTGATCAAAGTATGGACTATTATATATTGCTGGAAAGCCCTGGATGTCTACTGGTGCACAAATTGTGAATCACACTTTTCACAACTCGTACCACTGACCAGCAAGTGCACTGGGTCGTCCAAGTAATACCTCACGTGAGTAAGGGTCGAATCCCACGGAGATTGTTGGTTTGAAGCAATCTATGGTTATCTTGTAAATCTTAGTCAGGAAGTCAATTATGTTTATCAGTTGAATTGCAAATAAACAAGAGAGCATGGATTAAAGGTTACTTGTTATGCAGTAATGGAGAATATGTTGGAGTTTTGGAGATGCTTTGTCTTCTGAATCTCTGCTTTCCTCTGTCTTCTTGTTCACGCACGCACGTCCTCCTATGGCAAGCTGTGTGTTGGTGGATCACCATTGTCAATGGCTACCTTCCATCCTTCTAGTGAAAACTACGCTCACGCGCTCTGTCACAGCACGGCTAATCACCGGTTGGTTCTCGATCCAGTAGGAATAGAATCCCTTGATTCCTTTGCGTTTGTCACTAACGCCCAGCCTTTAGGAGTTTGAAGCTCGTCACAGTCATTCAATCCTTGAATCTTACTCGGAATACCACAGACAAGGTTTGGACTTTCCGGATTCTCATGAATGCCGCCATCAATTCTAGCTTATACCACGAAGATTCTGATTAAGAGATCTAAGAGATACTCATTCAATCTGATATAGAACGGAGGTGGTTGTCAGGCACACGTTCATGGTTTGAGGAAGGTGATGAATGTCACGGATCATCACCTTCATCACAGTTAAGCGCGAATGAACATCTTAGATAGGAACAAGCGTGTTTGAATGGAAAACAGAAATACTTGCATTAATTCATCGAGACACAGCAGAGCTCCTCACCCCCAACAATGGAGTTTAGAGACTCATGCCGTCAAAGAGTACAAAGTTCAGATCTAAAATTTCATGAGATCCAAAATAAGTCTCTAAAAGTTGTTTAAATACTAAACTAGTAGCCTAGGTTTACAAAAATTGAGTAAACTATGATGGATGATGCAGAAATCCACTTATGGGACCCACTTGGTGTGTGCTGGGGCTGAGATTTAAGCAATTCACGTGCAGAAGTCATTTGTGGAGTTGAACGCCAGTTTTTGTGCCAGTTTGGGCGTTCAACTCCAGCTTTTGATCCTTTTCTGGCGCTGGACGCCAGAATAGGGCAGAGAACTGGCGTTGAACGCCAGTTTACGTCGTCTATACTTGTGCAAAGTATGGACTATTATATATTGTTGGAAAGCCCTGGATGTCTACTTTCCAAAGCAATTGGAAGCATGCCATTTCGAGTTCTGTAGCTCCAGAAAATCCACTTTGAGTGCAGGGAGGTCAGAATCCAACAGCATCAGCAGTCCTTTTTCCAGCCTGAATCAGATTTTTGCTCAGCTCCTTCAATTTCAGCCAGAAAAATACCTGAAATTACAGAAAAACACACAACTCATAGTAAAGTCCAGAAATATGAATTTTTCCTAAAAACTACTGAAAATAGACTAAAAACTAACTAGAACCTACTCAAAACTATATGAAATTAACCCCAAAAAGCGTATAAAATATCCGCTCATCACAACACCAAACTTAAACTGTTGCTTGTTCTCAAGCAACTAGACAAATAAAATAGAAGACTAATAAGTTGAGAAGCAATAATATCTCAGAGTTTTTGAGTGAAGCTCAGATTCTAATTAGATGAGCGGGACTAGTAGCTTTTTGCTTTTGAACAGTTTTGGCATCTCACTTTATCCATTGAAGCTCAGAGTGATTGGCATCTATAGGAACTTAGAATTCAGATAGTGTTATTGATTCTCCTATTTCAGTGTGATGATTCTTGAACACAGCTATTTTATGAGTCTTGGCCGTGGCCCTAAGCACTTTGTTTTCCAGTATTACCATCGGATACATAAATGCCACAGACACATAATTGGGTGAACCTTTTAGATTGTGACTCAGCTTTGCTAAAGTCTCCAATTAGAGGTGTCCAGAGTTCTTAAGCACACTCTTCTTTTTGCCTTGGACTTTGACTTTAACCGCTCAGTCTCAAGTTTTCACTTGACACCTTCACGCCACAAGCACATGGTTAGGGACAGCTTGGTTTAGCCGCTTAGACCAGGATCTTATTCCTTTAGGCCCTCCTATCCACTGATGCTCAAAGCCTTGGGATCCTTTTTATCTGCCCTTGCCTTTTGGTTTTAAGGGTTATTGGCTTTTTCTGCTTGCTTTTTCTTTTTCTTTCTTTTTTTTTCTGCAAGCTTTGTTCTTTGCTGCTTTTTCTTGCTTCAAGAATCATTTTTATGATTTTTCAGATTATCAATAACATGTCTCATGTTCATCATTCTTTCATGAGCCAACATATTTAACAGTCTTAAACAACAAATTTAAAAGACATATGCACTGTTCAAGCATTCATTTAGAAGACAGAAAGCATTGCCACCACATTTAACTAATTAGAATTTCTCTTATTAAAACTCAAAATTTTATTGCCTCTTATTCAAAAGATCTACTACTTTATTCATGTTTGCTGATGATGAGAAAAATAAACTATAGCTTAATTGGAGATAAAATCAAAATAGATACTAATTACTACTATATGACTCCTAAGGTAAACTTCTATAAGGACACTGTCACAGAGTTAAGGGAAAAATTGGAAATTAACAACCTTTATTCTGGGGGAACGGGGGTTCCTCTGATCCTTGGGGTGCTTGGTCCTACAAGAGAAGACTTTTGGCGCTTCAATTCCCTTAAGTCACGCCCTTGCTCCTCTTGTTCTTTAAACATATAGGTCAGCATTTGACTGTGTTCCTTCTGTTCTTTTATTATTTGCTCCATAGCTTCCCGTATCTTGGTAACAGACGTCTCAAGATACTCCCAGTATTCAGATTGAGGGATCTCTGGGAGGAATTCCTGTGCTCTCTTCTTGATGTGATCATCCTGTGCTTGTTGTTTTTCCATTGATGCTTTGGTGATTGGCTTCTCAATTGAGATATACTCAGTTATTCCCATCCTTACTCCAGCGTCCTTGCAGAGCAGAGAAATCACGCTTGGATAAGCCAACCTGGCCTCTTTAGAATTTTTGTTAGCAATTTTGTAGAGTTCAGCTGAAATCAGCTGATGAACCTCCACTTCCTTTCCCATCATGATGCAATGGATCATCACTGCTCTTTTAACTGTGACTTCAGAACGGTTGCTAGTAGGCAACAGAGAATGCCCAATGAAGTCTAGCCATCCTCTGGCGACTGGTTTGAGATCCTCTCTCTTGAGTTGATTTGGGACACCCTTTGTGTTGGTGGTCCACCTGGCTCCAAGGATACATATGTCCTCTAGAATCTTATCCAGGCCAATGTCTGCTCTCATCATCCTCCTGTTGAAGGAGTCTGGATCATCCTTTAGCTGAGGTAGCTTTAAGATCTCCCTGATCCTGTCAGGGTGGGTATGAACAATCTTTCCTCTGACCATGGTCCGATAGTCATAGAAGGCAGTTCCAGATAGTTTCTGCTTGTCAGTTTGCCACATATTAGCATAGAACTCCTGGACCATGTTCCTTCCCACTTTCGTTTCAGGATTAGCTAGGACTTCCCAGTTCCTGATTCGAATTTGCTCCTAGATCTCCGGATATTCATCTTCTTTCAGATCGAATCTAACTTCCGGGATCACTGATCTCAGACCCATTATTTTAAGATAATGGTCTGAATGTTCTTTAGATAAGAACTTCCCTTGATTCCAAAGTGGCTTTGGAACGCTCTCATTCTTGCCTCTTGGAGTGGGTTGTTTTCCTTTAGGAGCCATAATCTTAGTGATCGCGGATAAACACACCAAACTTAGAGGTTTGCTTGTCCTCAAGCAAAAGAAAAGAAAGGAGAGGGATAGAAAGAGAGCTAGCTGCAATTGTTGATGGGAGAGGAGGGAGGCCGAACTCAAATTTATAAGGGGGGGAGGGTGGGTTTTCGAAAAAAGAGATAAAGATATGCTAAAAAGATTTATTTGGAAAAGATAAGATAGAAGATATGATAAGAGAAGATATAGTTTAAAATTGAGAGGATATGAAAGATTTTTGAGAAAGATAGATTTAATTTTTGATAAAGATAAAGTGGAGGTTTTGAAAAAGATATTGATGAGTTGAAAAAAGATAGATTTGTAAAAGAAATTTTGAAAAGAGTTGGATTGAATTTGCAAAGATGCCTGGTGCTTATGGATTAAAATACATTTGATATTTTTTTAGTGGTAGGGTTTTTAGAAATTATGGAATTTAGAAATCAGGGTTCTTGACCTGTTTATGTAAAATCATGCATTGAAGCATAAAATTTGAAATTAGAATAGAAAAACGTGTGGAAAAAATGAATTTGGCTCCTCCCTGCCTTCCTGGCGTTTGAACGCCCAAAGAGTGCCTGTTTTGGGCGTTCAGCGCCCAATTGCTGCTCTCCTGGGCATTCAACACCCAGCTGCTGTCATTACTGGCGTTCAACACCCAGTGGGTGCCCATTTCTGGCGTTGAACTCCCAGATTGCTACCATTACTGGCGTTCAACGCCCAGTGGATGCCCATTTTGGGCGTTGAACGCCCAAAATATACTTTTACGGGCGTTTTCTTGCCAGTGAGCTCTTTTTCTCTGTTTTGTGTGCCGAGGTCTTCTGTAAATGATTCCTCACCTTAGTGTCAGTGAACTTTATATAAACAAATAAAAATAAAAATAAGAATAGGGCAAAATGCTTAGAGGATTGTTGCCCCATGGCTGGGTTGCCTCCCAGCAAGCGCTTCTTTATTGTCTTTAGTTGGACCTTGCTGAGCTTTTTAATCTAGCTTCAGCCTTGAGCATTCTTGCTCAATGTTGCCTTCAAGATAATGCTTGATTCTCTGTCCATTGACAATGAACTTCTTATCAGAATCAATATCTTGAAGCTCCACATAACCATATGGTGATACACTTGTAATCACGTATGGTCCCCTCCACCGGGATTTCAGTTTCCCGGGGAATAGCCTGAGTCTAGAGTTAAACAACAGAACCTTCTGTCCTGGTTCAAAGATTCTAGAAGACAGCTTTCTGTCATGCCATTTTTTTTATTTTTCTTTATAAAGCTTGGCATTTTCGAAAGCTGTGAATCTGAATTCCTCTAGCTCATTTAGCTGGAGCAATCATTTTTCTCCTGCTAGTTTGGCATCAAAGTTTAGGAATCTGGTTGCCCAGTAGGCCTTATGTTCCAGTTCCACGGGCAGGTGACATGCCTTACCATACACGAGTTGGTATGGAGAGGTACCTATAGGGGTCTTGAATGCTGTCCTGTAAGCCCACAGAGCATCATCCAAGCTCCGCGCCCAATCCTTTCTACGGGTATTTACTGTCCGTTCCAGGATTCTCTTTAATTCTCTATTAGAGACTTCAGCTTGTCCATTGGTTTGTGGATGATGTGGAGTGGCCACCTTGTGGCGAATTCCATACCGAACCATGGCAGAGTAAAGCTGTTTATTGCAGAAGTGAGTGCCCCCATCACTGATTAGTACTCTAGGGACACCAAACCTGCTAAAGATGTGTTTCTGGAGGAACTTCAGCACCGTTTTAGTATCATTGGTGGGTGTGGCAATGGCCTCAACCCATTTTGATACATAGTCAACTGCCACCAGAATATAAGTGTTTGAGTATGATGGTGGGAAAGGTCCCATGAAGTCAATTTCCCATACGTCAAACAACTCAATTTCTAAGATTCCTTGTTGAGGCATGGCGTAACCATGGGGCAGATTACCAGCTCTTTGGCAACTGTCACAGTTACGTACAAACTCTCGGGAATCTTTATAGAGTGTGGGCCAATAGAAGCCACATTGGAGGACCTTGGTGGCTGTTCGCTCACCTCCGAAATGGCCTCCATATTGAGATCCATGGCAATGCCATAGGATCCTCTGTGCCTCTTCTCTAGGCACACACCTACGGATTATTTCGTCTGCACATCTCTTAAAGAGATAAGGTTCATCCCACAAGTAGTACTTTGCATCAGTAATTAATTTCTTCTTTTGTATCCTGTTGTACTCCTTGGGTATGAACCTTGCAGCTTTATAGTTTGCAATATCGGCAAACCATGGTGCTTCCTGAATGGCAAATAAGTGCTCATCAGGAAACGTCTCAGAGATCTCAAGAAAGGGGAGGGACGTCCCTTCCACTGGCTCTATCCGGGACAGATGATCAGCCACTTGGTTCTCTGTCCTTTTTCTGTCTCTTATTTCTATATCAAACTCTTGCAGAAGCAATACCCATCTGATGAGCCTGGGTTTTGAATCCTGCTTTGTGAGTAGATATTTAAGAGCAGCATGGTCAGTATACACAATCACTTTTGATCCTACTAAGTATGATCTGAACTTGTCAATGGCGTAAACCACTGCAAGTAATTCTTTTTCTGTGGTTGTGTAATTTTTCTGGGCATCATTTAGAACGCGACTGGCATAATAAATGACATGCAGAAGCTTGTCATGCCTCTGTCCCAATACTGCACCAATGGAATGATCACTGGCATCACACATTAGCTCAAATGGTAACGTCCAGTCTGGTGCAGAAATGACTGGTGCTGTGACCAGCTTAGCTTTCAGTGTTTCAAACGCCTGCAGGCACTCTGTGTCAAACACAAATGGTGTGTCAGCAGCTAGCAGATTGCTTAGAGGTTTTGCGATTTTTGAAAAATCCTTTATAAACCTCCTATAGAATCCTGCATGCCCTAGAAAGCTTCTGATTGCCTTAACATTGGCAGGTGGTGGTAATTTTTCAATTACCTCTATTTTTGCTTGATCCACCTCTATTCCCTTGTTTGAGATTTTATGCCCAAGAACAATTCCTTCAGTCACCATGAAGTGACACTTTTCCCAGTTTAAAACTAGGTTGGTTTCTTGGCATCTTTTCAGAACAAGTATCAGGTGATCAAGACAGGAGTTGAATGAGTCTCCATATACTGAGAAGTCATCCATGAAGACTTCCAGAAATTTTTCCACCATATCAGAGAAAATAGAGAGCATGCATCTCTGGAAGGTTGCAGGCGCATTACATAGCCCAAATGGCATCCTTCTATAAGCAAACACCCCAGATGGACATGTGAATGCTGTTTTCTCTTGATCCTGGGGATCTACTGCAATCTGGTTATAGCCTGAGTAGCCATCCAAAAAGCAGTAATAATTATGACCTGCTAGTCTTTCTAGCATCTGGTCTATGAATGGTAAAGGAAAATGATCCTTTCTGGTGGCTGTATTGAGCCTTCTGTAGTCAATACACATGCGCCACCCTGTAACTGTTCTTGTAGGAACCAGTTCATTTTTTTCATTATGAATCACTGTCATGCCTCCCTTTTTTGGGCAACTTGAACAGGGCTTACCCAGGGGCTATCAGAAATAGGATAAATAATCCCAGCCTCCAGTAATTTGGTGACCTCTTTCTGCACCACTTCTTTCATGGCTGGATTTAGCCGCCTCTGTGGTTGCACCACTGGTTTGGCATTATCCACCAATAAGATTTTGTGCATGCATCTAGCTGGGCTTATGCCCTTAAGGTCACCTATGGACCACCCAAGAGCTGTCTTGTGTGTCCTTAGCACTTGAATAAGTGCCTCCTCTTCCTGTGAATTTAAAGCAGAGCTTATGATCACTGGAAAAGTGTCACCTTCTCTCAGAAACGCATATTTCAAGAATGGTGGTAATGGCTTGAGCTCTGGTTTAGGAGGTTTCTCCTCTTCCAGAAGAAATTTCAGAGGCTCTTTCATGTCCTCTGAATCTTCTAAATCAGGCTGAACATCTTTAAAGATGTTTTCCAACTCTGATTCAAGACTCTCAGCCATGTTGATCTCTTCTACCAAAGAGTCAATAAGATCAACTTTCATGCAGTCTGTTGATGTGTCTGGATACTGCATGGCTTTGACAGCGTTCAACTTGAACTCATCATCATTGACTCTCAGGGTTATTTCCCCCTGTTGGATGTCAATAAGGGATCGTCCAGTTGCTAGGAAGGGTCTTCCTAGAATGAGAGTAGCACTCTTGTGCTCCTCCATTTCCAGCACAACAAAGTCAGTGGAAAAGGCGAATGGCCCAACCCTGACAATCATGTCTTCAATCACGCCTGATGGGTATTTAGTGGAGCCATCAGCAAGTTGAAGACATATCCGGGTTGGTTTAACTTCTTCAGTTAAACCAAGCTTTCTGATAGTGGATGCAGGTATTAGGTTGATGCTTGCCCCAAGATCGCATAAAGCTGTCTTGGTACAATTATCTTCCAATATGCATGGTATCAGAAAGCTCCCGGGGTCTTTAAGCTTTTCAGGAAAGCTTTTCAGAATGACTGCACTGCATTCTTCAGTGAGGAGAACTCTTTCTGTTTCTCTCCAATCCTTCTTATGACTCAAGATCTCTTTCATGAACTTGGCATAAGAAGGTATTTGCTCAAGTGCTTCTGCAAATGGAATCTTTATTTCAAGAGTCCTGAGATAATCTGCAAAGCGAGCAAATTGCTTATCCTGCTCCTCTTTTCGGAGTTTTTGAGGATAAGGTATCTTGGCTTTATATTCTTCAACCTTAGTTGCTGCAGGTTTATTGCCTACAGAAGTGGTTGAAGAAGCCTTTTTAGAGGGGTTGTCATCAGCACTTGTGTGTGTCTGATCCCTCACTGGCAATTGAGTGCCAGAGTTCGAAGCTGGAGTGACGTGAGAAGCCAACTCCTTGTCTGTTCCTGGTGTTTGAACGCCAGAATTGTGCCCATTTTGGGCGTTCAGCGCCAGATCCTGCCCATTTTGGGCGTTCAACGCCAGATTCTTGCCCATTTCTGGCGTTGAACGCCAGTCCTGCTTTGTTTCTGGCGTTGAACGCCAGTTTTGGCCATGGTCTTGGCGTTCAGCGCCAGCCTCCCACCAGTTTTCTGGCGTTTTAGCGCCAGAATTATTTTTCCCTGGGCTCTTACTGTCCTCAGGTGAATTTTGGGTGGTTTGCTCATTTCTTAGCTTTTTGCTGCCTTGAGGTGGGGTGTTTAATGTTTTCCCACTTCTTAGTTGAACTGCTTGGCATTCTTCTGCTATTTGCCTTGACAGCTGCTACTTTGTTTGCTTAAACTGTTCGTCCATATGTATATTAGCCATCCTTGTCTCTTGTAACCTGTCTTTAAATTCGGCTAGCTGCTTTGTTAGAAAGTCCAATTGCTAATTGAATTCAGCAGCTTGTTTTACAGGACTGAGTTCAGCAGTTACTGTTTTAACCTCTTCATTCATGGAAGGGTTGCTGCTTAGGTACAGATGCTGATTCTTGGCAACTGTATCAATGAGCTCTTGAGCCTCTTCAATTGTCTTTCTCATATGGATAGATCCACCAGCTGAGTAATCTAGAGACATCTGGGCTCTTTCTGCAAGCCCATAGTAGAAGATGTCTAACTGAACCCACTCTGAAAACATTTCAGAGGGGCATTTTCGTAGCATCTCTCTGTATCTCTCCCAGGCATCATAAAGAGATTCATTATCTCCTTGTTTAAAGCCTTGGATGTCCAGCCTTAGCTGTGTCATCCTTTTTGGAGGGAAATATTGATTCAAGAATTTTTCTGTCAGCTGTTTCCATGTCCTTATGCTGGCCTTAGGTTGGTTATTCAACCACCTCTTAGCTTGATCTTTTACAGCAAATGGAAACAGTAATAGTCTGTAGACATCCTGATCTATTTCTTTATCATGTATTGTGTCAGCAATTTGTAAAAACTGTGCCAGAAACTCTGTAGGTTCTTCCTGTGGAAGACAGGAATACTGGCAACTTTGTTGCACCATGATAATGAGCTGAGGATTCAACTCAAAGCTACTGACTCCAATGGAGGGTATGCAGATACTACTCCCATATGAAGCAGTAGAGGGGTTAGAATATGACCCCAGAGTCCTCCTGGACTGTTCATTTCTGCTTAGGTCCATGATGGAGAAAGGGAGATGATGTAAAATAGAAAAAATATTTTTATTTATTTATTTATATATTTATTTCGAAAATGAAATAAATTAAAATAAAATAAATAAAAATTGAGTGAAGATTTTCGAAAAACTGACAGGAGAGAAAGTGGTTAGGAAGTTATGAAAAGGATATGATGATTAAAAAAAAAGTTTTAAATTTTGAAATAAAAATCTGAATTTTAGAAATATATTTCGAAAATTTGTTTTTAAAATAGAGAGAAAAGATATTTTTGATTTTTAAGAGGAAAGAGAAAAATAATAAGATAGCACAAGATTTAAAATTTTTTAGATCTAATGCTCCTTATTTTCGAAAATTTTGGAGGGAAAATACCAAGGAACACCAAACTTAAAAATTTTAAGATCAAGACACAAGAAAAACTCAAAAACACTTTGAAGACTCACAAGAACACAAGAACATGAAGGACGAACACCAAACTTAAAATTTTTAGAAAACCAAACCACAATTTTCGAAAATCAAGGGAAATCAACAGGAAAACACCAAACTTAAAGTTTTGCACAAAATTTAATAGAGAAAATATTATTTTTGAAAAATATTTTAAAAAGAATATACCAAACTGCCACGGACTTAGACTAACGCTCTAGCCAATTGGGCAGTAAATGTAACACTTGTTTTAAAGAAGGATATTTTTAACCAAGAGCAATAATAAGAGACTCTAAACTAAAAAAAAAAGAAAAATTTTCCTAATCTAAGAAACAAAATAATCCGTCAGTTGTTCAAACACGAACAATCCCCGGCAACGGCACCAAAAACTTGGTGCACAAATTGTGAATCACACTTTTCACAACTCGTACCACTGACCAGCAAGTGCACTGGGTCGTCCAAGTAATACCTCACGTGAGTAAGGGTCGAATCCCACGGAGATTGTTGGTTTGAAGCAATCTATGGTTATCTTGTAAATCTTAGTCAGGAAGTCAATTATGTTTATCAGTTGAATTGCAAATAAACAAGAGAGCATGGATTAAAGGTTACTTGTTATGCAGTAATGGAGAATATGTTGGAGTTTTGGAGATGCTTTGTCTTCTGAATCTCTGCTTTCCTCTGTCTTCTTGTTCACGCATGCACGCCCTCCTATGGCAAGCTGTGTGTTAGTGGATCACCGTTGTCAATGGCTACCTTCCATCCTTCCAGTGAAAACTACGCTCACGCGCTCTGTCACAGCACGGCTAATCACCGGTTGGTTCTCGATCCGGTTGGAATAGAATCCCTTGATTACTTTGCGTTTGTCACTAACGCCCAGCCTTTAGGAGTTTGAAGCTCGTCACAGTCATTCAATCCTTGAATCCTACTCGGAATACCACAGACAAGGTTTAGACTTTCCGGATTCTCATGAATGCCGCCATCAAATCTAGCTTATACCACGAAGATTCTGATTAAGAGATCTAAGAGATACTCATTCAATCTGATATAGAACAGAGGTGGTTGTCAGGCACATGTTCATGGTTTGAGGAAGGTGATGAATGTCACGGATCATCACCTTCATCACAGTTAAGCGCGAATGAACATCTTAGATAGGAACAAGCGTGTTTGAATGGAAAACAGAAATACTTGCATTAATTCATCGAGACACAGCAGAACTCCTCACCCCCAACAATGGAGTTTAGAGACTCATGCCATCAAAGAGTACAAAGTTCAGATCTAAAATGTCATGAGATCCAAAATAAGTCTCTAAAAGTTGTTTAAATACTAAACTAGTAGCCTAGGTTTACAAAAATTGAGTAAACTATGATGGATGATGTAGAAATCCACTTCTGGGGCCCACTTGGTGTGTGCTGGGGCTGAGATTTAAGCAATTCACATGAAGAAGTCATTTGTGGAGTTGAACGCCAGTTTTTGTGCCAGTTTGGGCGTTCAACTCCAGCTTTTGATCCTTTTCTGGCGCTGGACGCCAGAATAGGGCAGAGAACTGGCGTTGAACGCCAGTTTACGTCATCTATCCTTATGCAAAGTATGGACTATTATATATTGTGGGAAAGCCCTGGATGTCTACTTTCCAACGCAATTGGAAGCATGCCATTTCGAGTTCTGTAGCTCCAGAAAATCCACTTTGAGTGCAGGGAGGTCAGAATCCAACAGAATCAGCAGTCCTTTTTCAGCCTGAATCAGATTTTTGCTCAGCTCCTTCAATTTCAGCCAGAAAAATACCTGAAATTACAGAAAAACACACAACTCATAGTAAAGTCCAGAAATATGAATTTTTCCTAAAAACTACTGAAAATAGACTAAAAACTAACTAGAACCTACTCAAAACTATATGAAATTAACCCCAAAAAGCGTATAAAATATCTGCTCATCATCTACTTTCCAACGCAATTGAGAGAGCGCCATTTGGATTTTTGTAGCTCCAGAAAATCTATTTCGAGTGCAGGGAGGTCAGAATCTAATAGCATCTGCAGTCCTTTTTCAACCTGAATAAGATTTTTGCTCAGATCCCTCAATTTCAGCCAGAAAATACCTGAAATCATAGAAAAATACACAAACTCATAGTAAAGTCTAAAAATATAAATTTTCCTAAAAACTAATAAAATTATACTAAAAATTAACTAAAACATACTAAAAACTATGTAAAACAATGCCAAAAAGCGTATAAATTATCCGCTCATCAGTGCTCTACATAAGTAAACTAGTGTTTGATTTTTAAATCGGCTACCATGTTTCTGAAGCCCGTGTCAGTGAATTGAGTGCCATTGTCCGTGGTAATGGAGTATGGGACCCCAAACCTTGTGACAGTATTTCTATAAAAGAACTTCCGACTTCTTTGGGCGGTGGCCGTGGCTAAAGGTTCAGCCTCGATCCACTTTGTTAAATAGTCTATTCCTACAATGGGGAACTTGACTTGCCCTGATCCCTGAGGAAAAGGTCCGAGGAGGTCGAGCCCCCACTTTGCGAATGGCCAGGGTGAAGTGATACAAATGAGTTCTTCGGGTGGTGCGATGTGAAAGTTGGCGTGCTTCTGACATGGGGGCATGTTTTGACGAAATCTGTTGCTTCCTTTTGTAGCGTCAGCCAATAAAAACCAGCTCGGAGTACCTTTTTAGAAAGAGCTCACACCTTGAGGTGGTTTCCGCACATGCCACTGTGGACTTCCTCAAGAACTTCCCTCGTAGCGGAGATCGGGACGCATTTTAGGAGAGGTGTAGAGATTCCTCTCCTATATAGGACGTTGTGCACTATGGTGTAGTACTGCGCTTCTTGTACTAGCCTTTTTGCCTCCTTTTTGTCTGCAGGAAGTGTTTCAGACTTGAGATAGCTGACTATGGGAGTCATCCATCCTTGGTCCTGGTCTGATATGCTTAAGACCTTCTTTTCTTCCGAGGTTGACAGATTTTGTAGTGTTTCTTGGATGAGGCTTCTATTACTGTCCCTTGGTTTGGTGCTGGCTAGTTTTAAAAGGGCATTAGCTCGGGCATTTTGTTCCCGAGGTATATGTCGAACCTCATATCCCCTAAATTGTCCGAGCTGTTCTCTAGTTTTGTCTAGGTATTTCTTCATGGTGGGATCTTTTCATACCCTGGGTCGAGCTATCCGACCCGGGATGTTTAGCGACAAGGCGACCGACCTCTTCAGGTCAGACTATCCGACCTCTTCTCAAAAAGCTTGGCCAAATTGTCAGAAAAGCCCAATAAAGGGCTCGAATAGAGGAACACGACCCAAATCCAAAGGCAGCCCAAGCCTATAGAGATAAGGGCGGTTCCCTTGAAGATAAGATAACCTCATTCAAAGATAAGATAAGATAAGATAACTAACTTATCTTTTCTGAGAAGGTCACTCCACACCATTATAAATACACTGAAGTACCCAGGTATAACTCATACTCTGATTCTACTAAAAACCTGCTTAATACCCTTGCTAACTTAAGCATCGGAGTCCTTTACAGGTACTGTTCACACCCTGGTTCGAGCTATCCGATCTGGGATGATCAACAATAAAGCGACCGACCTCTTCAGGTCAGGCTGTCTGTCCTCTTCTCAAAAGAAGTCGGTCAAATCGACAGAAAAGCCCAGTAAAGGGCCCAAATAGAGGAACACAACCCAAATCCAAAGGCAGTCCAAGCCTATAGAGATAAGGGCGGTTCCCTTGAAGATAAGCTAACCACAACTCAAAGATAAAGATAAGATAAGATAACTAACTTATATTATCTAGAAAGGTCACTCTACAACCACTATAAATACACTGGAGCACCTAGGTATAACTCATATTCTGATTCTACAATAAACCTGCTTAATACCCGTGCTAACTTAAGCATCGGAGTCTCTTGCAGGTACCCCCCACCCTCCGGTGACCAAGGATCAGAAGTGCAGCCAGTCCAACAAGTCGGACACAACAGCTCCGGCCGCCACCAGCCATCCAGACACGTCATCTCCAACCAGTACAGAAGATCTCATCCGAGATCGACCTACAGTTTCAGGTAACCCTCGGAACATTAGCGTCGTTGCCAGGGAACCTGGAAGTTATCCCATCCCCATGGCGGACGACCATGACAACGACCACAATTCAGATCTGGAGGACAGAACGCCGCACAAAAACACGGATGCTACACCAAAAGATACTCCAGAATCTAACAGAGACAAAAACTCATCAAATCCAGGAGTAATAGAAGCACTTCAAAATCGTTTAAAGCAACTTGAAAAAGAAATCCAGCATCAACGAGAAGTTGGCAAGGATCTACAAAGATAGGTAAGGCGACGTCGAGAGCTAGAAGATAAAATCCTACAACTCGAAGCCGATCTCAAAGCAAAGGCTACCCGGACCACCCCTGAGGACAATTCACGCAAAGATCAAGATCCATTCACTAGGGACATCATGAAAACTAAAATTCCTAAGGACTTCAAACTCCCGGATATGACTCTGTATGATGGCACCACAGACCCCAACCATCACCTCAGCAACTTCAGAAGTAGAATGTACCTCACCGACCCCTCGGACGCTGTTCGCTGCAAAGCTTTTCCAACGACCCTCACAAAGACAGCAAATAGATGGTTCGACAACTTACCTCCTAAGTCCATCTCAAGCTTTGACGACCTAGCCAAAAAATTCCTGGCCAGATTCTCCATCCAAAAAGACAAGGCCAAGCACGCCCCCAGTCTACTAGGAATCAGGCAAGGAGATCGGGAAAGTCTTCACAACTACATGGAGAGATTCAACAAAACATGCCTAGACATACAAAGCTTGCCAACATAGGCCGCCATCATGGGCCTCATCAATGGCCTACGAGAGGGACCTTTTAGTCAATCTATATCGAAAAAATATCCCACATCTCTGGATGAGGTGCAGGAGCGAGCGGAAAAATATATCAACATGGAAGAAAACTCTCGGTTGGGAGAAACCTCAAAATCCGGATTCTCCTACCGAGACAAAGATAAAGAATCCAAAAAGAAGGAAGATCGAAAAGGGGAGAAAATTAAAAAATATCACAATTACACCCCTCTTAGGGTATCCCTGGTAGATGTCTACAAAGAAGTCTGCCATACGGAAAAGATACCCCCAGCTCGACCACTCAAAGGCAAAAGAGGAGGAGGAAATCGGAACGAATACTGTGAATATCACCGAGTTTGAGGGTATTCCACCAACGAATGCTTCGACTTTAAGAACATCATAGAAAAATTAGTGAGAGAAGGAAAACTAGATCGGTTTCTGGCCACCCGAGATGATGATCAAAGAAAGAGAAGAAGGGATGAAGATGTCGGACGAATCGAGCGATCACCTCGTACGCCAGAAAGACATGTCCATATGATACACGGAGGATTTGCAGGAGGAGGAATCTCCAAATCATCCCATAAAAGATATCTCAAAGAAGTATATCATGTCGAAGGAAAGGAGGAAGCACCCGACATCCCTGCAATCACATTCACCAAAGAAGACGCATCCGGTATCATTTCAGGACACGACGACCCCATGGTCATCACCATCATACTGGCAAACGCCAATCTCCACCGCCCATTAATAGACCAAGGGAGCTCCGCCGACATCTTATTCAAAACTGTCTTCGACAAGCTCGGCTTAGAAGAAAAGGAGCTTAGAACATACCCTAACAGCCTGTTCGGACTAGGAGATACCCCAGTACAACCGCTGGAATACGTGTCACTACATACAACCTTCGGAAAAGGGAACCAATCCAGAACACTCAAGATAGACTACATCGTGGTCGACGTGAGTTCAGCCTACAATGCCCTAATAGGTCGGACAACACTAAATCAACTCGGCGCAATAGTCTCAACTCCACATCTATGCATGAAATTCCCAACTACAGAAGGGATAGCTACGATAAAAGCAGATCAAAAGATGGCACGCTGCTGTTATAACGAAAGTCTAAACCTCAGAGGCAGAAGAGAAGAGTTCCATACAATTGAGCTTGGTGGAGTTCAGAGACGAGAAGAACTCCGTCCACAGCCCGAAGGATAAATAGAGAAAGTTCAGATCGGAGATACCTCGGACAAAACAACTAATATTGGCACGATCCTGAAGGGAGACGCAAAAGAATTACTAGTACAGTTCTTACGAGATAATGTCAATCTCTTCGCATGGAAAGCTGCAGACATGCCAGGCATAGACCCCAAGCTAATGTCTCACAAGTTGGCGGTCTATCCAAGATCTCGGCCGGTACAGCAGAGATGAATAAAATTTGGGCCAAAACGATCCCAAGCTGTGGAAGAACAGGTACAAGTACTACTGGAGGCAGGATTCATAAGAGAAGTCAAGTACCCACTATGGCTAGCTAACGTCGTCTTGGTGAAAAAATCAAATGGGAAATGGCGAATGTGCACTGACTACACCAATCTCAACAAAGCCTGCCCAAAAGATCCTTACCCACTCCCAAGTATCGACGCTCTGGTAGATGCTTCATCCGGATATAGATACCTCTCGTTTATGGATGCATATTCCGGATACAACCAAATCCCCATGTATCCACCAGATCAAGAAAAGACCTCATTTTTTACACCAAAAGAAAATTACTGCTACATTGTGATGCCTTTCGGTCTCAAGAATGTGGGAGCTACTTATCAAAGGCTAATGAATAAAGTCTTTTCAGATCATATCAGAAAAATCATGAAAGTCTACGTGGACGACATGTTAATAAAGACACAAAGCAAAGAGACATTACTGTCCGACCTGGCTCAAGTGTTCGACACTATAAGGAAGCATGACATGCGACTCAATCCCGCAAAATGCACCTTTGTAGTAGAAGCGGGCAAATTCTTAGGTTTCATGCTCAGACAAAGAGGAATTGAAGCAAATTCGGACAAATGCCAGGCCATACTCAACATGAAGAGCCCAACTTGTGTCAGAGAGGTACAACAACTCAACGGGAGATTGGCAGCCTTATCCAGATTCTTAGCGGGATCAGCGATAAGATCTCTCCCCTTCTATGCCACTTTAAGGAAAGAAAAGAAGTTCGAATGGACAATGGAATGCGAGCAAGCCTTCCAGGATTTCAAAAATTTCCTGGGATGACCACCTATCCTAACTCGACTACGAGAGGAAGAACCACTCGTATTGTACCTTGCGCTAGGAAGTCAGGCAGTAGCCTCAGTACTGGTTCGAGAGGACGACAAAGGGCAACAACCTGTATACTTCATTAGTAAAGCGCTGCAGGGATCTGAGCTGAACTACCAGAAAATAGAAAAGTTCGCCTATACTCTCATACTGACATCTCGACGACTTCGCCCGTACTTCCAGGCTCACACCATTAAGGTTTGGACCGACCAGCCCATAAAAGGGATACTGCAGAAAACAGATCTAGCAGACAGAATTTTACAATGGGCAGTCGAGTTATCCGAGTTCGACCTCTAATATGAAGCTCAGACAGCCATCAAATCACAATACTTGGCCGACTTCATTGCAAAATTCACAGATACCCTGGAAACCCCCACTGGAATCTCTACGTGGACGGGTCTTCGAATAAGACTGGAAGCGGCGCAGGTGTGATAATAGAAAGCAACCAAGGAACCCAAGTTGAGCTTTCCCTCAAATTTGGGTTCCCGGCCTCAAACAATCAGGCAGAATATGAAGCGTTACTAGCTGGTTCGAAGCTGGCTAAGGAGGTTGGAGCTCAAAAACTCAACATCTTCAGCAATTCACAAGTAGTCACCTCACAAATAACAGGGAGCTACCAAGCCAAAGATCCCACCATGAAAAAGTATTTGGATAAAACCAAGGAACAGCTCGGATAACTCGGGGAATATAAGATCTGCCACATACCCCGCGAACAAAATACCCGAGCTGATGCACTCTCAAAACTAGCCAGCACCAAACCAGGGGGTAACAATAGAAGCCTCATCAAGGAAATGCTGCAGAACCCGTCAATCTCGGAAGAGGAAAAAGTCCTAGCCATAACAAGTCAGGATCAAGGATGGATGACCCCCATAATTAATTACCTCAAAACAGAAACACTCCCCACAAATGAGAAAGAGGCAAAGATGTTAAAACGGGAGGCTCCGTACTACACTATCATAAACAACACCCTATATAAAAGAGGGATTTCAATACCACTATTAAAATGTGTGCCGACCTCTAACACAAGGGAATTTTTAGAGGAAGTACACAGTGGCATTTGTGGTAATCATCTCGGAGCACAAGCCCTCACCAAAAAAGTACTCCGGGTGGGATTTTATTGGCCAATTATACAAAAGGAAGCTACAGAGTTTGTAAGGACATGCCCACCATGCCAGAAACATGCCAACTTTCACATCGCCCCGCCGGAAGAGCTCATCAGCGTAACCTCGCCTTGGCCATTTGCAAAATAAGGACTCGATCTTCTCGGACCCTTTCCCCAGGGATCGGGACAAGTTAAATTCCTCATAGTCGGGGTAGACTACTTCACAAAGTGGATCGAGGCAGAGCCCCTAGCCAATGCCACTGCTCAAAGGAGCCGAAAATTCCTATATAGGAATATTGTCACAAGGTTTGGGGTTCCATACTCCATCACTACAGACAATGGAACCCAATTCACAGACGCGGGCTTCAGAAAGTTAGTAGCCGACTTAAACATAAAACACCAGTTCACCTCCATTGAACATCCCCAAGCCAATGGACAAGTCGAAGCAGCCAACAAAGTCATATTGGCTGGGCTGAAACGGAGACTGCAAGATGCAAAGGGAGCCTGGGCCGAAGAACTTTCACAAGTCCTATGGGCATATCGAACAACGCCACATTCCACCACAAACGAATCACCATTTCGACTAGCATACGGAGTGGAGGCAATGATCCCAGTAGAGGTCGAGGAAAGGTCGCCTAGAGTGGTTCATTACAATGAGGAAGCCAACTCCCAACTTCAAAGGGAAGAGCTCGACCTACTTCCTGAAACCCAAGAAAAAGCTCAGATCAGGGAAGAAGCACTAAAACATCGAATGGCTTCCAGATATAATCAAAAGGTAGTGCCGAGAGGTTTCGCTGAGAATGATCTCATCCTAATCCGAAATGATATTGGAACAACTCGACCCGGAGAAAGAAAGCTGGCAGCAAACTGGAAAGGACCCTACCGAGTCATAGAAGTACTTGGGAAGGGCTACTACAGACTGTCCGAACTCGAGGGACGAGAGCTTCCCAGATCATGGCACGCCTGCAACCTAAGAAGGTACTATAGCTAGAAAAAGTAAAAGATCTCATCATAGGATGCACTCTTTTTCCTGAAAAGGTTTTTTAATGAGGCACCAAGTTGAGATTCAGAAATTATCCGACTTAAAGGGATAAAAAACTCCCACATGTATATATTTGCATTTTCTTTTAAATAAAGCATATTTTAGATATTCTACAAATTCTCAAGACGCATTAATCTGAAGCATTCATCGTCCGATTATAAAGCAACGGATCGGCAGAAAAGTGAAAAACAGATTCACTGCACGATCATGATAAAGACCAATAAAGATAAAAATGCGATTCATCTAAAGGTCGACCAAACAAAGATAGAAACCACCTTCTATAAATCGGCAAAGATGAACACAGAATAATGCAAGAAGTTATCGAAAGAGATTCGGAAAAAGAACCTGACGAGGTCTTATGGATTGCTAAATAATAACTTAAAGACTGGCCGACGTTAAAAAGTCAGACCAAGTCAACCCAAGTTATCAGCAAATCCCTGGAAAGAGGTCTGGCCAACCCTATAAAAGAGGAATTGCTATAACTTAGAAGAGATCGACATGACGAAGTCGGTCTCCTACGAAAAACAAGTTATAAAAGTAATCCCTGAAAGAGACTTGACAAAGGTCCAAGAAAGAGGATTACAAAATAACTTAGAAGAGATCGACATAAAGAAGTCGGTCTTCTACAACGGATAAGTTATAAAAGTAATCCCTAAAAGAGACCTGACAAAGGTCCAAGAAAGAGGATTACAAAAATAA
This sequence comes from Arachis ipaensis, assembly GCF_059453495.1. Classification (NCBI taxonomy): domain Eukaryota; kingdom Viridiplantae; phylum Streptophyta; class Magnoliopsida; order Fabales; family Fabaceae; genus Arachis; species Arachis ipaensis. Next base: position 113,636,593 of record NC_142443.1, read on the forward strand.
CTTAGAAGAGATTGACATAAAGAAGTCGGTCTCCTACAAACGAACAAGTTATAAAAGTAATCCCTGAAAGAGACCTGACAAAGGTCCAAGAAAGAGGATTACAAAAATAACTTAGAAGAGATCGACATAAAGAAGTCGGTCTCCTATAAATGAACAAGTTATAAAAGTAATCCCTGAAAGAGACCTGACAAAGGTCCAAGAAAGAGGATTACAAAATAACTTATAAGAAATCGACATAAAGAAGTCGGTCTCCTGCAACAAACAAGTTATAAAAGTAGTCCCTGATAGAGACCTAACAAAGGTCCAAAAAAGAGGACTACAAAAATAACTGGAAAGAGGACCAACGTAAAGAAATCGGTTATGGATGGCTAGAAATAAATACAAGTAAGAGCCAGAAAACTGAAATACAAGTTGGATCCACACATCCACAACCTCAAAGGATCCAAGCTACAAGCAATAGGTACAAAGCAATCCAAAGAGGCCGAGCAGCAAGGCTTCAGCATTCTCAAAACCCAAAAAGGTGCCAAGACAAGTGCAAACAAGCATGATATTAAATACAATATTATAAACAAGCTTCAGGATCAGGCCCAAAGCTTGAAAGCTACTTGTTGGTTTTTCAAAACGAAAAGTTGCTAAACAAGCAACCAGAAGGAGTATCAACAGTCAGCAAAATATTCAAATTACAAAATAAAGAGTTTAAAAGCCCACAAGTCGGGCCATCTACACAAACATCCAAGAAAAATCAGCTAAGATTGGGAGCCTTCTCTGCAGCATCAGTACGGGGAGAAGGAGGGCGAGTCTGAATAGGCACCGCATCCACGGTACCATCATCTCGGTTCAAGATCTGACAGTCCGGATCAGAAACGGAATGACCGACCTCACCTGGAGGAACAATAGAAGTTGACACTTTGACAGAAGGCACAGGGGGAGGCTCGATATCGTCATCATCCTGGTCATCAGGGACAATCTTACCATCCCTCACAATATTATCCAGGCTAAAAAGAGTAAGGTCGGCCTCGGGAGCAATAATTCGAACCTGCTCCTTCAGGTTCTCGTAAGCAGCATTCACACTGCCAACAAGATGACCCTGAAGCTCAGAATAATCAGCTCGGGCGTTCTCCAACTCCCCCTTCAAACGCATTCCCTCCCGATAGGACGTAACGTAGCTGTCTTTATGCCTCAACGCCGTGTCCTCGGCCAACTGCACAGAAGCCGCCAGAGCAAGGGAACTCGCCTTCTCATTCTCCATATCCTTTTCCAGTTTGGCCACCTTCACCTCAAGCTCCTCTTTCAAGCCCTTCATCTGACCGAATTTTTGTTTTGCCTCCTCCATGAAGGCTTTGGTGGCATGGAGTTTGAGCCGTTCGGTACAAGGTAGCTCCCATATGTGCCATTTTTACACTACTCTGAGTTATAAAGTCCAAATGACGAAGAAGTGATACATCATCCATAGGGAAGACACCGTATGGACCGATCTGCTGATCTACGAAATCGACCGCGTCAAAATCAGGGGCATCAAGGTTGAAAGGCTCAATTGTTTTTTGTTTCTTGTTGGGAGGAGCACCAGAAGTAGCAGCGGAAGACTGCGGAGGCTCGGCCAGGCGAACCCTAGGAGTGGGAATTACCCTCCTCGGGCCAGGAGAATTCGGCACGGGCGGCTTCACTGGAACTTGAGAAGATCCCTCTCCTGCCACCTTGGCTGAGATATTTTGAGCGGCTGCAGCCTTCTTTGCTTTCTTGTAGGCCTTCATAGAATCGTTGTTTTTCGACATCTCTGAAAATACAGAATCGACCACAGTAATTGGTTACAATCACAAAAAGAAGAAGCAAAACTAAAAAGCAAGTATAGAAACAAGTCAGACAGTACCCAAAGTAGTTCGAATCAAAGATGGATCACTCAAAAATCTTTTCGTATCAAGATGGGGTGGTTCCCCCCATAAATCTTCAAGAACAATTACAAAAGCCCACTCAACCTCATCAAGCATCTCCCATGTATAGCGAGACACTCTCAACAGCAACAGCACGGACTCGGAAGAAATAATTCTTAAAATCTTTAAAAGACTCATCGTACATGGCAAAAACTTTATGCCCTTGGGCCGACCTGAAAGAAACCCAGGAAGCTTTCTTTTTGGAAGACCCTCCGGGCTTGGCAGAAACAAAAAGATAGAGGAAAAGAGTCTGAGAAGGTGTTATGCCTAACTCTTGGCAAAGCAGCTGAAAAATCTTGATAAAACCCCAGGAATTTGGATGAAGCTGGGATGGGGCAATATTACACGAACACAACAAGTCGGTCTCGAAAGTAGTAAAAGGAAAGGTAATGTCCAACTGGTTGAAGAAATATTCATAGGCGTAGAAAAGGGGACGCTCCCCCTCGACAGAAGTAGGAAAGCAAACCCTCTCGTCAGAGTCGGGCGCCACAAGCTCATAATCTCTTTCCCGGGCACCACCACTACAAACCCTATGACGTTCCTCAGCTCTACACAAAACTCAGCATCCACAACAGAGACACACATTAAGACAAGGGAGTCCAGCCAATCGGACATCCCCTCAGGAACTTTAGAAGACATCTCTACAATGTTATGGCGAGAAGACATGAGGCCAACTAATCCTACAATAAGAAAAGAAGATTGGATTACTAAAAAACATCTCAGACGAGGGGCAAAACAACTCGACTAATATGATACAGAAGAACAAACAGAAAAGGAAAACCCCAAGACTCAAACCAAAGCCCTGGGGCATCCTTTGGAGGCAGTAACAAAGCAAGGATTCAGGAAAAATCTACAGCTTACGTCCCGACATCTCTCAAACAAGAAAAGTCAAATCACAAACATTTCAGAAAGTCAAAACACAAAAAGTAATCAAAGCCACTATCTTTTTACAGTCTATCAGCAAAAAGTATCGACAACATCAAACACGCCAAGCGGAAATCGTCAAAGGCACAACCTTTTTTCAGAATCAAACAAAATCATCATCAAAGGCACAAACAGAAACGGTGATAACATGCAAAATTCTTAAGAACATCAAGCAACAGGAAAGACGAAAAGGTTCATGCAAAAGGGCGAAGAAACTCCCAGAACACACATTACAACAACAATCAGGCACAGCAAAAGCAGAAAGATCCAAACTTTCTCCAAACAAAATCAAAACTTTCTCAAAACCAGACAGGAAAATGACATGAGAAAGGAAGAAAAACCAACCTGAACAAAGAAAGAAGCTTCAAAGGAGATTGAAGATGGAAAGATGGAATCACCCAGAGAATTGCCAAATGATGCTGAGGTAAAATGCAGGTGAAAACAGAAAGTGAGAAAGTGAAGGGAGAAGTTATTCAGAAAGACGAAGAAGAGAAACCATTTTTTGATCATGAATTTCAAAAATAAAAGCCAAAGAAACGGGCAATCAAAACCAATTAATGAAGGTATTTAAAGCTTCGCATATTCCCAAAGCCAAAGTGCTGATATAAAAACGCGCGCTCTTAGAGGAAAGCGTTCCACATTCAAAAAGGTTCTACAAAGAAAGGAATAGATAAAATGATCGAGTTCGACTTCACTAGAGAAAGATCGAAGTCAAGGACTCGACCTCAAAGCAGAAGACCGAGCTCGAGCAGGGGCACTGTTCACACCCTGGTTCGAGCTATCCGATCCGGGATGATCAGCAATAAAGCGACCGATCTCTTCAGGTCAGGCTGTCCGACCTCTTCTCAAAAGAAGTAGGTCAAATCGACAGAAAAGCCCAGTAAAGGGCCCAAATAGAGGAACATGACCCAAATCCAAAGGCAGTCGAAGCCTATAGAGATAAGGGCGGTTCCCTTGAAGATAAGCTGACCACAACTCAAAGATAAATATAAGATAAGATAACTAACATATCTTATCTAGAAAGGTCACTCTACAACCACTATAAATACACTAGAGCACCCAGGTATAACTCATACTCTGATTCTACAATAAACCTGCTTAATACCTGGTGCACGAAATTGTGATTTCCAGGCTCGAACAATCCCTGGCAACGTGAGCAACTTGGTACGCATAATCGTGATTACACTTTAATTATGTAGAATTCATGGCTCTTTATTTCTCTGGCAATGGCACCAAGAACATGGTGCCAATACCATGGTTCACAACTTCGATACAACTAACCAGCAAGTGCACTGGGTCGTCCAAGTAATACCTTACGTGAGTAAGGGTCGAATCCCACGGAGATTGTTGGTATGAAGCAAGCTATGGTCACCTTGCAAATCTCAGTTAGGCAGATATAAATTGATAATGGTGTTTTCGAATTTAATATAATAAAATAGGGATAGAAATACTTATGCCTTCAACCTTTACTAATACGTCCTCTACTTGTCCATATGCCTGTTTTCTTGAATTTTCTGCCATCTCTAATGAGATTTTAGCAGCTTGCACCCCATAGATTCCCAGTTTCTCTATTACAGAGAGGGGCATGAGGTTTATTCCTGAATCAAGGTCACATAGAGCCTTAAAGATCATGGTGCCTATGGTACAGGGTATTATGAACTTTCCAGGATCCTGTCTCTTCTGAGGCAATGTCAGTTGATCCAGATCACTTAGTTCATTGATGAACAAGGGAGGTTCAACTTCCCAAGTATCAATGCCAAATAATTTGGCATTCAGCTTCATGATTGCACCAAGAAACTTGGCAGTTTGCTCTTCAGTAAGATCCTCATTCTCTTCAAAAGAGGAGTACTCATCATAGCTCATGAAGGGCATAAGGAGGTTCAATGGAATCTCTATGGGCTCTAGATGAGCCTCAGAGTCCTTTGGTTCCTCAGAGGGAAGCTCCTTATTGATCACTGGACGTCCCAGGAGGTCTTCCTCCTTGGGATTCACGTCCTCCACTCCCCTTGTAGGTTCGGCCATGGTGCTTATGTCAATGGCCTTGCACTCTCCTTTTGGGTTCTCTTCTGTATTGCTTGGGAGAGTACTGGGAGGGATTTCAGTGATCCTTTTACTCAGCTGGCCCACTTGTGCTTCCAAATTTCTAATGGAAGATCTTATTTCATTCATGAAACTTATAGTGGCCTTAGACAGATCAGAGACTAAGTTTGCCAGATTAGAAGTATTTTGTTCAGAGTTCTCTGTCTGTTGCTGAGTGGATGATGGAAAAGGCTTGCTGTTGCTAAACCTGTTTCTTCCACCATTATTAAAGCCTTGTTGAGGCTTTTGATCCTTCCATGAGAAATTTGGATGATTTCTCCATGATGAGTTATAGGTGTTTCCATAAGGTTCACCTAAGTAATTCACCTCTGCTATTGCAGGGTTCTCAGGATCATAAGCTTCTTCTTCATAAGAAGCCTCTTGAGTACTGTTGGATGCAGCTTGCATTCCATTCAAACTCTGAGAGATCATATTGACTTGCTGAGTCAATATTTTATTCTGAGCCAATATGGCATTCAGAGTATCAACTTTAAGAACTCCCTTCTTCATAGGCGTCCCATTACTCACAGGATTCCTTTCAGAAGTGTACATGAACTGGTTATTAGCAACCATGTCAATGAGTTCTTGAGCTTCTGCAGGCGTTTTCTTTAGATGAATGGATCCATCTGCAGAAGTGTCCAGTGACATCTTTGATAGCTCAGATAAACCATCATAGAATATATATCCAGGATGGTCTATTCTGAAAGCATGTCAGAAGGACACTTTTTGGTCAACTGTTTGTATCTTTCCCAAGCTTCATAGAGGGATTCACCTTCTTTCTGTCTGAAGGTTTGAACATCAGCTCTAAGCTTGCTCAGCTTTTGAGGAGGAAAGTACTTGGCTAAGAAAGCCGTGACCAGTTTATCCCAAGAGTTTAGATGGAAGTCCATGAAACTTGCAGTTCTGCTGCATCAGAGAAACTAATTGAGGTTTCAGCTCAAAGTTGTTTGCTCCAATGGCAGGAATGGAGATGCTTCTTCCATGTAAATTGGAATTAGGTGCAGTAAAGTCACCAAGCATCTTCCTTACATTATTATTATTTTCGGCTGCCATCTCCTCTTCCTGTTCGAAAATTTCTGAAAGGTTATCTCTGGATTGTTGTATTTTAGCTTCTTTTAGTTTCCTTTTCAGAGTCATTTCAGGTTCTGGATCTGCTTCCACAAGAATGTTCTTGTCCTTGCTCCTGCTCATATGACAAAGAAGAGGGCACAGAAAAATAATAATAATAGAAATCCTTTATACCACAGTATAGGGATTCCTTTGTGAGTGAAAGAAAAGAGGGAGATAAAGAATGTAATGGAATGGAAGAAACACAACTGTGAGGATGGCAGAGATGTGAGATGAGATGTTAGTAGATGAATAAATAAATAGAATAAGATGAGAGAGAAGGAATTTTCGAAAATGATTTTTTGAAAAAGAGTTAGTGATTTTTGAAAATAGTTTTTGAAAAATGTTAGTAATTTTCAAAAATTAAGATTTAAAAATAAAAAATTAAAATAATTAATAAATTAAAAAGAAATTTTGAAAAAGGGGGAAGATATTTTCGAAAATGAGAGAGAGAGAGTTAGTTAGGTAGTTTTGAAAAAGTTAAGAAACAAACAAAAAGTTAGTTAGTTAGTTGAAACAAATTTTGAAAACCAATTTTGAGAAGATAAGAAGTTAGGAGGTTAGAAAAGATATTTTGAAACCAACTTTTTGAAAAAGGTAAGATAAGAAGATATTTTAGAAATTAGTTTTGAAAAAGATTTGATTTTTAAAATCTCAATTAATGACTTGATTCATAAGAAATCACAAGATATGATTCTAGAACTTAAAGTTTGAATCTTTCTTAACAAGCAAGTAACAAACTTCAAATTTTTTAATCAAAACATTAATTGATTATGTTATTTTCGAAAATTTGATATAAAAAATAAGAAAAAGATTTTTGAAAAATATTTTTGGAATTTTCGAAAATAACTAAGAATTTTGAAAAAGATTTGATTTTTGAAAAAGATTTTGAAAAAGATAAGACTTTCAAATTGAAAATTTGATTTGACTCATAAGAAACAACTTGATTTTAAAAATTTTTGAAAAAGTCAACTCAAATTTTCGAATTTGATGAGAGAAAAAGGGAAAGATATTTTTTTTATTTTTGAATTTTTATGATGAGAGAGAAAAATACTAAAAAGATGCAATGCATGAATGCTATGAATGTCAAGATGAACACCAAGAACACTATGAAGATCATGATGAACACCAAGAACATATTTTTGAAAAAATTTTTAATGCAAGGAAAACATGCAAGACACCAAACTTAGAATTCTTTAATACTTAGACACTAAGAATTCAAAAATGCATATGAAAAACAATAAAAGACACAAAACAAAAAATCATCAAGATCAAACAAGAAGACTTACTAAGAACAACTTGAAGATCATGAAGAACACTATGAATGCATGAAATTTTCGAAAAATGCAAGATGCACATGCAAATGACACCAAACTTATGATATGAATCAAGACTCAAACAAGAAACACAAAAAATGTTTTTGATTTTTATGATTTTCTAATTTTTTTTTGGATTTTTTTTCGAAAATTATATGAAAAAGAGAAAATAAGGATTCCAAAATTTTTTTAACATGAATTCCAGGAATCTTGCATTCTTAGTCTAAAGCTTCAGTCCAGGAATTAGACATGGCTCATGAGCCAGCCAAGCTTTCAATGAAAGCTCCGGTCCAAAACACTAGACATGCCCAATGGCCAGCCAAGCTTCAGCATGTAATTCAGACATGACACGCCTGACATACTCATTCCCAAAGGAATTAGACATGGCTTTACAGCCAGCCAGGCTTCAACATGCTTCATGAAACACTAGAATTCATTTTTAAAAATTTTGAATAAAATTTTTGAAAACATTTTTATATTATTTTTTCGAAAACAGATGAGAAAATTTTGAAATATTTTTGAAAAATTTGTTGAAAAGAAAACGAAAAGAAAGTTACCTAATCTGAGCAACAAGATGAACCGTTAGTTGTCCAAACACGAACAATCCCTGGCAACGGCGCCAAAAACTTGGTGCACGAAATTGTGATTTCCAGGCTCGAACAATCCCTGGCAACGTGAGCAACTTGGTACGCGTAATCGTGATTACACTTTAATTATGTAGAATTCATGGCTCTTTCTTTCTCTAGCAATGGCGCCAAGAACATGGTGCCAATACCATGGTTCACAACTTCGATACAACTAACCAGCAAGTGCACTGGGTCGTCCAAGTAATACCTTACGTGAGTAAGGGTCGAATCCCACGGAGATTGTTGGTATGAAGCAAGCTATGGTCACCTTGCAAATATCAGTTAGGCAGATATAAATTGATAATGGTGTTTTCAAATTTAATATAATAAAATAGGGATAGAAATACTTATGTAATTCATTGGTAGGAATTTCAGATAAGCGAATGGAGATGCTTTCGTCCCTCTGAACCTCTGCTTTCCTGCTATCTTCATCCAATCAGTCTTACTCCTTTCCATGGCTGGCTTTATGCAAGGGCATCACCGTTGTCAGTGGCTACATCCCCTCCTCTCAGTGAAAAATATGCTCACATGCTCTGTCACAGCACGGCTAATCATCTGTCGGTTCTCGATCATGCTGGAATAGGATTCACCCTCATTTTGCGTCTGTCACTAACGCCCAGCAATCGCGAGTTTGAAGCTCGTCACGGTCATTCAATCATTGAATCCTACTCGGAATACCATAGACAAGGTTTAGACTTTCCGGATTCTCTTTAATGCCGCCATCATTCTAGCTTACGTCACGAAGATTCTGGTTAGGAGATCTAAGAGATATTCATTCTAGCTTATTTCATGTAGAACGGAACTGTTTGTCAAGCACGTGTTCATAGGGGAGAATGGTGATGAGCGTCACACATAATCATCACCTTCATCACGTTCTTGGGTGTGAATGGATATCTTAGAAGCGAAATAAGATGAATTGAATAGAAAACAGTAGTACTTTGCATTAATCTTTGAGGAACAGCAGAGCTCCACATCTTAATCTATGGAGTGTAGAAACTCTACCGTTGAAAATATATAAGTGAAAGGTCCAGGCATGGCCGAATGGCCAGCCCCCTAAAATGTGATCACAGGATCAGAATACAATTCAGGATGTCTAATACAATAGTAAAGGGTCCTATTTATAATAAACTAGCTACTAGGGTTTACATGAGTAAGTAATTGATGCATAAATCCACTTCCGTGGCCCACTTGGTGTGTGCTTGGGCTGGGCTTGAGTGTTGCACGTGTAGAGGTCCTTCTTGGAGTTGAACGCCAGCTTTTGTGCCAGTTTGGGCGTTCAACTCTGGTTTTGGCTCCTTTTCTGGCGCTGGAAGCCAGATTTGGGCAAAGAGCTGGCGTTGAATACCAGTTTGCGTCATCTATTCTTAGCCAAAGTATGGACTATTATATATTGCTGGAAAGCCCTGGATGTCTACTTTCCAACGCAATTGGAAGCGCGCCATTTCAAGTTCTGTAGCTTCAGAAAATCCACTTTGAGTGCAGGGAGGTCAGAATCCAACAGCATCAGCAGTCCTTCTTCAACCTCTGAATCTGATTTCTGCTCAAGTCCCTCAATTTCAGTCAGAAAATACCTGAAATCACAGAAAAACACACAATCTCATAGTAAAGTCCAGAAATGTGAATTTAACATAAAAACTAATGAAAACATCCCTAAAAGTAACTAGATCCTACTAAAAACATACTAAAAACAATGTCAAAAAGCGTATAAATTATCCGCTCATCAATACCCGTGCTAACTTAAGCATCTGAGTCTCTTGCAGGTATCCCCCACCCTCCGGTGACCAAGGATCAGAAGTGCAGCCAGTCCAACAAGTCGGACACAACAGCTCCGACCGCCACCAGCCAGCCAGACACGTCATCTCCGACCAGTACAGAAGATCTCATCCGAGATCGACCTACAGTTTCAGGTAACCCTCGGAACAGGTACCATCACCCTCCGGTGAAAAGGATCAGCAGCGCAGCCAGTCCAACAAGTCGGATACGACCGCTCCGGCCGCCACCCACCAGCCGGACATGTCATCTCCGTCCAGTGCAGAAGATCTCATCCGAGATCGACCTACAGTTTCAGGTAACCCTCAGAACATTAGCGTCGTTGCCGGGGAACCTGGAAGTCATCCCATCACCATGACAGACGACCATGACAACGACCATGATTTGGATCTAGAAGATAGAATGCCGCACAAGAACGCGGACACTACACCAAAAGATACCCCTCAACCTAACAAAAACAACAATTCACCAAATGTGGGAGCCGTGGAGGCACTTCAAGATCGCTTAAAGCAACTCGAAAAAGAGGTGGAGCATCAACGAGAAGCTGAGAGAGACCTACAAAGGGAAGTTGGGCGACGCCGCGAGTTAGAGGACAAATTCCTAAAACTCGAATCAGATCTCAAGGCCAAAAATACTCGATCCAAGCACGAAGATAACTCCCGTAAAGACCAAGACACATTCACCAAAGAGATCATGAGGGCCAAAATCCCAAAGGACTTCAAACTTTCCGACATGACTTTATATGATGGCACAGCAGATCCCGGCCATCATCTCAGTAATTTCAGAAGCAGAATGTACCTCACCGACGCCTCAGATGTAGTTCGCTGCAAAGCCTTCCCGACTACTTTAACAAAGACAGCAATTAGATGGTTCGACAATCTACCTCCTAGGTCCATCTCAAGTTTCGACGACTTAGCCAAGAAGTTTCTGGCCAGATTCTCCATCCAAAAAGATAAAGCTAAGCACACCCCAAGTCTATTAGGAATCAAGCAAGGAGATCGGGAAAGTCTCCGCAGCTACATGGAAAGATTCAACAAAGCATGTCTGGACATACAAAGCCTACCAATAGAGGCCGCCATTATGGGTCTCATCAATGGCTTACGAGAGGGACCTTTTAGCCAAGCTATATAAAAAAAACACCCCACATCTCTGAACAAAGTGCAAGAATGAGCAGAGAAGTACATCAACATAGAGGAAAACTCTCGACTAGGAGAGACCTCAAAATCCGGATTCACCTACTCCTCCTGAGATAAAGAGTCCAAAAAGAAAGAAGATAAACATGGGGAAAAATCAAAAACTACCACAATTACACCCCTCTTCGGGTGTCCCTTGTGGATGTCTACAGAGAAGTTTGTCATACTGAAAAAATCCCCCAGCTCGACCACTCAAAGAAAAAAAAGGAGGAGGAAATCAGACTGAATATTGTGAATACCATCGAATCTGTGGGCATTCCACCAACGAATGCTTTGCCTTAAAAAATGTCATAGTAAAACTAGTAAGAGAAGGGAAATTAGGTCGGTACCTAGCCACCTGAGACGATGAGCAAAGAAAAAGAAGAAGGGACGAAGATGTCAGACAAACTGAGCAATCACTTCGTACACCAGAGATACACGTCCTCATGATATACGGAGGAAAGAGGAAACACCCGACATCCCCACATTACTTTCACTAGGGAGGACGCAACTGGCATCATCTCAGGACACGACGATCCCATGGTCATCACCATCATATTGGCGAATGCAAATCTCCACCGCATATTGGTCGACCAGGGAAGCTCCAAACAACCTGTTTGGACTGGGAGACACTCCAATCCAACGACTCGGGTACATCTCACTACACACTACCTTTGGAAAAGGAAATCAATCAAAAACTCTCAAGATAGACTACATCGTGGTCGACATGAGTTCAGCCTACAATTCCTTAATATGTCGGACAACGTTAAATCAGCTCGGCGTAGTAGTCTCGACTCTACATCTATGCATGAAGTTCCCAACCACAGAAGGGATATCTACAATAAAAGCAGACCAGAAGACCGCGCACCATTGTTACAACGAAAGTCTAAACCTCAGAGGCAGAGGAGAAGAATTCCACACCATCGAACTCGGTGGAGTTCAGAGGCGGGAAGAACTCCGCCCACAACCCGAAGGAGAAGTAGAAAAAGTCCAGATCGGAGATATCCCAGACAAAACAACCAATATCGGTACAATCCTAAAAGGAGACATAAAAAAATCACTCGTACAGTTCTTACGAGATAACGTCGACCTCTTCGCATGGAAGGCTGCAGACATGCCAGGCATAGACCCCAAGTTAATGTGCCACAATCTAGCGGTCTACCCAGGATCTCGGCCAGTACAACAGAGGCGTAGAAAGCTCGGACCAGAACAATCCCAAGTTGTGGAAGAGCAGGTACAAGCTTTACTGGAGGTAGGACTCATAAGAGAAGTCAAGTACCCACTATGGCTAGCTAACGTCGTCTTGGTGAAAAAATCAAATGGGAAGTGGCGGATGTGCACCGACTACACTGATCTCAACAAAGCATACCCAAAAGATCCTTATCCACTCCCAAGTATCGATGCTCTGGTGGATGCCTCCTCCGGATATAAATACCTCTCGTTTATGGATGCATATTCGGGATACAATCAAATCCCGATGTACCCACCCGACCAAGAAAAAACTTCATTCTTAACCCCAAAAGTAAACTATTGCTACATCGTCATGTCTTTTGGACTTAAAAATGCAGGAGCTACTTACCAGAGATTAATGAATAAAGTCTTTACGGATCACATCAGAAAAATCATGGAAGTCTATGTGGACGACATGTTAATAAAGACACAAAGTGAAGAGACGTTACTGTCCGACCTCACCCAAGTATTCAACACTATAAGAAGGCATGGCATGCGACTTAATCCTGCAAAATACACCTTCGCAGTAGAAGCTGGAAAATTCTTGGTTTTTATGCTTACACAAAGAGGAATCGAGGTAAATCCGGATAAATGCCAGGCCATACTTGATATGAAGAGCCCGACTTGCGTTAAAGAGGTACAACAGCTCAATGGAAGATTGGCAGCCTTGTCCAGATTTTTAGCGGGATCAGCAATAAGATCTTTTCCCTTCTATGCTACTCTAAGGAAGGGAAAGAGGTTCGAATGGACAACGGAGTGCGAACAGGCCTTCCAAGATTTCAAAAAATTCCTGGGACAACCTCCTATCCTAACTCGGCCACGGGAAGGAGAACCCCTTGTATTATACCTCGCAGTAGGAAGTCGGGCAGTAGCCTCAGCATTGGTCCGACAAAATGACAGTGGGCAACAACCCGTATACTTCATTAGCAAGGCACTACAAGGATCTGAGCTGAACTACCAAAAAATAGAAAAATTCATCTATGCTCTCATATTAACATCTCGACGACTTCGTCCATATTTTCAAGCCCACATCATCAGGGTTCGGACTAATCAGCCAATAAAAGGTATTCTGCAGAAAACAGATTTAGCAGGAAGAATCTTACAATGGGCTGTCAAGTTGTCTGAATTTGACCTTCAATACAAAGCCCGGACAGCCATCAAATCCCAATATTTGGCTGACTTTATTGCAGAATTTACAGACACCCCAGAAATTCCTACAGAATAGAATCTCTATGTAGACGGTTCCTCAAACAAAACTGGAAGCGACGCGGGTGTGATAATTGAAAGCGATCAGGGAACCCAAATCGAACTTTTCCTCAAATTTGGGTTCCGCGCCTCAAACAACCAAGCTGAGTATGAGGCACTACTAGCTGGTCTGAAGCTGGCTAAGGAGGTTGGAGCTCAAAAGTTCATCATCTTCAGCGACTCACAGGTGGTCACTTCACAAATAGTAGGGAGCTACCAAGCCAAGGATCCCACCATGAAAAAGTACTTGGACAAAACCAGGGAATAGCTCAGACAACTCGGGGAATATGAGGTCCGCCACATACCCCGGAAACAGAACGCCCGAGCTGATGCACTCTCAAAACTAGCCAGCACCAAACCAGGGGGCAACAATAGATGCCTTATCCAAGAAATTCTACAGAACCCGTCAATCTCGGATGAAGAAAAAGTCATAGCCATAACAAGTCTGGATCAAGGATGGATGACTCCCATAATTAACTACCTCAAAACAGAAACACTCCCCACAGATGAAAAGGAGGCAAAGAGGTTAAAACGGGAGGCACAGTACTACACTATCATAAACAATACTCTATACAAAAGAGGAATTTCAATACCATTGTTAAAATGTGTACCGACTTCCAACACAAAGGAAGTTTTAGAAGAAGTACACAGTGACATCTATGGCAATCATCTCGGAGCACAGGCACTTACCAAAAAAAATACTCCGGGCCGGATTTTATTGGCCAACTCTACAAAAAGAAACCAAAGAGTTCGTAAAGACGTGTCCACCATGTAAGAAACATGCCAACTTTCACATCGCCCTGCCAGAGGAGCTCATCAGCGTAACCTCACCCTGGCCATTCGCAAAATGGGGACTCGACCTTTTCGGACCCTTCCCTCAGGGATCAGGACAAGTCAAATTCCTCATAATAGGGATAGACTACTTCACAAAATGGATCGAGGTAGAACCTCTAGCTAACGCCACTGCTCAAAGAAGTCGAAAATTCCTATATAGAAACATTGTCACAAGGTTTGGGGTTCCATACTCTATCACCACAGACAATGGCACTCAATTCACAGATGCAGGCTTTAGAAAGTTAGTGGCCGACTTGAACATAAAACATCAATTCACTTCCATAGAACATCCCCAAGTCAATGGACAAGCCGAAGCTGTCAACAAAGTCATATTGGCTGGGCTAAAATGGAGATTACAGGACGCAAAGGGAGCCTGGGCTGAAGAGCTCCCACAAGTCCTATGGGCATACCGAACAACGCCACATTCCACCACAAAGGAATCACCCTTCCGATTAGCTTATGGAATGGAGGCAATGATCCCAGTGGAGATTGAAGAAGGGTCGCTCAGAGTGATCCACTATAATGAAGAAGCCAACTCCCAACTTCAAAGGGAAGAACTCGACCTACTTCTAGAAATCCAAGAAAGAGCTCGGATCAGGGAAGAGGCATTGAAATGTCGAATGGCTTTGAGATACAATCAAAATATAGTGCCGCGAAGTTTTATCGAGAATGACCTTATTCTAATCCAAAATGATATCAGAACAATTCGATCTGGAGAAGGAAAGCTGGCAGCGAATTGGAAAGGACCCTACCGAGTCATAGAAGTACTTGGAAAGGGCTACTACAGACTGTCCGAACTCGAAGGGCGAGAGCTTCCTAGGTCATGGCACGCCTGCAACCTAAGAAGGTACTATAGTTAGGGGTGATAAAGGATCTTAGGATAAGGCACACTCTTTTTTCTGAAAAGGTTTTTTAATGAGGTGCCAAGCCAAGACCTACAAATTGCCCGACTTAGAAAAAACTCCCACATGTATATATCTGCATTTTCTTTCGAATAAAAATTATTTAGATCTTCTACAAATTCTCAAGACGCATTAATCTGAAACCCTAAAAATTCATCGCCCGATTATAAAGCTACAGATCGGCAGAAAGTGAAAATCAAATTCACTGCACGATCACGATAAAGACCAACAAAGATGAAAACCAAATTCATCAAAAGGTCGACCAAACGAGGATTAAACCCAATTTCTACAAAATCGGCAAAGATGAAAACGGAATAATGCAAGAAGTTAGCGAAAGTGATCCATAGAAAGGACCTGACGAGGTCTTAATAAAATGGATTGCTAAAAATAACTTAAAAGACTGGCCGACGTAAAGAAGTCGGACCAGTCGACCACAATAACCAAAGTTATAAAAAGTAAATCCCTGGAAAGAGGTCTGGCCAACCCTATAAAAGAGGATTACTAAAAATAACATAGAAGGGCCCGACGTGATGAAGTCGGCCCAGACCATAAAGTTATAAAAGTAATCCCTGAAAGAGACCTGAACAAGGTCCAAAAAAGAGGATTACTAAAATAACTTAGAAGGGCCCGACATGATGAAGTCGGTCCAGAACATAAAGTTATAAAAGTAATCCCTGAAAGAGACATGAACAAGGTCCAAAAAAGAGGATTACTAAAATAACTTAGAAGGGCCCGACATGATGAAGTCGGCCCAGAACATAAAGTTATAAAAGTAATCCCTGAAAGAGACCTGAACAAGGTCCAAAAAAGAGGATTATTAAAATAACTTAGAAGGGCCCGACATGATGAAGTCGGCCCAGAACATAAAGTTATAAAAGTAATCCCTGAAAGAGACCTGAACAAGGTCCAAAAAAGAGGATTATTAAAATAACTTAGAAAGGTCCGACATGATAAAGTCGGCCTCCCACAAACAAGTTATAAAAAGTAATCTCTAAAAGAGATCTAACAAAGGTCCTAACAAAACAGATTACTAGAAATAACTTCAGATCAAAGTAAGAAAGTCGACATACAAGTTGGACCCAAACATCCACAACCTCAAAAGAATCAAGCCACAAGTATGAAAATACAAGGGCAATCACAAGAGATCGGACAACAAAGCTCCAACAAAACCTAAAAAGGTACCAGACAGATGCAAGACAAACATGTTATGCAAAGCACAAAGTTATAATAATAACAAACTCAAGAGGCTACCAACAGTCATCCCCAAGAGCTTGAGAAACTACTTTATTTTTCAAAATAAAGTTGCTAAACAAGCAACTAAAAGAATATCACAAAGTTAGAACCAATTACAAAATATAAAAAGTTCAAATCCCACAAGCCGGGCTATATACATAAACATCCAGGATAATCATTGATGATTTGAAGACTTCTCAGCTGCATCAGCACGGGATGAAGGAAGGCGAGTCTGAATAGGCACCGCATCCACTGTCCCATAATCCCGGTTCAAGATTTGGCAATCAGGATCCGACCGGGGATGACCAGCCTCAGCTGAAGGGATTGAAGAAGTCGGCGCAACAGAAGTTTTGGCGGCAGGCACAGGAGGAGGTTCGACATCATCATCATCAGGGTCATCAGGGACAATCTTACCGTCCTTCACAACGTTGTCCAAGCTGAAGAGAGTAAGGTCAAGCTCGGGTGCAAGAACCCAAACCTGCTCCTTCAGCTTCTCATAAGCAGCAGTTACGCTGCCTACAAGGTGACCCTGGAGTTCGGCATAATCAGCCCAGGCAGACTCCAAATTATCCCTGAGACGCATCATCTCTCTATAGGTCGTGACATAACTCTCCTTGTGCCTCAACGCTGTGTCTTCAGCCAACTTCACAGAAGCCGCCAAGGCAACAAACTAGCCTTTTCACCCTCCAACTCTTTTTCTAACTTGGTCACCTTCACCTCGAGCTCCTCCTTCAAACCCTTCATCCGATCGAACTCCAACTTGGCCTCCTCCATAAAGGCCTTTGTAGCGTGAAGGGGAAGATCTTGGGCAGTCCGATATAAGGCTGCCCTCATGTGTGCCATCTTGATGCTACATCGAGTAATAAAATCCAGATGGCGAAGAAGAGAAACATCGTCAGTAGGGATGGTACCATAAGGACCGATTTGCTGGTCAACAAACTCGACAGCATTGAAGTCAGGGGCATCAAGGTTAAAGGGCTCAGCTGTCTTTTGCTTTTTCGGAGGAGGAGCGCCAAAGGTAGCGACAGAAGCCTGTGGAGGATCAACCAAACGAACCCGAGGAGTAGGGATCATCCTTCTCGGTCCAGGAGAGCTCGGTACGGATGGCTTCGACTGAACTTGAGAGGACCCCTCCCCGGCCATCTTGGCCGAGATATTCTGAGCTGCAGTAGCTTTCTTCGCCTTCTTAAAGGCCTTTGTAGATTCATTGTTTTTCACCATCTCTAGAAAAAACACAAAGATTGTTACAAATTGAGAGAAAAATAACAAAGCTCGACAAAAAGGAAACAAAACGAAAACAAGATAAGATAACCACTACCTAGCTCAGCTCGAAGAAGCGAAGGATACCTTAAAATCCTTTTTGTGTCAAGATAGGGAGGCTGTCCCCAGTTCTCCTCCAACACATTAACAAAGGCCTGTTCGACCTCATCCAACATCTTCCACGTATACCTCGACACTACAACATTCTTTTGCCACTCTAAAGGAAAAGCGGGCTCGTCGTTCTCATCCAGAAAAAAGGGACGAGCTCCTTCAACAGCTCAAACCTTAAAGAAATAATTGAAGTCCCTAAAAGACTCATCATACATTGAAAAAACTTTCTTTCCTTGGGCAGACCGAAAAGAAACCCAGGAAGCTTTTTTTTTTGACAGAAATCCCTGGCTTGGTCAAAACGAAAAGGTAAAGAAAGAGAGTTTGAAAAGGCTTAACATCCAATTCTTGACACAACAACTGGAAAATCTTAACAAAATCCCATGAATTCGGATAAAGTTGGGATGGAGACACATTGCATGACCACAACAAATTGGTTTCAAAGGGAGTAAAGGGAAAGGTAATGCTCATTTGACTAAAGAAATATTGGTAGGCATAAAAGAAAGGACGTTTCCCCTGGACTGAAGTCGGAAAACAGACCCTCTCATCAGAATCAGGTTCTACTAGCTCATAATTTTTCTCCTGCTCCTAATTACTACAAATCCTGTGATGTTTCCTAAGCTCCACACAAAACTCAGCATTCACCACGAAAACACACATTAACACAAGGGAGTCCAACCAGTTGGACATCCCTTCAGGAACCTTAGAAGACGTCTCTACAATATTTTTGCGGGTAGACATGGCCAATTAGTCCTACAAGCAAAAAAAGAAAAATGGATTACTCACCAAAAAATAACTCGGGCGATATCAAAACAACTCGGACAACGTGATCCAGAGCAATACAAACAGTAAAAGAAAAGCTCCAAGACATACACCAAGGTCCAGGGGCATCCTTTGGAGGCAATGACACAGAGCAAAAGACTCTAATCAAAAAGACGCAAATCAGAGCAAGATCGCCAAGAAGATCATCATTCTCAATAAAGCTATCACAATAGAAGAAAACTTTCTCTCAATCAGCACTCCGAAGAGAAAAAAGGATCGTTAAAACCACACTCGCAACTACAGTCTCAGTCTACAAAAACTATCAAGCAACAAAATATACCAAGGAAAATCACCAAAGACGCGACCTTTTTCAGAAACGAACAAGCCAGTATCTCACAGAAGCCACAAAACCAAACAGTAATGCAACAAACATGCAAAGCCAGAAAGATAAGCCCTAATCATCAGAAATACCAAAAGTATACATAAGGTCAAAAGAAAGCCAGAAAGATACATCACAGGCAGGCGCAAAAACACGAAAAGGTTCAAGCTTTTCAACAATGCACTCAAGCAAAAATTGTGACTTTATGAAAGAAGTAAAGAAACAAAGAAGCCAACCTGAAACAAGAAAAGCTCTGAAGAAGTTGAAAGATGGAGGAGCGAAATTGCCCTTCAAACAAAGCACCAACAATCACCAAATAGCGTCACGAGGAAAAACACGAATGTGCAAAGTTTCAGGCAAAGCAGAAAGAAAGAGAGAAAAGGGGGGAAGTTACAGAGAAGAGAAAAAACCGTTTTGTATGCGTAAAGTTCAAAATAAAAGAAGCAAGAGAAATGGAGCATTAAAAACCAATTAATGAGGGTATTAAACCCTCGCACATTTCCAAAGACAAAAGGGTTAAAAGCGTGCAAAGGAGAAAAACGCTTCACATTCAAAAAGCTTCAGCAAAATCGACAAAAGGCTCGAGTTCGGCTTCACCAGAGAAGGAACAAAGTCCTAAAACTAAGACTCGACCTCAAAAGAAAGACCGAGCTCGAGCAGGGGCACTGTTCATACCCTGGGTCGAGCTATCCGACCCGGGATGTTTAGCGACAAGGCGACCGACCTCTTCAGGTTAGACTATCTGACCTCTTCTCAAAGAGCTCGGCCAAATTGCCAGGAAAGCCCAATAAAGGGCCCGAATAGAGGAACATGACCCAAATCCAATGGAAGCCCAAGCCTATAGAGATAAGGGCGGTTCCCTTGAAGATAAGATGACCTCACTCAAAGATAAGATAAGATAAGATAAGATAACTAACTTATCTTATCTAAGAAGGTCACTCCACACCATTATAAATACACTGGAGCACCCAGGTATAACTCATACTCTAATTCTACTAAAAACCTGCTTAATACCCTTGCTAACTTAAGCATCGGAGTCCCTTTCAGGTACCACCACCCTCTGGTGACAAAGGATCAGCAGCGCAGCCAGTTTAACAAGTCGGATACGACCACTCCGGCCACCACCCACCAACCGGACACGTCATCTCTGTCCAGTGCAGAAGATCTCGTCTGAGATCAACCTACAGTTTCAGGTAACCCTCGGAACAGGATCCTTAGCTTGGTAACTTCCTTCTAATTGCGAGGTGACTACCTGTGAATTGCTGAAAATGGTAAGCTTCTGAGCTCCTACCTCCCTATCCAGCTTCAAACCAGCCAGTAGGGCCTCGTATTCAGCTTGGTTATTTGAGGCGGGGAATTCGAAATTTAATGAGAGCTTGATTTGGGTTCCCTAATCCCTTTCTAAAATGACGCCTGCGCCACTTCCGGTTTTGTTTGAGGAGCCATTTACATAAAGGCTCCACTTCGTGGGGGTACCCGGGGTGTCAGTGTACTATGCGATGAAGTCGGCCTGGTACTGAGACTTGATAGCTATCTGCGCTTCATATTTGAGGTCAAATTCGGATAACTCGACCGCCCATTGTAGGATTCTTCCAGCTAAGTCTATTTTCTGTAAAATACCTTTTACGAGCTGGTTGGTCCACACCCTGATGGTGTGAGCTTGGAAGTATGGTCAGAGCCGTTGAAAAGTGAGTACAAGGGCGTAGGCAAACTTTTCTATCTTTTGATAGTTTAGTTCGGCCCCTTGTAAAGCCTTACTGATGAAGTAGATGGGTTGTTGCCCATTTTCGTCTTCTCTGACTAGTGCTGAAGCTATTGCCCGACTTCCTACGGCAATGTATAGGATTAGCTCTTCACCTTCCCTGGGTCGGGTTAGGATGGGTGGTTGCCCCAGGAATGTCTTGAAGTCTTGGAAGGCTTGTTCACATTCTGGGGTCCATTCAAACATCTTTCCTTTCCTTAGTGTTACGTAAAAAGGAGAGATCTTAATGCCGATCCAGCTAGGAATCTAGACAGAGCTGCTAGTCTTCCATTGAGCTGTTGGACTTCTTTGACACAGGTCAGACTTTTCATGCTAAGTATGGCCTGGCATTTATCCGGATTTGCTTCGATCCCTCTTTGAGTGAGCATGAAGCCTAGGAATTTGCCGGCTTTTACTGTGAAGGTGCACTTTGTGGGGTTAAGTCTCATTCCATGCTTTCTTATGGTGTTGAACACTTCAGTGAGGTCGGATAACAATGTGTCCTCTCTTTGTGTTTTTATTAGCATGTCGTCTACATAAACCTCCATCATCTTTCTGATGTGATTGGCGAACACTTTGTTCACCAATCTTTGATATGTAGCCCTTGCGTTCTTGAGGCCAAAGGGCATGACTACGTAGTAATAGTTTGCTCTTAGGGTTAGGAATGAGGTTTTCTCTTGGTTGGGTTGATACATTGGAATTTGGTTGTATCCTGAGTAAGTGTCCATGAAGGAGAGGTACTTGTATCCTGATGAAGCGTCGACTAGTGTGTCTATATTCGGGAGTGGATAAGGATCTTTTGGGCAGGCTTTGTTGAGGTCGGTGTAATCAGTGCACATCTGCCACTTCCCATTTGACTTTTTGACTAATACTACATTGGCTAGACATAATGGATATTTCACCTCCCTTATGAACCCTGCCTCCAACAAGGCATGTACCTGCTCCTCTACGGCTTGCGACCTCTCTGGTCCAAGCTTCCTACGCTTCTGTTGCACTGACCGAGACCCAGGATATACAGCTAACTTATGACACATTAGTCCGGGACCAATACCGGGCATGTCGACAGCCTTCCATGCAAAGAGGTCGGAATTATCCTTTAGGAGTTTTGTTAGTAGCTCCTTCAGGTCTTCATTTAGATTCGTCCCTATATTTGTTGTTTTGTATTGAGTGTCTCCGATTTGAACTTCTTTGGTCTCACCTTCCGGCTGAGGGCGGAGTTCTTCACGAGCTCGTATTCCCCCAAGTTCTATGGTATTGGTTTCTTTTCCTCTGGGATCGCCTTTAAGGTTCAGACTTTCATTGTAGCAGCGTCGCGCGAGCTTTTGGTCTCCCTTTATGGTGACAATCCCTTCTAGCGTCGGAAACTTCATGCATAGGTGTAGAGTGGAGACCAGTGTGTGTGTGTGTGTTAAATGGGAGGAAAGGGAGCTGTGCGCTTCATTTAATCAATGTTGGGTTGGGCCTTGGGCCTATTACGGGATCGGTTTGCTCGGTTCAGTCCGTTCGACTCAATTTTGGGCCAAATTCTTTAAAATATGTGTCAAAATTCATATTTTAATTTTTTCTACCTTATTAAACTATTAAATTTAAGTTTATAATTTTTTTAAATAATAATTAATTTATTGACTAATTATTTATTAATTTTACGAATTTTACAATAGAAAAGTTCAACGGATATATTTTACTCCAAATTATAGCGTGCTTAATAAGCTAGAATGTTGAAAAAAAAAACCTTTTCTCATTTGTCTGCTGCAAGTACAGCAAATATTTTTTAAATATGCTAAAAACACTGTACTAGACAAAAGGAACTTGCACTACTTACACATGTTACTAAATTAAGCTAAATGTGAAGGAGGTAAGGGTTTCCAAGATTTCTTTGTCAAGCAATATACTAAAATACAAGTCAAGGAAAAACAATGAATAAAAGATTTCCAAGAAGCTTACAACAACTTGATACATAGTTGCTTTCAAGTGTTATTCATTATTTTAATTCTTTATTCATTGTATTCTCT
This sequence comes from Arachis ipaensis, assembly GCF_059453495.1. Taxonomy (NCBI): domain Eukaryota; kingdom Viridiplantae; phylum Streptophyta; class Magnoliopsida; order Fabales; family Fabaceae; genus Arachis; species Arachis ipaensis. The sequence continues at coordinate 113,659,221 of NC_142443.1, forward strand.
TCTTATTTCATAAGATTAACTTACGTTAAAATTTGTAGTTTAGGCCTTAGCTGCTTATCACACACCAAATTTACCAAACACAATCTGAGATAATTTCTACATTTGACATATCTAAAATAAAGACTCAAATGTTGTAAATTGTTTCAGGTTTAATTATTTTGTTAGTCCGTATAGTTTCGCAAAATTTTTAATTTGGTCCTTATATCTTTTTACTTTTTAATTGAGTCTTTGTACCAATTTTTTTTTTTTCAATTAGGTCCTCTTTAGTAGTGATTGAATTAATTTTACAGGGATCCAACTAAAAAAAAAATTGGTGTAAGGACTCAATTAAAAAAAAAAAGTACAGGGACCTAATTTAAAATTTTGTGAAATTATAAGGACTAACAGAATAATTAAACCATTATTTCATACATATTGAATACTCTTTTTAATATGACTCATTATTGATCAAGCTTAACCTAAAAAAGGTTTGAGAAAATAATATATAAATTTCATATATCAGTTTGGTTTATCTAAGTGAATATGATCCCCCGAGAAGGTGTGAAGAATTTCTGAAGTTCATAGATCATTTTGGTTGATCTGAGTCAAGCTTAGTCTAAGAGTTGTTGAAAAAATAATATCCAATAGTTCTTAGAGTAGTTATCATTTGAGTCATCTTAGCTAGAGATGTCTTGAGAAAAGCATATCATGTAAATACTTATTTAAATAGTACAACTCTTAACATGGTTGAGGACTAGATGTGGACATTGTTAGCAGAACAAAGTGTAGAGATCACCATGA